>NC_059366.1:145000-1345000 GCF_019703515.2 Myxocyprinus asiaticus
GTGCAGGATGACAGAAACGTTGGCCGGTGTTCAGCAGCTCAAGAGGGGAGATGCCCAACATACTAGATTATTGGATTCGATCAATCAATTCATTTTTCTAATAAAAACATTTGATTCTTAAGAGGTTTCTTCTTATGGTTTTGCATTGTTAATAGATAGCCGCATTGTTTTTTTTTCTCATCATATTTACGTCAACAGAATGTTTTAATAGAAATAGCTTAATTACCAAAAATATTTAACCACAGAATGCCACCATTGACTAATCACATTCAAGGATTAACTTTGGAAAGAGTTGGGACTGGCATACCACTCTTAATATCTCTGGCAGCATGCCATTCCAAACTCATCTGCCATGTATGTTGCCTTTAAAGGAAATAATGGTTTTCCTTTACACTACAAGCACTTTTTGAATAATAGTGAGATATGATTCATACCGGCCTGCATTTATGGATCCCCTTCACAATGTGAGACCTGATAATCATGTCCAATGGTTTTAAAGGTGAATACCTGAATCCATGAGAGCTAAACTGCCACCACACACTGAAGCCATCGATGATGAGCCTGTCACAACAGAACGACACATGTAGAAAACACATCATAGAGAACGAACATGTCAATGAATCACAGTTTCTCATGAGACGTACCGTTAGACTCCAGCACCTCTGATGTCACACGAATGGTGAAGGGGAACTCTTTGGGGATGACCGGTCTCAAAGCTTTCTCTGCCAGTGCTCCTGATATCACACACACACACACACACACACACACTCGTGAGACACACCAATGTGCCAAACATGATGAGCACTGAAGACGACGAGCGGTGGAGGGAGTGTGATGCTCTGGACAATGTTCAGCTGGGAAACTCTGGGTCTGGCCATTTATGCGGACCGCAATTTCACACACGCCAACAGCATATTAGGCAGGTAATCATACATGTCACACATGTTTTTACTCATCACTAATGATTCTAATGATGATTCTGGAATCCTTCGTCATGTTCCACAAACCATTCCTCGATGTATGCACGCTCACCGTGTCCGAGTTCTCGTCTGTTCACTCCTCCCATCTTGCCGATCTCATTGGTCGCATACGGAGGAAACTGATTCACGGAAATAATCATCAGTGAATCATCATCTACTGTTCAGTCTACAGAGTGACTTGTGTCCATGCAAGCCTTTTACTCACCTCATAATGCAGCATGAAGTTCTTGTCTTTGATTCCACTAGAAGAAAACAAACGAATGAATCGCACGTGACTGACGAGCAGCATCAGACAGTGAATGCAGCACAGATCAGAGATCCATTGACTTATTTGAATGATGTCATGACAGTTTAAAGGTTTAATATCTCACCTGAGTGCTGTGGTTATCACATCAGGTTTAATACTGGACTCTAGAGAGTCAAACGTCACCGTACACAGCACCTGCAAACACAACATTCGCTCAGCACATCACAGAAGCACCTCAGGTGTGGATTGAACTTCAAACGGTGTGTTATTTGATGTGTGCTGACCTGCGTCTGACCCCTCTGAAAGAGCGCAGAGCCGTGCAGCGGTTTAAACACGTCCACCTCACACGAGATATTCCTCAAAGACATCAGATCTCTGCCATCACACCTGACATCACAGCAGGAGTTATGAGCAGAACTTCTCTTTAGAATGATAAAGGAATACAATGTATGTGGCATTTCTGCTCTAGAATCACAGATGATTTTTACCGTCTGTATTCGTTAAGAACTAAATTCCTGAAGATGTCTTTAGAGACGCTGTTAAACGCTTCGATCACCTCAAACGACTCGGAGTGAGGAAACTTCTCTGAAAACCACAGACAGTATCAGCGTTACAGAAATTAAACACACATGACTCATAACATCTCAGTTATAACTAGGGATGTACCAATACCATTTTTGTCTCTCCCGATCTGATTCTGAACTCCAAACTCTCAGTATTGGCCGATACCCATCTGATACCAGTGTTGCTTTAGAATCACTTTAGAATATTTATATGAACTTTTCATTCACAGTTATCTACATTTTGGAAAACAATCAACTTAAATATTATTGTAATTTTTAATAAAACAATAATAAAAAAGAATTACATTACGGTATTATTATTAAATATTAGAGTTTTATTATAAAACAGTAAAATATTTCAGTTGTAATTTCTCAACTTTAAAATCCTCTGGCTTTTATTTTGGTGGAACACTCCAGGAAAACCTTTGTTTGTTCACAGGATTTGTAATATGACACATGTTATAAGTGAACCAAACTATCGAGCATCTACGTGTGAGATGTAGTTGGTGTGGAGCGTTCACATAATGCACTCCGCTCTGAGAGATGAAAACAGCAGCATGTCATCATGAGCCCCGTGCTTGCTTTGAACGTTTTGAACAGAGCGCCGCTCTTTCACTCTGAAGCATGCAGACTGTAGATTTGCTTATTAAACATAGCCTTTTTCAATTCACAAAGCTATCAATTCTCTTCAAGAGACTTTAAAAAAAAAGTGCATGAGTCATTTGGTCTACTTTAATGGTGCTTTTGTCATTTTTTTTAGCTTGACAGTATCGAGCATGACTACCAAACGATATTGGATTTGGATATGTCTCCTTAGACTGATACCTGATCCCGGTGTCAGATCAGAGCATCCCTAATTACAACCGTCTCTGTCACACACCTTTGATGAGTTCCTCTGTCTCCAGACGAATTTTATTAATCGCTTCATCTCTGGTAATCTGTAAAACACGTGCAGTTAATATCACTTTATTAGATAAGAAATAACACGACAGTGTGATGTTTACACTCACCTTATCATGTGTGAAGTCTGTAAACACAGCATAAATCTTCTCAGACGCCAATCTGTGCATAATCAATGTCACATGTATTATTTAAAGAACTGATGAGGAACTAATATTATATCTATGACGCTGCACCAGAAACACATTTAACTGGATTTGTAGGCATGAGTGGTGCTTGCCTATGCAAAATGTTCTTTTTTCACTCGTTTTATTGCCAGCCAGGTGAAAGTGGTAACTGTGATCCGTTAGGAGAGTAACAGCACACCTCTCCTCAACAACACGCATGATTCGAGGGATCATTCATGTCTGGAACAGAACCACTTTCACACTGAACACTGTTTGATAATCACTGTTAGAGGTTTAGAACGGACACCACTCAATACACACTAGCTTATTTGAACTCTTGTGAATACATATGAGTGTGATGTAAGTCTCACTCTCTGGTGTGTTCCACCATGTCCGCTGGAGGCGTGAAGAATTTGGCTGGAGTTCGTTTGGTCACTTTGAGCTCTCGGCTCATCTGCTGTATGGCCTGAATGATCTGCTGCGTGTGTTTCACACCTAACTTCACTGCATGACAGAAATCCTGCTGGAGAACGTTCTCCGCTGCAGCTTCCATCATCACTGCACAACAACACAGAAGACCATCGACACAGAAGATCATTCATTCATCATTACAGGTCAGTCTGAGGCGTTGAGACTCACCTACGTGACTGGAGGCGGCGCCTGCAACCACCAGATTGAGCGCGCTGATGTTCATCTGAGAGCGTGTGGGATTGACGATGAACTCTCCGTCTACGAGGCCGATGCGCACCGCACCTGACACACACACACACACAGCATGAGACACACACACACACACACAGCATGAGACACACACACACACACACAGCATGAGACACACACACACACACACACACACACACACACACACACACACACACACACTGATAAACAAACACACTGAAGCATGACTCACCGATGGGTCCGTTCCAGGGGATGTCAGACAGAGCCAGAGCTGCAGACGCTGAGACACATGAATCCACATCATCATCATCATCATCACATATCAAGTCAATCACACTGAGACATATGCAGAGAACACACAGAGCTCTTCATACCTCCATTAATGGCCACAACATCTGGATCATTGACTCCATCAGCGGCCAATATGTTACACAACACCTTCAACAAAAAGACACACCATCAGTCCATCAGCTGTCAATCGACTCAGAGCACTGAACATCATATGGCTGACTCACCTGTGTGTCGTAGAAATATCCGGCGGGGAACAGCGGTCTGATGGAGCGATCTACACAAACACAGACAGTCAGGGCACTGATCAGGGAGTCGGCCATTTCTAGGGCTGTCTCAATCGCAAAATCGCAATGCTCTCTTGCCAGAAACATCGTCATGTCTCTCAAGTCATTAGAGGACGAACACAAGTGTAAATTTATGAAGTCAAGGCACTATTTGCTCTTTAAAAGAGATGCTAATACACAGAGACAAATGTAAGCCAGTTGTACTTTAATTTTCTCTAAAACTGTAAACACTGTGTCTCTGTGGCGCTATAATAAACCCTCTGCTTGTTTGAGTGACCCATCCAGCTCGACACAACAACACTGACTCGACCAATGGCGTGAGTTTGAGGCGGAACTGTCTGTTAGGTTGACCAATGGCAGACGGGGGTGTACTCAGAAAATTTTTTATTTTTGCAATTCCATTCACTAGTGGTGCAAAGATTACACACTTTGGCTTTAATATGCGAGCTCATAATCATGACGCAGGTGATTGAGTCATGAGTGTCTTGATGTTCAGTGGATGAACACTTACTGCTTTTGGAAAAGGTCATGAGGCATCAGTGTATTACTCCTGTTAATTCAGAGTCTGGGGGATGGAGTTTTAACTTCTCTCAAGAGATTATGAGAGAAAGATTTAAACTTGGTATTGGAGGCGGGAGTGTGGGCTAGGATTCTAAAAAATGTCAAGTCTGCATCTAGAGATACAAGGGTGCATCTTTATTCAATTCAAGATTTTACATAGATTTCACTGGACCCCCTCTAGATTGTATAGGCTTGGTCTTAAAGACACACCCACCTGCTGGCAATGCCAATCAGAAGTTGGAGACACAACCCATGTCTTTTGGTGGTGTGTTAAGATCCAAGATTTTTGGTTGAAGGTTCAGAGTTGTTTGTGTGACGTTTTGGGCAATTTTACTTTGCCCCAGACTTTATATTTTGGGCAATGGGGCGGTCATAAATTTGGGGGACAAACATATAAAAATGTGGGTTCTGACCAGTATTATGATTGGCAGACAAATTATTTTAAGGGGTTGGAAATCGGACAGAGCGCCATCATTTCCAGAGTGGTGTGCAGAGATTGGGAGGGTGGCAGCTTTCGAGGATGTGGCAAGCTGGCTGAGGTGGCTGGGGTTTGGGGATTGTTTGTCAGAAAATGGGGTAATTATTTTGCTGTTTTGGGGGACTCTCGGGGAAGGGATGGGGAGAGAGAAGTCTAGTTTAATTATGTATGTTTATTATATATTTAAATGTTTATTTTTTTTGTGTGTGTTTTATTTTATGTGACCACAGGGGTGTTCTTTGGGGGTTAGGGTGGGGTTGGTGATTGGGGAGGGATATTAGTGGGGGTTAAATGTTAAATGTTGATTCAATGTGTATGTGCTGTGTTTTTCTCTGTTATGTATTTTTTAATCATTAAAAAATGTTAATTGAAAAACAATAAAAAATAAAATAAAAACATATTTCATCCCAAAATCAAAAAAGAAATATTATATTAAAGAAAATGAAGCCTATTTTAAGACCAAAGATATTTTTTAGTATTTTAAGATAAATTTTTTAGCAAATTTGACCCCAAAATTCTCATTACTGTAATGCTAAATACCTTATAATTCTAAAAAATGTGCTTTCTTTTGTTTCAGTAAAAGATTATTTCTTGTGCTTTAGATTCCCTCATGAGTGTGTATTCTGACCGATGAGTCTGCTGGTGAGGATCTCTGTGTCTGTGCTGCTCAGCTCTCGTCTCAGGTAGTTTGTGGGGATTCGTCCTGCGGCTGCAGCTTTCTGTCTGTAATCCACCTGATGACATCACAGGAGTCAAACGGAGACACTCACCATAACACATAAACACTGTGATCATCTGTGAAGTGCTCACTCACCACCAGTGGCATGAACTGAGAGGATGATGCTTTAGTTTTACTGACCGCTGTGACCATCACTGACGTGTCACCCAACTGAAAATCACACACAGGTGAACAGATCAGAACACACTCTACACACACTACAGCACAATTATATAGAGAAAGATTGAATACCTTCACCACAGAACAGCCATCAGCGAACCTGGCCAGCTTCCCTGTAGAAATCTCGAGCTTCCTGCGCGCGCGCACACACACACACACACACACACACACACACACACACACACACACACACACACAAAAGAGTAAACTGATGAATGACACACTGCTGACAAATTATTAACAAACATGAGAATATATAGAATTACTTTAGATATCAAGAGCAGAAGTGTTTACCAAACCAGTACTGTTTAATATGATGGAAGTACTGTAAGGAACTGATTTATGTATGGTAATCCCACAGTATGTTTAATAAGGGTCAACTGAAGTGATGAGCTGCTGTTATTCATGTGTTATAGATCATCAGTAGTGGTCTGATGAAGGACAGATAGAGCTGAATGATTAATAATGATTGTTATTGATCATGTGATTGAATGTTAATCTTACCGGTCCCCCAAACTGACAGTCACAGTCCGAATACCGTCACCACTGTGATGAAAGCCTCTGACACCGAACCGAAACCACCGGAACCCGGCTCGCATCCTCATGACGCTAAACATGACACACAAACGCACTTTTATAACACACACACGCAACTCAGTGAGCGGCCATGACAGTGTGTGAACATTACCACAATGATCAACACTCACAGGAAGAGACGCCACCGCTTCATTTCAAAATAAAAGCCGCTACAAACATAATCGAGGGCAAAAGTGCCCGACCGTCCCCTTTTGCAGCCGTTCTGGAAGTGTTTTTCCCATTTATTTCTTCCATGGAGATTTATGGATAAATGGCCCATGAGGGGGCACACTAAGGTCAGTCACTGCAACCCCCGTTACACTCCCTCCCTCCCCACATTATAAATCACTGGAAACAGTATCATTTTTAAATATAACATAATTGGCACCTGTTTGTCAATAAATGTGTATTACTAATAGTTGCATTTATGAGGTAGTGTTCTTGTCTGACATCTTAAGACTCTTTTTTTGCCATCTTGCTTTTGTGCAGGCTCCGGTTGTGGTGCAAGAGGTGCTAGCACAAACACAAACCTGCCCACAACTGCTTCAGCTGAGTTCATTAAAGAGTGAAAACATGTAGCCTATCCTATCTCTAAATGAGGAAATTACTAATAATATTATATTCTGTGTTTAGTGTAAGTGATAGCTAATAAAAAAATAAATAAAATTGTTTGTTTCCTCTAAGAGTGAGTATATTTTTCCATTTGTTAGTTTAAACACAAATAGAACTCAGCAAAAATGTGAAATTGCTCACTTGCTTGAGAAAGCCAACATACTGATATTCTGTTTAAGCTTATTATTATTATTATTATTATTATTATTATTATTATTAGACTCAATTTCTGACTGTATCTCCTTCTGGACCTAGAGCTTTCAAGCTACATCCACCAAACACGGCACAGACTTTCTACCTGTTCTGACTCAGGTTGAATTCCCGTAGCGGACTTCCAAAACAGGCCCAACTTCCCATTGACTTCCATTCAAGATTGAAAACTTTTTCCTGTAATAACTCCTTTAGAGGATTCAAGCTACATCCAAAAAGTTCATCACACACCTTCGGACTGACTTATCATGCTGTGAGATCTATAATCAATATATTGATAAATGTTTTCTTATTACTTTGCTATCATTCCATGCATTGACCTTCTCATGACATTTTCTGTGTATGTTTGCCTGAGATAAGTGAGGTGTGAAAACTTGTGTTTCTGCAAGAGGGGACGAAGTGTGACAAATCGCTGACCTTTGAGTGTGTGTGTGTGTGTGTGTGTGTATGCAAACAGACATATCTCATGACTTGTGTGGTTACACCGTTATGCATTTAGAGGGTATAAAATACAAGAACAGCTATTTTTTTGCAGATCTCTCCTCTTTTGTATATCAACCGGTGCTTGCTTGAGCTCTAGTAAAAGCCACTCTTTGGAGCCCTTCATCCTCTGCCTCTTGTGTCTTCTTCTGGTTTAAGAGAAACATCACTCTGCTCCAACATTCTTGGCATAGTCGGCAGGATAGAAGACGGTGAACTGAGGGAATCTGGGAAAAATTCACACTGAAAGACTACGAAGGTTCTGGAAGCCACAAAGACCCAGGGGTGCTGAGGAACTGGAGTCGCTGAATGGTTTACGACATCTACGGAGCATGCAGTGTGAGAGTTGCTGATAGTGCCATGAGTTTAAAGAAAACAAGCAAAAGATGTTAGTTGATATAACATCTTCCCAGCAAACAGGGGACGTCCCCCAGATGTTGCGAACGTCCACTTAGGTCCGCATTTGGTCTGCTTTGTAACGTTCGCTGGTGGACATTCCGAGGACGTCCGCATTTGGTCCGCTTTGTAACGTTCGCTGGCGGACGTTCCGAGGACGTCCGCATTTGGTCCGTTTGTAACGTTCGCTGGCGGACATTCCGAGGACATCCGCATTTGTTCCGATTTGTAACCTTCGCTGGCGGACATTCCAAGGACGTCCGCATTTGGTTCGCTTTGATACGTTTGCTGGCGGATGTTCCGAGGACGTCTGCATTTGGTCCGCTTTGTAATGTTTGCTGGCGGACGTTCCGAGGAAGTCCGCATTTGGTCCAATTTGTAACCTTCGCTGGCGGACATTCTGAGGATGTCCACATTTGGTCCGCTTTGTTACATTTGCTGGCGTACGTTCTGAGAACGTCTGCATTTGGTCCGCTTTGTAACGTTTGCTAGCGGACGTTTCCAAGGACGTCCGCATTTGGTCCGCTTTGTAACGTTCGCTGGCGGACGTTCCGAGGACATTCCGAACGTTCGCTACAAGTCCAATTTTCATCCGGGCCAGAGTTTGCGACCGTCCCTCATCTGACATTTCCATAACAACACTTGCAAAATCCATTCGCCCATGCGTTCCCTTTTATCATCAGACCTGACACCTTACAACTAAAATATAAACCCATATTAGATTTAACCATAAGGAATGTGGATATTCCTTAAAAACATCCCTTAAATTAACTGTGATAATGGATTTTATGCAGAAACCATGTTTTGTTTTGCAGATTGACATTACTATGGTTTTGGTCTTGTGGTTACTATGGTTTTATTAATAAAAGTAATAGTTACTATGGAACAAATATTATTTTCCTTAATATTGGTTTAGAAACTACTCAATATTCTGTAAACCATGGCCTTTATATTGATCCTTTACATATTATATTACAAAGATCCCACTTAACCTGCTTATATTTGTACTATAATAATTCTATTGTATTTAAAATAAATAAAAGATCTGACACAATGTAATTTTTTCATTAAATAATTTTTCCCACCATTACTATATATGACTTTTAAATATTGTCAATTAAATGTGTGCTTCATAATCTAAATCACAGTGCACATATTCATGCAATAGTGAAAGAATCCACTATTGTGAAGTTATATTTTAACTGATTAAATATAAAGTGCCAATACTGATACATTTATTTAGATTAATATGACATAGTGTGTATAAGTGGTTCTTTTTCATGCAGAGTCTTTGCATGCTCCCATTTATGAAGTAACGTGAAATAAATAATTATCGTCATAGCAAATATCCACACAAGCACATTAAATCAAGGCAAAACAAACTTGAATGTACGACTACAGCCCAAATGGAAAACTCCTAAGACTTTTATTATTGCTAAGGGTTCAAAATGCAAGTAAACAGAAATGCAGAATGACAGTTGCTGAATCAGATGCAAGCAATGACAGCAAATGCAGGAGAGGCCAAACAGGATGGAAACGAGTCCAATGCTGAAATTGCTGGAAAAGAAAATGAAAACGATACAGGTAAGACATACATCCTCATGTAAACTTGGACTGTATCACATTCTACACCCATCATTTATCAGGCTGCAACATAAGGTGATTTTTATATATATATATATATAATAAATATAATTTTCCCCTAAAAATATTTTCAGAATTTTCTGTAAGCCTAAATATTTCTTATTTTCTCAAATAGGATTCTCACCTGTAAAAGGATACAAGCTTGACAAAATGTATACAAATGAGACTATAGATATGGACAAACTACAAACATGTAACCAAATTATGTCACTACAGACACAAACTGTTTGGCATACTTCACAGAAAAGGGTTGAAATGTTTATGACCCGGTTACACACCAAAAATACTGGTGTGAAAGCACCCTTAAAGAACGGGCCGTATGTATAAAGTGTGTCAAAATTCTAAGAATGACATAATTTTACTCTTATTCCTAGACTTAAGAATAAGTGTGATTCATAAAGGTTCCTATGTGTTAAGACTAGGTTTCAGCTCCTAAATTATTTAAGAGAGCTGGAGAGGATCCTAACCTAGTTGGGAGTAACAAGACGGCAGCAGAGAGGTGGAGACCACACACTTTTCAACAAAGAAATAATGTGTTGGAATTATATGATGACAGGGAGTTGATCATTTTTTAACACTAACAATTTTCTTTAAGATAAGCAGCTTTGGTATTTCCTTTATATACAGGTGTGAGTACAATTTATAATGATGTGATTCATCAACTTAATTACTTTTATAGCATCACAGTTTTCATTTGTTTAAACTAGGTCAGCCATATTCTGGTTTTCTAAAGACACCCTTTTTTGGGGGTGTGAGGGGGGGATAATAGCGTTCAAAACAGTGTTACTATGAATGCAAACTTTAATACAGTGAAAAAGACACACTATCAGCATCACATAAATATATATATATATAATAAAATTGGTTTCACCCTTCCCACAAGTTACATGTCTCCTACATTCTTTTGAATGTTCAGTGAATAAAATAAAATATTAGATGCCATGAGTGTACCTTCTACCATCATTTTCACATTTGAATGGCCATGGAATATGAAGCAATATGATAACATGAAATTAAAAATTACATTATATGGCCATGGCATATAATGTGCATTGTTTGTGTATTGTTTCAGGCCAGGACAGCTGACATATTGTCAAGTAACTGTTTGATGCCATACACAACAGCGCTTTGCGTGTCTGGGAGTTGGCTAATGGCTGTCTAATAGTTGCTGCAAGCGTTTTATAAATCAACCAATTGGTGTGGGAGAAGGCAGGAGTTACAGAGAGTGGTTAAAGCAATGCCAGTATGTGCACACATAATAAAGTATTAGACCATAAGCACATCATAATGAAACTAAAGCCAAATCCAACACATTTTTGCAAATTTAGAAATCCCGGCTGGCTGAAAAAGAGGACATGTCCAGGCAAAACTGTGTAAAATAAATGCATGTACTTATTTGTAATATTTTTGCAAATAATGCAAAGCAAATTTTAAAAATACATTTAAATATTAAAATAATTGTTTCAATGTCTTAAGTAAATCATGAATCAGATTCAGAATGAGCTTTATTGCCAAGTATGCTTACACATACAAGGAATTTGTCTTGGTGACAGGAGCTTCCAGTACACAACAATACAAAAACAATACAAAAACAGCAGCAAGACATAGATAATAATAAAAAATAAAAAATTATTATACACATACGTACAGATACACACATACACATGGGTAGTGCAAATCTGTCATGGTGTCATGATAGTGCAAATGGTGTCATGATGCTGTGACTACCCTTGCAGGGTCACTATTGGCTGATTCAAAGGTTGTGGCTGTATGTCATAATGCCTCAAAGCGGCCATATGCGACTTAATGGTACTGAGGTGCGTACTCAGTGCACTACTGGTATCATGTCACACACTGTGCACCTGTGCCTCCAGTTCCATATGGCTTATAAACCTCAGCTCAAGCCTTCCCCAAATATCGATCAAGTTGCCTATTCTTTATTACAATTATTCAAACATTGTAACCAGGAAAATTGACACTGAATGTCCCTACACTGAAAAAGTTATATGTGGTTGAAAAATTATATATTTTGACTCACATGTCAGCATGGTGGCCTGCAATTCTCCATTGTTATGATGGGATTCAGCAACTGTGTCTTCACAAACAGGACATTTCATAGTCAGCCTTAGAGTCTGGAGTAAACAGCAACAAGCCTCCCTTTAATAGGGAACCCATCTATAGAAAACATGCATTTGTTACACTTTGATGAATCGTCAAGCTATACAACACAACTATTTCATAGTTATGTACCCATGTTATCAAATTCTGTCTGTCTAGTATGTAGAAAGGAAACAAGTTGTGTTGTAACAGGACAGATGAAAGCACATCTCGTTGTAATCATGTGTATTATATTATCATTATAGGTCCTGACTGAGAGCAGGAATAAAACACATTTGAATGCAATGGAATGACGTCTCGCGCTTGATACTTCAGCTGACACAATGGCCTTAACGTCTGTTTGTTGAAAACAAACTCCTATTGATTTCGTCTTTTTTCATATAAATTGCGTGTATTTTGTAGTTAATTGTTAGATAAGTTAGTTATTTACTTTATAGGTTAAGTTATAGTTACCAAATATAGTATTTATAATAGTTATAGTGTAGTTTGATAAGTTATATTTACTATAGGTTAAGGTTTGTAGTTTATTCAGTGTACAGTTAGACTGTGTGTGTATATATAAGCTATTTTAAAGTGTTTGTTTATAAGATTAGTTAGTTTATACAAGGTTTGTAGCTATATTTGTGTGTTTGCGTAGTGTAGTTCATTAGGTATCGTAGGTTTAGGTTTGTAGTTCTCGTATTTTAGTGATTTTTAGTTTTTAGTACGTCGCAGGTCCATTACACCACTGTCTCCGTGACAACTGGGCATATTTGTGGCGAGTAAAAGTATGAATATATTAACCTTTCGATATATATATATATATATATATATATATATATATATATATATATATATATATATACACTATATGCATGTCACCACCTATTGTACTGGAGTTTAATCAAAATGGAGTATAGGATTGAATACTGTGGCAAACACACAGAAAAGTAGTAATTTAAGCGGATCATAAATGCAAATAACTTTTGGGCCAAATCACAATAATAATTCACCTCCTGTGTTTGTAGAAATATGTAGTTCATGAACTTATTCTTAAGGTCACAGTTGGGTGTAGCCTGTGCTGCCCGTTGATTCAGCCTGAATTTATGTATAAATACATATCTTTTTGGAATTATCTTTTAACCTTTGTACATTACTACATTCAAATTTAAATTTATTAAATGTATATTTATATTTAAATGAAAAATTCTAACTAGGAAAATTTTACAAATTGTTTACTTAAAAACAAAACCATGTGTTACAAGTCCAGTTTTATATGTTTATGTCACAAAAAATGTCATTTATTACGTTTAATATAAACACAATATTCAAGTAAACATCCAACTTAATCTTTAATAAAAGCAAAAGCACTTGTAACAGTATGGTGGGGGATTGGGAGGTACATCTGAGTAACAGCAATTAAGCAGCTTCTTAATTTATCCTGTTTTAAATAGTATGATGTATATATATTAACTTATGTTTATTTCTGTTTTCTCAGCCTTTATGCTTCTGGCAAATATGTCTCCCAAAAAGGTAAGTTCAGTACCAAATCTAATTATGTTATATGGTTGATACTGGTAGTTTGAGAAAAACAGATTAAATCTGGAAATGTATTGAAAAACTTAATTTATTGAATTATTGGCAGAGACACCAGTACAGTAGCTTGATGACATCCAAAGAGAGTAAGAGGCAGTACAACAAAATCTGGGCTAGAGTGTCAAGGGCACAAAAGAAAGCAGCCAACAAAGAAATGATCAGTTCAGTTGAGATGGCCAGCATTGCTGAAAGTGACAGCCTTAGTCGCAACCAGCACTTTGAGGTGGATAATCTTAACATGTTTTCAGATCCAGCCTTGTCAAGTTCTGAGAGTGAACAAGATATGACACCCACGCTCAGGAAAGAACTTTCAGAATGGGCATTATGTTTCAAGTTAAACATAATGCTTTGGATGCACTCTTAAACATCCTTAAAAGACATGGGCATGCAGAACTCCCCCATACTGCAAGGACACTCTTTGAAAACGAGAACCATTATGAACTTACTACCAAAGATGGTGTTGAGAGAGTACAGTTTAATGTGGCAGATCAGCTCTCAAAACATCTGAGCAAATATCCTGCAGCTGTGACAGACCATCTGCAGTCACTTGACCTCTCCATAAACGTTGATGGGCTGCCATTATTCAAAAGCTCAAACCTATCCCTCTGGCCAGTTCTCTGTTCCATAAACATGTCACCAGAATGCATTTTCCCCCTGTGCATATCCACTGCTGCATCCAAACCCAAAACTCTAAACTTTGTCAATGACACTGTTCAGGAATTGGCAGAACTAATCCAGGATGGTCTGACCTGGGGAGGTAAACACTTAAACATCCAACTAAGATGTGTTACCTGTGTTGCTCCAGCAAAAGCTATGGTCGGATGATATATCCTGAAACAAATAACCTGACCATGAGGACAGATGAATCATTCAGGGAGTGCTGGCAACCTGAACACCATTAAAAGAAGAGCAGATCTCACCCTTCTCTGTCCACCCAATTGACATGATCAAATCATTCCCCATAGATTATATGCACCAGAGCTGTCTTGGGATAATGAAAAAGTTGCTGCTGTTGTGGACAAGAGGTAGAAGAGATTTCCAGATGTCATCAGAAGATGTGACCCGTGTAAGCAAGAGGCTGGTGACACTAAAGAAATCTATTCCTGACTGCTTTGCCAGGAAGCCAAGGGGCTTGCAGGAAATTGAACGTTGGAAAGCAACAGAGTTCAGACAGTTTGCTCTGTACACAGGGAAGATCGTTCTGAAGGGAGTTCTTCAAGATCAGCTGTATGAACACTTCTTGTGTTTCAGCACAGCTCTTTGCATTTTAGTGAGCCCAGATCTTACAAAGGCACAAGGGCCTTATGCAAACCAGCTGCTGAAATATTTTGTGGAGAGAGGACGGGAGCTATATGGGGAGACATTTTTAGTTTACAATGTCCATTCCTTGCTGCACCTTGCAGAAAATGCCCAAAATTTTGGCAGACTTGACAACTGCAGTGCATTCAAGTTTGAAAGCTATCTTCATCAGATGAAGAAACTGGTCCACTCTGGGAAAAATGTTTTAGCACAAGTTGCAAATCATCTGGAGGAAACATCAAAGTCGAAGATAGAAAACAAGGAAAAGTTGATGTCATTCAAGTGCCCAAACAATGTGCTTGTGTTAAGCCCTGAACAATGTTGCGAGGTGGTGTCAGAAGGAGTGGACAGCACAGTGTTATGCAGGGTGTACACAAATTTACAGCCATATCTGACGACACCATGTGATTCCCGTCTGTATGGAACATACAGTACATGACTAACATTAGGCATTCTCAAATGCTTTGTCTAGACAGAAAGTCACCTCAGAGGAGGGCATTCATCGTGGAGAAAAACCATGGGATCAAAATTGTGGTGTCCATACTTCATATTTTCTAGGGTGTGACAAAATGTACATAAATGGAGTAGTTCACCTTAAACTATTCCTTGAAGTATTCCTTTCGCTCCCTGAGTCTCTACCTCCTGAAGCTTTACCTCATGAATCTCTGCCTCATACAGCTTCCTCCCTTCTTCTAGTTACTTGCTCTTCAGCGCCATATGCCCTTTTGAAAACTGGACCATGCATGTAGAAAACAAGGCCAAAAACAACCTAGATGTATCCAGTACAAAAAAAATTTTTTTTTTTTTTGGGAAAACACAGTTTAAGCATGAGGTTAGAGAAAGTAGCCAATGGTTGTCTATTAATAGGTAATTTTGTACAATTCATGTGTGTATTACAAGCTGAACTTACAGATTTATCTGAACTTTGTTGTGCTCCATTTCACTGAGCAAAATGAGGTTGAGGTGGCACCATCCTTGTGGTTAGAGTGGAATGATGGGGTAGGATTTAGTCCATATGTTTTTTATAAAACATAAATGATAAACATTAAACAAGGTCAACTACATACATATAAAAAATTAAACAAACATTATTGTTTCTGTCTGAAAGATATTGTTTTGCTATTGGCCTAATTCAAATGCTGGGAACATGGTCAACAAATGTGCCATTCCAGACAAACAGCTATGGGCAAAATATGCAGTCAGAGTATTTTCTGACACAGGTAAAGTACGCAAAATAATACCAAGGTTCTTTTTAATCTCAACAAATACCGGCAACCATTCCTAAAATATAAATTGTTTATATAATGTATATTAAGCAAAAGTTGTGCTATTTTGAGAACAGACAGTTACAACATGGCAAGATATCAGGCCCAAAAAGCACTGGAAACCTCTCAGGTTGAGGACTCTGATGGAAACTGTGTACGAAAGATCATCCCACCAAGACGATTTAGAGGTATCAGATCTGTGCTGACACTGTAAATAAGGTAAGGTTCTTCACATTGAAAGATGATTGCAGTTTTAACTTTTTTTTCTTGCAGAAGAAGAATTCCAGCCCAGCAAGCCCAGAAGGGCAGAACAGACACAACATTGTAAGCATACATATAAAACAATTGAAGTTAGAATAATCAAGGAAAGCCAAAATGCATGTTGTCTATACATATTTTCCTTAAATGCTCATTTTGTTTTACAGTTCAAGAGGACAGTGAATCAACTCAAGGTGAAATCATTATTATGTCACTGTCATTGCATTCATTGTTAAATATGAGGTTAAACAGTGGGTATAAATGATTCAGAACAGGACCATTTTGCATCTGTTTCTAATGGCTATCAAATATTTATTTCTTGCCCTATTTCTTTTGGCCCTGAAGATGAGATTTCCAGTTTGAGAGCGAAGAAAATAAATAAACGGTCAAGATCAACAGCAATTGCACCTGAGTGTAAGTAGAAAGTTAAAAACTGTTCAACTGTTGAATATTTTATTATAACAAAATGTAAGATGATAATCTAAAAAACACAGAGAAGCCCCTTTCTATGTTGTGCAAAAATGACCTAATTTAGGAAGACCTATACATTTAGAAATGTCAAAAACATTCAAGGTCTCTGTTAATGTGTTTTTTTTTTTTTTTTTTCAGCTGAGGAGCCTGATGTAAGGTCACTATGATTTACTTTCATATGTTTATTCTACTCTGATTTTTCTACTCACTGTTTTTTTCAAAGTTAGACGAGGAGCAATCAAGAAAAAAAGCAAAAAGATCTACTGTGATGTTGCCTGAGGCACCTTACTCTGAGTACATTTAAATGTTTTCAATCATTTAAATAGTTATACTTCCATGGAATTAAAGAAATATTCCAGGTTAAACTCAGTCTACAATATTTGTGGTATAATGGTGATTACTACAAAATGTTATTTCAATTCAGTTCTCCTTTTCTGTAAAAAAAAAAAAAAAACTGAGCAGCTCAAGCATGCACAACTGTTGGACTAATAATGGGTCTTACAGTCTTCAATTTTTGAATCTAATGATTGTTTTTCTTGTTTGTGATGTGTTTACATCTCCTTCAACATCACAACTGCAGCCACATCTGTCAGTTTTTGCCAACAGGCAGAATCAAGGTACACTAAAAAAAATGTTTTAATCTTTTTGATAACTACACACATGGATACAGATATTGATCTAAATAATGTTTTTGTGACTTGTTTTAGGAAGTGTGATTGATCCACAATCTCTTCGAGATGGTAAGTATTTAATTTCATCATAATTATCTTACAGTCAGTTTTATTACTTGTCTCCCAAACAGACTTGTTGACTTATGGCAGTGTTCATTTTTTCATTGCTGTAGTTAGTAATGTCATTAATGTTTCAAAACAAATTCTGGACAGAAATATACAAGTTATTTGAGAGTTTGGAGAGGAGAATCATGCTGAAACTAGACCAAATCCAGGACAACATCACAGCAGCGGTCGGAACAATGCAGCAGTCAATGAGCCAGCCAAGCACCTCTGTCTCTGATCTTACAGAGCTGCTAGAGGAGCCTTGTAAGACTGTGGAGGAATTAGAAGAGCTGTGTAATAAGCTGAAAGATCCTGACTTTCAAAAGAAGATGGTATGTGCCATAACACAAGCAACATTACTAGTCATTGTTAACCTGTAATAATTTAAAAACCATTTACTCTGTGTTTAATTACTGATTGTTTTTGTTTGTAGATTCGTTACCTGTGTCTTCAGAGTGGAGGCAGCTTAGGTGGAATTAGGAGCATGCTGAAAAAAATTGGAGATAGCTCCTTATGGGGATGGTACAGTTACAAAGGGAGAAAGGGAAAACTTAAATTTCAGCACCTCCTAATCAATGATGTCATCATACACAAGTTTAAAAACTTGCCACTAATGACTAATAATGTGTCTGTGTCAATCCCCAAGATCTCAAATTATTTGAAATGTAAAGAGGTTGTAAATTAGAACGTACATTGTAAAAGTTGTTAGTTCTCAGTACATAAATATTCATAGCAGTTAATGGTCTATTTTGAAAACAAGATTAATGTTTGATGCTTTTGGAATAGAACTTTCTACATCTGAGTTCTAGTTTTAATAACTTTGATCTCTGTATTGAATCAAGGTGCCTGCAGTAAGGCATACCCTCACCAAAAATCCCATTTTTTTTTTTTGCAAGACAACATTTTAGACATATCAAATCATAACACTACTGAATGTGTTAATTTCGTTGTTTTAGGTTAGAAGCCAACGGGAAGAATTGCCATCGTAATAACCCCAAAGCTGACAACCAGAGACACACACACACACAACTGCTATAAGCGTGTTTGCCTGACACACACACACACACACACACACACACACACACACACACACACACACACAGAAAGAGCACAGCACCTTTACAATTGTTCAAAATAAAATAAACGTACTTTGTTCCTTACAATTTCTCACGTGTCTTTTTTCTTTGGTTAGCCGAGAAGTAAAATAAAATGATGTTCAAAGGACTTTAAGTGAAAGCCCCAGCTAACAAAAAAGGTCCTCAGAACGTCCCCTAAATGGCCTCTGTGAACGTCATCTAAACGTCCTGAATGGAGGTCCTGTGAACGCCCCCTTGAACGTCCGGAGGACGGCAAGAGGACCCTACACATGGATGTTCGTGGGACGTTCGTAGAGGCTATTTAGGGGACTTTATGAGGACCTTTTTTTGTTAGCTGGGTTGTAAAAATGTAGGTGAAAGGTGGACAGCTCCAGAAATTAAACAAGCATTCAAGAAAAGTCCAAAAGTGATGTAGTCGCATGGCGCCATGCGGGGGTCGGACGTGTAAACAGCGAGCTCTACGCACTTTCCTAAATTTTGTATTATTTTCATGTTATAATCTGGTGAAATTTGATACACCCAGTTACACATTTGCTCTTTGAGGCAAAACATGGCAAAGAAGTCAAAATCCTCGGGCTCTGGAGACATTAAAAGACACTTACGTGATCAGGATGAAAGCCCCGACAGACCTACAGACCGGGGACTCGATTTGGATGGTGCGGCGGGAGAGGTGATCCAGCATCAGTTGCCCAAAATGTCGGTGATGACGACGAAGGTTCTTGCTGACTTGGAGGATCTCTCTGTAATACGTCAATCGATTACGGCGATGGAAATAAAATTCTCTGAGTTAGTTACAAGAGTGACTCATGCTGAGAGACGAATCGATTGTCTGGAATCTTCAGAGAGGGAATTAACCGCTAATCCGCCCGTGACCAATGTTGATTTGGAACATCTCCTTGAAAAGTTTGAAGATCTTGAGAATAGAAGCCACAGGAATAATGTTCGAATTGTTGGAATTCCTGAGCATGAGGAGGGCAGAGATATGGTGAAATTCCTGGATGAGCTCTTCCCGAGTCTGCTCGACATAACAGGCCACAAGCTGGAAATCGAGCGAGCTCACAGAGTCCCAGCTCACAGATTTGCTGAGGGAGACAGGCCCCGATCGATTCTGGCCAGATTTCTGAGATCATCCGATAAAGATCTTGTGTTGAGCCAGGCGAGGAGCAAAGGGAAGCTTTCTTGGAAGAACTATAATATTTTCTTGTTCCCGGACTTTGCGAGTTCGACAAGAGAGAAGCGCGATCGGTTCAAGGAATGTAAGAAACTCTTACATCAGTGAAAGATCACTTTTGCTCTGATGTTTCCAGCCAAACTAAGAATAGAAACGAAGGACGGTCGCAAAGTATTTACATGTCCCAATCAGACAATGTCTTTTATTGAATCAATGGGCGAGTAAACCATTGGGTGTTTCTCATGTGAGTGGGTTGACTCGCTGTACTTACTGTACTCTGGCTTTTGAGGAAGCTGGGCGTCATTTTGGTTTCTTTTTTCTTTTTGCGTTGGCTCCACCGAGCGGCTGGAGTTTGTTTTGTGAATAACACTTTTCCTTAAAGAAACTTTTGTATTGATGAAAGATTACTTTTGCATTAAGTTCCCGGCCAGTTTGAGAGTGGACACTACAGATGACCGCAAAATACCTACATGCTCACACAAAGGATGTCTTTTATAAAGTTCACGGATTGTGCAAGTCATGGTATATACTTTTATGCGGCATCCGAGTGAATTGACTCGACCATCCGGAGAACCGGGATGCCGGTTTTGTTTCTTTTTGTGTTGGTTCCGCCTAGTGGCTGGAGCTTGTTCTATTGAATAACACTCCTTTGGAACAGCTGTGGATTAATCTGTTCGTTCTTCATGTTCATTCTTCCTATTGGCTGGGGTTTATTTTACAAAGTATTTTCTGTTATGTAATTTTGCCTCACAATTTTTGAGGCAAAATTTAGCAATCCAATGGCAAAGTTGTCATGGGGGCTTGTGGGCGTTCATGGACCTTTTGAGATTAGAGGGATTGTCGCCGGTTGGCGCTTTCGTGCGTGGGGTTAATGCGTTTTTCTTTTTTCTGTTTGTTTTGTTCGGGGGGAAGTTCGGGGTTTGATTGTTTCACTAATGGGGAATGTGGTCTGTATAATTTTGTTTTCGACACACAATTTATTTTTTCTACTATATCAAAATGTCAAATGTTAATATGAGTGTACTATCTCTCTCCACATGAAATGTGAATGGGTTGGGGCACCCCATAAAAAGAAGGAAGGTTATTTCTTTTCTTAAACATAAGAAATATGATATAGTGTTTCTTCAATTAATGCATCTTTCCCAGCAGAAAGCTGAAACATTTGGGAAGATATGGGGTGGACATGTTTTTTTTTAGTGCTGGCTCAAGTAAGAGCAAGGGAGTCATTATATTGATTAATAAACATCTACAATTCAAATGTCTCAAACAGACTAAATATAAATTAGGGAGAGTCATTATTGTTTTAGCTGAAATTCAAGGGTAAAGGTTGATTTTGGCTAATATTTATGCACCTAACGCTGATGATCAGGGCTTTTTATAGATCTTGAAGGGATGCTGCAAACCGCTGGCACCCCTCATGATATAATATTGAGAGGAGACTTTAATCTTTTGATTGACTCAGTCCTTGATCACAGTGAAGCAAAAGTGTGTAAACCCCCTAGAGCAACACTGATGCTTCACAGGATGTGTAAAAATCTTGGTCTTACAGATATTTGGAGACTTTTGAACCCATCTGGTAGGGACTATACATTTTTTCATCAGTCTTTAAGATTTATTCTAGAATAGTTTTTTTTTTTTTTTTGATATCCAAATCCCTCATTTCATCTGTTGTTGATTGCTCAATTGGAAATATCTTAGTCTCAGATCATGCCCTGGTGAGTTTAGAGGTGTTGCCATATACAGAGAAAAAAAAATCATATAGTTGGCACCTTAATGTGTCCCTTTTGCAAAATCCTGATTTCCAACAAATGTTAAAGACTGAAATCAATGTTTATATGGAGACCAACTGGTCCTAAGTATCCTCTGTGGGTGTGGCTTGGGAGGCACTTAAGGCGGTTCTGAAGTTACTTTATAGACACCCTGTAGTAGCAGTACAAACGAATGGATTAATTTCAGATTATTTTACTCTGGATAGAGGCACTCAGCAAGGTTGCCCTCTTTCCCCTTTATTGTTCTGTCTTACCCTGGAAACATTAGCAGCCGTGATAAGAAAAGAGGATAATTTTCCAGGGGTGGTTGCGGGAGGTGTGGTGCATACGCTTCTGCTTTACGCAGATTATATTTTATTATTTGTCTCTGAATCTACTAGATCTATGCCTTGCCTCCACAGAATTATTAATTCCTTTTCCAAGTTCTCAGGATACAAAGTCAATTGGTCTAAATCCGAAGCTTTGTCTCTGACAGCCTACTGTCCAGTAACGGCTTTCCAGCCAAGCGCCTTCCAGTGGCCCAAACAGGGCATTAAGTATTTGGGGATTTTATTCCCAGCAAATTTGTCTGATTTATTTAGTGTTAATTTTGACCCTTTAATAAAAAGGTTTTCGAGTGATGTGGGCAGGTGGGCTTCATTACATTTATCGATGATTGGGAAGGTTAATGTTATTAAAATGAATTGTATTCCAAAATTGAACTACCTGCTATAGTCTCTCCCTGTAGATGTCCCCATCTCTTATTTCAAGCAATTTGATAGCATAGCTAAGTCCTTCATTTGGAATGGTAAATGTCCCAGATTGCATTTTAATAAGTTACATAGGCTGATAGACAAAGGTGGGCTAGGCCTACCCAAGATTTTGTTTTATTATTATGCATTTGGTCTAAGGCATTTGGCTCATTGGTCGCTTCCACCTGAAAGAGCCCCTCCCTGGTTTTCTATTGAACAGGAAGTCCTTGCCCCTATTTTGCCACTGCAAAGCCTTTCTATCAAAGTAACCGGAGAAGTTAAATCACACCCCATTATTTCACATTTGCATGTGATTTGGACAAGAGTGGCCAGAGTATTTAATTCGGACATTTATTTAAATGTTGCCTCAAGCATATGGCTGAACCCCAAATTATGTATCATCAAGTCCCCTTTCTGCTGGTCAGAGTGGATTGTGAGGGGGGTTACTACACTCGGTGACCTGTATGAGAGTGGAGTGTTGAGATCTTTTGAGAATTTGGTTCATCATTTTGGGATTCCCAGATCTCAGTTCTATAAGTATTTACAGCTGCGCCACATGCTCTGTACTGTTTTTGGGTGTAGCACACACCCCCCTAAATCGGCAGGTGCTTTGGGAGAGGTGATTGCTGCTTTTGGAAAAGGTCATGAGGCATCAGTGTATTACTCCCTGCTAATTCAGAGTCTGGGGGATGGAGCTTCAACTTCTCTCAAGAGATTATAGGAGAAAGATTTGAATTTGGTATTGGAGGATGGAGTGTGGACTAAGATTCTGAAAAATGTCAAGTCTGTATCTAGAGATGCAAGGGTTTGCCTTATGCAATTAAGATTTTACATAGATTTTATTGGACTCCCTCTAGATTAGATAGGCTTGGTCTTAAAGACACACCCACCTGCTGGCAATGCCATTCAGATGTTGGAGACACTACCCATGTCTTTTGGGGGTGTGTTAAGATCCAGGAGTTTTGGGTGAGGGTTTGGAGTTATTTGTATTATGTTTTGAACATTCAGGTTTTGCTTTGTCGCAGACTCTGTATTTTGAGTGATGGGGCGGTAATGAATATAGGGGATAATCACATTAAAAATTGGGTTCTGACCAGTCTCATGATCAACAGGTAAGTAATTTTAAGGGGTTGGAAGTCAAGTGGAGCACCCTCTTTTTGGAGTGGTGTGTGGAAATGGGGAGGGTAGCTGCATTTGAGGAAGCGGTAAGTAGAAGGCTGGGGTTTAGGGACATATTTGTTAAAAAAATGGGTCAAATATATAGTTGTTTGGGGGGACTCTTGGGGAGGGGATGTGGAGAGTGTAGTTTAGTTTAATCATGTATGCTTATAATTATTTTATTTATTTATTTATTTATTATATATATATATATATATATATATATATATATATATATATATATATATATATATATATTTTTGGGATTGTGTGTGTGTGTTATGTGGGACCACAGGGGTGTTCGTTAGGGGTCAGGGTGGGATTGTATTAGTGGGGTTTAAATGTAAAATGTTGATTCTTTATATATGTGTTGAGTTTTTCACTGTCATGTGCATATGAATCAATAAAAATGTTAATTACAAAAAAAAGACAATTTCATGCTCAAGCTGAAACCTCTGACGAGACTGCAGACCAGGAACTTGGTTTGGACGGTGCGGCGGGAAAAATCCATCGTCAACTGTCCAACATGTCTGTAATGCTGACGAAAGTTGTTGCCAACTTAGAGGATCTTGCTGTAATAAATCGATCGATTACTGTGATGGAAACGAAATTCTCCGAGTTGGTTACAGGATTCTAGGACGTCGTCAAGAGACAGATTAATTATCTGGAGTGATCAGAGAGGGAATTATCTGCTAATCCACTAGCGACCAAGATAGGTTTGGAATGAGTTTTTGGATTTGGAGAACCACAACAGGCGAAATAACGTCCGTATTGTTGGAATTCCTGAGCATGAGGAAGTCAGAGATATGGTAAAATTCCTAGATGAGCTCTTCCCGAGTCTATTCGACATAACAGGCCACAAGCTGGAAATCGAGTGAGCTCACAGAATCCCGGCTCGCAGATCCACTGAGGGAGACAGGCCCCAATCAATTCTGGCCAAATTTCTGAGATCATCCGATAAAGATCTTGTGTTACTTGAGGCAAGGAGCAAAGGAAAGCTTTCTTGGAAGAATCACAACATTTTCTTGTTCCCAGACTTTGCGAATTCAACAAGAGAGAAACGTGATTCATTCAAGGAATGCAAGAAACTCTTACATCAACAGAAGATTGCTTTTGCACTGATGTTCCCGGCCAAGTTGAGAATAGATACTAAGGATGGCTGCAAAATATTTACATGCCCACAACAAGCAATGTCCTTCATAGAGGCAATGGACTGAGTAAGCCATTTGATGCTTCTTATGTGGCCTCCGAGTGAGCTCGTCTCACCGTACATACACTTGGTTGTCCAAGGAAGCTTAGCGCCTTCTTTGTTTCTTTTTGTGCTGGTTCCGCCTAGCGGCTGGAGTTTGTTTTGTGGATTAACACACCTTCGAGACAGTTCTGTGAATGAATCTACATATTCTTTGTGTTTATTCTGCCTATTGGCTGGAATTTGTTTTACAGAGTATTTTCTGTTATGTAATTTTGTCTCACAAAATGTGTATAGAAACACCGGACTTGAACAATCCGACGGCAAAGTTGTCGCGGGGACTCTCGTAGGCGTACATGGACTGTTTGAGTTTAGAGGGATGGACGCCGGTTGGCGCTGTCGTATGTTGGGAGGAGACTTTAATCTTTTGATGGACTCAGTCCTTGATCATAGTGAAGCAAAAGTGTGCAAGCCCCCTAGAGCAACATTGACACTTCTCAGGATGTGTAAAAATCTTGGGCTTGCAGATATTTGGAGACTTCTGAACCCATCTGGTAGGGACTATAATTTTTTTTCATCAATCCATAAGATTTATTCTAGAATAGATTTCATCTGTTGTTGACTGCTCAGTTGGAAACATCTTAGTTTCAGGTCACACCCTGGTGAGTTTAGAGGTGCTGCCACATATGGAGAAAAAGAAATTGGCCCTAGTTGGCACTTTAATGTATCACTTTTGCAAAATCCTGATTTTCAACAAATGTTAAAGGCTGAAATCAGTGTTTATATGGAGACCAAATGGTCCTCAGTATCTTCTGTGGGCGTGGCTTGGGAGGCACTTAAGGCAGTTCTTAGGGGTCGGATCATACAGTATGCCTCATTCATCAAAATATCCAAAGCACGAGAACTCGTGGAGTTGGAAGGGAATATTAAAAGTGCTGAGGCAGAGCTGAAGCGCAGAATGTCGTCTGATGGCCTCAGAGAATTTACCCAATTGAAATACAGATATAATACTATTTTGTCACAGAGGGTGGAGTTTTGGCTATTCAGGGCAAGACAGTCATACTTTGAGTTGGGGGACAAAGCAGGTAAGATTTTGGCTATATATATAAAGCAGAGAGAGTCTCTTTCTATCATTCCCTCAGTGAAATCTGCTGGTGGTGAAATATTTACCTCAGCCATTGATATTAATAATGCTTTTAAAGAATTCTATCTTGATCTTTATAGTTACACGTCTTCATCTACTGATGAAGATATTAGAAACTTTGTGGAACATCTAGATCTCCCTAAACTGATGACTGAGCAAAAAAATTTTCTTGATTCTGAGATAACCTTGGAGGAGCTTGACGAGGTAATTAAGGCATTGCCTTCAGGCAAAGCTCCGGGGCCAGATGGCTTTGCCGCTGAATTTTTTAGATCTTAAGCTAAAGAACTGGCTCCACTTTTGTTAGAAGTTTATACGGAATCATTAAAGAATAGCAAGTTTTCACCAACCATGACACAAGCCTGGATCAGTCTGATTCTTAAAAAGGACAAAGATCCAAGCGAGTGTAAGAGTTACCGTCCAATTTCCCTGATCCAGTTAGACATTAAAATTGTCGGTCGCTGCCATCTCACTTGATGCCGAAAAGGCGTATGATATGGTAGAATGAGATTGTTTTTAAGATTTTGGAAATGTACAGGTTCGGGGGTATGTTTATTGGATGGATTAGGTTACTTTATAGACACCCGGTACGGTATTATTCGTCTCCGACCCTACTAGGTCTATGCCTTGCCTCCACAGATTTATTCATTCCTTTTCTAAGTTAATTTTCTGAGTCAACTGGTCTAAATCCGAAGCTTTGGCTCTGACAGCGTACTGCCCAGTAACGGCTTTTCAGCAGGGCGCTTTCCAGTGGCCCAAACACTATTTGGGCATTCTATTCCCAGCAAATTTTTGTGATTTAGTTAGTTAATTTTGACCCTTAATAAAAATGTTTTCGAGCAATGTGGACAGGTGGGCTTCATTACATTTATCTATGATTGGGAAGGTTAATGCTATTAAAATGAACTGTATTCCAAAATTCAACTACCTGCTACAATCTCTCCCTGTAGATGTCCCCCTCTATTACTTAAAGCAATTTGATAGCATAGCGAAGTCCTTCATCTGGAATGGTAAGCGTCCCAATAAGTTACATAGGCCAGTTGACAAAGGTGGACTAGGCCTACCCAAGATTTTGTTTTATTACTATGGTCTTTGACATTTGGCTCATTGGCCACTTCCACCTGAGAGAGCCCCTCCCTGGTTTTGTATTGAACGGAAAGTTCTTGCCCCTATTTTGCCACTGCAAAGCCTTTCTATCAAACTAACTGGAGAAGTTATGTCACACCCTGTTATCTCGCATGCGGTATGGACAAAAGTGTCCAGAGTGTTTAATTCAGACATTTATTTAAATGTTGCCTCGAGCACATGGCTGAACCCAAAATTACATATTTATAAGTCCCCTTTCTGCTGGTCAGAGTGGATTGTGAGGGGGTTACTACACTTGGTGACCTATATGAGAGTGGAGTGTTGAGATCTTTTGAAAATATGGTTCAACATTTTAGGATTCCCAGATCTCAGTTCTTTAGGTATCTACAGCTGTGCCACCTGCTCTGTACTATTTTTGGGAGTAGCATACACCCCCCTAATTCGGCAGATACTCTGGAAGTGGTGATTAATGCTTTTGGAAATGGTCATGAGGCATCAGTGTATTACTCCCTGTTAATACAGAGTCTGGGGACGGAACTTCAACTTCTCTCAGGAGATTGTGGGAGAAAGATGCAAGGGGTGCGTCTGATGCAATTTAAGATTTTGCATCGATTATATTGGACCCCCTCTAGATTGTATAGGCTTGGTTTAAAAGACACACCCACCTGTTGGCGATACCAGTTGGAGGATGACTTCAAAAATAATGCCATAAATAATTTTTATTTATCAATTAATGTCATACAAAGTCCAGTAAACATAAAAAATCTAAATCAATATTTGGTGTGACCACCTTTGCCTTCAAAACAGCACCAATTCTCCTAGGTATACCTGGATACAGTTTTTCTTGGTTGTTGGCAGATAGGATGTTCCAAGCTTCTTGGAGAATTTGCCACAGTTCTTCTACCTATTTAGGCTGTCTCAATTGCTTCTGTCTCTTCTTGTAATCCCAGACTGACTCAATATTCAGTGGGGGGCTCTGTGGGGACCAGGGGCATTTTTAAGAGTTTGAAGAGACTAGGGGCTTAGCCCAGACACAGACCCACCACACCCCAAGTGCAAAATACAGCTAAATGCATTACTGACAAATTGCATGTTTTGGAAGAACACTTTATTCCGTTTCAGTAACAACTCCTGTATCTACCCTTTTCTGTTAATGCACACCATACTCTTTGTCTTTCATGGTGTCTACATCATATTTTATTAATTGTTGTCTGTCTCTGTGTCTTTCCTTGTGTCTCCATCATATTGTACTATTTGTTGTCTTTCTGGGTCTTTCCTGGTGTCTCCATCATATTGTACTATTTGTTGTCTGTCTGTCTTTCCTGATGTCTCCCTCATATTGTACTCTTTGTTGTCTGTCTCTCTCTTTCCTTGTGTCTCCATCATATTGTACTATTTGTTGTCTGTCTCTGTGTCTTTCCTGGTCTCTTCATCATATTGTACTCTTTCCTGGTGTCTCCATTATATTTCACTCTTGCTGTTTGTCTCTGTCTTGTGTCTGGGTTGCCTCTTTTGGAGGGGGGAGCATCAGACTGTATCTCCTTGATTTGAGTTTGGCAAATCTGTCAATAACCACACCATGCTCTAAGTCAACTACAGCATCTTTTTCAATGGACAGAACTGCCAGGTGATTAAGTCTATGCTGGTCCATAGTGCTCCTTAGCCATGTATGTAGACGTCGGAGGGCACTGAAGGATTGCTCACAGCAGCAACTGCTCACAGGAATGCTTAGTGGCACCTGAAAAACAGGTTTTAAGGTGGGAAACATGTCAGAGTCAAGCAGCCTGTATACACTGAGCATGTCAAGGGTCGCACCTGCCTTCTTTTTCCTAGCTAAGTACTGTTTGGCTACAAGTATTTCCTCTGATCTTAGCTGTAATTTGTAGTGTGTGGCTACATTTGCTATAAACTCTTCAGAGAGGAATGTGGCTGAGCCTGGGTGGCAGGCCTGGATACCTTTCATGAGATTAGCTCCCACACCAGAGAACCGCTGGTCAAGCTCTTTAAACATTCTATCAAGGCAAGGAAAAAACAATTTCCTTTTCAGATTTTCTGCACTACTGAGCTCAGTGCTTTGGCCGCAAGAGGATTCTAAAATATTGTCATCCATCCTCTTCTGTCTGTGTCTTGGACCATCAGATGGCTCCTGGATGTGATTGGCCTCACATATGGTTTTTGCTTTGTTGTACAGGTCTCCAGCCATATTGTCAGTGCCCTTTGCTGCAGGTGTATCATAAACGGCTTCTTTGAACTCAACTGCTTGTGCCAAGTCCACAGTCTCACCTTGAAGATATTTGTGCAATCCAGATGTGGTGGAAAGCATGCTCTGGAACATTAGCAACATATAGACTGCAGGAAACCTGCACAGCTTTGCCCTGAGCCCTATTGCCATTGGTGTTGAAATATTCTCGAGGCACTCTTTGACAGCTGAGAAATTATTCAGCATGGCATCAACAGAACGCAGCTGACATGACCATCGGGTCTTAGAAAGTTGAATGAGCTCACTTTTCTGCAAACCAAGTTGTTTTTGTACATGAATGAACTTACCATGGTTGGCAAGAGACATGCTGAAAAAAAGAGTACACACACTCTAATGTGTCAAAGAAGTCACTGGCTTCTGTGACTGCTTTGCAGGTGTAACATAAAACCAGGTTAAGTGCATAGCAGTGGACATATATTGCTTCTGGGTGATTGGACTCAAGATGGCGCCGAGTATGGCTGCTGCGTTGCGAGCTCCGACACAACATGGCAGTGTTTTGTTTGTTTTGTTCACAATTCTTATGTTTTTTGTCTTGGATGTTGTCTGCATTATTGTCTATGACAAACAAACACTTTTGGACATTGGTTCAGCAATTTCACACCATAAACCGGACTTCAAATTCCTCAATGCCGACCCGCTGTTTACAAACACGCAAGCGGAGCCCTTTGTCTGGGCTGCACGGCCGCGGAAACCCAGGAGGAAAAGGGGAAACAGAGCTGGCGTTCTCATCAGAGTAAGACGCCGCGCAAATCGACCCCCGCTACCCAGTATTCTACTGGCAAATGTCCAGTCTCTGGATAATAAGCTCTGCGAGCTGAAAGCGTGAATCTCTTTCCATTGAGAGACGAGGGACTGCTGCATTATCTGCCTTACAGAAACTTGGATGTCTGTGGAGATTCCAGACTCAGCCATTGAACCCGCGGGGTTCTCCATGCACCGAGCGGACAGAGTGAAAGACCTCTCAGGTAAAAGCAGAGGTGGTGGTGTATGTTTTATGATCAACAAATCCTGGTGTGATCAGAGGAACGTACATTCTATCAAGTCTTTCTACTCTCCTGATCTGGAATTTCTCATGCTTCTGTGTCGACCATTCTGGCTACCGAGGGAATTCACAGTGGTCATTATCACTGCTGTGTACATCCCGCCACAAGCCGACACAGACCGGGCACTCAAGGAACTGTATGGGAGTATAAGTGAGCAAGAAACTTTATTACTTTAATAAAGCCAGTTTCAAATCAGTCGCACCAAAATACCACCAGCACATTAGTTTCAACACACGAGGGGACCGGGTTTTGGACCACTGCTACTCTCCCTTCAGGGATGGCTACAAATCCCTCCCCCGCCCACCATTTGGCAAATCAGACCACTCTTCCATTCTGCTTCTGCCCGCTTACAGGCAGAAACTGAAACAGGAAGCACCCGCCCTCAGAACGATCCAGTGCTGGTCGGACCAATCAGACTCTATGCTACAAGACTGTTTTGATCACACGGACTGGGAGATGTTCCGTTCCGCCTCTGATGACGACATCGAGGTTTACGCTGATAGTGTAATGTGTTTCATCAAAAAGTGCGTGGAGGACGTCGTTCCGACCAGAACAACACGGATCTATCCGAACCAGAAACCATGGATAAATAGCGATGTTCGTGTGGCACTTAATGTGCGGACCTCCGCTTTTAATTCCGGGAATGCGGAGGAGCATAAACAAGCCAGTTATGCCCAGCAAAACTCCAGTACAGGAACAAGATTGAAGGACAGTTTAACACCACCAACTCTAGAAGCATGTGGCAGGGAATTAACATCATCACGGACTTTAAAGGGAATAAAAACTCCGCTATGAACACCGCTGCCTCTCCCGGATGAGCTAAATATTTTTATGCTCATTTTGAGGGAAATAACACCGCCCTCACGGAGAGAGCTCTCATGGCTGAAGCAACAGAGATTTGTTCACTCTCCGTCTCTGTAGCGGATGTAACCCGATCCTTCCAACGGGTGAATATCCGCAAAGCCGCGGGCCCAGACGGCATTCCAGGCCGCGTCATCAGAGCGTGCGCGAACCAGCTGGTTGGTGTTTTCACGGACATTTTCAACCCCCACATGCTTTAAAACGTCCACCATTGTGCCTGTTCCAAAGCAATCAAAAATAACTTGCTTAAATGACTGGCATCCTGTTGCTCTGACCCCCATCATCAGCAAATGCTTTGAGAGACTAATCAGAGATTACATCTGCTCTGTGCTGCCTCTATCTTTTGACCCATTGCAGTTTGCTTACCGCAACAACCGCTCCACTGATGATGCCATTGCATCTACACTACACACTGCTCTCTCCCACCTGGAAAAATGAACACTTATGTGAGAATGCTGTTTGTAGACTACAGCTCAGCATTCAACACCATAGTGCCCTCCAAGCTAGATGAGAAACTCCGGGCTCTGGGCTTCAACAGCTCGCTGTGCAGCTGGATCCTGGACTTCCTGTCAAGCAGACACCAGGTGGTTAGAATAGGCAGCAACATCTCCTCATCACTGACCCTCAACACTGGAGCCCCACAGGGCTGTGTTCTCAGCCCACTCCTGTATTCCCTGTACACACATGACTGTGTGGCAACACATAGCTCCAATGCCATCATTAAGTTTGCTGATGACACGACGGTGGTAGGTCTGATCACTGACAATGATGAAACAGCCTACAGAGAGGAGGTGCACACTCTGACACACTGGTGTCAGGAGCACAACCTCTCCCTCAATGTCAGTAAGACAAAGGAGCTTGTGGTGAACTTCAGAAGAAAAGACAGAGAACACAGTCCCATCACCATCAATGGAGCACCAGTGGAGAGAGTCAGCAGCTTCAAGTTCCTGGGTGTCCACATCACTGAGGAACTCACATGGTCCATCCACACTGAAGTCGTTGTGAAGAAGGCTCATCAGCGCCTCTTCTTCCTGAGATGGCTGAGGAAGTTTGGAATGAACCGCCACATCCTCACACGGTTCTACACCTGCACTGTAGAGAGCAACCTGACTGGCTGCACTCCGCCTGGTATGGCAATAGCACAGCCCACAACCGCAAAGCACTGCAAAGGGTAGTGCGAACTGCCAGACACATCATCGGAGGTGAGCTTCCCTCCCTCCAGGAAATATATACAAGGCGGTGTGTGAAAAAAGCTCGGAGGATCATCAGAGACTCCAGCTACCCGAGCCATGGGCTGTTCTCACTGCTACCATCAGGCAGGCGATATCGCAGCATCAGGATCCGCACCAGCCGACTCCATGATAACTTCTTCCCCCAAGCAATCAGACTTTTGAACTCTTGATCTCCCACGATCAAAATACATCAGCACTGCACTTTATTACTCTCACTCTTATATCTCACACCGGACTGTCATAAATTATATTATATTATATATATTCTCTCTTAACAACTTACTATCAACCGACAGCCTGAATGTCAATACAGTACAATACAGCCTACTGTACATTCTATATATACTACTATATATACTTTATTATTTTTATTGAATAATGTGTATTCTATATTGTGCGTATTGTATACTGTACAGTGTATGTTATTATTTGTATATTGTTGTGTGTAATTATGTGTATATTAGACTTTAAATTGTGTTGTGTTAATTTGATGTTATTGTAAATTGGTATATGTCTCATCACTGTCACGACTGCTATATTGATCGGAACTGCACCCAAGAATTTCACACCATTGCACTTGTGTATATGGCTGTGTGACAATAAATGTGATTTGATTTGATTTGATTTGATTTGGCACAGAAGCGAGCCTGTACGCCACCAACTACACCGCTCATAACTGACGCACCATCATAAGCTTGAGCCACACACTGCAGGTTCTCAAGGCCATTTGACACCAGCATTTGCTCTATTGCTTCAGTAATGGACTCTGCATCAAACCCTCTCAACATGTTGAGTCCTAGAAAACGTTCCTTTAATGTGCCATCAGGTGTAACATACCGCACACACACCGCAAGCTGTTCACTATGCCTATCTCTGGCCTCATCTGCCATTACAGATGCCATTACAAAACATTTGAGCTGCTTTAAATTCTTTAACAATTGTTGCTGTGACCTCTTGGGAGCAGCTTTGGATCATCTCATTTTGAGAGACTGGGGACAAGTAGGTGCTGTTAGAAGGAGCCTTGTAATTTTGGAGGAATGGATCAAATTGTGCAAGGAGGTTCATGATCTTGCGAAAGTTACCCTGGTTGTTACTTGACTCTGTCTCATCGTGGCCACGAAAGGGTACACCCTGTTTCCTTAAAGTGCAGTGACTGCCACTATGTGACGGAGGTACTCTCGCCTCTCCTGAATCTCACTCACATTTGCAGCTTGCATTTTTTCAACAATGTTTCCATGCTCTAGACTAGTCTTATAACACTTCCAAGACATCATTGTGGCTTTGTGGATTGCAGTTTTCTCATGTTCACGGAATGATTCCAGAGCTCTCTTCCAATTTGTGTACCCTAAGCTTATTAATGCATCCTGGTTGTTTCTGCTGTGTCGTCTTCCATAGATTCTACAGGAAAAACAGAATACTGCATTTCTCTCAACCGAGTATTCAAGCCAATCAAAGATTTCAAACCACTTGTGTTGAAAGGCCCTTTTTTGCAATCCAAAATGTTCGAGGGGATATTGAGATAGCTTTACTTGTTTAGGGCCTGTATCCGGGTCTCCTAAATCAGTAATGGTCCGACCAGTTGCCCCTGCCTGCTGCTGCTCTAGGTCTTTAATTGGCCTGCTGTTCTCATCTGCCCTCACTCTTGTCTCATCTGCAAAGTAGCAAAGTAATGATGCAACATGTCAGTAGGTACTATACTTTAGTGTATACTGATAGAATAATTTATTCTGCTGCTTCTTAATTTTATGTGCATGAGCTTGAAAATGACATACCCAAAGTAAAACTCTTCCAGTTCTTGAACCATTTGGTCTACAAACACAAACTTGGGCTCCAAACCCCAAATTGTGTATTAATAAGTCCCCTTTCTGTGGGACAGAGTGGATTGTGAGGGAGGTTAATATGCTCGGTGACCTATATGAGAGTGTTGAGTGTTGAGATCCTTTGAAAATTTGGTTCAACATTTTGGGATTCCCAGATCTCAGTTCTTTAGGTATTTACAGCTGTGCCACATGCTCTGTATTGTTTTTGGGAGTAGTTTACACCCCCCTAAAGTGGCAGATACTCTGTGAGAGGTGATTACTGCTTTTGGAAAAGGTCATGAGGCATCAGTGTATTGCTCTCTGCTAATTCGGAGTCTGGGGGACAGAGCTTTAACTTCTCTCAAGAGATTATGAGAGAAAGATTTAAACTTGGTATTGGAGGAGGGAGTGTGGGCTAGGATTCTACAAAACGTCAAGTCTGCATCTAGAGGTGCAAGGGTGCACCTTATGCAATTCAAGATTTTACATCTATTCTATTGGACACCCTCTAGATTGTATAGGCTTGGTCTTAAAGTCACACCCACCTGCTGGTGATGCCAATCAGAAGATGGAGACACAACCCATGTTTTTTGGTGGTGTGTTAAGATCCAAGAATTTTAGTTGAAGGTTCAGAGTTTTATGTGTGACGTATTGGGCACTCAAATTTAATTTTGCCTCAGACTCTGTATTTTAGGCAGTGGGGCGGTCATCAATATAGGGGATAAACACAAAAAATTGGGTCCTGGCCGGTGTTATGATCAGCAGACAGATTGTTTTAAGGAGATGGAAGTCTGCTGGAGTGCCCTCATTTCAAGAGTGGTGCACGGAGATGGGGGGGGTCGGCTTTCAAGGAAGTGTCATCTAGAAGGCTGGGGAACTTGGATGCATTTGATGGGAAATGGGGCAGCTATCTGGCATTCTTGGAGGGCTCTCGGGGAGGGGCAGTGGAGAGAGAAGTATAGTTTTAAATGTGTGTGATTATTAGATATATATATTTTTTTGGGGGTGTGTACACTCATGTGTGACCACAGGGATGTTTGTTCGGGGTTGGGGATTGGGAGGGGTAATAGTGGGGGTTAAATGTTGATTCTGTGAATATATGTTTTTCTTTTCTTTGTTAACTGTTTGAATCAATAAAAAATGTTAATCAGAAAAAATACTCAGATGTCTTTAGCACTCATGATCATGATCATGGCTGTACTGATTTGATTAAGCATGCCATCCGTACTGGTGATATGGAGCCATTTAGGCAGAGGGCCTAAAGATCCTCGTCACATGTTCGAGCCGAGATAGACAAGCAAGTTCAGCAGCTCCTTTCATAAGATATCATTGAAGAAAGTTGTAGCCTCTGGGCTTATCCTGTTGTCTTAGTTAAAAAGAAAGATGGCAGCTACAGGTTCTGCATTGATTTCAGAAAACTGAATGCAGTCACTTTCAAAGACTCTTACCCTCTACAACGACCATCAGATGTTTTAGACAGCTTGTCTGGCTCCTGTTGGTTCAGTACAATGGATTTGTCAAGTGGGTACTGGCAAGTTGAGCTAGAGCAGAGAAAACAGCATTCAATACATGAATGCTTTATATCAGTTCAAGGTAATACCCATGTTTTTTTGTTTTATTTTTCTTCACAATTTGGCATGTTCAATTCCCAATGCGTTCTAAGTCCTCATGGTGGCACAGTGACTCGCCTCGATCCGGGTGGCGGAGGATGAATCTCAGTTGCCTCCACATCTGAGACAGTCAATCCGCGCATCTTATCACGTGGCTTGTGGAGCACGTTACCACAGAGATCCAGCGCTTGTGGAGGCTCACGCTATTCTCCGCGGCATCCACACACAACTCACCACGCGCCCCACCGAGAGCGAGAACCACATTATAGCAACCACAAGGAGGTTAACCCAACGTGACTCTACCGACCCTAGCAGCCAGGCCAATTGGTTGCTTAGGAAGCCTGACTGGAGTCACTCAGCACGCCCTGGATTCGGACTTGCGACTCCATGTGTGGTAGTGGCATTTTGCATGCAGTTAAGTGTCCTATCTGGGTCATGAGTCAAGTGTCCTATCTGAGTCATGTTGTGTCTAGTCAGGGTCTTCTACCAGATGCAAAGAACCTGGACAAAGTCAGGTCATGGCCAACCCCCAGAACTACCATGGAAGTGAGAGCATTCGTAGGTCTGTGCTCCTACTATAAGAGGTTTGTGAGAAATGTCGCCAGTGTATTTTTATTGTATATGGTTTTCTTATTTTGTGTATACTGTATATATATATTTTTTGTATGCAGTCTTATTTTGTGGACACCGTATATTATTGTGTATATTGTGTTGTGTAACAAGATGTGTAAACTGTGTCATGTGTAAATCAGATGTTTATTGTAATTGTCATACTGCTATGTTGCTTGGAACCGCACCCAATACTTTCACCCACTGTTGCACTTGTGTATATGGTTGACTGACAATAAAGGGATTTGATTTGGTTAATGAATAATTTGCATGGAGGTTCTTATTTTAACTTACACTAGCACTTATGCATTCTCGTAATGGGTATTTATTCAGTGTAATGTGTTTGGACCAATGTATGTTTACAATTTGCAGAGGTTGTTGTTCCAGATGTTATTTGGCATAAAGTACCTTGGTACACAGCACTGTCTTTTATATACTTTGGTGCTATATTTCTTATTTTATTTCTGAATTATCTCATTTAATAATTCATTGCCATTTCATTATTTTGTATTGATCATTTCAGTATTTACAGAGTATTTACAAATGTTTTCCTCTTCATAAGTTTGTTTTATGATCCTTCTGTTACTTTAAGGGTTGGAGACACCTCCTGGGCAAGGAGAAAAGAGAGAAAGAAGGGTTCAGCGCGCAGGTGCGAGAGCAGTATTGGGTGGTGTGAGTAGACAGAGAAAGTGTGTGTGAGTTGTAGGGAATGTAACATGCACAGGTGCTACTGTGATGCTGCTGGGCCGATGTCTCCTCCCGTGACAAATAAAGAAGTGATACCAGCTCTTTGTAACCCGCCTTTATTTATGTGACCCACCCCGATAAAGAACGCTACCCCGAGACCAAAATAAAAGGGTTACAATTAGTATAGGGGCCATGAGGACCTCTGGAGGTGAACTGGTGTAACTGCTGATGTGCATGTCACACATGCACGTTGTTTAGAGGTAATGTTGAAGTCGCATCTAATTTGTTGTATGAACTTTTGGGATGGAATTTAAAATAAATCGTGCTGAATGCATTGCCTGTGATAATCTAGACACAGAAAAACACCAAAAACCTATAGCAATATACAGTACATTCAATGCATACACGTGATGCACAGCATTTGCAAAGCATACTTTCAATTTGAAACCAATTGTTGGAGAAACCTTAACTTTTGGCTAAGGTGGCCTCGATCTTAAATAGCAATTGTTGCATTTATTATTTTAAAGTTCTTGAATTTTAGAGTAGATGTAAAAAAATAAAATAAATAAATCCTACACAAGTGCATTTCTGCACATTTTACATTTGAAAAGAAAAGAATCTGTTTCTGATTACTAAAAAGGATACTTTATTGGATCTTTTCATAAAACATCTGTCCATGCTTCTCTAAATTACATAGTGAAATATGAGCATATGTTTAATAGTATGGAAGTGTACACATTTGCACTGTCCCCATAATGCATAACAAAATATCAGTGAGTAAAGATTTTACTATCATTTTGCAGAAACACAGTGCAGTCACTAACAATAAAATGATCATGCAATAACAAACATTTGATCAAGCATCTCTATTAGAAGTCAATATCACGTTGAACATGTCCAGCAGAAGACCGGTGAGTGTAAATCATTTATAAAGGTGCAATTCATCTGTGCTATAGATATATCTGAATGACAATCAATGTCTCAAAACAGCATCAAATAATGTCAGACCATTATCTAATGTTAGGTTGGTAGAACTAGATTAAAAATCTAAATTAAACGGTATACAAAGCAGTTTATCCATGTTTCTCTTTGCACATTTTAACGCAGTATAACACTTGTCTCAAGCTGTGCAGCTATTACAGTCTTTAATGATGATCTGAGCTTTATTTCTTGATGACCTCCTCTTTGAGTTTCTCTGCCAGATGTTTCCTCTTCTGCAACTTCTTCTTTTCCTCAACAGAGATTTCCTTGGAATATCAACAAAGAAATAATCAGAGGAAAATTCAACTACAGCAGTGAAATCTAACTGAAGTTCTGTGCAGTTTAGTCTACAGTTCCACCTTGACTCTGCACCATTGCATGATATGTTCAAACTGGAAAAGATGGTCATAGATGCTCTGGGTTTGTATTCATAGTAAGATGTGCTGAACATGAACTTCACTGCATGTGTGATTGTGGAGCAGGATGAAAATATAAAACATACAGTGGTTTTTAAATTAAAAATCAGAATCAATGTTTTTAAGGCAAGTCTTATCTTACACATGAAAAGTGTAGAACAAAATAGTGGAGGCCCATAAAATCAAAATCATCAAACATGCCACTGGCCTTTGTTTTAAACAAACAAACAAATCAGCTGAAGACATCTCTTCTGTAAGCACTTAACCAGTTTGCAATAATGGCACTTGCCATTTAATTATTAAAAAAATCCTTTCTTTGTCTGTTTCTTTCTTCAGCGCTAGCTCCAATACTACTCCAGCTACTCTGGGAACTTGGCAATCGGATGCTGCAGATATTGTTGACCTTTGTTTGACAAATAGCTTATGTTCCTCATTTGTAAGTCACATTGGATAAAAGCATCTGCTAAATAACTAAATGTAAATGTATATTGAGAATATCGGATGACAAATGGAGTGAAGTGTGCTGCTGCTGAATGTGTGTACCTGTGTGGTGGGTCTGGGGTCAGGGGTCACTGAAGGTGTTTGTGTGGGGGTCTTTGGTGTCTGATCTTTCTTCAGCGCCTGCAGTTTATCTCTCTGCTGCTTCAGATACTCAGACCGCTGCTGTAAGCCCTCCTCCTTCTATACACACACACACACACACACACAATAATATATATGAATTTATAACACTCAAACATGCGTTGGACACTACAGATCAGATAAATGGACACAGGAAGTGTTTGAGTTTCTCACAGCGATTTGTTTAGGACAGTCAGTGTTTCTTGGGCTCTCTGCTGTCTTCTCATTGGCTGATACAGGTTTATTTGTAGAACCCTTCACAGCGGGTAATGTCTTACCTTTACCTGGACAAATACATATACACACCATATACATACATACATACACAAAACAATGATTCTATCAGCTGCTAACAAACATGCTTTAATGCAGTGTTTCCCAAAATGGAGTACATGAGGTGACGATGGGGGTACGTGCTAAAAAAATTGTGAGATTTATTATTTAAATTTCATCCAAGTCTAAAATAACATTCAAACAGAGTTCATTTATTGCACACTTGCAACAAATAATTTTGTGCACCATCTAGTGTACAAACTCCAAAACGGTCATGTCATAAAGGTCAGATAAACAGCATGCAATGAAAAATCTTTTGCTGTTAAAAAAATGCATTACTCGTGTCATGCAAGTATCGCCCAGCACACTGCTAGGTGACGTAGCTAAGTCATAACTAGTAAAATGTTGACTTCGCTGTTTTACCAGTCTCAAACTTGTAAGTCGTCCATGATTTTAGCCTATTTATTTATTTTAATCGCAGTTTGAAACATAATTTGTATATAAGGTGAGATGCATAGGGACTTTTGATTCTGATGGTAAAAGTTCATAAGTTTTGATGACAGATGTCAGATGTCACTCGCACCGGTGCGGCCAAATAAATTTAAACATCCACACGCAGTAATTTGCACTCGCATTTGTTCGCACCCTAGAGCCCTGTTTTTTCAGCAAACGAGCTCAACCTTGTTGACCATGTCAAATGTGACATAAAAAAGCACCTTGAGCTGACCACGCAATTGTAGAGCTACAGGTACTTTCCCGCAATGCCGTACCTGCAATGATGCGCAATTCCTGACAGTACTGACAGCTATTCTTGTGTACGGCAGCTCTTATGAAGTGCTGGTACTGTGTCCTGTTTCCTCGACACGATGAGGGGGGAGTTTGCAAGTTATGCAGTTATGTCATATCTACCACAACTGTCTCATTAATCGGTAAGCTATTTATTCAACATGAATATGATAACTATAATGTACTAAAGTCCAATTTAGGGTCATCGATTACATTTTTTAATTAAATTAATCACATGGTATGCCGATTAATTATTGGAATTAATCACAATTAAATGGATATATAAATATTTGCTGAAAAAAAAACTAAAATAACAATAATTCAATATATAAAAAAATATAACAATGAATTAATTATAAATTGTTATATTTAAATATATATAATAAACATAATAATTCAGATAAATTAAAAAGACGAGTAAAGCTTTGATAACACAATACAAAAATTACAATACAATATATGATTTATTTCCATATTATTGAACACAGTTCCCAGCAATCCATTTTGCAATTTAATTAGTCTGAGATTTATTATAAGGGCTTGTCTAAGGACGTATCACACTGTACACGTGCATTTTGGAGCATCTCACTTTGGTTGCGTAGCGTCATAAACATCCTATTTTTAGTTTGCTGTGTCAGGTTAAACTTAGAAAAACACATCATGAGATCGCTACTTTCGGATTTACACTCCGTCAAACTGTTTGAACGTGAGAACAAGACTCATCTTGTGCTGTCTGTTGTTGTTGGTAAGTGTGGTTTGTTTTCTGTATAAGATGCGTGTTGTTTAAGGAGTTGCTTTAAAATGCTAGATGTGTTAAATATTTAGATTTTCGAAATATCTCGTGACTTTTATCTATGCATTAGAGAGGGGTACGCAAAAGGATGCTGAATGTTTGGAGGGGTGAGAATCACTGCTTTGACTACATACTCTATACTGTATTAAAGGGATAGTTCACCACAAAGTGACACTTTTGTCATCATTTACTTCTCCTCATGTCATTCCAAATCCAGGGCTCGACAATAAGGTCTGCCCGATAGCCCAAGGCGAGCGCATAATATACTGGGCGCGGCGAGGCACAGTGGCACGAGTGCACAAGGTACAGACACCAAGCGCACTCTTCTAGAACTTTCCTCACTCTGTTCCAAGTGTCTTTGCCGCATCTATTACCAATGTGTTTGAAGCTGCAGGAAAAAAAAACCCCTACTTAATGAATGTCAGAGCGGGATTGAACGAACACAGTAATTGTAATTATCCCCACACATTCCATGTTCACAGTGCAGAAAATTCCCCCATTCTTTCGTTTGAACATATTGGTGAAAATTAGTAATCCACACATACTGTAGGAACACAAGAAATAATTTATTATAATTCTATTGCATAAATCCAAGTAAATCCATGTCCCTCCGTGCTTCTCTCTCATCATCTCTCTTCGTGCAGCGTAGACACTGTTTAACGTGCATGCGCTCTCGCAAAGGGACAGAGCACTAGTCTCGTTTGCACAGTTTAATAAAAAGAGCTTTTTTCTCAAATTCTTTTGCCTTTAGGAATGAAGCGCTGAATGAAATGTAATAAACTTTGTTAAACCCCGGTTATACACGTGGCTGGAAATCTGAGCTGCTCAGTATCCGAAATGGAAGAACAACTATGTTTAAAAACATACTCATTTATTCTTAGCGTTTGATATGAAAAGAAGCAAAATCACTATGGCTATTATTATAATCAGAGCTGTTCAGCTCGAAGAAGACATTTAAAACAGTCTACTTCATCCTCATAACACACCCATTACAAGTCTCATTTCTGGACTGTACTAGTAAAATCCTATGCTTTGTATATATCAGTCAGCTTTGGTCTTGTTTGGGTTGTCTAATTTTGTGTTTATATCCACATTCCTAATTCCTACATTAGGCCTAATATCTACCTACTGTATATTGCAGGGCAAGTAAAATACTGAACCACTGGCCCGACTGGGCCATTAGAAACAATTCTTAGCGTTGAGCCCTGAATCAGAGTTTCTTTCTGAGAAATTCCAAATCCGTGAACATCTGAACAATTGTACTGATTGCTTATTTCAATGCAATTACAATGAATGGGGACCGGAGCTTTAGAGCTTCAAAAAGGATGAAAAGCACCATAAAAGTTTCATAAAAGTATCATAACAGTGGTTCATGTTTTGTGTGAGGAACAGACTGAAATTTAAGTCACTACTCGGTACTCGCTGATAATCTTCCCCTTCAGTGAGCTGTAAACTGCTGTGACCGAATCATTCAGTGAACCAGATCAATCTTATTCATGAACTCTTAACCTTGCACAACCCCGTGTCCACCTGCGAGGACATTGTGTTTTGTCTTCACTATACGTTATGCATAATTCTATTTCGTTTAACTTCAGAACACTCTGAGCTGTCATTAAATGGCTAATCTTTCGAGGAATGGTGTCATGTGACAAAACAACATGGGGCCGATCTCATTGAAGTTTGTCTTTGGGAGAAACACAAGCAAAACTACATCTAGTAAGAAACCATATTAAGTTTTTACATTGAAACATGTTTGTATCAAAAGAGTATCAACTCAAGTTTCATCCGATATTCCATTTTGAAAATTTCAGTGATATATCACTAAATGGCACACTGTTAAACACGATGACATCCGATGTGGACTATGACTATTTTTTCATTAGAAATCTTATATTTACTGTGCATTATCACCATTGATAATCAATAGGTGCATCCAAAAGCTGAAAAATGTTGCTTTCAGAGGCTTTACACAGAGTTAGGATGAAAATAAGGTGCATTTCGAACTGTTCTGGGACCAGTGCAGACAGATAGCGCACTGGAGGTTAAGTCATTCACTAAATAGGGAGCATTGTATAGCTCTCCTATGCAGCTAAGTGCATTCACTCCTAATATCCGACCGAAATTCAGTTTCAGGCTCTAGATTTGCACCATTCCATACCACTCAGAGTAGCTCCGCCTCCAAAACATACGGAAATGTCACGGTGAAAAAGAGAGCGGCTGTGGTTCTTCAACACAGAAAGTTGTACTATTGTTACTGTAGCTTGCTTTTAACCAACAAAAAGATTAAGAAGTTAAGTAAGGTCCCCAGATGTTGCTGTGTTCCTGGTTGTGGAAAAACGGCATCTGTGCATAGCATTCCGAAGGATCCCAACGTTCAGGAATAAGTGTCTTACATTTATTTAAACCAAGTATCTGAATGCATCAATGTGGGACTGGATGTTTGCTCTGCACATTTCTCTATTGATTCTATTAAGAACCAACATGGCTTTGCAAAGAAACTTATACTGTAAGATGTAGCAGTGACAACTATATTGGACATGACAGTAATGCCAGTGAGAAACAAGTGTAATTCTAATGTTTCATCTGACTGTGTTTGTTTGATATGTAATGAATTGTATAGTTAGCTGCTTCTATCACAAAATAAACCATGATCATGACTCCAACACAGAGTGTATTGTACTTATTACAAGATTACTTACCAAAGAAATACATAATTCCTCACAAAATATTGATTATGGGACTTCCGGTGAGCAGCACAATGGAGCAGACGTGTCTGTCTCTCTTCCCCATCAGTTTCATTTATTTCTTTAACTACCCCATCAACTTTTTCCTGGCACACTACAAAGACTAATAAGACGACTTTTGAATAACAGAGAGCCGAGGCGCCCGTTACGCCAAACTAAGTGAACATGGCGGCACTAACAGACCTGTTGGAAGAGCATAGAGCGGCCTTGGCGGCCGAGTTCAAGGCTGCAAATTCAACACTACAAGTAAAACTTGACTGTATGCAAGCCACAGTATCTGATCATGGACAGCGACTTACCACGCTTGAGTCCCATGTGGAGTCGCTAGATGAGCGGGTGGAACGTCTAGAAACCTCTCTCGCAGACTTAACGGAGAGCAACGTGAAGCTTAAAGCCAAGACTGCGGATCTGGAAGCCCAGAGCAGACGGAACAACATAAGGATCATCGGCGTACCCGACTCGATCGAGGATCCGCAGCCAACATAATTTTTCGAGTTGCTTTTTGAAGTTTTTGGTAACCAAGTACTGTCCTCCACCCCCAGAGCTGGATCGGGCACACAGATCCCTCACTGCTAAACCCAAGCCAGGGGAGAGACCAAGAGCAGTTGTGGTCCGTTTTCATCATTACCAATTAAAAGATACAATCATTCGCGAGGCACGTAAAAAACGAGGGAATTACAGTTTCAAGGGAAACCAATCGCCATCTATGAAGATTACAGCCCCGAGGTAATGGAGCAGCGGGCTCGGTATCGTGAAATCATGGCCGAAATGTACAAATAGGGATTCAAACCGGCTCCTTTGTATCCGGCTAGACTTCGTATAACGACCAGAGAAGGGAGCAACAAGTGGTTCACTTTGGCAGAGGAGGGCAAGCAGTATTTGGATTCTCAGCGCGGCAATTCTTAGCAACCTGACATTGACTGACATTTGTGCCATTGGAATTATGAAGCAAGAGATGGTTTATTTCAGCCGAGGAGGGCAAGCGGTAGTAGGATTCTCAGCACGACGTCTCTGAGCAACCCAATGCTGACTGACACCTGTATTACTAGAACTATGTAAGTTGGGAGTGGTTTGATCGTCTTCTCATCATCATATGTGGGTCGCTATTTGACTCTGTTTTGAGTTTGAGTTTTTTGTTTTGAGAATATAAAAACTAGGAAGACTGTAGTTATCGAATACAGATTACGGTTATTTGATCAGCAATGCACTTTCCTGCTGTTTGGTTTAGCAAAGGTCATTTATGCACCTGTTCTGTTTAAACAGGCCCTAGTGTCCTTGAACTGCAATATAAGTTGAACAGTTGTTGTATAGCATATTTGTGACTGAACAAGTTTCATTTGAGGTGCTGTTAAAAATACATTTAGTCATTTAAGGAATTTTAAATTGTATTTATATGCCTTGCAATAATAATTCTAATTCCGATATTCTCGTGGTTGAGGGTTAATGTGTTGTTGGGGAAATATAAGGTTTGCAGTTTAAATAAGAGTAAAAAAGGAAGACAAGGTATCCGGAGAGATATGTAAGTTCTTGGTTGTTAGTTTAAAGGGAGAGCAGGGGTGGGTATAAGGGGTAGCTGATTGTTGTTGGTCTTTTTATGGATCTTGTTTTCTCAGTTTTCTTGTTTCAGTTTTTTTTTTTTTCTCTTCTGTCTTTATCTCTTTTTTTGTATTTGTTCAGGACATTTCATGGATCAGGGTACTGCAATAGTTATACATGATTCAAGTGGCTGGTAGCACAACAAGATCAAATACAAATATTCGTTTTATCTCTTGGAATGTAAAGGGTTTGAATAATATCGTTAAGACCAAAAAAGTTCTCTCACATTTACAGTCCCTCAGAGGAGACATTTTTTTTTTTTTTATTTATAAGAAACTCATCTTCGCACCTTGGATGTTCCTCGCATTAAGTGTACATGGGTTGGTCAGTGTTTTCACTCCAAATTTGCTGTGAAGGCAAGAGGGGCAGCGATTCATATACATAAGAACATTGCTTTTGAACCTGAATCAGTGGTCTCAGATCCAAATGGTCGTTATGTGATTGTGTCCGGGATTTTACAAACAGTCCCAGTTGTTTTAGCATGCATATATGGCCCCAACTGGGATGACTCATTTTTTGTTAATTTTTTTTCTGTACTTCCTAATCTTGATAGTCATCACATAATTATAAGGGGAGATTTTAATTTGGTTCAAAATACAATATTGGATAGGTCTTCTTCAAAACATACCACGTTGTCCAACTCTGCCAGACTTCTAGAGTCCTATACTAAACAGATTGGCCTGTCAGATCCCTGGAGGTCAAGGTTTCCAACTAGTAAAGTCTTCTCTTTCTTTTCACATGTTCACCGTTCATACTCGTGGATCGATTGTTTTTTTGTTTTTATGGATGATAGAATGATGCACTCTGTCAATTCCTGCGACTATCATAGTATAGTCATCTATGATCATGCCCCCACCTCTTTGAATTTAAGGTTTCCACAAGCCAGAACTTATTCTAAACAATGGAGATTTAGTTCACATTTACTTTCTGATAACAAATTCAAAGATTTCCTCACATCTCATATAAATCTATATTTGGAAATAAATGACAATATTTCTATTAGCAGCAACACACTGTGGGAGGCATTCAAAGCCTACATGCGTGGACAAATAATTGCATATGTCTGTCAGTTGAGGAGATTTGAGAACGCCAGGGTGGCAGAAATATCTGACCAATTTCTAAACTGGACCTCCATTATTCTCTGACCCCTTCATCCACAATTTATAAAAAACATCTTCAACTGCATTCAGAGTATAACTTCTAACTCACAAAGTTGAAAAGCAATTGTCAAGTGCTAGGCAACTTTGTTTTTGAATTTGGTGAAAAAGCTGGCAAATCACTTGCATTTCAGTCTCGAACTGTTCGCGCATCAAGACTGATCCTTAAAATTAAATCTTCTAAGGGTGACATAGTTTCCGATCCGGAGGAAATTAATTAAATTTTTTCAAAATACTATTCGGATCTTTGTTCCTCAGAATGTAACTAAAAAATTTGGAATGGCCCAAAGCTCTTTGATCAACTAATATTCCCTTGGGTTAACAATGGCTCCACAAATGATTTGGGCAGGCCTGTATCTACCACAGAAGTACAAGAGGCAATTAATTCACTTCAGAATGGCAAATCTCCTGGCCCTGATGACTTTACCATCGAATTTTATAAGACTTTCTCCTATGTTCTAGCCCCAATTCTACAAAGAGTATATAATGTCTGAGGCATCCATTTCATTGTTGCTTAATATAGATAAAGATCCACTGCTTTGCAGTAGCTACAGGCCAATCGCCTTCAGCTAGCGTTGTCTGCTGTTATTTCCCCTGACCAGACAGTTTTCATTTTTGGGAGACACTCTTTTTATAATACCAGAAGACTTTTTAATACCATCCTTTCCCCAAGCTCTGACACTGCCGAAGTTGTACTGTCCCTCGAAGCTGAGAAGGCATTCGACAGGGTCGAGTGGGAGTATTTGTTTTTTATTTTAAATAAATTTGGTTTCAGCTCCAATTTTATATCATGGATTCGATTATTATACTCTGCTGCTGTAGCATCTGTGCACACCAATGCAACACATTCTGGGGCCTTTCCCCTTCACCGAGGCACACGCCAAGTTTGCCCCCTTTCGCCTCTATTATTTGCCTTGGCTATTGAGGCACTGGCCATTTGGTTGCGAAGTGAGGAAACATTTGAGGGCATTACTCGGTTTGGAACCTCTTATAAACTGTCCCTTTATGCAGACGACCTTCTTTTATATATAGCTAACCCCATTTCATCATTACCGCCAATCCTCAAGATTTTTGAATCATTTGGCAAATTCTCTGGTTACAAATTGAATCTTCAAAAGAGCGAATTGTTCCCTATCAATTTAGACGTTGAGACACTTTCCCAACATCCGGTCCCCTTTAAGTGGGCTCAGGAAGGCTTCAGATATCTAGGCGTATTTATCACTAAGTCAATCACAATCTTTAGAATAAAATGTAATTCATTAATTTATGTTTATAAGGCAGATATAGAGAGGTGGTCCTCTCTTCCAATATCGTTAATTGGCCGTATTAACTTTTTTTAACCCAAATTTTTATTTCTCATTAACAAGTCATTTTTTGTCACTCTAAATCAGACAACTCTTTTTTTTTTTTTTTTTTTTTGTGGGGCGGCACGTGTGCACGGATAAGGCGAAAGGTTCTCGAACTCCCAAAGTCCAATGGGGGCTTCGCTTTACCAAATTTTCAACAGTATTACTGGGCCTGTAATATCAATAAGCTTTTGTATTGGACCAACTCCTCAAGAGTTCCTGAACATCCTGTTTGGGCCCGAATGGAATTGTCATCCTCAAAATTCTCCGTTCATTCGGTGATTTGCTCTCAGCTTCCTATAAATAGTAAAAATGTCTCAGACAGTTTAGTAGTGGCCAATCCTCTTAAAATATGGGTTCAATTTAGGAAGCATTTTGGGTTAATCAGACCGTCGGCTCTGGCTCCTATATTGAACCATTTATCTTTTCTACCATCGTGTTCTGATCCAGTTTTTCATGACTGGCCTTCTAGGGGTCTCAGTACCATCAAGGACCTTTATGATAAAGGAATATTTTTATCCTTTTCAGAATTGTCAGAAAAGTTTGAGCTTCCTAAAATGCATCTTTTTCTCTTCTTTCAGATCAGACATTTTGTACAAAATCAGTTTCACCAGTTTCCTAATCTCCCTCCTGACTCTAAAATGTACACCCTTCTCTCTCTTAGCTCAGACAGAAAAGGGCTAATTTCTGTCATTTATGAATTAATAGATTCATTAAATCCTGACCCCTCTATTTCACTCAAAAGTACCTGGGAGGGGAGAAAAGCAGAGCTGTGGTTTATTTCATTTTTATATATACAAGATGTTGTATCTGCACAAAATGCCAATAAATATATTTTGGAAAATAAAAAATATATATATATTATGTACAAATGTACTTTTATGTTTCCTTTATGTGCTTTTTGGAGCTTCAAAGTTCTGGTCACCATTCACTTGCATTGTATGGACCTACAGAACTGAAATCTTCTAAAAATCTTCAATTGTGTTCAGCAGAAGAGAGAAAGTCATACACATCTGGGATGGCATGAGGGTGAGTAAATGATGAGAGAATTTTCATTTTTGGGTGAACTAGCCCTTTAAGGAACAGGAGTTTTGGACAGTCGAAAATACACCTTTTCATCTCTGCATTATCTGCTTTCAGGCAGATTTGTGTACGTAACTCTTGAAGGGGCGGGGTTAAAACTGACCACCATACATCAGCAGAGCAGAGTCGGTCATTTCACCGGAAGAGCAAGTTATGAAATTTTGATTAAATATGAGGTCAATTTTTTTTTATAAAATAGCAAATATGCATGGATGAATCGTTCTTAATAAGACCAGAAACATTAAGCATTCATAAATAAATAAATAAATTTAAATAAAATAAATAAATAAAAATAAATAGTCAATTTTGATTTCAAGCAGCGATAAGGGGCAGTCACACTAAGCTTTGAGCATGCACATTTTTTTCAGACAAGGCCACAAACCAGGATATGATGTCACGCAGGAGGGATTCTGGTGCAAGTACATAATACATCACAAATAACAAATGATAATATATTAAAAATGTTAAAATATACCGCCTACTCACTTTCCTGCAACAATAAAACACAGCTTTTAAATATGTGTTCTTTGTATTGAGCCAAGAGATCAGGGTGTGACATTTCGATCTTCTATTGGTCACGCGTCCTCTCGTCATATGAATTCACTTTGTGAATAGTGAACAATGTGTTCCACTGAATACTGATTTTGAACGACATGATGAAGAGCAAATAATTTTCATTTTGGGGTGAACTATCCCTATAAAGCATGACATGTACTCTCATTGCATTTATCAAATGGCAACATCAGCAATATGATAAAAGACACCAATGATTAGTACTTGCATAACAAAAAACAATAATGTTTGGTGCATTAATTTAGATTTCAACTGATATCCGGTCACAGGTGTGTGTGTATCTGTATTACAATGGCTTCAAACACGCCTCATCCAAACAAATAAGCTATAATGATCTGTTCTATGTAAGAGGTAGAAACAGCAGATAATAAAAGTGTAGTATGACAGAGTGAGTACAAACCTGATGGTGGTGTGCTCGCAGCAGTTTTAGCTGAATTCTTGAAGGCTGTGGAGTCCTTCAGCTTCTGCTCTTTAGCTCCTGAATTCCCATTCATCTGTGAGAGACACTTAAATCATCATCAGATTTTCAGAAAGAACATTCAGTGATAAACTCCACAAAGACCTTGAGCACAAGTGGATTCATAAATGTTCCTGTTGCCGTTTCTCTGTACTCAGGGTCACACTTACAGTGTTTGTGTGCTGAATCACAGGGTCACAGGTCGTCTGAGCATCACACATGAGTGCTGGAGCGCTCTCAGATACACTGCTGGATGTGGAGACCACTTCCTCTTTCTCCTGTATCCTGTGAGCCATCTCCAGATCATACTCCTCTTTCGATCTCCTGCAGGAGAACACACACACGCACACTGCACATCACAGTCAAATTAAGGACACAACAAAATAAAAACAAAACAAAAAACTCTGTGTGCTCTCATGGAAATAAATCAAGCAATGCGAGAAACAAAACAATATCATTTCCTAATTATTTCAATCAGGGCTGTCAAAGATCATTATTAAATTAAGAAAATAATTAAATATATTACTATTATTGTACACTGTTAAATTTAACAGTTAATGCATTTACTTCTTTTAGTTTTTCTCTATTGCATAGACACTTAGACACAATCAATTCCATTAACCATAACGTCATTTTCCAAAAGAAACACTAATTTCTCCAAACTATAAACACTATTCCTGTATTTCAAACAAGTTGCAAATCTGTTGCAAAACTTAAAAAAAAAATTAAAAACAAATTTTTTTTACACATTGTGAGCATGTAGAAAGCAAAAGCATTCAAAACCCCTCACAAAGTCATCACAACCTGTACTCAACTCTCACTCAATTCTCACCATGTGAACACTATTAACCCAGTAAAGCCTGACATATGAAGGAATTGTCAGACAATTCAAATGTTTTGACATGAAACTGTTTTTAATACCATTAGACAAAATATAAAAAAGGTAGGACATTTGTAATTGAAGTTTTTCTTAGCCCATACATACTACAGTGGTAAATCTTGGCCGTGACAACTTCCTCTTCTTGGTCTATAAATATGGATTGAAATGTAACAGTTCAATTCAGCAAATCAAAATATTTTTTTACCTTTGATATTAACATTTTATTGATTCACAAAACAGGATTGAAGAAACAGAACATACACACACAGAATCAAATTATATCAAATTACAAAAAATAAAAAAGACAAGAGGAAACACTTAAGAATAGATAAAAAAAAAAAAACATCATACACTTAAAACTACAAATCTGGGGGCCTGGGTAGCTCAGCGAGTAAAGACAATGACTACCACCCCTGGAGTTCGTGAGTTCGAATCCCAGGGCGTGCTGAGTGACTCCAGCCAGGTCTCCTAAGCAACCAAATTAGTTGCAAGGGAGTGTAGAGTCACATGGGGTAACCTCCTCGTAGTCGCTATAATGTGGTTCGCTCTCAGTGGGGCACGTGGTGAGTTGTGCGTGGATGCTGTGAAGCCTCCACACGCGCTATGTCTCCGTGGTAACGTGCTCAACAAGCCACGTGATAAGATGCACGGGTTGACGGTCTCAGACATGGAGGCAACTGAGATTCGTCCTCCGCCACCAGGATTGAGGCGAGTCACTACGCCACCACGAGGACTTAGAGTGCACTGGAAATTGGGCATTCCAAATTGGGGAGAAAAAGGGGAGAAAATAAAAAAAAAAAGCTATAAATCTCCCCCCACTGCCCCTCCCCGAGAACCCTCCAAAAAGCCCAAATAGTTGCCCCATTTTTTATTAAACAAATCCATGCTACCTAGCCTTCTATATGACATTCCCTCAAATGCTGCCACCCTGCCCATCTCTGTGTGCCACTCTTGAAACGAGGGCACTCCAGCTGATTTCCATCCCCTAAGAATGATTTGTCTGCCAATCATAAACACCGGCTAGGACCCAAATTTTTATGTATTTATCCCCTATATTAATGACCGCCCCATCGCCTAAAATACAGAGTCTGGGGCAAAATGAAATGTAACCCATTTAAGCCCATCGGCAACTATAGTTGCCGCAGTGTATAGTTGTCATTTTCCTTTTGTAAGTATTTTTCTAGATGTTATCCATGTTTTATATCTCAATGACATGCAAGCAAACAACCAAATAAAGGATTTCAGTCACATGAGGCTGTCAACTTCCTACCCCTATTTCCAGGAAGCATGGCTAAGGCAAACCCTCCCAATAAAAGGTAATGTTTCATGTTACTAAGTATTTTTTGTTAACACACACACACACACACACTATATATATATAAAGGACTCCACCTCGGCATTCAGTGAGTAGATGGCATCGAGGCAGTGAGCCCGGGACTCTGGGATTCACTGCTGAACCCTCTGGAGGTGTCATGGGCCTATCAGCAAAACATCGAGGAAAGAGGGCGCCCACTTGATAACCCAGAAGATGCCATCACTCACTTGACCAAGTTTAGGCAGCATGTCTCACATGTGCAATTAAGGGATAATTATATCAAGTCCTACATAACAGATCATAATACATTTATTTATGAATAAAGATTGATCTGTTGAAAGCAGTTATTTAGAGTTAGATGCCAAATGATCTCCTCCTGTTCAAATTTGATATTGAAGGGGTGCATACAACATATTTGCCCAACGGCAACTATAGTTGCTGCACATTCAAATACAATTTTCAAGAAAAAAAAAAAAACATATATGTTCATATAGGACACTATTAACACGACTATATGCATGAAACCATTCAGAAAAATTTGGGCACAAATGGGTTAAGTTCCCAACCCGTCACACATAAAACGCTGAACCCTCAACCAAAATTCTTGGATCTTAACACACCACCAAAAACATGGGTTGTGTCTCCATCTTCTGATTGGCATCGCCAGCAGGTGGGCGTGTCTTTAAGACCAAGCTTATACAATCTAGAGGGGGTCCAATAGAATCGATGTAAAATCTTTAATTGCATAAGGTGCACCCTTGCATCTCTAGATGTAGACTTGACATTTTTTTAGAATCCTAGCCCACACTCCCTCCTCCAATAGCAAGTTTAAATCTTTCTCCCATAATCTCTTGAGAAGTTGTGTCAGTGTCCCCCAGACTCTGAATTAGCAGGGAGTAATGCACTGATGTCTCATGACCTTTTCCAAAAGCAGTAATCACCTCTCACAGAGTATCTGCCACTTTAGGGGGGTGTATGATACTCCCAAAAATAGTACAAAGTAGGTGGCGCAGCTGTAAAAAGCTAAAGAATTGAGATCTGGGAATCCCAAAATGTTGAACCATATTTTCAAAGGATCTCAACACTCCACTCTCATATAGGTCACCGAGCATATTAATCTCCCTCACAATCCACTATGTCCAACAGAAAGGGGAATTATTAATACATAATTTTGGGTTCAGCCATATGCTCGAAGAAACATTTAAATAAATGTCTGAATTAAACATTCTGGACACTTTTGTCCATACCGCATGCAAATGCGAGATAACGGGGTGTAACTTAACTTCTCTGGTTAGTTTGATAGAAAGGTTTTTCAATGGCGAGATAGGGGCAAGAATTTCTTGTTCAATACAAAACCAAGGAGGGCCTCTCTCAGGTAGAAGCAACCAATGAGTCAAATGTCTGAGACGGAATGCATAATAATAAAACAAAATCTTGGATAGGCCTAGCCCACCTGTCAATCAGCCTATGTAGTTTCCTGAAGTGTAGTCTAGAACGTTTACCATTCCAAATGAAGGACTTCGCTATGCTATCAAATTGCTTGAAATAAGAGAGGTGGACATCTATAGGGAGAGGTAATTATATGTGGCAGGTAATTGAATTTTGGAATACAATTCATTTTAATAACATTAACCTTCCCAATCACAGATAAATGTAATGAAGCCCACCTGTGTGAGACTCCTGACAATTCCCTGGTTGGCCACTAGGGGGAGCAATGAACTTTTGAACTCTCTCCACTCTGTTTGATTAATGATCTAGTTCACCTGTGCCTACTTTTGTCATCTGTATTTAAACCCAGTCTTTTCAGTTGTTATTTACTCAGTCTTCTCTTGAAGTAAGTCAGCCTCAGTTCTTTCCCTGTGCTATATGCCTGTATGTTCTTATACTTTTTTACTTCTGGAACTTTGGAATTTTTCCCTTATTTTGGTGCCTCTCCATGTGGATTATATACTGTTGTTGAAGTTTTGGAATTGCCTTTTTCCCTAAGACTGATTTGTGCCTTTGTATCTCCTGTTGGATTACCTTTTGTGTTCAGTAAAGACAGCCCTGAACTACACACTGTCTCCAGCCTTGTGTCTGCATTTTGGTCCAAAATCAAAAGTGTATCTGATAGCTCAGGGGATAAGACTGTAATCTTTTCATGCTAAAGACCCAGGTTTGAGCCCTGACTTGGGCACCCTTTATAACAACCTGCCCACATGCTCAAAAACATTTTTATTAAAGGGTGAAAATTAAATAACTAAATCAGACAAATTTGCTGGGAATAAAATACCTAAATACTTAATGCCCTGTTTGGGCCACTGGAAGGCGTCCGGCTGGAAAGCCGTTACTGGGCAGTACTCTGTCAGAGCCGAAGCTTCGGATTTAGACCAATTAACTCTGTATCCTGAGAAATTAGAAAAGGAATTAATAATTCTGTGGAGGCAAGGCATAGATCTAGTGGGGTTGGAGAGAAATAATAAAATATCATCTGGCTAAAGCAAAAGCTTATGCGCCACATCTCCCACCACCACCCCTGGAAAATCATCCTCCTTTCTTATTGTGGCTGCTAATGGTTCCAGGGCAAGACAGAACAATAATGGGGAAAGAGGGTAACCCTGCCGGGTGCCCTTATCCAGAGTAAAATAATCTGAAATTAATCCATTTGTTTGTACCGCCGCTACCGGATGTTTATAAAGTAACTTAATCCAATAAACGTATTCCCAAACCCGTACATTCCCAAAATCTTATAAAGATAATCCCATTCAACCATATCAACGCCTTTTCGGCATCAAGTGAGATGGCAGCGACCGGAGTCTGATCATTTGCCACTGACCACATGATATTGATGAAACGCCTAATGATATAATAAGAGCTACGGCCCTGAATAAACCCCACCCTATCTATATGTATAAGAGATGTAATAACTTTACTTAATCGGTTAGCCAAAATTTGACAATATTTTAATGTCTAGCTGGATCAGGGAAATTGGACGGTAACTCTTACACTCGCTTGGATCTTTGTCCTTTTTAAGATTCAGACTGATTTGGGCTTGTGTCATGGTTGGCAGAAGCTTTCCATTCTTTAATGATTCCGTATAAATTTCTAGAAAAAGTGGAGCCAGTTCTGTAGCATAAGATCTAAAAAAAGTGGCAAAGCCATCTGGCCCAGAGCCTTGCCTGTAGGCAAGGCCTTAATTACCTCACCAAGCTCCTCCAAGGTTATCTCAGAATCAAGAGAAATGTTTTGCTCAGCTGACAGTTTACGAAGTTCTAATGGTTCCACAAAGTTTCTTATATCCTCTTCAGTAGACGAAAATGTGGAACTATAAAGATTAAGATAGAATTCTTTAAAAGCATTATTAATATCAGTGGCCGAGGTAAATATTTCACCACTAGTAGATTTCACTGAGGGAATGGTAGAAAAAGACTCTCTCTGTTTTATATAACTAGCCAGAAGCTCCCCTGCTTTGTCCCTCAACTCAAAGTATGACTGTCTTGCCTTGAATAGCCAAAACTCCACCTCCCGTGACAAAATAGTATTATATCTGTATTTCAATCGGGTCAATTTTCTGAGGCCATTAGACGACATTCAGCGCTTCAGCTCTGCCTCGGCACTTTTAATATTCCCTTCCAATTCCACAAGTTCTTGTGCTTTGGATTTCTTGGTGAAAGCAGCATACTGTATTATCTGGCCCCTAAGAACCGCCTTAAGTGCCTCCCAAGCCACGCTCACAGAGGATACTGAGGACCAGTTGGTCTCCATATAAACATTGATTTCAGCCGTTAGCATTTGTTGGAATTCAGGATTTTGCTAGAGGGATACATTAAAGTGCCAACTATATGATTTCCTTTTCTTTATATGTGGCAACACCTCTAAAAACACCAGGGCGTGATCTGAGACTAAAATGTTTCCAATTGAGCAATCAATGACAGATGAAATGAGGGACTTAGATATATAAAAAAAAAATATTCTAGAGTAAATCTTATGGACTGATGAAAACAATTTATAGTCCCTAACAGATGGGTTCAAAAGTCTCCAAATATCTGTAAGACAAAGATTTTTACACATCATGTGAAGCTCTAGGGGGCTTGCACTCTTCTGCTTCGCTATCATCAAGGACTGAGTCTGTCAAAAGTCTCCTCCCAATATTGTATCACGAGGGGTGCCAGCAGCTTGCAACATCCCTTCAAGATCTATAAAAAACCCTGATCATCAACGTTAGGTGTATAAATATTAGCCAAAATAAGACTTTGTCCCTGAATTTCAGCTAAAACATTAATGACTCTTCCTAATTTATCTTTACTCTGTTTGAGACATTTGAATTGTAGACGCTTACTTATCAGTGTAATGACTCCCCTGCTCTTACTAGAGCCAGCACTATAAAAAAAAAATGCCCACCCCATATCTTTCCAAATTTTTCAGCTTCCTGCGGAGAAAGGTGCATTTCTTGAAGAAATACTATATCATATTTCTTACGCTTAAAAAGAGAAATAACTTTCTTATCCACTCATATTAACATTTGACATTTTGACACATAAGAAAAAATAGAAAATAGAAAAAGTGTGTTAAAAATAAGATTATAAAGACCACATTCCAACATTAGTGCAACAATCAAACCCCGATCATCCCCTAGTACCAAAAAAACCCCAAAAAAAACAAAACAAAAAAAACAACGAAAAAGAAAAAATGTGCCCCACACGACAGCGCCAACTGCCGTCCATCCCTCCAAACTTAAACAGTCCATGCATGCCTACGAGAGCCCCCACAACAAACTTGCCATCGGATTGCTCAAGTCTGGTGATTCTATACACATTTTGTGAGACAGAATTATACAGCAAAAGATAATCTATAAAACAAACTCAAGCCAATAGGCAGAATACACACACAGAGCGTGTAGCTTCATCCATAAAACTGACTTGAAGGTGTGTTATTCTACTAAATAAACTCCAGCCACTAGGCGGAACCAGCAAAAAAAGAACGCGCAGAATCTTCAAATAGTCAAACAAATGTTCAGTGAGCCGGTCCACTCGGCTGCAACGTGAGTACAAGCAAATTACTTACTCCAATGACTTTGCCAGAAATACTCCACAAAATAAACTCCAGCCGATAGATGGCACCAGCACAAAAAGAGCGTACAGAATCTTCAAACAGTCAAGCAAATGTTCAGTGAGCTGGTCCATTCTGCTGCAATGTGAGTACCACAAGAAGACTTACTCCATTGACTTTATGAAGGACATCGCTTGCATGCTTAGCATCTATTCTCAATTTGGCCGGGAATATCAGTGCAAAAGCGACCTTCCGTTGACGTAAAAGTTTCTTGCATTCCTTGAATTGATCACGTTTCTCTCGTTGAGTTTGCAAAGTCTGGGAACAAGAAAATGCTGTGGTTCTTCCAAGAAAGCCTTCCTTTACTCCTTGCCTCGCATAAAACAAGATCTTTATTGGATGATCTCATACATTTGTCTAGAATTGATTAGGGCCTGTCTCCTTCCGTGGATCATCGAGCTGGAACCCTGTGAACTTGCTCGATTTCCAGCTTATGGCCTGATATGTCGAGCAGATTTCGAAAGAGCCCGTCCAGGAATTTCAACATGTCCTATCCTTCTTCGCCCTCAGGAATTCCGACGATTCAGACGTTATTCCGCTGGCTACGGTTTTCCATGTCCTCCAACTTCTCCCAGACACACTCCAAATCCACCTTTGTCGCTAGCGGATTAGCAGATAATTCCCACTCCGATGAGTCCAGATAATCGATACGTTTCTCGACATCCCCCACTCCTATGACCACATCAGTAAATTTCGCCTCCATGGCACTGATCGATCTACGTATCACAGCAAGATCCTCCAAGTCAGCAATGACCTTCGTCAGCATTGCTGACATGTTCAGCATCTCTTGCCATATTTCCCGCATCTTTCCAACCAAATCAACTCCCGGGCTCGGGGCCTGCTCAGGGGTGCCAGCTTGAGCACGTCTCCAGAGCCCAAAGATTTTTAATTCTTTGACATATTGTCCTCCTAGAACAGTTATGGAACAGAGTGTATCAAATCTCACCGGTTTATGTCATAAAAGGTATTAAAACTAGCAAAGTGTGCAGAGCTCGCCGTTCACACGTCCGATCCTCGCATACCGTCCAGCAAATACTCATTTTAAAATATCAGTAACCATATAATTATTACTGTTACTTTTACTTTAATTTTTATTTGATCCCCTTTTCTCCCAATTTGGAATGCCCAATTCCTACTACTTAGTAGGTCCTTGTAGTGGCGCTGTTACTCACCTCAATCCGGGTGGCGGAGGACAAGTCTCAGTTGCCTCCGCTTCTAAGACAGTCAATCCGTGCATCTTATCACGTGGCTCACTGTGCTTGACACCGCGGAGACTCACAGCATGGGAGGCTCATGCTACTCTCCGCGATCCATGCACAACTTACCACGCGCCCCATTGAGAGCGAGAACCTCTAATTGTGACCACGAGGAGGTTACCCCATGTGACTCTACCCTCCTTAGCAACCGGGTCAATTTGGTTGCTTAGGAGACCTGGCTGGTGTCACGCAGCACGCCCTGGATTCGAACTCGCAACTCCAGGGGTGGTAGTCAGCATCAATATTCGCTGAGCTACCCAGGCCCCGTTACTTTATTAAAATAAGATGTAATTTATCCAAACATAAGTGTCAATTTTGGCGGATGTGCACCTTGATTTTAAATGGATCGATTTAAACATTGAAACCACTTTTTTCACAAATAACCACTAGATGGTGCCATAAACGTGAAAATTACATACCATAAGTTTTTTGGCTTTTCAGGTTGAACAGAGAGTGAGACAGGAGCCGTCAAATGTTGTCTATCATATTTGATACATACGGTGTTATAGGGTTGGCAAAATTGTTCACACACCAATCAGAATATTGTCCCAGCATGTATAAAAAGGTCAAAATGGTTTCCACTAATTCAGAGAGAGGTCAAGTTAGAGGAAATTGGAGAGGGAAGCAAGAGGAGCAAGGAGTTCGAAGAGGAAGAGGTGGAGGAGAAGTGGGCGAAACATTATTGGCAAATGTGGATGTTTTCCAATCAGCGTGGTGGCAATGTCACAATGTGTGCTGCCAGCAGACAACATGGATTGTTTGTTTCACCCCATCGAGGAGTTCTTCCCAGAATGGCGGTGGAAAGTATATGATAGAAATCCTAACAGCAAGAAAACCTTCTGCAAGCAATAGAGTAGGCTTGTGATGACATTGCTTTAGACTCTTTTCAGGGGTGGATAACGAATACCGGGGGTACTTCCTCCGCTGCCTGGCTAGGGCTAACATTGTATATGATGTTGATGAGGCTCTTTGGCCTGGTCCAGCCCAGTGGCAAGATGCTCAGGAACAATAAATGTGACTTTTTTCCCCCACAGGATACAAACTTTTTTCTTTTCCTCACTGTAACTGTACAAAATAAATAAAATCCTCCATCATAAAAAGAAAAACTTACTGTGCTGTTACTGTACAATCTGTCTAAGCGTTCTTTTATCGGGAACTTTTTAATTTTTGCTATTTTTATGTACTGCTCTAATGTATAATAAATTATTTAATTGACTGTCAGATGATGTTATTGTAGGCCTATTGTTTTTAAAATATCTCAGAGTGTGTAATGAACGTTCACTGTATCTGTGTATTTGATGGTTTTGTGAAGGGAAAGTTTGAATTAGGTCAAAGATAATAACATTTTCAATAGAGCGTTTGATTGTGCCCTAAAAGTTTGTGGTTTCAGAAGTTGAGTATGTAGTTTTGATTTTGTGTTTATAGATTTGACTCCATTTGTGTGTTACAGGTTTCAGGAAATAAGGCAATTGTTCTGTGCAATTTCTGAAGACTGAATATGAGGACAGTGATGTGAATAAGTACACACAAATCCTATAACCAGACTCTCATTCAGTGTGTCAATATAGGTGAATGATGGTAAATAAATGTAATAAATGTAATATTATACAATTAAAATTTCTGACTAAATTCTTATTAGATGAGGTGATTCGGTGTGTTTGAGTTATTTCTCTGTGGGTAATGGGGATTCGGGCACTCCTTGAGGCACTTTCCCCTTCCCGGGGTAAAATCACCATGATGTGCCCTCTTGCGGCTTATTGCTTTAGTGAATGTAAGATGTAATTCTCTCAATCTGATCACTTCTCTCTCCAGGTTTGACTGCAGCTTGTCAGACCTAGTAATACTAACCAAGGAGGGGTGGGGCTTAGCATAGGGTCCATTATCACATTTTTAAATTTTGTAATTAATGCATTCTTGTCAGATTTTACATCTCATATTTATGAAAATAGTGTGTGATCGCTTGAAGTCAAAGATGAATCACAGAGTTTCTAAATTCAGAGTTGGATCCACACATTTGATCTGAGTGACCCGTGACCTCACACTGAGCTCTTAATGGAATTCATTAACACAAGCATCTTAATTAATCCAAACAGAAAGTTCTGGGCTCCAGGGACTGTTGACACTGACCTACACTGATAAATCATATCTGTCATAACAGACTGTCAGGCCGGTTCATGTGTGGAGCGGCAGGGTTGGAAACAACAGTAACATTCATTAATATCATTAGTTCTTTTTATGTGGGACTCTATTAGTGAACTGTTAAGCAGCTTAACTCACAGTGGTCTCATGGCTTTATATACATTTGGCTTACTGTGAACGCAATCAATCCCTTTAGAAGTTCAGCTCACCTCAGTAAGCACAGCATTATCTGGGACATATTTCCATCATATTACTGTTCTCAAGATTTTTCAAATGGATCATTTTAAAAATCTTAAAAATGGCAATATTAAAATGTGTTTACACAAAGTTTACCATTGAATCACAACTTGAATAACATTTTTATTTAATGCATATAATTTCTATTCACTGAAGAAGCGCTGTCAGCAGCAGACTGTGTGTTTATGTGTGATACAGGCACTCTGTCAGGGGACAAGAAACCCCGCTCATTACATTAGCAGCACATATGTGATGTAATTGCAGGTGAAATTACATGAGAACTTCCTGAAGAATCTTCATTTCTTGCTGCTCGAGTTCACTCATCACATCAACACCATCTGTCAGACACTCAGGCAGCCCACCTACAACACAAAACACACACATATTACAACATTACACCAAATTTTACTACACTCCATCTACAGTACGTCCTTACACTTTGAAATATACCCACTGCAGGACTATTAAAGTGTTCATGTTTTTTGGCAACAACTCTCTTCATAGATTACACTGTTCCAGACATTTTCATTTGCTCATTTGTGAAGTTTTGTGAAGCTCTGTCTGAAACTGCACAGCTGAGTGGAAAACAGGGTCAGAAATTAACCAGGGCTCAAGACAAAATGCTCCAGATATGTCAAATGTGGGGCAAAAAAAAATATCACGATACCAAAAAATTAAAAACAGTACGATATCATCTTGTTAATTTCGGTACCATATTAAAGTATGCTGCCATTAGCAAAATGTAATGCAATGTGAGAGTTTTGAGATGAAATCAAAGACCATTTGAAAATAATAATAAAAAAGCCTCTATATGGCCAAGTGTGATCATTAAACAGCAGGAGGATGTCATTTAATGAAATTATATAGTCACATGTGCTTCACGACACAGTATGAATAAGAGGCGCCTCTCTGCCCTGTCATCTCCACACACACAGGCACACGCACAAACACTACAAATGCTTGATTTTCATGCCATCTGCAGAGCCGCAGATCAGTGTGTTGAGTGTATAAACAGCTGTGAACTCTCAAATGAACTCTTTCTCCTTTGCAGCTTGGAGATTTCAACTCGCGAGTCACGGGAAGCTTGATATAACGAATGCTTCACAAAGTTTTCATTAATACTGTAAAGCTCTGTTGTGCATCTTTGTTTTTTTTTAACAAAAATTATATATAAACTCCCTTTTTCAGGACGCTGTATTTTAAAGATAATTTTGTAAAAATCCAAATAACTTTACAGATCTTTATTGTAAAGGGTTTAAACAATGTTTTCCATGCTTGTTCAATGAACCATAAACAATTAATGAACATGCACCTGTGGAACGGTCGTTAAGACACTAACAGCTTACAGACGGTAGGCAATTAAGGTCACAGTTATGAAAACTTGTAACGTTCCGCTTCACTAGCATAGCTACACGAGAAATAAGGGACTTTAACATCTCACAGCAAGAACTGGCAAATCGAGGGGTCACGTGATGCCATGCGAGAAGCAGACGTGTGAGCGACTAACTCTGCGCACTTTGCTAGTTTTTAATTATTTTCATGTTTAATCCGGTGAGATTCGATACACCCAGTTACATATTTGCTCTTTGAGGTAAACATGGCAAAGAAGTCAAAAACCTCAGACTCTGGAGACATTAAAAGACACTTACGTGCTCTAGCTGAAACCTCTGACGGGCCTGCGAGCCAGGGACTTGATTTGACGGGAGAAGATATTCAGCATCAACTGTCCAACATCTCGTGATGCTGACGAAGGTTGTTGCTGACTTGGAGGATCTCGCTGTATTACGTCGATCTATTACGGCAATGGAAACAAAATTCTCTGAGTTGGTCACAAGAGTCGCAGATGTTGAGAAATGAATCGATTATTTGGAGTCGTCAGACAGGGAATTATCCGCCAATCTGCCCGCGTCCAAAACAGACTTGGAAAACATTTTGGAAAAATTGGAAGATCTTGAAAACAGAAATCGAAGGAACGATATACGAATTGTTGGAATTCCTGAGCATGAAGAGGGCAGAGATATGGTGAAATTCCTAGACTCTTCCCGAGTCTGCTCGACATAACAGGCCATAAACTGGAAATCGAGTGAGCTCACATGGCTGGATGACATTGTCTGTCATGTCCCGGGAACGCGAAATCCGACCAGCGTGGTGTTGAACGTTCCTTTCAGGTAAGTAATCCAATACGAAAGAAAACTCCACAAAGAGACAAATAGAGTCCTCTATCCTTCAACTCGAATGCGGCAAACAATAATCCTTAGAACATACGTAGAATCAATATCACTCGTGAATGTAAACACCACTTGTATATATTGTGCACTGGGACTTTGGAAAAGGAATTAATAATTCTGTGGAGGCAAGGCATAGATCTAATGGGATCGGAGACAAATAATAAAATATCATCAGCGTAAAGCAAAAGCTTATGCGCCATACCTCCCATCACCACCACCTTCTTATCGCGGCTGCTAATCGTTCCAGGGCAAGACAGAACAATAATGGGGAAAGAGGGCAACCCTTCCGGGTGCCCCTATCCAGAGTAAAATAATCTGAAATTAATCCATTTGTTGGTACCGCCGCTACCGTGTGTCTATAAAGTAACTTAATCCATCCAATAAAAGTATTCCCGAACCCGTATATTTCCAAAATCTTAAAAAGATAATCCCATCCTACCATATCAAATGCCTTTTCGGCATCAAGTGAGATGGCCGCAACCGGAGTCTGATCATTCACCACTGACCACATAATATTGATGAGACGCCTAATGTTATCAGAAGCCCTGCGGCCCCCGAATAAACCCCACCTGATCTATATGTATAAGAGCCAGAATTTTTGACAATATTTTAACGTCTAGCTGGATCAGGGAAATTGGATGATAACTCTTACACTCGCATGGATCTTTGTCCTTTTTAAGAATTTATTAATTACTCTCTTTTTACCTCGCCAAGCTCCTCTAAGGTTATCTCAGAATCAAGATTATTTTTTTGCCCATTCGTCAATTTAGGGAGTTCTAATGGTTCCACAAAGTTTCTAATGTCTTCATCAGTAGACGAAGACGTGGAACTACAGAGATCAAGATAGAATTCTTTAAAAGCATTATTAATATCAATGGCTGAGGTAAATATTTCACCACCAGCAGATTTCACTGAGGGAATGGTAGAAAAAGACTCTCTCTGCTTTATATATCTAGTCAAAAGTTTTCCTGCCTTGTCCTCCGACTCAAAATATGACTGTCTTGCCCTGAATAACCAAAACTCCACTTTCCGCAACAAAATAGTATTATATCTGTATTTCAATCGTGTCAAATATCTGAGGCCTGCTTCGGCACTTTTAATATTCGCTTCCAACTCCACGAGTTCTCGTGCTTTGGATTTTTTATGAACGAGGCATACTGTATGATCCGATCCCTAAGAACCGCCTTAAGTGCCTCCCAACCCATGCCCACGTCTCCATATAAACACTGATAATTTTTCCTTCTGCCTTTAACATTTGTTGGAATTCAGGATTTTTCAAAGGGATACATTAAAGCGGCAACTATATGATTTCTTTTTCTCCGTATGTGGCAACACCTCTAAACTCACCAGGGCATGATTTGAGACTAAAATGTTTCCAACTGAACAAATCAACAACAGATGAAATGAGGGACTTGGATATAAATAAATAAACTATTCTAGAATAAATCTTATGGACTGATGAAAAAATGTTTAGTCCCTACCAGATGGGTTTAAAAGTCTCCAAATATCTGTAAGACCAAGATTTTTACACATCCTGTGAAGTGTCACTGTTGCTCTAGAGGGCTTGCACACTTTTGCTTCACTATGATCAAGGACTGAGTCCATCAAAAGATTAAAGTCTCCTCCCAATATTATATCATGAGGGGTGCCAGCGGCTTGCAACATCCCTTCATGATCTATAAAAAAATCCCTGATCATCAGCGTTAGGTGCGTAAACATTAGCCAAATTCAACCTTTGCCCCTGAATTTCTGCTAAAACAATAATGACTCTTCCTAATTTATCTTTAATCTGTTTGAGATTGTAGATGCTTACTTATTAATGTAATGACTCCCCTGCTCTTACTTGAGCCAGCACTAAAGAAAACATGTCCACCCCATATCTTCCCAAATTTTTCAGCTTCCTGCGGGGAAAGATGCATTTCTTTTAGAAACACTATATCATATTTCTTACGTTTCAGAAAATAAATAACCTTCCTTCTTTTTATGGGGTGCCCCAACTGATTCACATTCCACATGGAGAGAGACAATCCACTCATATTAACATTTGACAGTTTGACATATTAGAAAAAATAGATTGTGTGTCAAAAATAAAATTATAACGACCACATTCCAACATCAGTGCAACAATCAAACCCTGAACTTTCCCCCGAACAAAAAACACAGAAAAAAGAAAAACGTGCGCATTAATTATAATTATTAATTATAATTTTCTTTATTTATCACACATTATACATTTGCACATATATGGTGAAATTCTTCTTTTTTTTCACATATCCCAGCAAGGCTGGGGTCAGAGTGCAGGGTCAGCTATGATACAGCGCCCCTGGAGCAGATAGGGTCAAGGGCCTTGCTCAAGAGCCCAACAGTGGCATCTTGGCAGTGCTGGGGCTTGAACCCCCGACCTTCTGATCAGTAACCCAGAGCCTTAACTGCTGAGCTACCACTGCCCTCAGTGCATGACAGCGCCAACCAGTGTCCATCCCTCCAAACTCAAACAGTCCACGTACGCCTACGAGAGTCCAAGTTTGCCGTCGGATTGCTCAAATCCGGTGCTTCTATACATATTTTGTGAGACAGAATTACACAACAGAAAATAATCTATAAAACAAACTCCACCCAATAGGAGGCGTAAGCACAAAGAATGTGCAGATTCATCCACAAACTGTCCCGAAGGAGTGCTATCCCACAAAACAAACTCCAGCCGCAAGGTGGAACCAGCACAAAAAGAAACAAAAAAGGCGCTTAGATTCCTCGGACGGTCAAGTAAATGTTCAGTGAGTCAGGCTCACTCGGCTGCATAGAAAGTATCACACAATGACCAACTCACTCCATTGACTTTATGAAGGACATCGCTTACTGTGGGCATGTAAATATTTTGCAGCCATCCTTAGAATCTATTCTCAACTTGCCCGGGAACATCAGTGCAAACGCGACCTTCCGTTGATGTAAGAGTTTCTTGCATTCCTTGAATCGATTATGTTTCTCTCATTGAATTTGCAAAGCCTGGGAACAAGAAAATGTTGTGGTTCTTCCAAGAAAGCCTTCCTTTACTCCTTGCCTCATGTAACACCAGATCTTTATCGGATGATCTCAGAAATTTGGCCAGAATTGATCAGGGCCTGTCTCCCTCAGCGGATCTCTGAGCCAGAACTCTGTGAGCTCGCTCGATTTCCAGTTTATGGCCTGTTATGTCGAGCAGACTCGGGAAGAGCTCGTCTAGGAATTTCACCATATCTCGGCCTTCTTTGTTCTCAAGAATTCCAACAATTCGGACGTTGTTTCACCGGTTACGATTCTCAATTTCTTCCAACTTTTCCCAAACGTGCTCCAAGTCTGTCTTGGTCGCTAGCGGATTAGCAGCTAAGTTCCTCTCTGATGACTCCAGATAATCAGTTTCTCAACATCCGACATTCTTGTAACCATCTCAGTGAATTACGTCTCCATGGCAGTGATCGATTGACGTATTACAGCAAGATCCTCCAAGTCAGCAACGACCTTCTTCAGCATTGCCATCATACTCAACAGTTGACACTGAATCTCTTCCACCGCACCATCCAAATTCAGTCCCCAGTACGGGCCCTGTCAGGGGCTTCAGCTTGAGCACGTAAGTGTCTTTTAATGTCTCCAGAGCCAGAGGATTTTGAATTCTTTGACATATTGTCTGCCTAGAACACTCAAGAATCTGAGTGTATCGAATCTCACCGGTTTATGATATAGAAAGTATTAAAACTAGCAAAGTGCACAGAGCTTGCCGTTCACACGTCCGACCCTCGCATGGCGCAACGCGACGACTCTGTTGAAAAGTATTATATTTTCATTTGATTAAAGCTGTACAGTATGTATTTGATTAAAGGTACCATGGCTGGTATCGTACCGAAGCCAAAATGTTGGTATCGGAGAAACCCTAGTTTAGGCACTGTAGTGGTGTGTTATATTTTAGACAAAAATATGACTTCATAAAGGTAAATTTCACCCCTTAACTAAGCAGTTCATTTCTAAAACTGGTGGAAATAGTTTAATATTTGAAGTAAATACTTTTTCTACACAAAATGCTGATATTTTCATATATTAGTTAAATAAGAGTAATTATGATAAAAGTGGCATGTTGAGGAGTACCGTTTCTCTCTTTAAAAACGTGCAGTGCCTGCAGCTGTAACTCCATGTTCTTCTGTACCATCAGAGAGCGAAACATCTGAAAATCATCTGTCGCAAGAACCGGCTGGAACACAGCCTGGAAAGAAACAAAAACAACAGAACATTTACAGTTAGAGATTGTAGGAACTGCATGATTATGACAAAAATAATAGTTGTTGATTATTACCCCTGACAATATACATTCGTACATTCGTTTTCTCCACTGTATTTTTAATGGATTATTGCATCAATCTCAAACATCTGCTGATTAGGAACCACATCTATCTCAAACCCTCGCTGCTCAAGAACAACCACAACAACAAACAATTGCAGTAAGTCATGGCATCTGCTCATGTTATTGCTTCCTGCATTACATGCCACGTTTACTATAGCTTCTATCATCAGCAGTGAGGGATTTACATGTGATAAATGTGAGAAAATAGTCAAGCTGATGGAGAAGGTTAATGAGTTAGAGACACACATCTGAATGCTAGTGGAGGTCAGTGAGAAAGAGAAGCTGGTAGATACTATTTCAGAAGCAATTAGTACAGCAAGTAACACACTTTGGTTCTGGCTGAAGAGCCCCCGCAGCAGGGCGACTGGGTGACGTCTCTGCAGCATACTCGCTCAGAAAAGCGACACCACTCTCCCATTCCCGTTAGGGTTTTGAATCGATTCTCCCCACTCAGTGATGCACCCACTGAGAATCATGTTTAAAGAGCCCTAATAATTGGTGGTTCTATTGTAAGGAATATGGAAATAGAGACTCCAGACACTATTGTTAAATACATTTCTGGTGCCAGAGCGTCTGACATCAGATCAAATTTACAAGTGATGGCTAATGCTAAATGTAGATTTTCTAAAATTGTTATTCATATTGGCACTAGGGGTGTGACGAGATCTCGCGATATTAAAACGTGACGATATTTCTCATTGAGGTGAAAAGCTGTCTCACAATATCAGCATGATGGAGTGTGAGGGTGAAATTAGCATAGAAGATTCCCCCACCACATTTAAATCGTTTGTGGCAGCATTTTGGGTACCCGGTGGAAACAATAAATGGCGACAGAGTGACAAACAAGACACAAACAATAATTAATAATTAATAATTAATAATTTTCTTTATTTATCACACATTATACATTTGCACATATACAGTGAAATTCTTCTTTTTCACATATCCCAGCTAGGCTGGGGTCAGAGTGCAGGGTCAGCCATGATACGGCGCCCCTGGAGCAGATAGGGTCAAGGGCCATGCTCAAGGGCCCAACAGTGGCATCTTGGCGGTGCTGGGGCCTGAACCCCCGACCTTCTGATCAGTAACCCAGAGCCTTAACCGCTGAGCTACCACTGCCCCTTACAATATGTAAGCACTGTAAGAAAATAGTGCCGTACACCGCAGCTAACACGAGCATTATGCAAAGACACCAACAGAACCACCAAAGCTCTCAACTAAAATCAACCGCGCCTGTGAAGAAAACACTAAAAGGCCAGACAACGCTGACAAATGCCTTTGCATCTCAACTTCCACAGTCAAGTGCTAGAGCCATGGCAATAACGAGAGACATCGGCGTTTTCATTGCAGCTGATATGAGGCCATTTTCCATGGTGGAAAATCTGGGATTTCGGCGACTCCTTCACACATTGGAACCGAAGTACACCATCCCGTCACATGCGCATTTTACTCGCACGGTAGTCCTGAACCTCTACAAAGAGTCCAAGGCCAAGGTTGCACAGACCCTAAAAGAGGCAGAAAGCATCGCCATAACCAACGGTTGGACTTCTAGGGGTATGCAGAGCTATATCACAATTACAGCCCACACAATCAACAGTGACTGGGAAATGGTAAATGTTGTACTGCAGTCTTGCCCACTTTGAGACCCACACAGGGGCAAACATAGCCTTAGATTTACAAGCAGCTGTCACTGACTGGGAGCTTAAAAGGCCGAACCATGGCATCACTATTGTGACTGATAATGCGCGTAATATGGAAGAGGCTTTGCGCGAGGCAGGACTGGAGCCGCACATTAAGTGCTTTGCACACACGATAAACCTTGCTACCCAGGCTGGCCTTGGTGAAGCGCGCGTCACTCATTTGCTCGGGTGGGTGAGACATGTGGCTGCTGTTTTTCATCGGAGTTCAACAGCTACCGTGGTGTTGATGTCCAAACAGAAGCTGCTACAACTGCCATCACACAAGTTAATCATGGACGTTACCACGCGATGGAACAGCACCTTGGATATGCTGGATCGTTACCTGGAGCAGCGCCGTAGCATCAGCTCTCACCAGCCCAGAGATAAGACAAAATGCCCAAAACACACTGGACAGCTGCAATATCATTGATGTCGAAGACCCTGTAAAGCTGCTGAATCCTTTGAAGACAGCCACCACAGTATTATGTGAGGAGAAGAGCCCCACAGTGTCTCTCATTGTGCCACTGAAGAGCATGATTGGACAGAGCATGACACCAAAGATGGCGATTCCACCACCGTGGCCGACACAAAGAGAGCAATCCTCAGTAATATTTCAGGCAGAAACAGCAGGGATGCATACAACTATCTGCTGGAGAGCACAGTGCTGGACCCAAGGTTCCGGACCCTACCGCAGCTAGACCATAACCAGCACGAGGCCGTCTTCCTGAAGGTAAAGGCGGCGGTGAAACAGTTGCAGCAAAATCATGTATAAATCAATTTAAATTGCTTTCCTCCTTTTGAGTGTGTGTGTGTGTGTGTGTGTGTGTGTGTGTGTAACAATGTTTCTACCTATTCAATTTATGTTACCAGTACCAACTGAAAAATGTTTATGGATTCATGCAGTGTGTGTGTTAGAAACATGAGAGCATCAGAGTGAGTGTGTGTTGAGAGGGAGAGGGGGGCTCTTTGCTGCTTATTAAGGTTAACACCAGTGTTTCTGCTGTTCAAAGACCACAGCTGAGGAGAGTGAGGAGAGAGAAGAGGAGGCAGCAGGTGGAGCTCACTATCCCACACATGGAGGAGAGGAGGCTCTGGGAGCTGAGGCAGAAGTGACAAAACCTGCTTCCAAGAAGATGGCACTTGAGGATCTGCTAGGGGACTCTTTCTCTACTGAGCCAGAACAGTCCAACAGAGGGATCGAGAGGGAAATTGAACTCTACAGAAGAGAGGCCTCTGTCCCACTCAGTAGCTGCCCACTGAAGTGGTGGAGAGAAAACTGCTTTCAATATCCTTTGCTGTCTCCACTTGCCAAAGCATACCTTTCCATCCCTGCTGCCTCTGTTCCAAGTGAGCGTGTCTTTTCAATTGCAGGAGACATAGTTACTGCCCAAAGGTCTCAACTGCTGCCAGAAAATGTAGACATGCTTATATTCTTGAAAAAGAACATGACCATATCTTAGGCTGGGCTGTGAAGTTGTAACCATCTCATAGCTCTGTATCATGCTTGAAGAAAAATTTAGTCAGTCTGTTTGCACTTTTAGTGTTGAGAGAGTACTACTTTGATTAAGGTTGCACTTATTGTTTGCACTTAAAAAATAAGACTAAGAAAAACTTAGTGTTATTTATTTTTGTTATACTGTTTTTATTTTTTGTTCAATTTGTGGAAAGGAGTTTAGTTAGAAGGTCACACACAGCTTCAATTAGAAGTTAGAAGCTCATGCATAGTTCATGCACAGTTATAAGGTCTGAAGAGACTCATGTGAAATCATACAGGAGAGAAGCCAGTCAGTTGAGTTTGTGGCAAAACCTTTTGCAGTGCTTGCATATTGTTGTCTTTTACTGCATATGATAATTCATACTCAGAAAGTAGAACTGAAGTGACATTCATTACAAGATGATTAGTTAAAACATTTCAAAATGCAACTGCATTGTTTTGCATTTTGTGACTTTCAGTCGAATAAAAGACAATTTGTCCTGTCATATATTTCGTCATTGAAGATTTCTTAAAAATAGTGTACAAATATCGTCTCTTTCTAATGAACCCAATATAAGTGTATCATCACACCCCTAATCGGCACAAACGATGTCCAGCTTCACCAGTCGGAGATCACTAGAGATAATGTTAAAGAGGTGTGTGAACTTGCAGAAACAATGTCAGACACTGTAAAATGCTCTGGCCCTCTCCCTGCTCATCGTGGTGACGAGGTTTATAGTAGATTAGTGTCACTGAATGGCTGGATGTCTGAGTGGTGTCTGGAGAATAGCATAGGATTTATAGACAATTGGAAGAGTTTTTGGGTAGACCTGACCTGCTAAATGAATCAGAATCAGAATGAGCTTTATTGCCAAGTATGCTTACACATACAAGGAATTTGTCTTGGTGACAGGAGCTTCCAGTACACAACAATACAAAAACAGCAACAAGACCTTTAAAAAAATAATTAAAATTGAATAACAAAATAGATAAATACTGAAAAGAAAAAAGTAAATATAGAATACACAATAGACAATATATATATATATATATATATATACACACATATATCAAATCAAATCACCTTTGGTCACACAACCATATACACAAGTGCAATAGTGTGTGAAATTCTTGGGTGCAGTTCCGAGCAACATAGCAGTCGTGACAGTGATGAGACATATACCAGTCTACAATAAACATCAAATTTACACAACACAATTTAAAATCTAATATACACATAATTACACACAACACAATATACAAATAATAACATACAATGTACATTATACAATACACACAATATAGAATACATATTATACAATAAAAAAAAAAACAGTATATATAGTATATATAAAATGTACAGTAGGTTGTATTGTACTGTATTGACATTCAGGCTGTCGGTTTATAATCTGTTGCCAGTGTGTTGTTAAGAGAATATAATTTATGACAGTCCAGTGTGAGATAAGATAAAAAAGTGCAGTGCTGATGTATATTGATCATGAGAGATCAAGAGTTCAAAAGTCTGATTGCTTGGGGGAAGAAGCTGTCATGAAGTCGGCTGGTGCGGGTCCTGATGGTGCGATACCGCCTGCCTGATGGTAGCAGTGAGAGCAGCCCATGGCTCAGGTGGCTGGAGTCTCTGATGATCCTCCGAGCTTTTTTCACACACCGCCTGGTGTATATGTCCTGGAGGGAGGGAAGCTCACCTCCAACGATGTGTCTGGCAGTTCGCACCACCCTTTGCAGGGCTTTGCGGTTGTGGGCGGTGCTATTGCCGTACCAGGCGGAGATGCAGCCAGTCAGGATGCTCTCTACAGTGCAGGTGTAGAACCGTGTGAGGATGTGGCGGTTCATTCCAAACTTCCTCAGCCGTCTCAGGAAGAAGAGGCGCTGATGAGCCTTCTTCACAACAGCCTCAGTGTGGACGGACCATGTGAGTTCCTCAGTGATGTGGACACCCAGGAACTTGAAGCTGCTGACTCTCTCCACTGGTGCTCCATTGATGGTGATGGGGATGGGGATGTGTTCTCTTTCTCTCCTGAAGTCCACCACAAGCGCCTTTGTCTTACTGACGTTGAGGGAGAGGTTGTGCTCCTGACACCAGCATGTCAGAGTGTGCACCTCCTCTCTGTAGGCCGTTTCATTATTGTCAGTGATCAGACCTACCACCGTCGTATCATCAGCAAACTTAATGATGGCATTGGAGCTGTGTGCTGCCACACAGTCATGTGTGTACAGGGAATACAGGAGTGGGCTAAGAACACAGCCCTGCGGGGCTCCAGTGTTGAGGGTCAGTGATGAGATGTTACTGCCCATTCTAACCACCTGGCGTCTGTTTGACAGGAAGTCCTGGATCCAGCTGCACAGCGAGCTGTTTAAGCCCAGAGCCTAGAGATTCTCATCAAGCTTGGAGGGCACTATGGTGTTGAATGCTGAGCTGTAGTCTACAAACAGCATTCTCACATAAGTGTTCCTTTTTTCCAGGTGGGAGAGAGCAGTGTGTATTGTAGATGCAATGGCATCATCAGTGGAGCGGTTGTTGCGGTAAGCAAACTGCAATGGGTCCAGTGATGGAGGCAGCACAGAGCAGATGTAATCTCTGATTATTCTCTCAAAGGATTTGCTGATGATGGGGGTCAGAGCAACAGGACGCCAGTCATTTAAGCAAGTGATTTTGGATTGCTTTGGTACAGGCACAATGTTGGATGTTTTAAAGAATGTGGGGACTACAGACAAAGAGAGGGAATGGTTGAAAATGTCCGTAAAAACACCAGCCTGTTGGTTCGCGCACGCTCAGATGACGCAGCCCGGAATGCCGTCTGGGCCAGCGGCTTTACGGATATTCAACCATTGGGAGGATCCGGTTACATCCACTACAGAGAGTGAACTAACCTCTGTAGGTTCGGCCGCGAGCGCTCTCTCTGCGAGGACGGTGTTATTTCCCTCGAACCGTGCATAAAAATTATTTAGCTCATCTGGGAGAGAGGCAGCAGTGTTCATGGCGGAGTTTTTATTCCCTTTAAAATCTGTGATGATGTTGGGCCTCATGTATTCTGATAGAAGACAAAGGCAGGCCTAACACAGTCGTAAAACCTAACCGAGGCCCACATACAAAGTCATAAATCTTACTGATAAAAACCGCTGCAAAATCAAACAAAGGGAGTCCAAAACAGACTAAAAATCCCACGAAGCCTTGCTCACTAAAGGATCAAACTCTCAACTCCTATTGGATGAGGCACACGACAGAACGCCCCTCAACCATGACGTCATCAGGAGTAGAAATACCTCTGAGATCCTTCCGGGATTTGCTTTCAGCAACTTTGCTCACCGGGTGTAGATGCAGCTCATCGCTGCTCTCAGGTGTAGTTTCGTGGCACAAGGAAGTAACGTACGACTTGAAACTGTAGCCATACAATCTCCATCTCGCTGGACGAGCTGAGATTACTCTGTGTTCCACTGAACACTCTAACGGATCCGAAGGAGATTGTCGAACAATCCGCATCTTCATCCGTTTGCCTGCAGAAGTGAAGAGAAAAAGATTTCTCTTCCCTCTTCAATCAAGTCGACGTCACTGATTTCTCTGCCAGCCCGCCGAGAATCAGCAGCCGTACCACCCACCAACAGAGCGAGGAAACGGCCCCCCGTCATCACCCGAGCCTCGAGGAACCGAGTCAGAGTTACAGGACGGATGAACACACATTCGTCTGCGTCCCCATACAATTCAAGTAAGAGGTTTAGGTCTGGGCAGAGATAGAATATTATAGTGTGTTATTCTTGTGTATCAAGGTTATTGCTTGTACAGTTTACGGACCAACGAGTCCGCTCATTGCTGCTAATAATACTCAAGGTATTACTGTAATGTACTGTTATCACGAATGAGATCTGCTGCGTTGTAGTCCAATCACATTGGACTGTTGTGTATTTCCGCCATTGCGGGTGAGATCGGCACATTGAGTTTATCCATTAAAGAATCAAAGACCGCGGGACGGTTTACGAGCCGTCCACCGCGTCTGAGTGATAAACTAACAGCTGCTTTCTCTCTCACAATCACGAAACCAGCTTTGGTGCCACCACTTTATTCTCTCTCTCTCGTACTAACAACCACACACACGTCCGCCATTTTGTGTATGTCACACCTTACACACACAGACACACTCTCTCTCTCTCTCTCACACACACCCACACACACTCTCTCACACACACCCACACACACTCTCTCTCTCTCCCTCTCTCTCTCTCTCTCGCACACACACACACCTTCCTCTCGTGTGTTATAGGCTTATTTTGGTTACCATATCTAACCATGTCACTGTTTAGTTTGTAGTTTTAAGTCGAAAGTTTATTGACTGCATTGTATTGATTATTAATTGATATTACTGCATAAATAAACTTTGTTATTTCAAAGAGAAATGTTTTGGTTTGTTTTGCAAACACCTGTGTCAAATGCTGACAGGGGATGTCAGTGCTCGGATTCAAGCCTTCATTGTTTCTTTTTGAAGGTCGATATTCTTCGGATGTCGATTTTCCTAAGAGAACAATCTAATATTGAGACTGTTATACTATCTGGATATTAGTCCGTGATTCCAGGGTGGTGCCCTGGCGATATTAATCCTTATTAATATTCTATTGATTTTTGATAATTGATAATTATCTCTGATGATTGTTGAATTTGAAGGATCAATAAGCTAATGTTAATTTTAATCAATGTTTCATCGATGTTATTAATGAATGATTATCTTTGATAATTGTTGATTTAAAGGATTAAAAAAGCTAACATTGATTCTCATCAATGTTCTATTGATTTTAATAATTAATAATTTGTGGCGCACTACATTTAATGGCGCGCCGTGTGAGGTTTTAATGAGTTAGATTCTATTATTTAATTTAAATATTAATTAATAACTAAAGAAATAATTATTAATTATTTCTGATAGTAACACTGATCTAAACAACCAGTAGAACCTACAATAATATTAATTCCCTGCCACATGCTTCTAGAGTTGGTGGTGTTAAACTGTCCTTCAATCTTGTTCCTGTACTGGCGTTTTGCTGCTCTGATCAAAACAGTCTTGTAGCATAGAGTCTGATTGGTCTCACCAACACTGGATCGTTCTGAGGGTAGGTGCTTCCTGTTTCAGTTTCTGCCTGTAAGTGGGCAGAAGCAGAATGGAAGAGTGGTCCAATTTGCCAAATGGTGGGCGGAGGAGGGATTTGTAGCCATCCCGGAAGGGAGAGTAGCAATGGTCCAAAACCCGGTCCCCTCGTGTGTTAAAACTGATGTGTTGGTGGTAATTTGGTGCAATTGATTTAAAATTGGCTTTGTTAAAGTCCCCGGTCATAATGAATGCGGCCTCAGGGTGCGCGGTTTCCTGCTTGCTTATAATCCCGTACAGTTCCTCGAGTGCCCGGTTTGCGTCGGCTTGTGGCGGGATGTACACAGCTGTGATAATAACCGCTGTGAATTCCCTCGGTAGCCAGAATGGTCGACACAGAAGCATGAGAAATTCCAGATCAGGAGAGCAGAAAGACTTGATAGAATGTACGTTCCTCTGATCACACCAGGATTTGTTGATCATAAAACATACACCACCACCTCTGCTTTTACCTGAGAGGTCTTTCGCTCTGTCCGCTCGGTGCACGGAGAACCCCGCGGGTTTGATGGCTGAGTCTGGAATCTCTGCAGACATCCAAGTTTCTGTAAGGCAGATAATGCAGCAGTCCCTTGTCTCTCGTTGGAAAGAGATCCGAGCTTTCAGCTCGCAGAGCTTGTTGTCCAGAGACTGAACATTTGCCAGTAGAATACTGGGTAGCGGGGGTCAATTTGCACGACGTCTTACTCTGATGAGAATGCCAGCTCGGTTTCCCCCTTTTCCATCTGCGTTTTCGCGGCCGGGCTGCCCAGACAAAAGGCTCCGCGGGCGCGTTTGTAAACAGCGGGTCGGCATTGAGGAATTTGAAGTCCGGTTTACGGTGTGTAATTGCAGAACCAATGTCCAAAAGTGTTTGTCTGTCATAGACAATAAGTCAGACAACATCCAAGACAAAAAACATAAGAACTGTAAACAAAACAAACAAAAAAACTACAATGTTGTCTCGGAGCTTGCAACACAGCAGCCATATTCGGCGCCATCTTGAGTCCATGATATACATACATACATACATATATATATATATATATATATATATATATACACACACACACACATACATATACACATACGTATATGAATATATATACATACATTTACATATACATACACATATACACAAAGGTAATGCAAATCTAAATACAAATCGGTTATGTACAGTGCAAGGGAATGTAATGGCAGAAGAGGTTGGATGTGTTGGATAATATAAAAAGACTAAGCTGTGTATTGCACATTAATTATTGCTCAATGGGGCAATTTAACTGTTCATGAGATGGATAGCCTGGGGGGAAAAGTGTTCCTGTGCCTGACGGTTCTGGTGCTCAGAGCTCTGAAGCGTCGGCCAGAAGGCAACAGTTCAAAAAGGTAGTGTGCAGGGTGAGTGGGGTCCAGAGTGATTTTTCCAGCCTTTTTCCTCACTCTGGAAGTGTATAGTTCTTGAGGGGGGGGCAGAGGGCAACCAATAATCCTCTCAGCAGTCCGAACTGTCCTTTGTAGTCTTCTGATGTCTGATTTCATAGCTGAACCAAACCAGACAGTTATTGAAATGCAGAGGACAGACTCAATGACCGCTGAGTAGAACTGTATCAGCAGCGCCTGTGGTAGGTTGAACTTCCTCAACTGGCAAAGGAAGTTCAACCTCTGCTGGGCCTTTTTCACAATGGAGTCATTGTGGGTTTCCCACTTCAGGTCCTGTGAGATGGTAGTGCCCAGGAACCTGAATGACTCCACTGCTGCCACAGTGCTGTTTAAAATGGTGAGGGGGGGGACAGTGTTGGGGGGGTTCCTCCTAAAGTCCACAATCATTTCCACCATTTTGAGCATGTTCAGCTCAAGGTTATTTTGACTGCACCAGACAGCCAGCTGTTTAACCTCCCTTCTGTATGCAGACTCATTGTCATCTCGAATAAGGCCAATGACAGTGGTGTCGACTGCAAACTTCAGGAGCTTGACAGAGCGGTCCTTGGCGATGCAGTCATTGGTGTAGAGGGAGAAGAGTAGTGGGGAAAGCACACATCCCTGGGGGGCACCAGTGCTGATTGTACAGGTGCTGGAAGTGAATTTCCTGTCTCACAAGCTGCTGCATGTCTGTCAGAAAGCTGGTAATCCACTGACAAATAGATGTGGGAACAGAGAGTTGGTGTAATTTAGTCTGGAGAATAGCTGGGAAAATGGTATTCAAAGCCGAACTGAAGTCCACAAAAAGGATCCTTCCATGTGTCTCTAGTCTGTCCAGATGTTGCAGGATATGATGCAATCCCATGTTGACTGCATCATCCACAGACCTGTTTGCTCGATAAGCAAATTGAAGGGGATCTAGAAAGGGTCCAGTGATGTTCTTCAGGTGGGCCAACACCAGTCTCTCAAATGATTTCATGACCACAGACGTCAGGGCGACAGGTCTGTAGTCATTAAGTCCTGTGATTTTTGGTTTCTTTGGTATGGGGATGATAGTGGAACGTTTGAAGCAGCATGGGACTTCACACTGCTCCAGTGATCTATTGAAAATCAGTGTGAAGATAGGGGCCAGCGGGTTAGCACAGGATCTAAGACACGCGGGTGAAACGCCATCTGGGCCCTGTGCTTTCCTTGTCTTTTTTTTCCCTGGAAGACATGGCACACCTCCTCTTCACAGATCTTAAGTGCAGGTTGAGTAGCAGGAGGGGGAGGAGGTGTTGGTGTTTGTGTGAAGTGAAGGTCAAAGTGGGTGTGGGGTGTGAGATTGAGGCTTTCAAATCTACAGAAGAACACATTCAGGTCATCAGCCAGTTGTTGGTCCACCACAGGGTTGGGGGCAGGAGTCCTGTAATTCATAAGTTGTTTCATGCCACTCCACACCGATGCAGGGTCTTTAGCTGAAAACTTGTTTTTCAGCTTCTCAGAGCATCTTCTTTTAGCCATTCTGATTTCCTTATTCATTGTGTCCCTGGCCTGATTGTACAAGACTTTATCCCCACCTCTGTAAGCATCCTCTTTAGCCTGGCAAAGCTGCCTGAGCTCTGCTGTAAACCATGGTTTGTCGTTGTTGAATGTTAAATAAGTCCTAGTACCTAGTAGGAATGCATATATCCTCACAGAAATTGATATATGAAGTCACAGTATCTGTGAGTTTGTCCAGGTCGGTGGCTGCAGCCTCAAAAACACTCCAATCAGTGCAGTCAAAACAGGCTTGTAGTTCCAGCTCTGCTTCATTGGTCCATCTCTTTACAGTCTTTACTACAGGCTTTGCTGATTTTAGTTTCTGTCTGTAGGTTGGAAAAGATGAACCAGACAGCGATCAGAGAGTCCCAAAGCTGCTCTAGGGACAGAGCGATATGCATCCTATATTGTTGTGTAGCAATGATCCAGTATATTTCTGTCTCTGGTTGGGCATGTAATGTGCTGTTTGTATTTGGGCAGTTCATGTGTGAGGTTTTCTTTGTTAAAATCCCCAAGAATAATAATAACTGAGTCCAGGTATTGTTGTTCAATGTCTGTGATTTGATCAGCCAGCTGTTGCAGCGCGGCACTCACGCACGCGTTTTGCACGATATAAACACTCACCAGAATAAACGAAGAAAACTCTTGCGGCAAGTAGAAAGGCTTACAGTTAATAAAAAGTGCTTCCAAATTAGGACAGCACATCTTCTTTAACGTTGTTGCATCTGTACACCAACTTTCATTGATGTAAAAACATGTTCCACCGCCTCTCGTTTTCCCCGTTAAATCCGCGATCCGCTCTGAACAGCTGGAAGCCTGGTAGATGTAATGCGCTGTCCGGAATGGCTTCACTCAGCCAGGTTTCTGTGAAGCACAAGGCAGCATAGGTAGAAAAGTCCTTGTTTGTACAGGTGAGAAGTAGTTCATCCATTTTGTTAGGAAGAGAGCGGAGATTCGCTAGATGAATGTTTGGCAGCGTTGATCGAAAGCCACGCCAACGGAGCTTGAACAGTGCACCTGCTCATCTCCCTCGCCTAGGTCTCTTGAACAACAAAGCTGCGCCTCTGACTAAAATGTCCAGCAAAGCGTCCGAATATTCAAAAACCGGGAAAGGATTGTCTGGTATATGCTGCCGAATGTTCAGCAGTTCGTCCCTGGTAAAACTGACTGGAAAATGATTACTAAACACAGGACAAACAAACAAAAAAATAACAAAAGCGCACGTTTGCGCATATTTTTCATTTTTCTGTTTGTTTGGTTCTGGGGGATGTTTGGGTTTTGATGGTTGCACTAATGTTGGAATGTGGTCTTTATAATCTTGTTTTTGACACAGATCTATTTTTTCTTATATGTCAACATGTCAAATGTTAATATGAGTGGATTGTCTCTCTCCATGTGGAATGTGAATGGGTTGGGGCACCCCATAAAAAAAAGAAGGTTATTTCTCTTCTTAAGAGTAAGAAATATGATATAGTGTTTCTTCTAGAAATGCACCTTTCTCCGCAGGAAGCTGAAAAATTTTGGAAGATATGGGGTGGGCATTTTCTTTATAGTGCTGGCTCGAGTAAGAGCAGGGGAGTCATTACGCTTATAAGTAAACATCTACAATTCAAATGTCTCAAACAGAGTAAAGATAAAGTAGGAAGAGTTATTATTGTTTTATCTGAAATTCAGGAACAAAGTCTTATTTTGGCTAATATTTTGCACCTAACATTGCTGATCAGGGCTTTTTAATAGATCTTGAAGGGATGTTGCAAGCCTCTGGCACCCCTCATGATATAATATTAAGAGGAGATTTTAATCTAGTGATGGACTCAGTCCTTGATCATAGTGAAGCAGAAGTGTGCAAGCCCCCTAGAGTTACACTGACGCTTCACAGGATGTTATATTTGGAGACTTTTAAATCCATCTGGTAGGGACTATAAATTTTTTTCATCAGTCCAAAAGATTTACTATAGAATCATTTTTTTAATATATATATATATATATATATATATATATATATATATATATATATATATATATATCTCTAAGTCCCTCATTTCATCTGTTGTTGATTGCTCAATTGGAAACATTTTAGCCTCACATCACACCCTGGTGTGTTTAGAGGTGTTGCCACATACAGAGAAAAAGAAATCATATAGTTGCCGCATTAATGTATCCCTTTTGCAAAATCCTGAATTCCAACAAATGCTAAAGGCTGAAATCAATGTCTATATGGAGATCAACTGGTCCTCAGTATCCTCTGTGGACGTGGCTTGGGAGGCACTTAAGGCTGTTCTTAGGGTCCGGATCATACATTATGTCTCATTCACCAAAAAATCCAAAGTACAAGAACTCGTGGAATTGGAAGGGATTATTAAAAGTGCAGAGCTGAAGCGGCGAATGTCATCTAATGGCCTCCCCGACTGAAAACTGCTGGTGGTGAAATATTTACCTCGGCCATTGATATTAATAATGCTTTTAAAGAATTTTATCTTGATCTCTAGTTCCACGTCTTCGTCTACTGATGAAGATATTAGAAACTTTGTGAAACCATTAGAACTTCCTAAACTGACGGCTGAGCAAAAAAATTCTCTTGATTCTGAAATAAACTTAGAGGAGCTTGGCGAGGTAATTAAGGACTTGCCTACAGGCAAGGCTCCGGGGCCAAACGGCTTTGCAGCTGAAGTTTTTAGATCTTATGCTACAGAGCTGCCTAAACTTTTGGTAGAAGTTTGTATGGAATAATTAGAATGGAAACCTTCCGGGTCACGTGACGCCATGCAAGGAGCAGACGTGTGAGCGATGAGCTCTGCGCACTTTGCTGAATTTTCGATTATTTTCATGTTATAATCTGGTGAATTTTGAAATATCCAGTTACACATTTGTCCTTTCTTGCAAAACATGGCAAAGAAGTCAAAATCCTCGGGCTCTGGAGACATTAAAAGACATTTACGTGTTCAGGATGAAAGCCCCAACAGGCCTACAGACCGGGGACTCGATTTAGATGGCGCGGCGGGAGAGGAGATCCAGCGTCAGTTGTCCAACATGTCGGTGATGCTGACGAAGATTCTTGCTGATTTGGAGGATCTCGCTGTAATACGATCGATCGATTACGGCGATGGAAATAAAATTCTCTGAGTTAGGTACAAGAGTGACTGATGTTGAAAAACGAATCGATTTTCTGGAATCTTCAGAGAGAGAATTAACCGCTAATCCACCCATGACCAAAGTTGATTTGAGAATAGAATCCGCAGGAATAATGTTCGAATTGTTGGAATTCCTGAGCATGAGGAGGGCAGAGATATGGTGAAATTCCTAGACGAGCTCTTCCCGAGTCTGCTTGACATAACAGGCCATAAACTGGAAATCGAGTGAGCTCACAGAGTCCCGGGTAGCAGATCCGCAGAAGGAGACAGGCCCTGATCAATTCTGGCCAAATTTCTGAGATCATCTGATAAAGATCTCGTGTTGCGCGAGGTGAGGAGTAAAGGAAATCTTTCTTGGAAAAACCACAAAATTATCTTGTTCCCAGACTTTGCGAATTTAACGAGAGAGAAATGTGATCGATTCAAGGAATGCAAGAATCTCTTACGTCGACAGAGAATCGCTTTTGCAGTGATGTTTCTGGCCAAATTGAGAATAGATACTAAGGATGGCCGCAAAATATTTACATGCCCACAGCAAGCATTGTCTTTCATAGAGACAATGGGGTGAGTAAGCCATTTGGTGTTTCTCATGTGGCCCCCGAGTGAATTTGACTCACTGAATATACTCTTGACTGTCTGAGGAAGCTGGGTGAAATTTTGTTTCTTTTTGTGCTGGTTCTGCCTAGCGGCTGGAGTTTGTTTTGTGGAATAACACTCCTTTGATACAGTTTTGTGAATGAATCTACACGTTCTTTGGGTTTATTCTGCCTATTGACTGGAGTTTGTTCTATAGAATATTTTCTGTTATGTAATTCTGTCCCACAAAATTTGTATAGAAGCACCGTACTTGAGCAATCCGACGGCAAAGTTGTCGTGGGGACTCTCATAGGCGTACATGGACTGTCTGAGTTTAGAGGCATGGACGCTGGTTGGTGCTGTTGTGCGCGGGGTTAATGCGCACGTTTGTATTTTTTCTGTTTGTTTGGTTCAGGGGGAAGTTCGGGGTTTGATTGTTGCACTAATGGGGAATGTGGTCTTGATCATTTTTATTTTTGACACACAATATATTTTTTTTAATATTTCAAAATGTAAAATGTTAATGAGTGGATTGTCTCTCCCCACGTGGAATGTGAATGGGTTGGGGAACCCCATTAAAAGATGGAAGGTTATTTATTTTCTTAAACGTAAGAAATATGATATAGTATTTTTTCAAGATACGCATCTTTCCCCGCAGGAAGCTGAAAAATTTGGGAAGATATGGTGTGGACATGTTTTCTTTAGTGCTGGCTCAAGAAAGGGCATGTGCATGGTTTTTGGAAAAACGCCCATTCAAATACATTGCCATTAGGTGCATACAGTGCGGAAAGTATTCACAGTGCTTCACTTTTTCTGCATTTTGTTACGTTACAGCTTAATTCCAAAATGGATTAAATTCATTATTTTCCTCAAATTTCTACAAACAATACCCCATAATGACAACGTGAAAGAAGTTTGTCTGAAATCTTTGCAAATTTATTAAAAAAAAAAAAAAAAAAAAAAAAAAAAAATCACATGTACATAAGTATTCAAAGCCTTTGCTCAATACTTTGCTGAAGCACCTTTGGCACCAATTACAGCCTCAAGTCTTTTTGTGTATGATGCTACAAGCTTGGCACACATATTTTTGGGCAGTTTCTCCCATTCTTCTTTGCAGGACCTCTCAAGCTCTATCAGGTTGGATGGGGAGCATTGGTGCACAGCCATTTTCAAATCTCTCCAGAGATGTTCAATCGGGTTCCAGTCTGGGCTCTGGCTGGACCACTCAAGGACATTCACAGAGTTGTCCCGTAGCCACTCCTTTGTTATCTTGGCTGTGTGCTTAGGGTCGTTGTCCTGTTGGAAGATGAACCTTCGCCCCAGTCTGAGGTCCAGAGCGCTCTGGAGCAGGTTTTCATCAAGGATGTCTATGTACATTGCTGCATTTATCTTTCCCTAAATCCTGACTTGTCTCCCAGTTCCTGCCACTGAAAAACATCCCCACAGCATGATGCTGCCACCACCATGCTTCACTGTAGGGATGGTATTGGCCAGGTGATGAGCGGTGCCTGGTTTCCTCCAGACATGACGCTTACCATTCAGGCCAGAGAGTTCAATCTTTGTTTCTCATGGTTTGAGAGTCCTTCAGGTGCCTTTTGGCAAACTCCAAGCGGGCTGTCATGTGCCTTTTACTGAGGAGTGGCTTCCATCTGGCCACTCTACCATACAGGCCTGATTGGTGGAGTGCTGCAGAGATGGTTGTTCTTCTGGAAGGTTCTCCTCTCTCCACAGAGAAATGCTGGAGCTCTGTCAGAGTGACCATCGGGTTCTTGGTCACCTCTCTGACTAAGGCCCTTCTCCCCCAATCGCTAAGTTTGGCCAGGCGGCCAGCTCTAGGAAGAGTCCTGGTGGTTCCAAACTTCTTCCATTTACGGATGATGGAGGCCACTGTTCTTATTGGGACCTTCAATGCTGCAGAAATTTTTCTGTACCCTTCCCCAGATCTGTGCCTCGATACAATCCTGTCTTGGAGGTCTGCAGACAATTCCTTGGACTTCATGGCTTGGTTTGTGCTCTGACATGCACTGTTAACTGTGGGACCTTATATAGACAGGTGTGTGCCTTTCCAAATCATGTCCAATCAACTGAATTTACCACAAGTAGACTCCAATCAAGTTGTAGAAACACTTCAAGGATGATCAGTGGAAACAGGATGCACCTGAGCTAAATTTTGAGTGTCATGGCAAAGGCTGTGAATACTTATGTACATGTGATTTTTTATTTTTATTTTTATTTTTTTAATAAATTTGCAAAGATTTCAAATAAACTTCTTTCATGTTGTCATTATGGGGTATTGTTTGTAGAATTTTGAGGGAAATAATTAATTTAATCCATTTTGGAATAAGGCTGTAACATAACAAAATGTGGAAAAAGTGAAGCACTGTGGATACTTTCTGGATGCCCTGTACATGGTGCGATGGATCGTATTGCGATTTTGGATCTCGTTTGCCTAGGGAGTCATTACATTGATAAATAAACATCTACAATTCAAATGTCTCAAACAGGTTAAAGATAAATTAGGAGGAGTCATTATTGTTTTAGCAGAAATTCAGGGGCAAAAGTTGATCTTGGCTTATATTTATGCACCTAACGCTGATGATCAGGGTTTTTTATAGATCTTGAAGGGATGTTGCAAGCCGCTGGCACCCCTCATGATATAATATTGGGAGGAGACTTTAATATTTTGATGGACTCGGTCCTTGATCGTAGTGAAGCAAAAGTGTGCAAGCCCCCTAGAGCAACAGTGACGCTTCACAGGATGTGTAAATATCTTGGTCTTACAGATATTTGGAGACTTTTGAACCCATCTGGTTGGGATTATACGTATTTTTTCATTAGTCCATAAGATTTATTCTAGAATGTATATTTTTTTAAGTCCCTCATTTCATCTGTTGTTGATTGTTCAATTGGAAACATCTTAGTCTCAGATCACGCCCTGCTGAGTTTAGAGATGTTGCCACATATGGAGAAAAAGAAATCATATAGTTGGTGCTTTAATGTATCCCTTTTGCAAAATCCTGATTTCCAACAAATGTTAAAGGCTGAAATCAATGTTTATATGGAGACCAACTGGTCCTCAGTATCCTCTGTGGGTGTGGCTTGGGAGGCACTCAAGGCAGTTCTTAGAGGTCGGATCATACAGTATGCCTCATACATCAAAAAAATCCAAAGCACGAGAACTCGTGGAGTGAAGGGAATATTAATGTGCCGAGGCAGAGCTGAAGCGCCGATTGTCATTTAATGGCCTCAGAGAATTGACCTGATTTAAATACAGATATAATCCTATTTTGTCGCGGAAGGTGGAGTTTTGGCTATTCAGGGCTAGACAGTCATACATGGAGTCGGGGGACAAAGCAGGGAAGTTTTGGCTAGATATATAAAGCAGAGAGAGTCTTTTTCTACCATTCCCTCTGGGTATGGTATACCATTCCTTCTGATGATGTTAAAATATTTACCTCGGCCATTGATATTAATAATGCTTTTAAAGAATTCTATCATGATCTCTATAGTTCCACATCTTCGTCTACTGTTGAGGATATAAAAAATTTTGTGGAACCATTAGAACACCCTAAACTGAAGACGGAACAAAAAAAATTCTCTTGATTCTGAGATAACCTTGGAGGAGCTTGGCGAGGTAATTAAGGCCTTGCCTACAGACAAGGCGCCGGGGCCAGATGGCTTTGCCGCCAAGTTTTTTAGATCTTATGCTACAGAGCTTGCTCCACTTTTGCTAGAAGTTTATACGGAATCATTAAAGAATGGAAAGCTTCCGCCAACCATGACACAAGCCCAGATCAGTCTGATTCTTAAAAAGACAAAGATCCAAGCAAGTGTAAGAGTTACTGTCCAATTTCCCTGATCCAGCTAGATGTTAAAATATTGTCAAAATTCTGGCTAACCGATTAAGTAAAGCTAGTATCTCTTATACATATAGATCAGGTGGGGTTTATTCGGGTTCGTAGTTCTTCTGATAATATTAGGCGTTTCATCAATATCATGTGGTCAGTGGCGAATGATCAGACTCCGGTTGCTGCCATCTCACTTGACGGCGAAAAGGCGTTTGATATGGTAGAATGGAATAATCTTTTTAAGATTTTGGAAATATACGGGTTCGGGAAAACTTTTATTAGATGGATTAAGTTACTTTATAGACACCCGCTAGTGGCGGTACAAATGAATGGATTAATTTCAGATTATTTTACTCTGGATAGGGGCACCCGGCATGGTTGCCCTCGTTCCCCATTATTGTTCTTTCTTGCCCTGGAACCGTTAGCAGCCATAATAAGAAAGGAAGATGAGTTTCAAGGGGTGGTGGTGGGAGGTATGGCGCATAAGCATTTGCTTTACACAGATGATATTTTGTTATTGGTCTCCAACCCTACTAGATCTATGCATTGCCTACACAGAATTATTAATTCCTTTTCTAAATTCTCAGGATACAGAGTCAATTGGTCTAAATCCTAAGTTTTGGCTCAGACAGTACTGCCCAGTAACGGCTTTCCAGCCGGGTGCCTTCCAGTGGCCAAAACAGGGCATTAAGTATTTGGGTATTTTATTCCCAGCAAATTTGAATGATTTAGTTAAAATTAATTTTGACCCTTTAATAAAAAGGTTTTTGAGTGATGTGGGCAGGTGGGCTTCATTACATTTGTCTATGATTGGGAAGGTTAATGTTATTAAAATGAATTGTATTCCAAAATTCAACTACCTGCTACAATCTCTCCCTATAGATGTCCCCCTCTCTTATTTCAAGCAATTTGACAGCATAGCGAAGTCCTTCATTTGGAATGGTAAATGTCCCAGATTACATTTCATTAAGTTGCATAGGTCGATTGACAAAGGTGGGCTAGGCCTACCCAAGATTTTGTTTTATTATTATGCATTAGGTCTGACATATGGTACATTGGTCGCTTCCACCTGAGAGAGCCCCTCCCTGGTTTTGTATTGAACAGGAAGTTCTTGCCCCTATTTCGCCATTGTGAAGCCTTTCTAATCAAACTAACCGGAGACGTTAAGTTACACCCCGTTATCTCGCATTTGCACGCGGTATGGACAAAAGTGTCCAGAGTGTTTCATTTGGACATTTATTTAAATGTTGCTTTAAGCATATGTCTGAACCCAAAGTTATGTATTCATAATTCCCCTTTCTGCTGGACAGAGTGGATTGTGAGGGAGGTTAATACACTCAGTGACCTATATGGGAGTGGAGTGTTGAGATCCTTTGAAAATATGGTTCAGCATTTTGGGATTCCCAGGTCTCAATTCTTCAGGTATTTACAGCTGTGCCACCTGCTCTGTACTATTTTGGGAGTAGCATACACCCCCCTAGAGTGGCAGATACTCTGGGAGTGGTGATTACTGCTTTAGGAAAAGGTCATGAGGCATCAGTGTATTACTCCCTGTTAATTCAGAGTCTGGGGGATGGCCCTTTAACTTCTATCAAGAGATTATGGGAGAAAGATTTAAACTTGGTATTGGAGGAGAGAATGCGGGCTAGGATTCTAAAAAATGTCAAGTCTACATCTAGAGATGCAAGGGTGCACCTTATGCAATTTAAGATTTTACGTCGATTCTATTGGACCCCCTCTAGATTGTATAGGCTTGGTCTTAAAGACACACCCACCTGCTGGCGATGCCAATCAGAAGATGGGGACACAACCCATGTTTTTTGGTGGTGTGTTAAGATCCAAGAATTTTGGTTGAGGGTTCAGAGTTTTATGTGTGACGTATTGGGCACTCAAATTTAATTTTGCCCCAGACTCTGTATTTTAGGCAATGGGGCGGTCATTAATATAGGGGATAAATGTATAAAAAATTGGGTCATAGCCAGTGTTATGGTCGGCAGACAGATCATTCTTAGGGGATGGAAGTCGGCTGGAGCGCCCTAATTTCAAGAGTGGTGCACAGAGATGGACAGGGTAGAGGCATTCGAGGAAATGTCATGTAGATGGCTAGGCAACTTAGATTCATTTAATAAAAAATGCGGCAGCTATTTGGCCTTTTTGGAGGACTCTCGGGGAGGGGCAGTGAAGAGATAAGTGTAGTTTTAAATATATGTGATTATTATTATTTTTTATATATTTTTTTCTTTTGTATGTGTATGCTCAAGTGTGACCACAGGGATATTTGTTGAGGGTCAGGGTGGGGTTGGGGATTGTGTGGGGGAAAGGGAATAATGGGGGTTAAATGTTGATTCTGTGAATATATGTTTTGCTTTTGTGTCAATTGTGTGAATCAATAAAAAGTATTAATCAGAAAAAGCCACAACATGCATGTTAGATCCAATACCAACTAAGCTCTTAAAAGAGGTATTCACAGTAATCTCAGAACCTATTAACTCCTCGCTATCCTGAGGACATGTCCCAAGAAACTTTAAAATGGCAGTTATCAAACCGCTTATTAAGAAGCCACAGCTAGATCCTGGCGAATTGGCTAATTACAGACCGATTTCAAATCTATAATTTATGTCGAAAATACTAGAGGTAAAGGTAGTGACCTCCCAACTGTGTTCATTTCTACAGAGAAATGGAATATATGAAGAATGTCAGTCAGGATTTAGGCACTATCACAGTACTGAGACTGCACATATCAGAGTTACAAACGACTTGCTCTTATCATCTGATCGCGGCTGCATTTCTCTTCTAGTGCTTTTAGATCTTAGTGTTGCCTTCGACACGACAGATCACGACATTCTCTTGAGTAGGCTGGAGAATTATGTTGGCATTAGTGGACTTGCATTAGCATGGTTTAGGTCCTATTTATCAGACCACTACCACTTTGTATGTGTAAACAAGGAATTGTCAAATCAAACAAAAGTATGGAGTGCCACAGGGATCAGTTTTAGGACCTCTGCTTTTCTCCTTATACATGCTTCCCCTGGGAGATATTATCAGGAATCATGGAATAAGTTTCCACTGTTATGCCAACGATACCCAACTTTATATTTCTTCTAAACCCAACAAAAATTCACAATTCTCCAAATTAGCATAGTGTATCAATGAAATCAAAGATTGGATGGCCGGGGGGGTCTGGGTAGCTCAGCGAGTAAAGACGCTGACTACCACCCCAGGAATCGCAAGTTCGAATCCAGGGCGTGCTGAGTGATTCCAGCCAGGTCTCCTAAGCAACCAAATTGGCCCGGTTGCTAGGGAGGGTAGAGTCACATAGGGTAACCTCCTCGTGGTTGCTATAATGCGGTTCTCGCTCTCGGTGAGGCGCGTGGTGAGTTGTGTGTGGATATCGTGAAGCCTCCACGTGCTACGTCTTAATTCACGTTTAATTCATGCGTTCATGACCTCAAGACTAAATTATTGTAATGCATTACTAGGAGGATGTCCAGCAAGTTCAATAAATAAACTTCTATTGGTTCAAAATGCAGCTGCCAGAGTGCTGACTAGAACAAAGAAATATGATCGTATTAGCCCAATTTTATCGTTACATTGGCTACCTGTTAAATTTCATATTAATTTAAAAATTCTGTTAACTACATACAAAGCTTTGAATTGTCTAGCTCCACAGTACTTAAGTGACCTTCTGACACGCTATATTCCGTCATGTTCATTACGATCACAAAATTCTGGCTTGTAAATAATTCCAAGAATATCAAAATCCGCAAAAGGACGTAGATCCTTTTCATACTTGGCTCCTAAACTATGGAATAGTCTTCCTAACACTGTTCGGGATGCAGACACACACACTCAGTTTAAGTCTAGACTAAAGACTCATCTATTTAGCCAGGCATACTCCTAATCTATCCTTCAACTCACAATTAGGCTGCTTTAGTTAGGTCTGCCGGAACCAGAAACATCCATCATGATCTATAACTCTGCCTAAAATTGAATAGCATCTATGCTAATATTATTCTATTTGTTTCCATGTCTCTCATATCCCGATGTTACCAGAGCCAGCCAGATTCAGCTCCGTTCCTGCTTGGTGTCGGACTCCACTGCTACGTGTTGCTGAGAGATGATGACAAACTACAGCCAGTGCTAGCCAGATAAAAGTTTAAATAAATCATTCTCTCTACTATTCTTCTGACATTTATTAACCCTAACCCATCATTTCAGTCTTTTGACTTCAGAGGATGAACTGATGCCAACGCCAACTGTAAGACATTGGATAATTCATATGCCACTGCCTGAACCTTGGATTTAGGATGGACCCCACCAAAATGACCTGCAGGTTGAACTGCGACGCACCTCATTAATCTCTGTCTGCATCACCTTTGCCTATTGATGGAAAACCCTCTTGAAATGGAATACACAGACTGTCATTTAATGCCAACAAAAGCCTTCATCAGCCAACTAACAAAGGACAATGCATCAATGTGAATTTCTGCAGTTAATCCAGGATGGACTTCTTAAAAGTTCATAAAAAAAGGGACCTTAAAACACTGGACCTAATGCTTACTTAATTTACAAATTTAAAACCATGACTTGCACTGCACACAAATAACTAATATTGGTATTATATTAGCCAAATACATTTAAACTCAATTTTTCACAATTCCCAACATTTAATCATAAAAAACATTCCCTGCCTTATGTCAGTTAGGATCACTACTTTAAGAATGTGAAATGTCGGGGGGGCCTGGGAAGCTCAGCGAGTAAAGATGCCGACTACCACCCCTGGAGTCTCAAGATGACTCAAGTGACTCAAGATGGCGCCGAGAACGGCTGCTGCATTGCGAGCTCCGACACAACATTGTAGTTTTTTGTTTGTTTTGTTTACAATTCTTATGTTTTTTGTCTTGGATGTTGTCTGCCTTATTGTCTATGACAGACAAACACTTGTGGACATTGGTTCTGCAATTACACACCGTAAACCGGACTTCAAATTCCTCATTGCCGACTCGCTGTTTACAAACACGCCAGCGGAGCCCTTTGTCTGGGCAACCCGGCCGCGGAAACGCAGAAGGAAAAGGGTAAACAGAGCCGGCATTCTCATCAGAGTAAGACATTGTGCAAACCGCTACCCAGTATTCTACTGGCAAATGTTCAGTCTCTGGACAACAAGCTCTGCGAGCTGAGAGCGCGGATCTCTTTCCAACGAGAGACGAGGGACTGCTGCATTATCTGCCTAACAGAAACTTGGATGTCTGCGGAGATTCCAGACTCAGCCATCGAACCCGCGAGGTTCTCCATGCACTGAGCGGACAGAGCGAAAGACCTCTCAGGTAAAAGCAGAGGTGGTGGTGTATGTTTTATGATCAACAAATCCTGGTGTGATCAGAGGAATGTACATTCCATCAAGTCTTTCTGCTCTCCTGATCTGGAATTTCTCATGCTTCTGTGTCGACCATTCTGGCTACCAAGGGAATTCACAGCGGTCATTATCACAGCTGTGCACATCCCGCCACAAGCTGACACAGACCGGGCACTCAAAGAACTGTATGGGATTATAAGCAAGCAGGAAACCGCGCACCCTGAGGCCATGTTCATTGTGACCGGGGACTTTAACAAAGCCAATCTCAAATCAATCGCACCAAAATACCACCAACACATCAGTTTTAACACACGAGGGGACCGGGTTTTGGACCACTGCTACTCTCCCTTCAGGGATGGCTACAAATCCCTCCCCTGCCAACCATTTGGCAAATCGGACCACTCTTCCGTTCTGCTTCTGCTCGCTTATAGGCAGAAACTGAAACAGGAAGCACCCACCCTCAGAACGATCAAGTGCTGGTCAGACCAATCAGATTCCACACTACAAGACTGTTTTGATCTCGCGGACTGGGAGATGTTCTGGTCCGCCTCTGATGACGACATCGAGCTTTACGCCCAACCTTTCCCTCTCTTTTTCTGTAGTCCCACATGCTTTAAAACTTCCACCATTGTGCCTGTACCAAAGCAATCCAAAATCAATTGCTTAAATGACTGGTGTCCTGTTGCTCTGACCCCCCATCATCAGCAAATGCTTTAAGAGACTAATCAGAGATTACATCTGCTCTGTGCTGCCTCCATCACTGGACCCACTGCAGTTTGCTTACCGCAACAACTGCTCCACTGATGACGCCATTGCATCTACAATACACACTGCTCTCTCCCACCTGGAAAAAAGGAACACTTATGCGAGAATCCTGTTTGTAGACTACAGCTCAGCATTTAACACCATAGTGCCCTCCAAGCTTGATGAGAAACTCCGGGCTCTGGGCTTAAACAGCTTGCTGTGCAGCTAGATCCTGGACTTCCTGTCAAGGAGACGCCAGGTGGTTAGAATGGGCAGTAACATCTCATCACTGACCCTCAACACTGGAGCCCCACAGGGCTGTGTTCTCAGCCCACTCCTGTTCTCCCTGTACACACATGACTGTGTGGCAACACACAGCTCCAATGCCATCATCAAGTTTGCTGATGATACGACGGAGAACACAGCCCCATCACCATCAATGGAGCACCAGTGGAGAGAGTCAGCAGCTTCAAGTTCCTGGGTGTCCACATCGAGGAACTCACATGGTCTGTCCACACTGAGGCCGTTGTGAAGAAGGCTCATCAGCGCCTCTTCTTCCTGAGATGGCCGAGGAAGTTTGGAATGAACCGCCACATCCTCACATGGTTCTACACCAGCACTGTAGAGAGCATCCTGACTGGCTGCATCTCCGCCTGGTACGGCAATAGCACCGCCCACAACCGCAAAGCCCTGCAAAGGGTGGTGCAAACTGCCAGACACATCATCGGAGGTGAGCTTCCCTCCCTCCAGGACATATATACCAGGCGGTGTGTGAAAAAGCTTGAAGGATAATCAGAGACTCCAGCCACCCGAGCCTTGGGCTGCTCTCACTGCTACCATCAGGCAGGCGGTATCGCAGCATCAGGACCCGCCCCAGCCGACTTCATGACAGCTTCTTCCCCCAAGCAATCAGACTTTTGAACTCTTGATCTCTCTCGATCAATATACATCAGCACCGCACTTTATTAATCTTATTATCTCACACTGGACTGTCATAATTATATCTCTCTTAACAACACACTGGCAACTGACTATCAACCGACAGCATGAATGTCAATACAGTACAATACAACCTACTGTACATTCTATATATATAATATTTTTTATTGTAAAATGTATATTCTATATTGTGTGTATTGTATAAAGTACTTTGTATGTTATTATTTGTATATTGTGTTGTGTGTAATTATGTGTATATTAGATTTTAAATTGTGTTGCCTAAATCTGAAGTTTATTATAAATTGGTATATGTCTCATCACTGTCACAACTGCTATGTTGCTCAGAACTGCACCCAAGAATTTCACACACCATTGCACTTGCATACATGGTTGTGTGACAATAAAAGTGATTTGATTTTTGAGTCGCAAGTTCGAATCCAGGGCGTGCTGAGTGACTCCAGCCAGGTCTCCTAAGCAACCAAATTGGCCCGGTTGCTAGGGAGGGTAGAGTCACATGGGGTAACCTCCTCGTGGTCACCATAATGTGGTTCACTCTCAGTGGGACGCTTGGTGAGTTGAGCGTGGATGCCACAGGGAATAGTGTGAAGCCTCCACACACGCTATGTCTGTGCGGTAACGCGCTCAACAAGCCACGTGATAAGTTGCGTAGATTGACGGTCTCAGATGTGGAGGCAACTGAGATTCAGCCTCTGCCACCCGGATTGAGGCGAGTCACAACGCCACCACGAGGATTTAGAGCATATTGGGAATAGGGCATTCCAAATTGGGGAGATTTTTTTTTTTTTTAGAAATGTCAGAATAATAGAGAGAATGATTTATTTCAACTTTTATTTCTTTCATCACATTCCCAGTCAGTCAGAAGTTTACATACAATTTGTTAGTATCTGGTAGCATTGCCTTTAAAACTTCTCACAATAAGTTGCTGGAATTTTGGCCCATTCCTCCAGACAGAAGTGGTGTAACTGAGTCAGGTTTGTAGGCCTCCTTGCTCGCACACGCTTTTTCAGTTCTGCCCACAAATTTTCTATCAGTTTGAGGTCAGGGCTTTGTGATGGCCACTCCAATACCCTGACTTTGTTATCCTTAAGCCATTTTACCACAACTTTGGAGGTATGTTTGGGGTCATTGTCCATTTGGAAGACCCATTTGCGACCAAGCTTTAACTTCCTGGCTGATGTCTTGAGATGTTGCTTCAATATATCCACATAATTATCCTTACTCATGATGCCATCTATTTTGTGAAGTGCACCTGTCCCTCCTGCAGCAAAGCATCCCCACAACATGATTGTGTAATTGTATAAAGGCTTGACATCATTTTCTGGAATTTTCCAAGCTGATTACAGGCACAGTTAACATGTTTAGTATGTAAACTTCTGACCCACTGGAATTGTGATTTAGTCAATTAAAAATCAGAAGTAAACAATCTGTCTGTATACAATTCTTGGAAAATGTATTGTGTCATGCACAAAGTAGATGTCCTAAACGACTTTCTAAAACTATAGTTTGCTAATATTTAATCTGTGGAGTGGTTAATGACTTCAACCTAAGTGTATGCAAACTTCTGACATCAACTGTAAGTGCTATTTGTTTTAATGAATAGAATTTACATTAGAAAAACTTTTTTTAATTTTTTTATGAGGCATCTGTATTTCAAATTATTTTTGTATGCTACACATCCAAAACAGGCTGAGAAATGTTTCTTGGATGACATTACAATGCCTAAACTGATCAATTCACACTGGCCCACTTAGCAACATGAAAAACAGAAATGTTTTACAATTTTGAATAACTTATACACAGAAAGTGAGCAACCAACAGATCTGTGTTTGGTAAAAATGCTCAACCACTGCACAAAACACACTGTAAATAGAAAATCAAGTAGATTTAAATGAAATGGTAACAGTTGACACTTTTCATGATTAATTGATAAAAAAATTTGTCTAAATTATGTATGGTTCCCTGAATAAGGGATAAGAAGCTGCATCAGTAGCTGTAGCTGACACTATGGGAAATCCATCAGGAGTGTTGATTACTAAAGCCTGTATAGCATTTCAATTTCAGATGGTGCTTAAGCTCCGCCCTCCTATGCACATCTCACAACACATCTAAGATTTTCTGCTGAAGAGAACGCAACCCTTGCAGCAAGAAAATAATAGTATGGACTTGTGTCTCTGCAGAAACCAAATGGGCGTTTCCTAATCAGTGGGCGTTTCCAAAGCGGTATGGCAGTTTTTCAACTGTTTTTAATAATTTATCTACTTCATTGAGATTCCCTACTTTCATTGGATAGTTAAAAAAAAAACATCCATCCCAGTTTGAAAACAGCCACAGATTGGGAAATGCCCATTATTGTTCCACAGAGACCTCTACTTCTCTCGCTCTCTTATTCAGGGAACCAGGGTTATATACATAACCCAAACATTCCCTTTCATTATAGCCAATTACTTTTTTATGCTCTGACATAATACAAAAGGTCCAAGCTGTTCACATACAAAACCTGTTGAAAGTCTAAGAAACAATTCACTGAAGCAAACACCGGAAGCAATGCCATCTGGCAATACCATCAAACAGTGGAGCCACAAACATCTCTAGTACCACAGAAAGATCCCACACACATGCACTGGGTGAGATGGAATAAATTTACCCTTCATAAACCTGGCCACCATTAAATGTTTACCAATAAACAATCCATTCACCCAAGCATGACATGCATATACTGACACAACATAAACTTTTATGGGTGGATGTGGTCAGAATTGAGTACAAACGCTTTCCTCAAGGAAGTGCAAAATACAGTGCAGAGAGCAGCCAACTGGGTCCTGATTGCTCAAAAATGCAATAGTGATAATTAGAAAAGGCACAATTCTAGAGAGGAACACTGAAACAGGTTGCGTCTTGGGCAACACAACATCCACTAGACCGTGAACACCCAGGCCTGACTATATCAGACAAATAGTTAGTTGTGCAGGGGAAATACACATCCAATACATGGCATGCCAGTTACGTTAACATTTGCAGGAGAACATTTAACCCCACTGAACCCCCTGTGCCCATCTGCTCAAACAGAGGCATTTTTCCATGGCTGAAGACCGATGAGTGCATTCAGCCCAGCCAGGTGGAACTTGTAGCTGGGCCTGGGCCACATTTGCAGAGCCACTCACAGGAGGTGCCGGAGAAACTGTCGGCTACCTTTGCCACGTGCTATGAATTGACGACACTTTGGCACACCAATAACCACAACTCACACAGAATTATCTACTGTGGCCCGCAATGGAACTCCCTGTGCCTCGTTGCTCAAGGCGAGACATGTTCAGGGGTTCGCTCGGGGGTGCAGAGCATGCGGTACCGGGTACACTATGGGCAGCTGAGGGCCCAAAAGTTGCCTTTGCCTCGCTGGCTACTGCCACAAGGAAGAGTGTGCTTGCTTTTGGGAAGGCCGATCTGCCTCAAGACAACACATCTCTAAAAAGAGTCTGGGTCTGGTTCATGCATGTCCCAGGCCCATTTGGTATGCCTGCAAGATCATATACCACCTGCAGCCATAGCCGTAGCCATTAGTCTTTATAGTCTGAAGTCTAGGTCTGTGATGTTTCTGCAGCATTACACACAAAACGACACCTATATCTCTAATGTTGTCCAAAATTCCAATTATGATAAAGACACACTGATATACTGCAACATTCTTTTTGCCAAGACATTGCACAACAACAACAAAAAAAATCTTCTAAAGCAGGGATAGCAAACCCTGCTCCGGGAGAGCTACTGTAACTTCCTGCAGAGGTCAGCTCCAACTCTGCTCCAACACACCTGCCTGTACTGTAATTTTCAAGAAATCCTGAAGACCTTGATAAGCTGGTTCAAGCGTGTTGATTAGGTTTGGATCTAAACTCTGCAGGAAGGTAGCTCTCTAAGAGCAGAGTGGGTTACCCCAGTCATAAGTATCAATACAATATCACAAGAAATGGCATTGCGATATATTTGTATTGGCATGGCCCGAAAGCATAACAATTTCAGAATGTGAATTTGAGAACGTCTTAATATTTGGTATGTCTCTCTTTTGCTGTAATGACAGCATGCACTCGAGCTAGCTTTAACAAAACCTGATGATCTATGTTATGCCAGCATAATTTGAGAACATTACACCTTGCATCTTATGTTCCTCAATGAAAATAAGAAAATCTGACCATCTGCCACTGGCTGCACAATGACAGTCATTTTAATACCACCTGTGCAGCCCTCCAAAGAATTACTTTTGATTTTACATTTTCTCTCTCCCATTTCCCACTTTCATTTGAAATTAAAATTACTTGCACAAAAATTTGGATTGAACAGGACATGAGTAATGTGTGTGCTTTTATGATTCTTTTATGGTACTTTTTGGACAGTAATTATTAGACGCATTATTCATTTGTTGTTTTGAAACAATCAACATGAATATTCTGTAAATTATTTAATTTTGTGTTCCAGGGTAAAAAGACAGTCGATTTGGAACACAAGAGGGTGAGCAAATGATGACAGAATTTTCTTTTTTCCTTTTTTTTTTTGGCTGAACCATTTCTTTAGGACATTTAAAAGCATTCAAAATGAAAGACAACAGCAAAAACGACAGGTGCCTGTGGTAGCTCAATGCTTGCACAGTGACATTCAAGGAAGTCTTGCATTTCACTCCAGCTGATGGATTAAACATAGAAAATGTCAAGCATACCATGGACAAATTTAGTTTTAAGCAAAGTAACAATTCTTTTAAAATTCTACAGTACACTTTACTGTATTATAGTGCTATAATGGATTTTTTTTAGGAAATGGCATTGTTTATCCACCTCACATGAGGGGTACACCATTTCTAAAACATTTTCAAACAGCCATATTTTATAATTGCAAAGGAGGGATTGAAGTACCAGGGACTAAAAACAAAGTGATTTTCCATTTCAGTTCATTCTGAGCAAAAACTGTATTTTTTCATTCTGGTTCAGAAGTTCCACAGCCTCCTTTCCAAAAGGTTACCAGTTAGAACAAAATAAAAGAATGGTTAATAACGTTATTTTTAAAATGACAGTACTCTGAGCTATAAGGTGTGGGTGAAATACCAATTGCAGTGTTGCCAAATCTCCCAAGAGAAACAAGCAACCTGTTCTGGAAAAACAAGCCCAAAATAAGCCTCTTTCCTCACCAAAATAAGCCAAAATAAGGAATTAATGTTTTCCTGTTTGGTGGATTTATCGGCATAGAAATTAAAACAAGCAGTTAATTAACAGATAAGAATAATTTTATTTACAGATCTGCTTCTCAGTCAAAACCCAGCAGCATTAAATCTGTATTAATGCATCATATCTAACAATAATTCAATGAAGACTTGGAAAAAATTGAGAAATGTACTTTTTACCTCTAATAATGTTTTCCTTGTATCTGGATTAACTGTGCATGTATATGTAGTATTTATACATAATTCTACAGGTCTTCATTCACAGAATGCTACATCCACAATGGGCAATTAGGCAAAGAAATGTATGATGCAGCAGTTTCCTTTAGCATCAAAGCACATTTTTCAACATGAAGTGATGTAGTTCCAAACATTTACTGTGATAAACATTTTGGCCTTTAGTTTCATGAATAAATTATTGGATCAAAAATTATCCGGTTATAACCAGTTATCAGCATTTAAAGATAATGTTTTTACTCTGGAACAATTGAAAATCATGATGAGGAATTATCTGAAAAATAATATGCACACTTTGTCATAGCATATCATGTCTTTAATGTTTTAGAGGTTAAGTTTATATCACTCAAACAATCTATGCTGAAATGAGTTGATACTTTCAGTACAAAGCTAACTTTTATTGAGGTTAAGTAACAAATGGTCTCACTTCTTTATTTTAAATGCCCATAATGCTTAAATTACAGACATCACCTTTAGGGACACTTCATATTAAATCATAAGTACACCACCGGTGTCAAAATTTTAGGGTTACTTGCTCATTCTTTCTTATTTTTTTCTTCACATTTTAGAATAATAGTAAAGTCATCAAAACTATGGAATAACATAAATGGAACTATGGGAATTATGTTGTGACTAAACAAAATCCAAAATAAATCAAAACTGTGTTATATTTTAGCATCTTCAAAGTAGTCACCCTTTGCCTAGAATTTGCAGACATGTACTCTTGACATTTTCTCAACCAACTTCTTGAGGTATCACCCTGGGATGCTTTTTAAACAGTATTGAAGGAGTTCCCATCTATGTTGGGCACTTATTGGCTGCTTTTCTTTATTATTATTATTTTTTTTTAGTTTTGTACTTAAATTAATATGTTGGCACAATAATATTTTTGTCTATAAAACTAATTACAAACATTTAAGCATATGCCTTCAGGTTTTTAAAGGGATAGTTCACCCAAAAATTTAAATTCTCTCATCATTGTGTATGACTTTCTGTCTTCACCAGAACACATTTGAAGAAAAATTGAAAAATATCTTAACTCAGAAGGTCCTTAAAATGCAAGTGGACGGAGATTTCTCTTTTGAAGCTCCAAATATCAGAGACAGTCAGCATAAACGTCATCCATACGACAACAGCTGTTAAATGAATGTCTTCTAAAGCATCACGATCGCTTTTGGTGCAAAAAAAAGATGAATATTTAAGTACTTTTTAACTATAATCTAACGCTTCCAGTAAGCTTCACGAGAGGATGGAGTTCAAGCGGTCTCTCATGTGACGTATTTGCGTTGTCATGATACAGACGTAATCTCACGTTCTCTTCTCGGTTGAGACATCCAGGATAAGCACACAAACGCACCGTTGCAAGTAAAGAAACCGATAAATACATATCTAAACCAAGACCAACCAAGCTTCTGTACAGCGTTCCTCCTCACTTGTGAACAGCGCTGCTCTTCCGGCTGTGTCGCACGTGCGTCAGTTCTTGCATGTTTCAAATGCCAACGCGTTTACGTCACACACATACCACTTGTTACCGGAAGTGATGATATAGAGTTAAACAAAGCTGTTGTCGTACGGATGACATTTATGCTGACTGTCTGTGATTTTTGGGGCTTCAAAAGAGAAATCTCCATTCACTTGCATTTTTCTTCAAATGTGTTCTGCTGAAGAAAGTAAGCCAAACACACCTAGGATATCATGTGCCTGACTTAATAATGAGAGAATTTTCATTTTTGGGCGAACTATCCCTATAAGATAATCAGAAACATTTCAGTCAAGTGACCCCAAACTTTTGAATGGCAATATATGTCAATGAAAGAATGAAACGTTCAGCTATCGTTCTTTACCATGATGATTTAGATAGATCACTGACTATTGCTTTGATCTGTGACTTGTTTCAAGCTACTGCATTTATAGCCAACATTTGGTAAGGGGCCATTTTGACAAACTTTGCCATTTGAATTGTAATATGATAAACATCATCTAATATTGCTGCTCTACTATGCGTGTTCCGCTTACTCCTGCCAGAGCGCCACTTGCTCGCACAGCGCTGTTTGAAGTGGTGAATAACCCTAACCCTTGTAAGGCCATTTCATGATCTCAGTCTTATTTCAATCTATCATGCAGCCTTGATGGATATCATACAGATGACAGTATCGAGCATGACTAACACACAGTATCGGATTTGGTTCTGTTGCCTGATCAGTCTAAAAACATCAGTATCAGAGCCAATACCGATCCAGGTATCGGATCAGTGCATCCCTAGAAATAACGTGCACTAACAATCAATGGTTTTGACACAACTATTCAATGTTAATACTATTTTACACATTTTAGAACAATAATCAAACCTATGTAACACAAATGGACCTTAAATGTATTTATTTTATTGGTGACATAGAAACAGTGCAGAATCTGAAATATATCTTCTTAATTTTACACATATTTCTTCTTCATTTGGTTTTCTTTTATCAAAACACAGTTAATTTACAGGTTGAAAAATGAAAAATAACATTTCAAAATTTCATTGTGGTCTTACACTTTTGGACACCACTTTACATATATATATATTTGTATATATAGGACGCTGACTTTGCTGTATCAGTGCTGGGTTTCTAGGTCTGTGCGCATTAAAGACTGTCTGCAGTCCTGGTAAATCTTCCATCTGAACTGGCCTGTCCTCTGTCTCACTAACCCAGTTAACTAATCTCTGTCAACTGTGTCACACTGACTCTGACTCTCTCAACTCAGAAACTGTAACGATTTTCTCTGTCGTTCAGTCCAAAATCTGAATGTTTATTTGAGTAGGTCATGGATTGATATTAAACTAGAAAGACAGGCGATGAGTGTTTTGATGTGTCAGTGGTTATGATGATTGACGAGTAGATTAAACTGTAGATTGTGACGTCCTGCTGTGTGTGCAGATTAACATAACATGATCAGTTGGCTTTTAACGAGCCTGATATCTGATCAGTGTAAACATGAACGAGATCTGTGTTCCGAAACACACAGTAATATCTGATGCATGCAAAAACAAAACCAACGCAAGACGATCCACACAAAAATACCTGCATGAGTCGTGAGATATCTGCTCTAATTCTACTGTCAACTGAGCCAATGAACGGCACAATAATCTAAGAGCAAGAGTGTCTAAACCGCGCTAAACCCATCAGTAATCCAGCAGTGATGTTCACACACTCCCAGAGACACGACTGCATGATTTCATGACATATCAGCACAGGAAGACTGTAAATATGTTCCTATGTTTCAACCATTCCTGTGGATCTGGATTGTTCAGGGTCAGACACACATGAGCACAAGGTCTTACCTGTAAACTTTTAGTCTTTGTCGAAGACGAGCAGGCGTGCACAAACTGCTGTTCACTAATGCCCACCTCCTGCATGTGGTTCTCCAGTAACTGCTCCACCTCAACATTCAAAACAACTGTTAGAAAACAACGCCCTTGTTCAAATGAATTCAATTAAAACTGAATACTTTCAGATCTCACCAGCTGTTTGTATTGTTGATGAATCTCAGTGTAGGTCAGTTTATTCTCATCTTCATCATCAAACACTGAAACCACATTAAACATTCATATATAAATGATCTTTAACTTGAGCATTTATAAACTTTAAACATTTTAAAACATTACAACACTTCCAGCGTTGCAAATCTGTTATTCAATCGGTCATAATCACTTAAGCTTTTAAATGGAAATAAATGTAAATGTATTATACCGTGAGTAAATGAACATTTACAGAGCTGAAATATACACTAAACTCCTGCATTATAACAGTTAGCCTGTTGCTATTATTACATTAATGATGGTTTTGTTTATACCTGAGCAGTTGTTGTCCATGAAGCGGGTGAGTGGGATGATAGTATTAATGTAATGTTGTTATATTGTGTAGTTTGTGTACCTGAGCAGTTGTTGTCCATGAAGCGGGTGAGTGGGATGATAGTATTAATGTAATGTTGTTATATTGTGTAGTTTGTGTACCTGAGCAGTTGTTGTCCATGAAGCGTGTGAGTGGGATGATAGTATTAATGTAATGTTGTTATATTGTGTAGTTTGTGTACCTGAGCAGTTGTTGTCCATGAAGCGTGTGAGTGGGATGATAGTATTAATGTAATGTTGTTATATTGTGTAGTTTGTGTACCTGAGCAGTTGTTGTCCATGAAGCGGGTGAGTGGGATGACAGTATTAATGTAATGTTGTTATATTGTGTAGTTTGTGTACCTGAACAGTTTGTCCTCCATGAAGCGTGTGAGTGGGATGATAGTATTAATATAATGTTGTTATATTGTGTAGTTTGTGTACCTGAGCAGTTGTTGTCCATGAAGCGGGTGAGTGGGATGATAGTATTAATGTAATGTTGTTATATTGTGTAGTTTGTGTACCTGAGCAGTTGTTGTCCATGAAGCGGGTGAGTGGGATGATAGTATTAATATAATGTTGTTATATTGTGTAGTTTGTGTACCTGAGCAGTTGTCGTCCATGAAGCGGGTGAGTGGGATGATAGTATTAATGTAATGTTGTTATACTGTGTAGTTTGTGTACCTGAACAGTTTGTCCTCCATGAAGCGTGTGAGTGGGATGATAGTATTAATATAATGTTGTTATATTGTGTAGTTTGTGTACCTGAGCAGTTGTCGTCCATGAAGCGTGTGAGTGGGATGATAGTATTAATATAATGTTGTTATATTGTGTAGTTTGTGTACCTGAGCAGTTGTTGTCCATGAAGCGGGTGAGTGGGATGATAGTATTAATATAATGTTGTTATATTGTGTAGTTTGTGTACCTGAGCAGTTGTCGTCCATGAAGCGTGTGAGTGGGATGATAGTATTAATATAATGTTGTTATATTGTGTAGTTTGTGTACCTGAGCAGTTGTTGTCCATGAAGCGGGTGAGTGGGATGACAGTATTAATGTAATGTTGTTATATTGTGTAGTTTGTGTACCTGAACAGTTTGTCCTCCATGAAGCGTGTGAGTGGGATGATAGTATTAATATAATGTTGTTATATTGTGTAGTTTGTGTACCTGAGCAGTTGTCGTCCATGAAGCGTGTGAGTGGGATGATAGTATTAATATAATGTTGTTATATTGTGTAGTTTGTGTACCTGAGCAGTTGTCGTCCATGAAGCGGGTGAGTGGGATGATAGTATTAATGTAATGTTGTTATATTGTGTAGTTTGTGTACCTGAACAGTTGTCGTCCATGAAGCGTGTGAGTGGGATGATAGTATTAATATAATGTTGTTATATTGTGTAGTTTGTGTACCTGAACAGTTTGTCCTCCATGAAGCGTGTGAGTGGGATGATAGTATTAATATAATGTTGTTATATTGTGTAGTTTGTGTACCTGAGCAGTTGTCGTCCATGAAGCGGGTGAGTGGGATGATAGTATTAATGTAATGTTGTTATATTGTGTAGTTTGTGTACCTGAACAGTTTGTCCTCCATGAAGCGGGTGAGTGGGATGATAGTATTAATATAATTTTGTTATATTGTGTAGTTTGTGTACCTGAGCAGTTGTTGTCCATGAAGCGTGTGAGTGGGATGATAGTATTAATGTAATGTTGTTATATTGTGTAGTTTGTGTACCTGAGCAGTTGTTGTCCATGAAGCGTGTGAGTGGGATGATAGTATTAATATAATGTTGTTATATTGTGTAGTTTGTGTACCTGAGCAGTTGTTGTCCATGAAGCGGGTGAGTGGGATGATAGTATTAATGTAATGTTGTTATATTGTGTAGTTTGTGTACCTGAGCAGTTGTTGTCCATGAAGCGGGTGAGTGGGATGATAGTATTAATGTAATGTTGTTATATTGTGTAGTTTGTGTACCTGAGCAGTTGTTGTCCATGAAGCGGGTGAGTGGGATGATAGTATTAATATAATGTTGTTATATTGTGTAGTTTGTGTACCTTTGCAGTTGTCGTCCATGAAGCGGGTGAGTGGGATGATAGTATTAATGTAATGTTGTTATACTGTGTAGTTTGTGTACCTGAACAGTTTGTCCTCCATGAAGCGTGTGAGTGGGATGATAGTATTAATATAATGTTGTTATATTGTGTAGTTTGTGTACCTGAGCAGTTGTCGTCCATGAAGCGTGTGAGTGGGATGATAGTATTAATATAATGTTGTTATATTGTGTAGTTTGTGTACCTGAGCAGTTGTCGTCCATGAAGCGTGTGAGTGGGATGACAGTATTAATATAATGTTGTTATATTGTGTAGTTTGTGTACCTGAGCAGTTGTTGTCCATGAAGTGTGTGAGTGGGATGATCCAGTCTGGGCTGCTCAGATATCCCGCGATGCTCTCGAGCACCCACTCGCTGTCATCCGCCATCACGAGCCGATAATCTCACACAGATGTCACATTACTGACAGAATCATTCATTACTGTACGTATGATTTCAGCACGCCAGAGATAACGGTGTATTAATAACAAACGCGATCGGGAATCTGGCGCCACCCCGGATGTGTGCGACATAATCTGCTGCCATAGCGTCCGATGACGTCACGGCCGATGTCAGAACCCTCGGGCACGCGCATCTTGGAGAGCGTGCGCAACAAATAAAATATAATTAAAAAATATTTAGCAGGTAGAAGTATGAAATCTAAAGGTCTGCTCTCTGAGTGCGATTTTTTGCTTCAAAGTTCAAAGTTCACCAAGAGTGCTGTGAATTTTCCAATAATTATCTAATATGTTTAATTCAATTATTTCTAGCAAGTCAGTCATCTGTCATCCGTCTTTGGAACGCTCTCGGGAGGTTATTTCCAGTCATGCCAGTGCAGCTCCTATCTACTTGAATAGAGGAAGACCAAAATCTCCTAAACAGTTGGTCAAGATTACAATCGAAGTACATATTTCAGATCAGCAATAAAATCTGACAATTCTGGTATCTTTAATTGTGCCTCTTTACCTCATATTACGCAAAAAAAAAAAAAAAAAAAAAAAAGCTATTTTCCCGGCTTGCACAGCTAATGTGCATGCGCGTTCTAGAGTTCATTGACAGGTGATGTGTGTGTATCTAAAAGGTGATTGGCTCTTTTAACTGTAAGACTTTCTTTCTACATATGTCTCCCATTCATTTCAATAGAAGTGGCCCATCTCTGCTAAATAATCTCTGGTTTAACTCTTCTGGAATGGCAGTAGCGGAATGTAGCCTATACACCTTTTTCCTGGGGGTCTTACTGGAGAAAGGAATGTGGGTGGGACTTCCGCCGGAAGTTGTTCTATAGCATTCCCTAGCTCTGGCTGCAGTCATTTTAGGCGCTGTTTACAGCTGGTAATAAGACGCGTTTCGGATGATCTGATGGTCAGCACTAAATATGGTTGTAAACGGGGTGTAAAATGTTTTATGATTGGATCACAAAAACACATACAGAGGTAGTCAAAAAACACATTGCATCTGAGGTTTAAAACGCCATCCTGATGCATCCCTGATGGCAGCGAAGCACCACCTCTCACCAGTCAATCACCCACTGAACAAAAGTTTAAACTTACGTGCGGATTTAAAAGAAAATGACCGTCCCGTCGGACAACTTGAAAAAGCGATTACATACCCAAGGATGAGAACTTCACGGCTCTTCCTCTGCGTGTCTGTCTGATATCAGCATGCAGGGTGACAAGATGACAAGCACACACATCTGAAGCTGAACTAACACAGGTTCTCCACTAAAAACAACAGATCATTTTGCTCGATATGTTGCATTTGTGCTAAGATTAAATCTCAACTGCATCTGGGAGAAACAGCGCACCGGTTTTGTTTGCGCTTTGTCTTTATGACTATTTTGCAGTTTATTATCGTTCAGTAACACACTGGTATAGTGACTGATGTATGTCCATATGAAATCATACACACTCTCCTCAAAATCCCAACACCGCAATGAAAGAATGAATGGATGTACATCGTAACAACAGCTGTATTTACTTGACAATGGAAGTAACGCCCATATTTCTCGCTAAGCATAACGGGACGTAGGAAAAAAGTGGATATGATAATAATGTCACCTGCTGTTAATAATAATGACACTGTCCATGAATTAGGGTACAATTTGGTGCCATAATTTTTTTAATCAATAAAGGCATTAATCCGAGGCATTTTCTGAGCATATGGGGCCCAAAGTGAAATCCTGCTTTGATGCTCACCCCAAATGGGGATTTTGGTCTGTCTCACTTCAGACATCTTCACCTTTATGAGATAGAAAGAACAGTGGCATTATATTGAGATACTATGTTGAACTGATATTCAATTTAGCCTATTGTAGAACTTTTTTAATAATTTATTTGGGGAGACTTGCATGGCACCATGCAAGAGTCGGATGTGTGAATGACCAGCTCTGCGCACTTTGCTAGTTTTTAATTCTTTTAATGTTATAAACCAGTGAGATTCGATACACCCTGCTACATAACTGTTCTAAGAAGTCAACATGTCAAAGAATTAAAAATCTTCAGGCTCTGGAGATATTAAAAGACACTTACATGCTCAAGCTGATACCGCAGGGGGTGGGGGACTCAATTTGAATGGTGCAGTGGGAGAAATCCAACGGCAACTGTCCAGCATGTCTGTAATGCTGGCGAAGGTTGTAGCGGACCTGGAGGATTTTGCGTTAATACGTCGACCGATTACGGCAATGGAGGCAAAATTCTCTGAATTCGTTACAAGAATCGGGGACGTCGAGAAACGGATCGATTATCTGGAGTCATCAGAGAGGGAATTAGCTGCTAATCCACTAGTGTCCAAAGCAGATTTGCAGCGCATTTGGGAAAAGCTGGAAGACCTTGAGAATCATAATCGGCGAAACCATGTCCATGTGAAATTCCTAGAGGAGCTCTTCCCGAGTCTGCTCGACATAACAGGCCATGAGATGGAAATCGAGCGAGCTCACAGAGTGCCGGCTCAGAGATCCGCTGAGGGAGACAGGCCCTTATCAATTCTGGCCAAATTTCTGAGATCATCCGTTAAAGATCTCGTGTTACACGAGGCAAGGAGCAAAGGAAAGCTTGTAAAACCACAGCATTATCTTGTTCCCAGACTTTGCGAATTCGACGAGAGAAACGTGATCGATTCAAGGAATGCAAGAAACTCTTACATCAATGGAAGATCGCTTTTGCACTGATGTTTCCAACCAAACTGAGAATAGATAATAAGGATGGCCGCAAAATATTTACATGCCCACAGCAAGCATTGTCTTTCATAGAGACAATGGGGTGAGTAAGCCATTTGGTGTATCTCACATTGCCCCCAAGTGAGCTTGACTCGCTGAACATACACTTGACTGTCTGAGGAAAATGGGCACCATTTGGTTCTTTTTGTGTTGGTTCCACCTAGCAGCTGGAGTTTGTTTTGTGTAGTAACACTCCTTCAAGAATCTCTTGCATCGACGGAGGATCGCGTTCGCACTGATGTTTCCGGCCAAATTGAGAATAGATACTAAGGATGGCTGCAAAATATTTACATGCTCACAACAAGCGATGTCTTTCATAAAATCAATGGACTAAGGAAGTCATGGTGTGTTTCTCACGTTGTCCTCAAGTGAGCTTGTCTCGCTGAACATACACTTGACTGTCCGAGGAAACTGGGGGCCTTTCTTGTTTCTTTTTGTGCTGGTTCCTCCTATTGGCTGGAGTTTGTTTTGTGGAGTATTTTTTGCAGGACATTGGAAGGATTAGGTCATCTGCTGCATTCATGAACAGCCAGCTCACTGAACATTTGTTTGACTGTCTGAGGAAACTGAATGTTTTTTTTTTTTTTGTTATTTTTTTTGTGTGTGCTGGTTCTGCTAGAGGCTGGATTTTTTTTTTTTTGTGGAGGAACACACCTTCGATACAGTTTTGTGAATGAATCTACACGTTCTTTGTGTTTATTCTGCCTATTGGCTGGAGTTTGATTTATTGATTATATTCTGTTATGTAATTCTGTCTCACAAAATTTGTATAGAAGCACCGGACTTGAGCAATCTGATGGCAAAGTTGTCGCGGGGGCTCTCGTAGGCGTACATGCGCTGTTGTGCGCAGAGTTAAAGCGCACGTTTTTCTTTTTTATGTTTTTTTTTTTTGTTTGTTTTTTTGTTTTTTGTTCTGGGGGAAGTTCGGGGTTTGATTGTTGCACTAATGGGGAAAGTGGTCTTTATAATTTTATTTTTGACACACAATCTATTTTCTCTAACATGTCAAAATGTCAAATATTAATATGAGTGGATTATCTGTCTCCACGTGGAATGTGAATGGTTTGGGGCACCTCATAAAAAGAAGGAAGGTTATTTATTTTCTTAAATGTAAGAAATATGATTGTGGTAGCGGGGGCATGGTCAAGCATCTCTCCGGAGAGAGAGAAAGCGGTAAGGGCACTTACACCTGAGCTAAATTATGTCTAACACCTATCTCTAATTTCAGTAAGCACGGGGAGAGCGGCATAAAAGAGCCACACCGCCAGTAGACGCGGTGAGAGAGAGACTGGTGCAAGAAAGGCCACGACACTGCATTCTGTTGTATTATTAGTGTATTGAACTGGAAGTGTTTGAGTAAATGTTTGCCTGTAAAACCGACGAGTGTGGAACTGTAAGCGTCAGAGTGCATGATTAAAACTCCAACCTGAACCAGGAAATCTGCTTCTCGCCTCCTCCTTTCCACTAAGTAGTGTTACAATGATATAGTGTTTCTTCAAGAAACACATCTCACAAATTTGGGAAGATATTGGGTGGGCATGTTTTCTTTAGTGCTGGCTCGAGTAAGAGCAAGGGAGTCATTACATTGATAACTAAACATCTACAATTCAAATGCCTCAGACAGAGAAAAGAGAAATTAGGAAGAGTCATTACAGTTTTAGCAAAAATTCAGGGGCAAAGGTTGATTTTGGCTAATATTTACGCACCTAACGCTGATGATCAGGGCTTTTTTATAGATCTTGAAGGGATGTTGCAAGCCGCTGACACCCCTCATGATATAATATTCGAAGGAGACTTTAATCTATTGATGGATTCAGTCCTTGATCATAGTGAAGAAAAAGTGTGCAAGCCCCCTAGAGCAACATTGACGCTTCACAGTATAGGTGCATCTCAATAAATTAGAATGTCGTGGAAAAGTTCATTTATTTCAGTAATTCAACTCAAATTGTGAAACTCGTGTATTAAATAAATTCAATGCACACAGACTGAAGTAGTTTAAGTCTTTGGTTCTTTTAATTGTGATGATTTTGGCTCACATTTAACAAAAACCCACCAATTCACTATCTCAACAAATTAGAATATATCATAAAACCAATAAAAAAAATTAAAAAAAACATTTTTAATGAATTGTTGGCCTTCTGGAAAGTATGTTCATTTACTGTATATGTACTCAATACTTGGTAGGGGCTCCTTTTGCTTTAATTACTGCCTCAATTCGGCGTGGCATCGAGGTGATCAGTTTGTGGCACTGCTGAGGTGGTATGGAAGCCCAGGTTTCTTTGACAGTGGCCTTCAGCTCATCTGCATTTTTTGGTCTCTTGTTTCTCATTTGGGGTTCAGGTCTGGTGAGTTTGCTGGCCAGTCAAGCACACCAAGACCATGGTCATTTAACCAACTTTTGGTGCTTTTGGCAGTGTGGGCAGGTGCCAAATCCTGATGGAAAATGAAATCAGCATCTTTAAAAAGCTGGTCAGCAGAAGGAAGCATGAAGTGCTCAAATTTCTTGGTAAACGGGTGCAGTGACTTTGGTCCATTGTGTTTTTTGAAAACCAACACCAGCAGATGACATTGCACCCCAAATCATCACAGACTGTGGAAACTTAACACTGGACTTCAAGCAACTTGGGCTATGAGCTTTTCCACCCTTCCTCCAGACTCTAGGACCTTGGTTTCCAAATGAAATACAAAACTTGCTCTCATCTGAAAAGAGGACTTTGGACCACTGGGCAACAGTCCAGTTCTTCTTCTCCTTAGCCTAGGTAAGACGCCTCTGATGATGTCTATGGTTCAGGAGTGGCTTAACAAGAGGAATACAACAATTGTAGCCAAGTTCCTTGACACATCTATGTGTGGTGGCTCTTGATGCCTTGACCCCAGCCTCAGTCCATTCCTTGTGAAGTTCACCCAAATTCTTGAATCAATTTTGCTTGACAATCCTCATAAGCCTGCTGTTCTCTCAGTTGTTTGTGCATCTTTTTCTTCCACACTTTTTCCTTCCACTCAACTTTCTGTTAACATGCTTGGATACAGCACTCTGTGAACAGCCAGCTTCTTTGGCAATGAATGTTTGTGGCTTACCCTCCTTGTGAAGGGTGTCAATGATTGTCTTCTGGACAACTGTCAGATCAGCAGTCTTCCCCATGATTGTGTAGCCTAGTGAACCAAACTGAGAGACCATTTTGAAGGCTCAGGAAACCTTTGCAGGTGTTTTGAGTTGATTAGCTGATTGGCATGTCACCATATTCTAATTTTTTGAGATAGTGAATTGGTGGGTTTTTGTTAAATGTGAGCCAAAATCATCACAATTAAAAGAACCAAAGACTTAAACTACTTCAGTCTGTGTGCATTGAATTTATTTAATACACGAGTTTCACAATTTGAGTTGAATTACTGAAATAAATTAACTTTTCCACGACATTCTAATTTATTGAGATGCACCTGTATGTGTAAAAATCTTGGTCTTACAGATATTTGGAGACTTTTGAACCCATCTGGTAGGGACTATACATTTTTTTCATCAGTCTGTAAGATTTATTCTAGAATCGATTTTTTTTTTGGTATCCAAGTCCCTCAGTTCATCTGTTGTTGATTGCTCAATTGGAAACATCTTAGTTTCAGATCACGCCCTGGTGTTGCCACATAAGGAGAAAAATAAATAATATAGCTGGCGCATTAATGTATCCCTTTCGCAAAACCTGATTTCTAACAAATGTTAAAGGCTGAAATCAATGTCTATATGGAGACCAACTGGTCCTCAGTATCCTCTGTGGGCGTGGCTTGGGAGGCACTTAAGGCAGTTCTTAGGGGTCAGATCATACAGTATGCCTCATTCATCAAAAAATCCAAAGCACGAGAACTCGTGGAGTTGGAAGGGAATATTAAAAGTGCCTAGGCAGAGCTGAAGTGCTGAATGTCGTCTGATGGCCTCAGGGAATTGACCTGATTCAAATACAGATATAATACTATTTTGTTGTGGAAGGTGGAGTTTTGGTTATTCAGGGCAAGACAGTCATACTTTGAGTCAGGGGACAAAGCAGGGAAGCTTTTGGTTAGATATATAAAGCAGAGAGAATATTTTTTCTACCATTCCCTCAGTGAAATCTGCTGGTGGTGAAATTTTTACCTCGGCCATTGATATTAATAATGCTTTTAAAGAATTCTATCTTGATCTCTATAGTTCCATGTCTTCGTTTACTGATGTGGATATTAGAACATTTGTGGAACTATTAGAACTTCCTAAATTGACGACTGAGCAAAAAAATTCTCTTGATCCTGAGATAACCTTGGAGGAGCTTGGCGAGGTAATTAAGGCCTTGCCTACAGGCAAGGCTCTGGGGCCAGATGGCTTTGCCGCTGAATCTTATGCTACAGAATTGGCTCCACATTTGTTAGAAGTTTATACAGAATCATTAAAGAATGGAAAGCTTCCACCAACCACGACACAAGCCCGGATCAGTCTGATTCTTAAAAAAGACAAACATCCAAGTGAGTGTAAGAGTTATCGTCCAATTTCCCTGATCCAGCTAGATATTAAAATATTGTCAAAAATTTTGGCTAACCGATTAAGTTATGACGTCTCTTATACATATAGATCAGGCGGGGTTTATTCGGGGCCGCAGCTCTTCTGATAACATTAGGTGTTTCATCAATATCATGTGGTCAGTGGCGAATGATCAGACTCCGGTCGCTGCCATCTCACTTGACACCGAAAAGGCCAAAAACTTTAGACCAAGTTCACTTGGTCTAAATCTGAAGCTTTGGCTCTGACAGCGTACTGCCCACTTACAGCTATCCAGCTGGGCGCCTTCCAGTGGCCCAAACAGGGCATTAAGTATTTGGGCATTTTATTCCCAGCAAATTTGTCTGATTTAGTTAGAGTTAATTTTGATCCCTTAATAAAAAGGTTTTCAAGCGATGTGGGCAGGTGGGCTTCATTAAATTTATCTATGATTGGGAAGGTTAATGTTATTAAAATGAATTGTATTCCAAAATTTAACCACCTGTTACAATCTCTCCCTATAGATGTCCCCCTCTCTTATTTCAAGCAATTTGATAACATAGCGAAGACCTTCATTTGGAATGGTAAGCGTCCTAGATTACATTTTAATAAGTTACATAGACCGATTGACAAAGGTGGGCTAGGCGTACCCAAGATTTTGTTTTATTATTATGCATTCGGTCTCAGACATTTGGCTCATTGGTCACTTCCACCTGAGAGAGCCCCTCCCTGGTTTTGTATTGAACAGGAAGTTCTTGCCCCTATTTCGCCATTGCAAAGCCTTTCTATCAAACCAATCGGAGACGTTACACCCCGTTATCTCGCATTTGCACTCGGTATGGACAAAAGTGTCCAGAGTGTTTAATTTAGACATTTATTTTAATGTTGCCTCAAGCATATGGCTGAACCCAAAATTATGTATTGATAAGTCCCCTTTCTGCTGGTCAGAGTGGATTGTGAGGGGGGTTACTACACTCGGAGACCTATATGAGAGTGGAGTGTTGAGATCATTTGAAAATTTGTTTCAACATTTTGGGTTTCCCAGATCTCAGTTCTATAGGTATTTACAGCTGTGCCACCTGCTCTGTATTGTTTTTGGGAGTAGCATACACCCCCCTAAAGTGGCAGATACTCTGGGAGAGGTGATTGCTGCTTTTGGAAAAGGTCATGAGGCATCAGTGTATTACACCCTGTTAATTCAGAGTCTGGGGGATGGAGCTCTAACTTCTATCAAGAGATTATAGGAGAAAGATTTAAAATTGGTATTGGAGGAGGGAGTGTGGGCTAGGATTCTAAAAAATGTCAAGTCTGCATCTAGAGATGCAAGGGTTCACCTTATGCAATTTAAGATTTTACATAGATTCTATTGGACCCACTCTAGATTGTATAGGCTTGGTCTTAAAGATACACCCACCTGCTCGTGATACCAATCAGAGGATGGAGACACAATTTATTTATGTTTTGTTTTTCTGTGTTTTATTAAAAATGTTAATCGCAAAAAAATTAAAATATATATATATATATAATACCACAATATAAAAAAAACAAATACCACAATATTTAGATGTGTCCCACATTGTGCACACAGTTCTGTTGCCACGTGATTTTATCTCATATAAAAAAATGGAACTGGATAAAATTGTGACATCACTTGGAACCTTTCTACAGAATGGTGTTACAAGTAAATACTCTCATTCTATTTTCTCAATTTTTCACAAATTGTGGTGTTGACTGCATTCCTCAAGCTCAACAAGTCTACTACTACTACTTCCACCTTTATTGCCCCCCTTCAGGGAAATTTGTTCTGCAGCAGTGAAGTGCACCACATACATAAACCTCAATAAATACATTAAAACATATAATAAAAGAGATCATAATAGCAGCCTGGAATCAATCTGGAACTACCTTTTACTATTTAAGTTAAGCAACGAGATAGCACATTAAATATACAACCACCCTGAAGACAGCATCTAAAATGCACCATGGAGTGGATATGTCAGATATAATGTAGTTTGCTTTTTTAAGCACCTGCTGTCATGCATAAACATTCTGGTTTCTGATTCAGATTCTGGCTGAACCCAAATGCAGTACTTTAATAATGGTCAAAATCTACAAACTTAGAGATTCTTCAATGTATGTAAACAAAAGAGATTATCATCAACAATAAGAAAAATACATAATACTTGCCATAGATGAGATAGTTGAACATGAAGGGTATAAATAAAGGTACAAATGATGGTTAACACAAAACAGCTGAAGACAGTGATGAGGGAAGACAGGTGAGGATGATAACGGTGCATTTTGAGAAATGTAGTGGAGGTGATTTCAAAATAAGAGTCTCTAGAAGACGGGGGAAACACAGAATAGTTTGTGACACCTGCATAATGAATAGATCTGACAGCCCAGACAATTTAACTCCTATAATTTTAATACAATTGTTTATTACCCTCACAAGTGCATTCTTTTGTTTAACTTTTAAGGAGGCAAACCAGAAGATTAATGAAAATGTTAAACAAGATTCAAAATAAGCCCTATAAAAACAGTCATCAATGTCCTGTCAGTATGAAATTTAGCTAATTTCCTCAAACAAGAGAGTCATTGCTGACTTATTTTGCACAGTCTGTCTGACTGAAACCTGGATTAAAACAGATAAATATATTAGTTTAAATGAGTCTATTCCCTCAGGTTATTGTTATAAACATGAGCCTTGTCTGAAAGTTTGAGGAGGAGGTGTTGCTACAATTTACAGTGATATTTTCAGTGTTACTCAAACATCTGGATATAAGTTTAATTCTTTTGAACTGATAATGCTTAATGTGACATCGTCAGATATAAATAAAAAACTTTGACGTCTTTTGTTCTTGCTACAGTATATAGACCACTAGGGCCATAGAATTTCTTTGAGAATTTGCTGATTTTCTGTCAGATCTAGTGGTTGCTGTGGATAGGGCTTTAATCTTTGGTGACTTCAACATCCACATAGATAATGAAAATGATACACTGAGATTAGCATTTATCGATATTCTCAACTCTGTTGGGGTTAGACAAAATGTGACAGGTCCAACCCATCACCAAAATCATACACTAGATCTAGTTTTGTCATATGGAATTAATGTTGATAATACAGAAATTCTGCCGCAGAGCAATGATATCTCAGAATATTATCTCGTCTCTTGTATGCTGCGCTTAGCAAAGGTAACTCAATCTACGCAATATTATCGTTCAGGTAGAACTATTCTTTCAAGTACTAAAGATAGCTTCACTAATAATCTTCCAGAACTGTCTCACATACTCAGTAAGCTAAAAAGTCTAGAAGAATTTTATGTAATAACAGAAAATATAAATACAGTCTTCTCAAATTTATAGAAAATAACCACAACAATTCTAGGTGTTTATTTAGTATTGTGGCTAAACTGGTTAGGAATAAATCATTGACTGAACCAGATATTCCATCGCAGCATAGTAGTAATGACTTTATGAATTTTTTTACTGATAAAATCGAAATCATGAGAAACAAAATTGGAATTATTCATCCGTCTGCCACAGCACCCCAGAACACTTAAATTATTCTCTATGAGCAACTTCAATCCTTCACTGTTATAGGTCAGGGAGAGCTAACAAAAAAGATCAAAACATCAAAATCAACAACATGTATGTCAGATCCAGTACCGACTAAACTCCTAAAAGAGGTATTTCCTGCAATCTCAGAACCTCTTCTTAATATTATTAACTCATTATCCTTAGGGCATTTCCCAATAAACTTTAAAATGGCAGTTATCAAACCACTTATCAAGAAACCACAGCTTCATCCAAGAGAATTGGCTAATTATAGACTGATTTCAAATCTCCCATTTATGTCGAAAATACTAGAAAAGGTACTGTGCTCCCAACTATGTTAATTTTTACAGAGAAATGGTACATATGAAGAATTTCAGTCAGGATTCAGGCCCCATTATAGTACAGAGACTGCACTTATCAGAGTTACAAATGACTTGCTCTGATCATCTGATCGCAGCTGCATTTCTCTTCTAGTGCTTTTAGATCTTAGTGCTGCCTACGACACGATAGATCACGACATTCTCTTAAATAGGTTCAAAAAACAAAATCCGGTATGCTCCGAAGTTGTTCCAAAAATATAAAGGTGCTCTTCAATGAGGAAATAATAGTCTAAAAAGGAAAATCAAGGCACACTTCCAGATCAAAAATACAGTAAAAGCCTTTATTGTCAATGGCTGTAACAATAGTTAAAACAATGGAAAAAAAGAGGGCTGCAAACCTACGCGTATCGGCAAAAATGCCTTATTCAGGGTGCAGCCTACAACACACAAAAATGACTTAAGAAGGGACTCTCACTTCATTATTGCTAAATTGGGCACACCTGCTCAGAAGAAATCACAAACACACATCATTTAGTGTCAGAAATCCACTAGGTGGAGTATATCTAGGTACTTATATCATAGTAAATGATGTCACAATAAGTAAATGATGTCACAAGCCTCCATCTAAAGCTTTGGTACCATTGCAAAAATCCTGAGGACACCTTTGGAAGTAGGATGAACTCAACTGGTTTTAGTCCTAAATCCTATTTTTTGCCCACAGTATCCAATCCCATTCTTACAGCATTTACTAGAAAAGTAGATTTTGATATGGAACATCTGTTTTCTACAGCTAATAAAAAAGTAAACAATAATCTATCTGGATCACAAAAACAAGTTTTGGATGTACTGGCTAAAAATGACTCTATCGTTACAAAACCAGCAGACAAAGTTGGCGCTGTTGTAGTAATGGACAAAGAAAAATATATTGAGGAAGCTTCAACAACTCAATAATGAACATTACTACCAAAAACTACCTTCTAATCCATTGAACCATATGGTATGGATAAAAGTGTCCAGAATGTCCGAGTGGAAAGGTTTAATTTTATATAATTTGATTCCGCATTTTCTGTTATGTTTATTTAATTTGTTGAATGGAATCAATAAAAATTGTTAATAATAAAAAAAAAGTGTTTCATTCAGTGATCCTGCACAATTGAATTAGAAACTGACAAATATTGATTAGAATTGCATACGATTCCTACATTACAGTTTTGCACCTAAAGAACCCAATACTAAGATGTTCTTTCTTTTTCCTTTTGTCTTAACATGTACAATAATTAAGGATGTAACTGAAGATGTTAGTTATCTGCTCAGTGTAGTAAACTCTGATTAGTTGTACATCTTCTAATGCACTTTCACTGTTCTCTCATTGTCTGTTATTAGTATCAATCTCACACACATTCTTGAACGTTCAATCTCACTTTCTGTTGTTTAGTGTCTGTACTGTACATGCTGTATGTGAATGAGCTTTAAACTGCAGCAGAGCGAGTGTACATGCGTCATCAATAAAACAATGCAGAAGCAGCGCAGACGCAACATGACACCAACAGTGCCAAACCCACCAGAAAAACACTGCAACACTCGACATCAGCACCTCTGACTGTATGAATGCTTCATCTCATACTGTTTTCTCTGTATATTATAATACAGGGCAAACATACATATGTTAGGACTCATTGCACACTTTATCTGTCTGATATTGCCTCGGGTATCATGGGTAATGATCTGCCCACTCAGCATAGTGACTTGACACATTCTAGTTTTGGCATGAAACCATCCGTTCAACTCGACTCACGTACACAAGCTTCAGAAAACACAAACAACCCAAATCTCGCTGAATGCTCTGGTTCTCTGTGTGTTCAGTATGCACTTGTGTGTACTTAACATGCTTGCTTTATTATCACACACATTTGAGTTCAGAAGAAAGGAAATGCACATCATCTTTGAGGTTGGATTGAGTAACTGTGTTTATGTTGCTCTACATGTTGCATTGAATGAATGGATTCAGTCACAGTGTGCTGTTGGGAACAGGTGTTTTCAGACTTTTTCATGCCAATTACTCCCAAATATGATGATCCCTTTGCAAGGGACCCCCTTCCTAAAATAGAAATAGGAAGCTCTTTTTTAAGTACAGTATAAAGAATCATTTATACTGTGTGAGGAAAATAGCGATGTAATGAAGATAACATGTTTACAAAATTAAATCATTTGCTTTCGTAGTGTCATTGCCAAACAAGAAAATCATGTAGCTTGGATCAATTTGAAGGCCAGTAAATGGTAAAGTAGTAAACTTGAGTGAGTAACTTAGATTATAATCATAAACTAAAACTAAATGTAAATAATAATTATAATAATTGTAAACTGAAATAACATAATCGAAGAAAAAAATGAAACTAAACTAAAATACATTTTCATGGCTCTGAAACTAACAACAACAAAAAGCGAAATAATAATTAGTGTTTGTTTTGTATGCTTTTAAACCCGCCATTATTATTAATAATGCAGCTAGATGGTGATAATATCAATGCATTAGTAATGTTCCCTCACTCCTGATCATGCTCCAGCACAGATGAATACAACACATACTGTACATATAGCCGCATTTACCGTGAGGTGCGAGCAATATTGGTGAATGCGAATATGCCGCTGCGTGCACAAACGGTTAAATGTGCTTCAGCGTCAATGCCCGACACCTGAATGATTAACATAAATAGCCGCTAATGTCCAACGTGAATGCAAACAGGTGCAAAAAATCAGGTATGTGTCAAATGATCTGTGCTCAAGACATTGCAGTGTAAACACACTAATGCAGTCTAATAGATAACTGTCTATTATGTTGTTAATATTAATCCAACAACAATATTGAAAAAAAAGCCACTAAGAAATAGATCAATATTTAAGTCCTTTTTTAATATCAATCTCCACCTTTGACCAGCCCCGACCAGTAGGAGGCTGAATTTGAAAGTAAAGTCACTTCAGTTAAAGTGTAGATTTACAGTAAAAAGCACTTAAAGGTGAAGTATGTCATTTCTGCGCTACTAGTGGCACCAAACAGAATTACAAAAATAAAGTATGTTTTCAAACAACCTTTGCCAACACCCCTCAGACTCATCACGCCCTTTCGCACTCTCTGATTCCCTATGAACAAATAGGCCATACTAAATAAAAGATGATAAACGTTTAACGTTGTAATAAACAAGGCCACTATAACATAAACACACCGGACAGAAAGTATTGCAGAGGAATCGGCTTGTCCGATAACATTGCCAGTGTTACGGTTCAACTGGTTTTCATGTTAATGGTGGAGTAAGCAATTCCTGAGAAAGACTGTTGAACTCAACAGCCAAACAAACACATCCCTCCCTTCAGAGCTCCACCCCCAAAATTAATGCACGCCCATTGCCAATGGTGTGTGATCACAACAGTGTTGTGTGGATCGGTCTGATCCACTTTGTTTATATTCCCATTTAGAGAGCCAGGGCTGTGTACAAACATCTGATTACAGAAACGTTCTGTGTACTGAAAAGACAGCTAGCGGACCATGAAGAGATATTCATGGAATTTGTCAAAAAGTGTGTTGGATTAAAATTACACTCTCCACCTTTACATTTTTATCTGTTTCTCACCCACACCTATCATATCACTTCAGAAGACATGGATTAAACCACTGGAGTCTTATGGATTACTTTTATGCTGCCTTAATGTGCTTTTTGGAGCTTCAAAGTTCTGGTCACCATTCACTTGCATTGTATGGACCTTCAGAGCTGAAATATTCTTCTAAAAATCTTCATTTGTGTTCTGCAGAAGAAAGTCATACACATCTGGGATGGCATGAGGGTGAGTAAATGATGAGACAATTTTCATTTATGTGTGAATTATTACTTTAATAAAAAGAACTACTGACGTCACCCAACCATAAGCTGACAGAAAACAAATATACATGGATGATATAGATTTACGATCTTTGGTCTCATATCTGGTTGATTTATGTCACATTAGGAATACAGTTTTCTCACATGAATTGCACAAGTCCCTGTGAACAGTCAAAACATGTAACTTAAGCACCTTAATGAATCCTAATCGTGACGCAGCGGTCTACATTCACTCAGAGTAACTCAAGAACCGCTTTAATGATGCAAAGCAGATGTTTATTCAGATGTTCCTAGTATTGTAATATAAAGTAACTGCTAAAGACAAACAAAAATCAAATAGTAGTGTGTACATGTGCACATTATTATAGATATTGGTGGTATGCCACATATTTGAAATATGACCTGAAAAACATCTGTAGCACAGGCATGATCCACTTACATTTATTTTTAGTGATATCTGTGCAGCTCTATAGCACGACACACAAACATACATGCTGACGTCACAGCAGTGTGATTTTCCTCTCGTTTCATATTAACACTGAATACAGTATTCATCTATCAGTGAACTGACAGTTGTTTAGCTAGAGTATATATGAGAGCATCAACAGATGAACCTGTTTATCTTGTACATGAGGGAGGGCTCGAGAAAGAGGTGGGGAAACCCTTTGTGGGTGGGGCTCTGTGCACCTTCTGCTTCTCCATTGTTGAATGGCTACATCACTCAACCGTGGTGTTTACTGATTGGTCAGATAATTGTGGGCCGCACTATCAGTATTCCGCTTAGTCACTTGAGTGAGTCTGTGAAATTGAGCAGTCTCATGCAGCTTCTCTCTCAGCGCACTGTTGTTCTCCAGGAATCGAGTATCTTTTCACCTCCGAACCCAGAACACAGTGATATCAAACACAGATTCCAGATGGAAGAGGCAGATAAAGTTTCCTCCACTTCAGCTGGTGAGAGTCCTGTTGAGCCGCTCGCGACCGTCAATCAAACACAATCAGAGGATGCGAGGGAAAACATGCCACACGCGGAGGATATACATCAGGAGATAAAAGAGGACAACACAAACACTGCTTCACAGATATCTGAGGAAAACATTACTTCTTCACCTGCCACTGAAGAACCCATTAATACAAATGAAATCAATGAAGTCTCCATCAGTCCAGAAGAAACATGTCAGACATCTGAGGAAACTATCAGCCCACAGTCAGCAGGAAAAATCTTCACTCCAGAGAGAGCAGAAGTCACATCATCTACAGAGGGAACTGAAGCAACATCATCTGCACAGATACATGAAGAAAGCATTGAAACTCCTCAGGGATCTAAAGTAACATCTACTGAGATACCAGAGAAGAGTTCAGCAGCAGAGATCTCAGAGGTCAATAATATCACACCACATGCAGCGGAAGTGTGTGTCGCTCCTCCTCCAGCAGCAGCAGAAGTGTGTGTCGCTCCTCCAGCAGCAGCAGCAGAAGTGTGTGTCGCTCCTCCTCCAGCAGCAGCAGAAGGAGTTGAGGTGGAGTTGAGCAGCTCGACTGAGATTCAGACGCTTCACACAGACACAGAGAGCAGCAATCTCTCGTCTGAAGACATTCAGAAACATTCACACACTCTTCATCCGTCATCTTGTGAGTATCACACTATTGTTATCATCTGTATTGTGTTGTGATCGTGCTGCATTTCAGTATGTTGCTTTTGTCTGATCAAATATAGTCGAGCCAGAATCGAGTGTGTGTTGAAGTGATTGATTATTGCCGGATTTATTGTTTCTTTTGAGGAAATGCGCGATTGAATCGCCGGTGTAGTTTGTCGTCGCGGCCCGTATTGAACAAAGACACTTTTTGTCTGTGAATCTCTGGCGTTTGATTGATAAATACTATCGCTTTATTGAAATGTGTGTGTTATTAAAGTGATGTCCGTTCAGCTCGATTGGTCAATAACAGATCAGAACAGAGCACGTGTGTATCTCAGAGAAATCTAGTCATAATGAAACCTGCAGGATTTGGGGATTTTCGGGCGCATGTTCAGATGAACTGATCTGATGTAATAATGTGCAGTCTGTGTTCAGTGTTTTGAACTGGTGTGATGAGCTTGTGTTAATAAAGAGCAGCAGCTCTATTGTCTCCAGAGCTTCATGTCTGCATGATGATGATGATGATGATGATGTGACCGGCAGAGCCACACCTCATTTCTAAACTCCTTTCCCTTTCATGGCCTGATGTAGCATTAAAGATGATGATGATGATGAAGCAGAAGACTCATCCAAACCAGATTCAGAGATATTGATTCCTCTCTGAAACATGCTCATCATGATTGAGAGAGACTGTTTGTGTTCATCACAGCTTCAGTCTGACAGTTTGAAGCCTTTGTTGTTTTATAAGGGAAATGGAGCTGTTTTTCTGCCTGTTCTTCTGTTGCTTTGTGTTCAGATGTTCAGTGTTATATTTTATATAAAGACAGAGAGTCTGCTAATGCAGTTATTGCTTATATTATCTGTGACTCAGTGATTGTAATTCTCCTGATGGATAACAGGACAGAACAGTTGTTGCTATTGTTGGTCAGAAGACGGGGCACGAGGAGGCCTTATTCCTGGTGAGGACTGTAATTCGATGTAATTGTAACACCTGACATTCATTTAAATAGGTAAACGTGCCATTTTGCACTAAGAAAAGTGAAAACATGCAGATGTCTGATCGGTTCATCTAACCACTGATCTACAGAAGTCCCGGACCGACTGTGGCTAACTCAAAAATGAATGAAAGTGGATGAGAACACACGGGCGAGCTGTCACTGTCTGTTTTGTTCGTAGACACGTGTAGAACCATAAGGAGATGTTCCCTTATACACAAGTCCAGATTTTAATGTAAGTAGTTATAATTTACGTGATATGATTTACGTGAAAGTCGTAGAATGTCCATAAACAGTTTGCATAATTTAAAGAATGAAAGAAACATTTATGCCCGTCACTGACACAATGCTACCTGACTGCGTGATCTGCTCTCTCCACCACGGATTTACAAGCACTCAGGTTCAAATGTGGGACACAAACTCCGTCTAAGGTAAGAATCGCATGCACCACAACTATAAACCACAAGCTGAGGTACTTCACTATTAAATGCAGAGTTGTGGCTGAGGCAACGCTTAAGCCGTGACTCTCTGTCATACACCCGGCAGTGTAACCTGGGAAAACCTGCACGCCCTGACAACAAAGGAGAAGGAAAGACCGCAATCGCATTCACACTTCCTAAAATAACTTCCTCCACGGTATCCCATGTGAATGCTCAACAGCGCCCTACCGGGAAACAATTAGTCCCAGAAAAACAATCGCTAACAACTGTCACAGAGTTGCTCCGATACCAAACTTTTAGCTTTGGTATGATACCAGCCCTGGTACCTCGGTATTGATACTAAATCAATACTAAAATCAACAAATAAAAAGCCTCAGATTTTTGATGAAATTACACAGAAAATGACTTGATTAAAAGAAATGTATAAAGTCTTACAGATTCAAATTATACATTTTCTGTTTTAATTTTTCTGGATTCCATGTTAAATGTTTGAATTAAATGTTAGATGTTTATCAATATAATGACTCCCCTGCACTTACTTGAGTCAGCACTAAAGAAAACATGTCCACCCCATATCTTCCCAAATTTTTCAGCTTCCTGCGAGGAAAAATGTGTTTTTTTATTTATTTATTTATTTTATTTTTTTTTGGGGGGGGGGGGGATTTTCCCCCTTTTTCTCCCAATTTGGAATGCCCAATTCCCAATGCGCTCTAAGTCCTCGTGGTCGCATAGTGATTCGCTTCAGTCCGGGTGGCGGAGGACGAATCCCAGTTGCCTCCGTGTCTGAGACAGTCAACCCGCGCATCTTATCACATGGCTTGTTGAGCACGTTGCCACGGAGACATAGCGCGTATGGAGGCTTCACGCCATCCACCGCGGCAATCACGCTCAATTCACCATGAGCCCCACCGAGAAAAAAACAAAATTATAGCGACCACGAGGAGGTTACCCCATGTGACTCTACCCTCCCTAGCAACCGGGCCAATTTGGTTGCTTAGGAGACCTGGCTGGAGTCACTCAGCACGCCCTGGGATTCGAACTAGCGAACTAGCGAACTCCAGGGGTGGAAAAATGTGTTTCTTGAAGAAACACTATATCACATTTCTTACGCTTAAGAAAAGAAATAACCTTCCTTCTTTCTATGGATTTCTCAATTTTGGTTCTCAATCGGATTGCTCAATTTTGCCTCACAAATTTGTGAGACAAAATTACATAACAGAAAATACTTTGTAAAACATACCCAAGCCAATAGGCAGAATAAACACAAAGAACGTGTAGATTCATTCACAGAACTGTCTCGAAGGTGTGTTCCTCCACAAAACAAATTCCAACCGATATAAAGCCGTTCAGTTTCCTCGGACAGACAAACAAGTGTTCAGTGAGCCGGCTGTTTATGAGTGCAGCAGATGACATAATCATTCCAATGTCCCGCAAAAATACTCCGCAAAACAAACTCCAGCCAACAGAAGGCATAAGCACAAAGAACGAACAGCTTTCTTCCACAACTGTCCCGAAGCAGTGTTATTCAAAAAAGAAAGCTCCAGCCGCTAGGCGGAACCAACACAAAAAGAAACAAAACAGGTGCCCCGGTTCCTCGGATGGTCAAGAGTCAAATTCACTTGGAGGCTGCATACAAAAAAATAAAAAATAAAAATACACCATGACTTAGTCCATCAACTTTATGAAAGACATCCTTTGTGTGGGCATGTAGATATTTTTCATTCATCCATAGTGTCCATTCTCAATCTGGCCGGGAACTTCAGTGTAAAAGCGATCTTCCGTCAATGCAAAAGTTTCTTTAAGGAAAAGTGTTATTCCACAAAACAAACTCCAGCCACTAGGTGGAGCCAACGCAAAAAGAAACAAAAATGGCGCCTAGCTTCCTCAGACAGTCGAGTCAATGTACAGCGAGTCAATCCACTCACATGAGAAACACTCAATGGTTTACTCACCCATTTTTTCTATGAAGGACAGTGCTTGTTTGGGGCATAAAAATGCTTCGCTGCCATCCTTAGTATCTATTCTCAGTTTGGCCGGAAACATCAGTGCAAAAGTGATCTTCCATTGATGCAAGAGTTTCTTACATTCCTTGAACCAATCGCGTTTCTCTCTTGTCGAATTCGTAAAGTCTAGGAACAAGAAAATATTGTGATTCTTCCAAGAAATCTTTCCTTTGCTCCTCGCCTGGCGCAACACGAGATCTTTATCGGATGATCTCAGAAATTTGTCTGTCTCCCTCAGCAGATCTGTGAGCCGGGACTCTGTGAGCTCGCTTGATTTCCAGCTTATGGCTTGTTATGTTGAGCAGACTCAGGAAGAGATCGTCCAGGAATTTCACCATATTTCTGCTTCAGGAATTCCAACAATCCGTACGTTGTTCCTTCGGCTCCTATTTTCGAGATCTTCCAGTCTTTCCAAAATGCCTTTCAGGTCTATTTTGGTCGCGAGTAGATTAGTGGATAATTCCCTTTCCAATGACTCCAGATAATCGATCCGTTTCTCAACATCTGCCACTCTTGTAACCAACTCAGAGAATTTTGTTTCGATCGCCGTAATCGATCGATGTATTACAGCGAGATCCTCCAAGTCAGCAACAACCTTCGTCATCATCACTGACATGTTGGACAGTTGACGCTGAATTTCCCCGGCCGCGCCATCCAAATCGAGTCCCCGGTCTGCAGGCCCGGCAGTCCTGAGCACGCAAGTGTCTTTTTATATCTCTAGAGCCCGAGGATTTTGACTTCTTTGCCATGTTTACCTCAAAGAGCAAATGTGTAACTAGGTGTATCGAATTTCACCGGATTATAACATGAAAATAATTAAAAAAATAGCAAAGTGTGCAGAGCTCGTTGCTCACACGTCCGCTCCTCGCATGGCATCACGTGACCTCCCCAGGGACAGGGTTAATGTTATATTAGTTATATTGAAAAGGGAAAATGATGGGGTCATTGTTTATTAACTTTCCAGTATGTATTTCACAAACTAGTTAGCAACTTACCAAGAAGACACCGCTTAACACCGCACCGCTTAACTCCGCACCGTCTACAGAGCCACATCAGTTCAGCTCTGTAAACAATGGAGTCGGAGCGCACTCTGCTGGACAAACTACGTTATGACACCTATTCTAAATCACCCCAAGCATTGTTTTCTGCATTATATGTTCTGGGAAAAAAAAAAAAAAGTTTTCATATCTGCGCATATCGGAAAACATATACGCAGATACCTATTTATCTGTGAAAGGCTAATATCGGCCGACCGATAAATTGGTCGGGCACTATATATATATATATATATATATATATATATATATATCTATATGTATATCACAACATGCTGATAAAACACTTGCATTTGTGATATTGCTTAAAGATAATAATATATTAAAACAACATTTAATATTATAGAATTTAAATTGAGTATTATTGCTACTTTTTGAATATTACATTTTTATACAGTAGTTATATTTTTCTGTCTTCAATTTCACGCATCCAGTTGAATAGAGCTTTCAAGCAGGACTTTTATTTTGACAGACCTTTGAGTTCTTCCTGTTTGTGACGGGTTAATTATATCAAGCTTCCCATTAATGCTGGGATACCGAGCTGAAATCTCCAAGCTGCACCAGAGGAGTTCATTTAAGTGTTAACAACCGTTTATACTCTAAACACACTGCATGAAAATTAAGCACCAGCAGTGTGTGTTGTGTTTGTGTGAGTGTGTGCGCATGTGTGTGTGGGAATCATATGACAGAGCAGAGCTGCACCTCTTGTTCATTCTGTAGCGTGCAGCACATGTGACTGTATAATATTTAATTAAATGACATCCTTCTGCTGTTTAATGATCACACATGGCCATATCCAGAGGTTTTTTATTATTATTTTCAAATTGTCATTGATTTCATCTCAACTGTCACATCTCATATAATTTTGCTAATGACAGCATACTGTTATATGGTACCGAAATTAGCAACAAGATGATATCATACCGTTGAATTTTTTGGGGTATCCCGATACTTTGTTAGTAACGGTAAACCATGCAACCCTAATCCACAGTAGGGATGTGCACAACGACTAATTTCAATGCCATTTAAACAGAAATTTTGAAGTCGACTAGTCTAAAAGTAAAGAAACCCATTACACAATAAAAATAAAATAAAATAAAAATAAAAAAAAAGCATTGTGTGCATGTGCAATCCATTTGTAATAGTTCATTTATTATTCCAAAAGCCAAATCTGATACTAAATGCAGCTTAAGTAAATGCCCGACGTGCTGTTTTTGCATATAAGAATATTATTAGGCTACAATTTAATCAGCGTTAGCCAAATATCTGCATATTTATTTAAAACAATTGAATGAATATGCATTGCATGACATATAAAAAAAACGTTATAAATTAAAGGAAACATTAAGCAAAACTTTTTAACAGTCAGCACATTTTTGAAAAAACATTTACAGGTAGAACATTATGCGCGACTGCGCGTATTAAAAATATGAAAGCTGCCCTGTTAAGAACGTATTAGTTAGCATTGGAAAAACAGCTATATGATAGAAAAATATAAGTCTTTCAGTCTGAGAAATGTTGTTTAAATGACATCTCTCACAAAAAATTTTAAAGATAAGCCTAAAGTAACCAATTTACCAGTCGGAACTTTGTTGAACAGAGATAAAAGGGTAAAAATAACGTGGAAAAACACCCATTATTACTAACTCAGACCACACATTTTTGTTAAGTGAAATTAACATATCAACGTGGTCTGGTGAAAGATGGGACCTGAGGCGATTAACGATAATCCGAAAGTAGCAGGCACGCAAAGATAGTGACTTGCAAGCCGGTAGAGTTTGGGGAATTGTCTAGCCTTGTTGCACCACCACCGAAGTGGGTCTTCACTTGGTGGGATAGATGGTGCCGTCCAGTATTGATTCAGTTCTTCTTGAAGCCTTGGCTCTCTATAATCATCCCCAAAGAAAGCACTCAGGCCCGTTTTCTTTCATTTTGTTTGAGTGGGAACAGTCGTCTTCATTAGTAGTACCACTTTCTTCATTGTCATTTGATGGGAGGCTGTGATACCGGAAGGTGATATTTTCTCTCACACACCGTTGCACATCCTCAGGGAGAAAACGGAGGTGTTTGTATCAAGGGTTGAGAGCAGAGGCTAGCAGTGCTACACTTTGAGCTTTCTTGACATCTATGGGACCAATTCTTCTCTCCAGTGATGCTGCAACCATCTTTTTGAACTCGGACACTTTGCTTGAATCGCCTGCTGCCTGGCAGAGATGCCTATAATGAAGGACTCAGTGATTACTATAAGCAGGGTTGGGGAGTAACGGAATACATGTAACGGGATTACGTATTTTAAATACTAAATATAAGTAACTGTATTTTACTACAGTTATAATTTAAATCATTGGTATTTAGAATACAGTTACATTCAAAAAGTATTTTGATTACTGGAGAGATTACTTTGCATGTTATTGTTATTTGTTTCATATAATATTTAGTCCTTTCAGATGGAAAACATTTCTACATATAAATGATGCGATCCAAAGTGCATTTGAACAGCGGTGAAACACTTTCTTATGATGTGTTACATTCATACGAGCAGACAGAGAAGTTTGAAGTAAGTTTGGAGCAGAAGAAATAGAAATAAACCTTGTATAAATTGTTAGCTTTACGCTAAGCTAAAATCCTATTTCTAGCCATTTTAATTGCACAAGTTCAAATCTAATAACTTTATTGTCACACAGCCATATACACAAGTGCAATGGTGTGTGAAATTCTTGGGTGCAGTTCCGATCAACATAGCAGTCGTGACAGTGATGAGACATATACCAATTTACAATAACATCAAATTAACACAACACAATTTAAACATCTTTTATACACATAATTACACTCAATAATATACAAATAATAACATACACTGTACAGTATACAATACGCACTATATAGATACACATTATTCAATAAAAATATATAAAGAAGTATATATATATATATATAGAATGTACAGTAGGCTGTATTGTACTGTATTGACATTCAGCTGTCGGTTGATAGTCAGTTGTTAAAGAGAGAATATAATATAATAATAATAATATAATTTATGACAGTCCGGTGTGAGATATAAGAGTAAGGGTAATAAAGTGCAGTGCTGATGTATTTTGATCGTGGGAGATCAAGAGTTCAGAAGTCTGATTGCTTGGGGGAAGAAGCTGTCATGAAGTCGGCTGGTGCGGGTCCTGATGCTGCGATACCGCCTACCTGATAGTAGCAGTGAGAACAGCCCATGGCTCGGGTGGCTGGAGTCTCTGATGATCCTCCGAGCTTTTTTCACACACCGCCTTGTATATATTTCCTGGAGGGAGGGAAGCTCACCTCCGATGATGTGTCTGGCAGTTCGCACCACCCTTTGCAGTGCTTTGCGGTTGTGGGCGGTGCTATTGCCATACCAGGCGGAGATGCAGCCAGTCAGGATGCTCTCTACAGTGCAGGTGTAGAACCGTGTGAGGATGTGGCGGTTCATTCCAAACTTCCTCAGCCGTCTCAGGAAGAAGAGGCGCTGATGAGCCTTCTTCACAACAACTTCAGTGTGGATGGACCATGTGAGTTCCTCAGTGATGTGGACACCCAGGAACTTGAAGCTGCTGACTCTCTCCACTGGTGCTCCATTGATGGTGATGGGACTGTGTTCTCTGTCTTTTCTTCTGAAGTCCACCACAAGCTCCTTTGTCTTACTGACGTTGAGGGAGAGGTTTTGCTCCTGACACCAGTGTGTCAGAGTGTGCACCTCCTCTCTGTAGGCTGTTTCATCATTGTCAGTGATCAGACCTACCACGATGTTGCTGCCTATTCTAACCACCTGGCATCTGCTTGACAGGAAGTCCAGGATCCAGCTGCACAGTGAGCTGTTTAAGCCCAGAGCCCGGAGTTTCTCATCTAGTTGGAGGGCACTATGGTGTTGAATGCTGAGCTGTAGTCTACAAACAGCATTCTCACAAGTGGTCTTTTTTTCCAGGTGGGAGAGAGCAGTGTGTATTGTAGATGCAATGGCATCAACAGTGGAGCGGTTGTTGCGGTAAGCAAACTGCAGCGGGTCAAGAGAGAGAGGCAATACGGAGCAGATGTAATCTCTGATTAGTCTCTCAAAGCATTTGCTGATGATGGGGGTCAGAGTAACAGGACGCCAGTCATTTAAGCAAGTTATTTTGGATTGTTTTGGAACAGGCACAATGGTGGATGTTTTAAAGCATGTGGGGACTACAGACAAAGAGAGGGAAAGGTTGAAAATGTCCGTACAAACACCAGCCAGCTGGTTCGCGCACGCTCTGATGATGCGGTCCGGAATGCTGTCTGGGCCTGCGGCTTTGCGGATATTCACCCGTCGGAAGGATCGGGTTACATCCGCTACAGAGACGGAGAGTGAACTAACCTCTGTAGCTTCAGCCACGAGAGCTCTCTCCGCGAGGGCAGTGTTATTTCCCTCAAAACGAGCATAAAAAGTATTTAGCTCATCCGGGAGAGAGGCAGCGGTGTTCATGGCGGAGTTTTTATTCCCTTTAAAGTCCGTGATGATGTTAATTCCCTGCCACATGCTTCTAGAGTTGGTGGTGTTAAACTGTCCTTCAATCTTGCTCCTGTACTGGCGTTTTGCGGTTCCGAGGGCATAACTGGCTTGTTTATGCTCCTCCGCATTCCCGGAATTAAAAGCGGAGGTCCGTACATTAAGTGCCGCGCGAACATCGCTATTAATCCAAGGTTTCTGATTCGGATAGATCCGTATTGTTCTAGTCGGAACCACGTCCTCTACGCACGTTCTGATGAAACACATTACGCTATCAGCGTAAAGCTCGATGTCGTCATCAGAGGCGGACCGGAACATCTCCCAGTCCGCGTGATCAAAACAGTCTTGTAGTGTAGAATCTGACTGGTCCGACCAGCACTGGATCGTTCTGAGGGTGGGTGCTTCCTGTTTCAATTTCTGCCTGTAAGCGGTCAGAAGCAGAATGGAAGAGTGGTCCGATTTGCCAAATGGTGGGCGGGGGAGGGATTTGTAGCCATCCCTGAAGGGAGAGTAGCAATGGTCCAAAGCCCGGTCCCCTCGTGTGTTGAAACTAATGTGCTGGTGGTATTTTGGTGCGACTGATTTTAAACTGGCTTTATTAAAGTCCCCGGTCACAATGAACGCGGCCTCAGGGTGCGTGGTTTCCTGCTCGCTTATACTCCCATACAGTTCCTTGAGTGCCCGGTCTGTGTCGGCTTGTGGGGGGATGTACACAGCAGTGATAATGACCGCTGTGAATTCCCTCGGTAGCCAGAATGGTCGACACAGAAGCATAAGAAATTCCAGATCAGGAGAGCAGAAAGACTTGATAGAATGTACGTTCCTCTGATCACACCAGGATTTGTTGATCATAAAACATACACCACCACCTCTACTTTTACCTGAGAGGTCTTTCGCTCTGTCCGCTCGGTGCATGGAGAACCCCGCGGGTTCAATGGCTGAGTCTGGAATCTCCACAGACATCCAAGTTTCTGTAAGGCAGATAATGCAGCAGTCCCTCGTCTCTCGTTGGAAAGAGATCCGCGCTTTCAGCTCGCAGAGCTTGTTATCCAGAGACTGAACATTTACCAGTAGAATAGTGGGTAGCGGGGGTCGATTTGCGCGGCGTCTTACTCTGATGAGAACGCCGGCTCTGTTTCCCCTTTTCCTTCTGCGTTTCCGCGGCCGTGCTGCCCAGATAAAGGGCTCCGCTGGCGTGTTTGTAAACAGCGGGTCGGCATTGAGGAATGTGAAGTCCGGTTTACGGTGTGTAATTGCTGAACCAATGTCCAAAAGTGTTTGTCTGTCGTAGACAATAAGGCAGACAACATCCAAGACAAAAAACATAAGAATTGTGAACAAAACAAACAAAACACTACTATGTTGTGTCGGAGCTCGCAACGCAGCAGCCATACTCGGCGCCATCTTGAGCACGAAGTTACCAGGCACAATCATATTTCTTATTAAGAAAATTCACGTTAGATCATAATTTCTTTTGATCTAGTAAGACCTTTGACATTAGGGCAAAAATTGTATTCTTGATAATAATTATGTTTAGAACATACTGATCTACTACATAAGCTTATTATTATGTTGGCTTGAGAAAACCAACATACTGTTATACTATTTAAACTTATTCTATTTTATTCTTATTCTTTTGAGACTAAAATGTTCATCACTACTCCTCTAGAGCTTTAATGCTACAAGCACCAAACTCGCCACAGACCTTTGGACTGTTCGGAAGTTTGTTGCTTTATCTTTTCTGCTTGATCCAACTTATGGTTTTTATATAAATGATGATCAAAAATTATAAAAAAAATCACATAGACTTACATTGGCTGAGCAAAAATGCCCCCTCTAGTGGAGCAGTACTGTCCAGTAGAGGGTGGAGCCCCAGGATAACAAAACCTTTCTTTTACTTTCATTTTCCATCCGTTGAAAATGACAAATAAATGCATGCTTCGAGAGCGCTCCACAAGTTATGTTTGTTTTTACCATCTGGATACTCAGTATTGATCGCATGAATGCATGTTTTATACAGTTTATTGTACAGGTTAGTTAATCGCCGTTCTAAACTAATGCGCTGATTCATTGTAACGCACACACAAACAACCTAGAAGTGCGTTCTCTTTCTTCTCTTCTTAGGCTTGAATGGACAAATACACCTTGCCAATTTCAACATTCAAACGATTTTAAACCATTCAAGCGCACGAAGACACGAAAGGATTCAATTCAGTACTCGCAAGCTGTTTACTGTGACACAGACAGCCGAGCCGAGCCACGTCTCAGACAACGCACGCGCCCCGAAGAGAGATCACTTTCGCTTCTCCTTGCGTTTGAACGGACAAATACATGCAACATAATGTCAAAATACATGATATCTTGGCGAGTCTGTTATGTCTCAAGCAGGGCCGGAGTGGCAGTCGGGAAGATCGGGAGAATTCCCGCTGGGCCGGTCAAAGATTGGGCCGGTTAGGGCCGCATGTTGATTGACAAACTTTCATCATATGTCGTGTAACAATTGCCAGCATATAAATAATGGGACTTTACAGCTCTCAAAAGAATAAACTCAACGAAAAAAAACTGCACAGAGTGCCTTCAATGTTGTACCATGTGATAAAACCCTCTTAAAGAGACAGTAACCATTTTGCCTTTGTCCTGATCATTTACATTCCAAGTAAAAGAAAAGTACAAATGTGTTATTTTTAGTCTTTTATTTCACTCTTATCATTGTAAATTGGCATGTTTTTGAATGGCATGTAAAAATGTAAAAACAATCACTCAACCTTAATTGTTTCACTGGATCTGTTGCTATTTTAATTATCTAAAATACAAAGCACTGACCATTTAAAGTGTGAGCCTGTACATCTTGAAAGAGTTATAAACATTTACAGTTCTATAGTGTTATTATGTGCCTAGATAGTCTTTCAAATAAACTTTGTTCACCCAAAAATGAAATTTCTCTCATCATTTACTCACCCTCATGCCATCCCAGATGTGTATGACTTTTTTTCTTCTGCAGAACACAAATTAAGATTTTTAGAAGAATTTCTCATTTCTGTTGGTCCTTTCAATGAACATGAATGGTGATCAGAACTCAGAAGGTACAAAAATCACATAAATGCAGCATAAAATTAATCCATACAACTCCAGTGGTTTAATCTACAGGTGCATCTCAATAAATTAGAATGTCGTGGAAAAGTTCATTTATTTCAGTAATTCAACTCAAATTGTGAAACTCATGTATTAAATAAATTCAATGCACACAGACTGAAGTAGTTTAAGTCTTTGGTTCTTTTAATTGTGATGATTTTGGCTCACATTTAACAAAAACCCACCAATTCACTATCTCAAAAAATTAGAATACATCATAAGACCAATAAAAAAAACATTTTTAGTGAATTGTTGGCCTTCTGGAAAGTATGTTCATTTACTGTATATGTACTCAGTACTTGGTAGGGGCTCCTTTTGCTTTAATTACTGCCTCAATTCGGCGTGGCATGGAGGTGATCAGTTTGTGGCACTGCTGAGGTGGTATAGAAGCCCAGGTTTCTTTGACAGTGGCCTTCAGCTCATCTGCATTTTTTGGTCTCTTGTTTCTCATTTTCCTCTTGACAGTACCCCATAGATTCTCTATGGGGTTCAGGTCTGGTGAGTTTACTGGCCAGTCAAGCACACCAACACCATGGTCATTTAACCAACTTTTGGTGCTTTTGGCAGTGTGGGCAGGTGCCAAATCCTGCTGGAAAATGAAATCAGCATCTTTAAAAAGCTGGTCAGCAGAAGGAAGCATGAAGTGCTCCAAAATTTCTTGGTAAACGGGTGCAGTGACTTTGGTTTTCAAAAAACACAATGGACCAACACCAGCAGATGACATTGCACCTCAAATCATCACAGACTGTGGAAACTTAACACTGGACTTCAAGCAACTTGGGCTATGAGCTTCTCCACCCTTCCTCCAGACTCTAGGACCTTGGTTTCCAAATGAAATACAAAACTTGCTCTCATCTGAAAAGAGGACTTTGGACCACTGGGCAACAGTCCAGTTCTTCTTCTCCTTAGCCCAGGTAAGACGCCTCTGACGTTGTCTGTGGTTCAGGAGTGGCTTAACAAGAGGAATACAACAACTGTAGCCAAATTCCTTGACACGTCTGTGTGTGGTGGCTCCTGATGCCTTGACCCCAGCCTCAGTCCATTCCTTGTGAGGTTCTCCCAAATTCTTGAATCGATTTTGCTTGACAATCATAAGGCTGCGGTTCTCTCGGTTGGTTGTGCATCTTTTTCTTCCACACTTTTTCCTTCCACTCAACTTTCTGTTAACATGCTTGGATACAGCACTCTGTGAACAGCCAGCTTCTCTGGCAATGAATGTTTGTGGTTTACCCTCCTTGTGAAGGGTGTCAATGATTGTCTTCTGGACAACTGTCAGATCAGCAGTCTTCCCCATGATTGTGTAGCCTAGTGAACCAAACTGACAGACCATTTTGAAGGCTCAGGAAACCTTTGCAGGTGTTTTGAGTTGATTAGCTGACTGGCATGTCAACATATTCCAATTTTTTGAGATCGTGAAATGGTGGGTTTTTGTTAAATGTGAGCCAAAATCATCACAATTAAAAGAACCAAAGACTTAAACAACTTCAGTCTGTGTGCACTGAATTTATTTAATACACGAGTTTCACAATTTGAGTTGAATTACTGAAATAAATGAACTTTTCCACGACATTCTAATTTATTGAGATGCACCTGTATGTCTTCAGAAGCGATATGATAGGTGTGGGTGAGAAACAGATCAATATTTGATTTGAATACGTTTTTTTACTATAAATTCTCCTGCCCAGTAGGGAACGATATGCTTATGTAAATCACCACAAACAGAAGAAGAACTCTTAAGAGAGAAGAGTGCTTATGAAAGTGAAAGTGGAGATTTATAGTAAAAATGACTTAATTATTGATCTCTTTCTCACCGCTTCTCATTTACTTGCATTGAGTGGACCAACAGAGCTGAGATATTCTTCTAAACATCTTCATTAATGTTTTGCAGAAGAAAGTCATACACATCTCGGATGGCATGAGGGTGAGGAAATGATCAAATATCCCTTTAACATTCACTTATTTTTATAACACATACAATGAATCTTATGACAAAGTGAAAATCTTAGTGAATGCCGTATGTGGTATAATGACATGGAGAGCTTAAATAATTTTCAAGTAATTGCATATATTTCATATTTTTGCTATGATCTTGTTTTATTGTTATCATCGAGTTCCGGTTCAAGGTTCGGGCTTTCTCAAGCCAACATCAAAGTTTGTTCACAAACTGTAGCTTCTAGTTATTATTATTAGGTTGGCTTGAAAAAGCCAACATACTGATCTACTACATAAGCTTATTATTATTATTATTATTATTATTATTCTGGGACCCAAAAATTTCTAAGAGTATCTCCTCCTAGAGCTTTCAAGCTACAAACACCAAACTCACCACTGATCAGACTTCCGGTATTCCCGTATCGGACTTCCGAACAGGACTGATTTTAAATTGACTCCCATTCAGGGTGTGAAAACTTTTCCCTGTAATAACTCCTTTAGAGGATTCAATCTACTTCCTATCACTCCACCACTCATACTTTCTATCTATCACTCCATCACTCCACTCTTTTTATTCTTTCTTTCACTCCATCACTTTAACACCCTAGTAACTGCATACAACCTAGCAACCATTTAGTGCACCCTAGCAACAAAAACCCATTGACTGCCCTTCAAAATGGCTTAGATGGATATCTCCTGATCAGAATGTCCTACAGACATGAGAGTTGGTTTGTTTGAATTGGGTGAGCAATCAGTCTTCAAGTATCATCATGGAAACTACTTAGCCACACCCTAGCAACCATTTAGAGCACCCTAGCAACCAAGCCCCATTGATTTCCATTTAAAATCGCTTAGATGGGTATCTTAGGATCAGAACATCATAGAGACTTCCGGGTTGACTTATTTCACTCAGGATAGCAAGAAGCCTTGATAAGTATCACCCTGGTAACTGCCTAGCAACCAGATGGGGTTACCCTAGCAACCAAGTAACAAATCACATATCTCTGCACCAGAACATCGTAGAGACTTCAGAGTTGACTTATTTCACTCAGGATGGCAATTAGCCATGTTAAGTATCACCTTGTTAACTGCCTAGCAACCAGATGGGGTTACTCTAGCAACCAAGTAACAAATGACATATCTCTGAACCAGAACATCATAGAGATTTTGGGTTTCTTTCATTTGACTCAGGGTAGCAAGGTAGCCTTTTGAGTATCACCTTGTTTACTGCATAGCAACCAAATGTGGTTACCCCAGCAACCAAGTAACAAATCACATATCTCTGTACCAGAACATCTTAGAGACTTCCGGGTTGACTTATTTCACTCAGGATGGAAAGGAGATTGATAAGTATCACCCTGGTAACTGCATAGCAACCAGATGGGGTTACCCTAGCAACCAAGTAACAAATCACATATCTCTGCACCAGAACATCGTAGAGACTTCTGGGTTGACTTATTTCACTCAGGATGGCAAGGAGCCATGTTAAGTATCACCTTGGTAACTGCCTAGCAACCAGATGGGGTTACCCTAGCAACCGAGTAACAAATCACATATCTCTGAACCAGAACATCATAGAGATTTTAGATTACATTCATTTGACTCAGGCTAGCAAGGAGCCTTTTGAGTATCACCTTGGTAACTGCCTAGCAACCAGATGGGGTTACCCTAGCAACCAATTTACCATTCAGAAAAACAAGCAAGGGGCAGGGTTGCATAGGACTTCTTGCAGCTGGCTGTCTATCCGTATTATGTTCCTTCTGTCTTTCTTACGTTAAGCCCTTCAAACTTCCAACTCTTCAAACTATTTTAAACTTTCAGACAAGGCTTTGTCAAGCCAACATAAGGTTTGTCTTCAAACTTTACTATCTAGTTTTTGTATTGTTTTCCTGTAAATATATTTAAAAATCCTTAAACAAGATCAATTTGATTTATCTTGTTTTAGAAACAACACTGCATAAGATATTGAGGTTATTCAGAGAACGTATTTTTAACATTGTAGTTTTTATAGTCAAAACAAGTGAAAAAATCTACCAGTGCTGAAGAAGTAATCCAAAGTATTTAGAATACTTTACTGACCTTGAGTAATCTAACGGAATACATTACAAATTACATTTTACTGCATGTATTCTGTAATCTGTAGTGGAATACATTTCAAAAGTAACCCTCCCAACCCTCATTATAAGTCAGTTAAAATGAAATATAACCAAAAATATATATATATAATTTTTGATACACTGTGCATTATGAAATGTGAAACCTTTACATTTACATGCATTAATCACATAAATGTCACTACACTCAAAAATTATTTACAATATTTATAAGATTTGCATTAAATTGAATTGTGTAATTTGTAACAAAACAATCTAAAAACGTTTTTTCTTCATTTTATTAATTTAATTTAACTAAAATTATACAATTGAATGACATTTTGTTATGAAATTTAAACACATAAATCTTAAAAATAAGCTAAAATATTTTTTGGAGTGTATATGATAGACTATGCTCATGCTTTAAAACAAATAATTCCTGTTAACAAATTAGTAAAACATCAATAAAATAATAATAAATGAAAATAATACTGAAAAATAAATATTGATTGAGTAAAAACTAACACAAAAAACTAAAATCAATAAGGAAATAAAGGAAACTTTAAATAAAAGAAATAAAAACAAAACTAAATTAAAATATCAAAAACTATAATTACCTTGGTTTGAAGATTTTATCTTAAAAATTTTTTTCGATTAACACTTTTTTATTGACTCCAACAAATGAAACAGAAAAACAAAACATATATGTACAGAATCTTTTAACCCCCATTATTCCCTTTCCCCCTCCCAATCACCAACCCCACCCTGACCCCCAACAAACATCCCTGTGGTCAAAGCTAAAATACACACAAAGAAGCAAAAAAATAAGAGAAAATAATAATCACACACATTTAAAACTATAAATCCCTCTCCACTGCCCCTCCCCGAGAGCCTTTCAAAAAGGTCAAGTAACTGCCCCACTTCCTATTAAATACCTCCAGGTTGCCTAGCATTATATCTGACATTTCTTCAAATGCTGCCACCCATCTCTGTGCACCACACCGGCGTTCCAGCCGACCTCCATCCCCTAAGGACAATCTGTCTGCCGATCATAACACTGGCTATAACCCAATTACTTATGTATTTATCCCCTATATTTTTATTGATTCAAAGAAAATGACACAACGATACACACCGAATCAACATTTAACTTTTAACCCTCACTAATATCCCTCCCCAAACGCTAGCCCCACCCAATCCAAAGAACACCCCTGTGGTCACATAAAAAAATACAAAATTAAATATATAATAAACATACATAAATAAACTAGACTTCTCTCTCCCCATCCCTTCCCCCAAAACAGTGAAATAATTACCCCATTTTCTGACAAACAAGTCCCCAAACCCCAGCCTTCTGCTTGCCACCTCCTCGAAAGCTGCCACCCTCCCAATATCCGCACACCACTCTGGAAATGATGGCGCTCTGTCCGATTTCCAACCCCTTAAAATAATTTGTCTGCCAATCATAATACTGGTCAGAACCCACATTTTTATATGTTTGTCCCCCAAATTTATGACCGCCCCATCGCCCAAAATACAAAGTCTGGGGCAAAGTAAAATTTGAGTGCCCAAAACGTCACACAAACAACTCTGAACCTTTAACCAGGGTTCGTACAAGGTGCTTGAAGTGCTTGCATTTGGCTTTTTCAAATTTAAGTCCTGGAAAACCCTTGAAAGTAGCAATTTTTACCAAGAGTTGCTTAAAAAGTTCTTGAATTATAGAAAATCTTAAAATACGTTGCTTAAATCATTTAATAAATGAAATGTATTTATTTTCGGAAAAACACGACAACAGACCACTAGACCACTGCTGAAACAGGCAGCGCATAGACGGCGCTGTCACTTGGCATCTGTTACTTTTGGCAGTGCTGTTCAGAATGGGCCAATCACAATCAAGTTACTGGAGGATTTAAAAAATATATTTTATAGATACTGCTGTGGCGGATTTAACAAGTATGAATCCTTGCAACTATCAGTTTTAATTACAATTTACTCTCCAGAGTGAAAAAATTATATGAGATGTAAAACGTTTTGAATGATCTGAAAGCAGATCAATGGAGGATTCAGTTTTGTGAGCCATCTAGCGCCCCCTTGTGTAAAGAAAGCTTTGTCTCACAAAATAGGTTATTTCTGACAACATTTGGGTCAATATCAAAATATTTCGACAAAGTCATGTCCCTTGACTTTTTTAGTCATGAAAATGCATTCAAACAGCAAAAAAAAAAAAAAATTTTTTTTTATAATTTTATAACCTAACCTTTAATGATATTAAATGGCTTGACTCTGTTTTGCAAATTTTTTTGAAAATATATTTGAAATTGTTAATTGCCTGAAAAAAATTCTTGTCCCCTTCATCTGGTACACCACTTCAATGACATGTAAAGTTATTTGTGTATTTATTTTGTACTTATTTTTAATAAAAGCATTAGTGCAAGGCCGAACAAGTGTGCAAAAAAGCAAAACAAAATTATTATTAATAATTTTAATAATTTAAAAAAAGTGTTTGATTTCATGGCATTGGTGTTATCAATGTTAAAACTTTTTAAAATTTTTTTTTATTTCAGAGGCTGCTTAAATATGCATATAGTGATTTTCCCCAGCATGTTAAAAAGTTATTAATTCACATTTTAACTAATATTTTCACACAAAAATATTGGGTGTTTTACCCCATTAAACCCTTCAAATGTGGTGGTGTAACCCATTTAACCCTCGTTAGTGTTAACTTAGTGTTAACTTGCTTCGTTCATGAAACAAAATTAAATAATAAAAGAAAGAACAACAGCCAAGTTGTCCTTTATGAATAAAAATTAATGTCAACATGTTACAAAATATTTACCCTCAGCGTTTATAGGCTAAAACTGAACTAAATGGAAAATTTCAATATTTTGTAAGTTGGAAAGTCAAACATTTTTGAGAATGTCCCATTTGCAATTTCGGTCAGTTCCTCACATAAATACACTATATTGCCAAAAGTATTCGCTCACCCATCCAAATAATTGAATTCAGGTGTTCCAATCACTTCCATGGCCACAGGTGTATAAAATGAAGCACCTAGGCATGCAGACTGCTTCTACAAACATTTGTGAAAGAATGGGCCGCTCTCAGGAGCTCAGTGAATTCCAGCGTGGTACTGTGATAGGATGCCACCTGTGCAACAAGTCCAGTCGTGAAATTTCCTCGCTACTGAATATTCCACAGTCAACTGTCAGTGGTATTATAACAAAGTGGAAGCGATTGGGAATGACAGCAACTCAGCCACGAAGTGGTAGGCCACATAAAATGACAGAGCGGGGTCAGTGGATGCTGAGGCGCATAGTGCGCAGAGGTCGCCAACTTTCTGCAGAGTCAATCGCTACAGACATCCAAAGTTCATGTGGCCTTCAGATTAGCTCAAGAACAGTGCGTAGAGAGCTTCATGGAATGGGTTTCCATGGCCAAGCAGCTGCATCCAAGCCATACATCACCAAGTGCAATGCAAAGCGTCAGATGCAGTGGTGTAAAGCACGCCGCCACTGGACTCTAGAGCAGTGGAGACGCGTTCTCTGGAGTGACGAATCACGCTTCTCCATCTGGCAATCTGATGGACGAGTCTGGGTTTGGCGGTTGCCAGGAGAACGGTACTTGTCTGACTGCATTGTGCCAACTGTGAAGTTTGGTGGAGGGGGATTATGGTGTGGGGTTGTTTTTCAGGAGCTGGGCATGGCCCCTTAGTTCCAGTGAAAGGAACTCTGAATGCTTCAGCATACCAAGAGATTTTGGACAATTCCATGCTCCCAACTTTGTGGGAACAGTTTGGGGATGGCCCCTTCCTGTTCCAACATGACTGCGCACCAGTGCACAAAGCAAGGTCCATAAAGACATGGATGAGCGAGTTTGGTGTGGAAGAACTTGACTGGCCTGCACAGAGTCCTGACCTCAACCCGACAGAGCACCTTTGGGATGAATTAGAGCGAAGACTGCGAGCCAGGCCTTCTCGTCCAACATCAGTGTCTGACCTCACAAATGCGCTTCTGGAAGAATGGTCAAAAATTCCCATAAACACGCTCCTAAACCTTGTGGAAAGCCTTCCCAGAAGAGTTGAAGCTGTTATAGCTGCAAAGGGTGGGCCGACATCATATTAAACCCTATGGATTAAGAATGGGATGTCACTTAAATTCATATGCGTCTAAAGGCAGATGAGCGAATACTTTTGGCAATATAGTGTATGTTGTGTGACTTTAGAAAACATGAAACACTTTTGTTGGAAAGCGAAGTGCATTTTAAGGGAGCACACTACAACTGCACATCAGTTTCATCATGAATGAACCAAGAATTGTTACTGTGAGAATATGTAGTTAAAGATGCTCATTATAGTACTTGTAATAAGTGGTGTTTTAAAAAAATATATTAACTGTATGGTTAAAATATTTTTATTTAAAATTAACAAAAATAATTTGTTTTAATGACATCTCGAGCATAGTCCTTGAAAACAAATAAAAATGTGCTTGAAAAGTCCTTGAATGTCCTTGACTTTAACTTTGAAGCATCTGTACGAACCCTGTTTATCCAAAAATCTTGGATCTTAACACATTCCCAAAAGACGCGTTGTGTCTGCAACTTCTGATTGGCATCGCCAGCAGGTGGGTGTGTCTTTAAGACCAAGCCTATATAATCAAGAGGGGGTCCAATAAAATCTGTGTAAAATCTTAAATTACATAAGGTGCACCCTTGCATCTCTAGTTGCAGACTTGATGTTTTTTAGAATCCTAGTCCACACTCCCTCCTCCAATACCAAGTTTAAATCTTTCTCCAATAATCTCTTGGAAGAAGTTGAAGCTCCGTCCCCCAGACTCTGAATTAACAGGAGTAATACACTGATGCCTCATGACCTTTTCCAAAGGCAGTAAACAAAACTCCGCTTTAGGGGGGTGTATGCTACTCCCAAAAATAGTACAGAGCAGGTGGCGCAATTGTAAATATCTAAAGAATATAGACCTGGGAATCCCAAAATGTTGAACCATATTTTCAAAGGATCTCAACACTCCACTCTTATATAGGTCACCGAGCATATTAACCTCCCTCACAATCCACTCTGTCCAGCAGAAAGGGGACTTATTAATACATCATTTTGGGTTAAGTCATATGCTCGAAGCAAAATTTAAATAAATGTCTGAATTAAACACTCTGCACACTTTTGTCCATACCGCATGCAAATGCAAGATAACGGGGTGTAACTTAACTTCTCTGGTTAATTTGATAGAAAGGCTTTGCAATGGCGAGATGGGGCAAGAACTTCCTGTTCAATACAAAACCAAGGAGTGGCTCTCTCAGGTGGAAGCGACCAATGAGCCAAATGTCTGAGACCAAATGCATAATAATAAAACAAAATCTTGGGTAGGCCTAGCTCACCTTTGTCAGTCAGCCTATGTAACTTACTGAAGTGTAATCTGGATGTTGACCATTCCAAATGAAGGACTTCACTATTAAATTGCTTGAAATAAGAGAGGGGGACATCTACAGGGAGAGACTGTAGCAGGTAGTTTCATTTTGGAATACAATTCATTTTAATAACATTAAGCTTCCCAGTCATAGATAAATGTAATGAAGCCCGAAAACCTTTTTATTAAAGGGTCAAAATTAACTCTAACTAAATCAGACAAATTTGCTGGGAATAAAATACCCAAATACTTAATGCCCTGTTTGGGCCACTGGAAGACGCCCAGCTGAAAAGCCGTTACTGGACAGTACGCTGTCATTTAGACCAATTAACTCTGTATCCTTGTAATTTAGAAAAGGAATTAATAATTCTGTGGAGGCAAGGCATAGATCTAGTAGGGTCAGAGACGAATAATAAAATATCATCTGCGTAAATCAAAAGCTTATGTGCCACACCTCCCACCACCACCCCTGGAAAATCATCCTCCTTTCTTATCATGGCTGCTAATGGTTCCAGGGCAAGAAAGAACAATAATGGGGAAAGAGGGCAACCCTTCCGGGTGCCCCTATCCAGAGTAAAATAATCTGAAATTAATTCATTTGTTTGTACTGATGCTACAGGGTGTCTATAAAGTAACTTAATCCATCCAATAAAAGTATTCCCAGACCCGTATATTTACAAAATCTTAAAAAAATAATCCCATTCTACCATATAAAACGCCTTTTCAGCATCAAGTGAGATGGCAGCGACCGGAATCTGATCATTAGCCACTGACCACATGATATTGATGAAACGCCTAATGTTATAAGAAGAGCTGCAGCACTGATTAAACGCCACTTGATCTATATGTATAAGAGAAGTCATAACTTGACCTAATCAGTTAGCCAGAATTTTTGACAGTATTTTTACGTCTAGCTGGTTCAGGGAAATTGGACAGTAACTCTTACACTCGCTTGGATCTTTGTCCTTTTTAAGAATCAAACTGATCCGGGCTTGTGTCACAGTTGACGGAAGCTTTCCATTCTTTAGTGATTCCGTATAAACTTCTAGCAAAAGTGGAGCCAGTTCTGTATCATAAGATCTAAAAAATTCAGCGGCAAAGCCACCTGGCCCCGGAACCTTGCCTCTAGGCAAGGCCTTAATTACCTCGTCAAGCTCCTCCAAGTTTATCTCAGAATCAAGAGAATTTTTTTGCTCTGTCGTCAGTTTAGGGAGTTCTAATGGTTCCACAAAGTTTCAAATATCTTCATTAGTAGACGAAGACGTGGAACTGTAGAGATCAAGATAGAATTCTTTAAAAGCATTATTAATATCAAATAATTTACCACCAGCAGATTTCACTGAGGGAATGGTAGAAAAAGACTCTCTCTGCTTTATATATCTTGCCAAAAGCTTCCCTGCTTTGTCACCCGACTCAAAGTATGGCTGTCCTGCCCTGAATAGCCAAAACGCCACCTTCCGTGACAAAATAGTATTATATCTGTATTTCAATCTGGTCAATTATCTGAGGCCGTCAGACGACATTCGGCGCTTCAAATATTACCTTCCAGCTCCACGAGTTCTCGTGCTTTGGATTTTTTGGTAAATATTGTATGATCCGACCCCTAAGAACCACCTTAAGTGCCTCCCAACCCACGCCCACAGAGGATACTGAGAACCAGTTGGTCTCCATATGAACATTGATTTCAGCCTTTAAAATTGGTTGGAATTCAGGATTTTGCAGAAGGGATACATTAAAGCCCCAACTATATGATTTTTGTTTTCTCCGTATGTGGCAAAATCTCTAAACTCACCAGGGTGTGATCTGAGACTAAGATGTTTCCAATTGAGCAATCAACAACAGATGAAATGAGGGACTTAGAGATATAAAAAAAAATCTATTCTAGAATAAATCTTATGGACTAATGAAAAGAATGTATAGTTGCTACCAGATGGGTTCAAATGTCTCCAAATATCTGTAAGACCAAGATTTTTACACATCATGTGAAGTGTCAGTGTTGCTCTAGAGGGCTTGCACACTTTTGCTTCACTATGATCAAGGACTGAGTCCATCAATAGAGTAAAGTCTCCTTCCAATATTATATCATGAGGGGTGCCAGAGGCTTGTAACATACCTTCAGGGTCTAAAAAAAAGCCCTGATCATCAGCGTTAGGTGCGTAATATTAACCAAAATCAACCTTTTCCCCTGAATTTCTGCTAAAACAATAATGACTAATTTATCTTTAATCTGTTTTAGGCATTTGAATTGTAGATGCTTATTTATCAGTGTAATGATTCCCCTGCTCTTACTTGAGCCAGCACTAAAGAAAACATGTCCACCCCATATCTTCCCAAATTTTTCAGCTTCCTGCGGGGAAAGATGCGTTTCTTGACGAAACACTATATCATATTTCTTATGCTTAAGAAGAGAAATAACCTTCCTTCTTTTTATGGGGTGCCCCAACCCATTCACATTCCACGTGGAGAGAGACAGTCCACTCATATTAACATTTGACATTTTGACATATAAGAAAAAATAGATTGTATGTCAAAAACAAGATTATAAAGACCACATTCCAACATTGGTGTGACCATTTAAACCTGAACTTCCCCCAGAATAAAACAAACAGAAAAAAGAAAAACGTGCACATTAACCCCTTGCATGACAGTGCCAACTGGCATCCATCCCTCCATTATCCATGAAGAACATCGCCTGCTGTGGGCATGTGAATGTTCCACAGCCCTCCCTAGCATCCATTCTCAATTTGGCCAGGAACATCAGTGCAAATGCGACCCTCCGTTGATGCAAAAGTCTTTTGCATTCCTTGAATCAGTAACGTCTCTCTCTCTCTCTCCTGTCGAATTTGCAAAGTCTGGGAACAAGAAAATGCTGTGGTTTTTCCAAGAAAGCCCTCCTTCACTCTTCGCCTCGCGCAACACAAGATCTTCATCGGATGATCTCAGAAATTTGGCCAGAATTGATCAGGGCCTGTCTCCCTCCGCAGATCTCCAAGCCGGAACCCTGTGAGCTCGCTCGATTTCCAGCTTATGGCCTGTTATGTCGAGCAGATTCGGAAGGAGCCCATCAAGGAATTTCACCATATCCTGACCCTCTTCAACCTCAGGAATTCCAACAATATGGACGTTATTCCGCCGGCTATGGTTCTCCTTGTCTTCCAACTTCTCCCAGACACGCTCCAAATCTACCTTTGTCGCTAGCGGATTAGCAGATAATTCCCTCTCCGATGACTCCTGATAATTGATCTGTTTCTCGACATCCCCCACTCTTGTAACTACCTCAGAGAACTTTGCCTCCATGGCAGTGATCGATCAACACATCACAGCCAGATCCTCCAAATCAGCAATGACCTTCATCAGCATTGCCGACATGCCCAGCATCTTTCGCCACATCTCCTGTATCTCTCCAACCAAATCAACTCCCAGGCTCGCGGCCCACTCAGGAGTGTCAGCTTGAGGATGTAAGTGTCTTTTAATGTCTCCAGGGCCCGAGGAATTTGAATTCTTTGACATATTGTCCTCCTAGAACAGTTATGGAACAGAGTGTATCGAATCTCACCGATTTATATAATTAAAAGTGTTAAAACTAGCAAAGTGCGCAGAGCTCACCATTCACACGTCCGATCCTCGCATGGCGTCACCGGACCGATAATATTATTATTAATGTTATACTACATGTGGTATTTTATTATTATTATTATTATTTATTCTTGTATATTCTTAAATACTTATATTTTCTATTATATTCTTTTTATATTATTATTATTATACAAATGTTAATTAGCCTATATTTGCCCTACCTGTTCAGTAAACTCATTGTTACAGGAAACACCATGGAAACTGACATGGTCTGGATTGTCAGCCATTTCTCATCAGACAACTCCAAAGTCCTGGTCTCTGGAAGTTTGGTAATGGATCTGTCAGATAGTACCGCAGTAATCGCCCATCTTTGCTCGTGGAGTCGTTAGAACATATCACTGACTGAATTCCAGCGTGTTTTGCAGGACTGCATTAGTTTGTGCTGGGGCAAACCCTGCTGTTCCTGTTTTTTCTTGTGTGCCATGGTTACCACAGTACTATGGTGAAAATGGCTTACCAGTCTTGTGCACGCACCAATCAGTCGGGTCTTGGCGTTAGCCTTCAATCCGTCACTTATGGCTAACTGCAGTGTGTGGGCGAAGCAGGGCGCTGACTCCCATTCCAGTAGGTCATTGTTGGCCAATACAGTGTTGCTTGCATTGTCATGGACACAGGCATTGACCTTGTCTTCAAGGCCCCAGGTGCTGGTAGCTCTTCGGAGATGTTCTGCCAAGTTCTCCACAGTGTGTCGCTCAACGAGCGTGCGAATCTGGAGCATCTTACTGATAAGTTCGCTCTCAACAATAAAATGGCTTGTTATGGTCATGCAAGACTCTGTTGTCATTGATGTCCAGCCATCTGTAGTTATTGCCACATACTCAGCCTTCTCCATAGTCTCTTTCATGTTCGCCATCATTTCTGATGCTCCAGCTCTAGCCTTGACATCATAATTTTCCGCCCTGGTACGGTGTATTCAGGCTCTATGTAGTCAATCAGTTTTCAGAAGCCTTCACCCTCAATGAAACTGAGTGGTTGTATGTCCCTTGCAGTCATCTTTGAGATGAGCTCGGTTATTTAAAAAAAAAAATTGTAATCACGATTATTAATCACAATTAGTCTGCTCTTTTGAAGTTTTATTTATTTATTTTATGGCAGGGCTGCACAATTTGGAAAAAAAAAAAAAATAATACTGTTGCCACAGCTTTGATATATTTTTCTTTAAAAGTCAAATTACATTTACATTTACATTAGCAGCTCTCATGTTGAACAAGGTGTTAAAACTACAAACAAGTAAATTCTTTTTGACCAAAATTAAGTCATGTTTTGTCCATGTTTTACTTCCAATTTAAGGGTTTTCAACCTTTAGTTCACTTTAAAAAATTAATTTACTTATATTATTATTTTTATTGCAATAAACAGTAGTAATATATTTCTGTAATAATTTAGCAGGCGGCAATGCTAAACGGTCTCAAGCCTTAATTTGATGTGTGTTGTGTGTGTGTTTCTGTTGTCAACAGATTTGGCAGGCTCTGGTGCTCCATCCAAACATAGTGAAATGCCCTTATCTCTTCAACCCACAAAACCCTGGTGCCATGGGTTTACTTTAGATTTTTTAGACACCTGTAATGGCCAAACATACCTGAAATTACGCAAATGTGCAATGAGGTAAATCTGGAGCGCTTTTTAGCACGTTCAACACACATTAATGACAGTTTAAGTTTATTCAGCTGACTTGCTACGTAATCAGTTAATGACTGAACACACAGATTTATTGAATGACTGGTCTCAGAATATTTTGAAAGGCACCTGATTTTCATCCTACCTCCACATTGTCTCCGAAGGCAGCATGTTCAAGCTTTCTGATGCGAGCCTCGTATCAATCAAAGCAATATATAAAACATACTTGTAAACATCTGCGGCTCAGTATGTCAGTGCGTGCTCAAAACTGAAAAGTGAAGAGAGCTCAGTTGGTCAGGTGAGGTGAAAAGAGACTCAGAAGCACTTGTGATTTGACCTATCATCTTTAGACACAGCCTATTATAAAAATGAGAAACAATTTGCGACTTTAGCTGGCTGATAATTTTTGTTTGCTAGCTCACTAATACCGCAGACGGTTATGCTTAATTAATCGTGATCACGATTAAAATACGATTGTGCAGCCCTATATTTAACCGACATGATGTCTACTAGTAGCAGCAGTACCGTTTAGTCGACTAGTCTCGCACATCCCTAATCCACAGTCGCTAACGTTAATGAATGAATAGAATACAACAGGTGTATTGTTTTATTCAAAGACTAAAAGCTGTTTATTTGTGCACAGCATAGAGTTACGGATGTTATGAACAGATGTGGCTTACCTGTCACGTTTCTTTCATGAAACTTAAAAAGAATATGATAAACTGTTACACACGATTACTTAAAGCAAATCCCATTTAAAAGAATCCCAAAAACACTGTGATACAATGTGTAGATTCCGAGGTACTTTAACTTGTGTGTTTTTTCTCTCAACAACGCGATTTTGACCTGGTGAGACTTTATGTACGGAAAATACGGTATATATAGAATACACTTATTTAAGATACATTCTCTGAAAGCAAGTCTAAATATCTTCTATATTGCTTCTCAAGTAAATGTATCTTGTTGTCAGGATTTAAGATATTTTAAAATGAAAAACAAGAAAAAACAGTTTTTTTGTTTGTTGTTTTTTTGCAGTGAAATTTTTACTAAAACTAAATATAAATATATGTATTTCCCTTTAATTTTAGTGCATGTAATTTAGAGGTAATTTTTAAAAGATGATTTTGTCCAAGGGGGCCTGGGTAGCTCAGCGAGTATTGACGCTGACTAACACCCCTGGAGTCGCGAGTTTAAATCCAGGGCGTGCTGAGTGACTCCAGTCAGGTCTTCTAAGCAACCAAATTGGCCTGGTTGCTAGGGAGGGTAGAGTCACATGGGGTAACCTCCTCGTGGTCACTATAATGTGGTTCTCACTCTCAGAGGGGTGCGCGGTGAGTTGTGCGTGGATGCCGCGGAGAATAGCGTGAAGCCTCCACACGCGCTACGTCTCCACGGTAACGCGCTCAACAAGCCACGTGATAAGATGCGCAGATTGACGGTCTCAGAAGCGGAGGCAACTGAGATTCGTCCTCCGCCACCCAGATTGAGGCGAGTCACTACGCCACCATGAGGATTTAGAGTGCATTGGGAATTGGGCATTCCAAATTGGGGAGAAAGATGATTTTGTTCTCTTTATTGTTAGTAAGCATGTTTAAAACAAAATTTTAAATTGGGGCACAAGCTGAATAGTCAGTTAAGAGCTAATGATTAATCTTTGCAATAATCGCCCGAATAGTCGAGTAATCGTTCTAATAATCGTTAGATTAATCGATTATCAAAATAATCATTAGTTGCAGCCCTACATGAGGGCTCTATGTGCACATGTCATCTCTTCTCAGCATTCAGAAATGCTGTTGAGTTTGGATGGGAGAGTGTCAAAATGGGAAAAAATAATAAATAAAGACAATAATGTATGCTTGTTTAAATGGTTTTATTTTTATTAGCATTTTTTAGTCTGATTATTTTAATCATTATGAAAATAAATATTAAACATGACAAACAGAATGAAGATTTATTGTATATACCAGTTTATAAGAACAACAAGTATTATTGTTGTAATTCAGATTGTTATTATCCTACATGTAAGTTGATTCTGTGTCATCTCCAGTGCTCTCTCCAATGCTCCGTGTATACGTCAGCGTCTGAATTCACTCACTCATTCTGTTCACTCCTTGCCTGATATAGGGCACTCACAGATATCCACTATATAGGAAATAGTGAATGAGTTAACAAGTGAGCGATTTCAGATGCAGCTTTTGTCCCATGTCTGGGAGTGACAGTGTGTTCTGGAAGCACTGTGTATGTGTCACTCCATCTGAATGACTTTACTGTGAACATCTAGAAAATATTTTTCAAAGTGTCAATAAACAGTGCGCTACAAACTCTCTGCATGTTTTGGATTTTCAGAACACGTTATTTCAGGATGACCAGAGAAACATTTCCTATGTGATGACTGGTCCGCTGGTTAGTCCAGTTATGAACGAGTTATCAGTCACATTACTTTTTTGATGCGCATCTTTTATTCCAAATAAATTCAATAGGAGTTTATTCGGTAAATGTGTTTCCATCATAGTTTAAGCGTTTTCTGATTGAATAAAAAATGTATCCACCTCAAGTGAACATACGTTTTTCTGTGCATTTTGGAGATTTTATTTGCATCTTGGTGCTTGTTTTTTCAGATGAACCCGCTCCTGCCCTCGTTTCTCCTGCCGCTCCTGCTCTCTTTCAGTCTCCGTTTTCATCAGGTAAGTTTCGTCTTTCCTTACATACTGTTCTTTTGGTCTTTCACACATGGGTTTTGGTTGCATTTGTTGTGATGTTTGACTAATGCTGAGCGATGTTTGTAAAATTATAAAGTATCTAATATTTTTTCTGCTTGAAGAAAACTAGTCCTTTGTGTTTCTGGATGATCACTGAAAGCATGTCATAGAGTGATGCTTGATTTTCGGCTAATTCAGACTAGGGTTGTCTTGATACCAGTAGTCAAAACTAATTACATTGCAATTAGACTATTTTCAATACTTATTTTACTACCACAGCAAAAACTGAAATGCCATTAAACACTTCATAATTTGAAAACACCTCTACAAATATTTGCCAATGATATTAAATCAGTTGTGTGTAGCTCAGAGCTGACTTCCACAAAGAGCTCTTACATGTTTTTCAGTTGTGCCTGTGAGCAGTCTGTTTCTACCATGATGAAGGCGTGTCTCAAAAATATTGATTAGGCTATGTGACTGGACGCAGCAGGAAGGTTACAGAACAACATCAGCATATTGCAGGGTCATCGCCAGAACATGAGGAACGGAGGAGCAGTCGGGACACTCTTATGATCTGACACACTACGCTAACTAAGTAAATGATACTTTACAAAGTAATAACCACACCACAATATGTTAAGTAAATCTGCTCTTAAAATAATTATACATTGAGGTTGAGTTTTAAAAACATTTTTTTTTTTTTTTTTTTTTTTTCATCTACATCGGCGGGGCTCTCTTAGCATTTTAAAATCACATTCTAGATCATTTCCAGATCTTGAACCACAAATTCCATAAAAAAGTGTCTTTTTTTACAGATCATACCTGTATTACGTTCACATCCCCATCAAAACAACACTCTGAAGAAAAGTGTTATTGTTGTTTTTCGATCACATACGATCCTATTCTCGACTTAGTGATAATTATTTAACTAATAGAACAGGCAGCGTGATTTGTTTTCCCTTCAGCATGGCTGCCCAAATGAATATTAATCTTATGGAATGCTGAAAAATGATTTGCTTGGTCCTGCTATCATTTGTCATTGTACTGTATGCGCACTCTGCCGACAGATAATATGCAGTGGAGAGTGCCTTCTTCACATGTTCAAGAGATGTCTAGTCACTTTACTTTCATCAGAGTCATCTCACTGCAGGTTATGTTTGAGCTGATTATGAGGGTTCTCTCATAATAAACTTGGAAAAACTCATTTTTATGCTACAATTATTTTATAAATATTTTCTATTCCAAGAACTACACTACTTCTATTTAAAAATGTGTTTTAACCATGTATTATTGTTTTAAAAAAATGACATTTTCTCTGCGGATGCACACAACATGCGATTAAAGTTGATTTAGAGTCAGCGTTTCCTGTCCAACTAGTGATTAAGGTTTGAATTTGAGTTGGAGGAACTAATCCTACACCAACAAGAATGGGCAGCGTTATTGCAGAGCAGCAGTTAGAAGCAGTAAGCAGTAGATTGAGTGAGAATTACAAGGAAAGTTCCTAAGGATTTTTATTGGTACATTAATTTTTCCCCTCATGCCTGTAAAACTATTTACAGCACTCAGAGGGACATTGCCCCCTAATGCCCACCTTTGGCAGCGCCCCTGGTATGACTTGAAAGGGATGCACCAGTCTTATATCTGGATCTTATACCCTGCTCCGATACTGACTTTCTAAACAAATCGGGCCATCATACCTGCCAGATGAGACCAATCCAAATCCGATACTGTGTTTCATTGACCACGTTTACGTGCTCTTAAGAAAACGGTTTATTCCAAAGTTTTAACAGAAAGCGGTGTTCTGAAACGTCATGTAAGCAAGAACGCTGGTTTCCTTATGCTGTTTAAGGGATTAAGCGGTTTAACACACCTAGGTTTCTCTCTTGAGATCACGGCTTAATGTGCTCATGTAAACACATAAGCGGCGTTCTGATGAGTGTTTGAAGAGTGCGTGTGCATGGAACAGACCAGATAAAAAAACATCATAGTATGGAATCCAACAACATGTCAAAACAGTGGAAAGAATAAAACGTTTCTGGGAGTACAGTGGGAAAAGCTCATACACTATAAACTATACCCATTTCTACACACCAATGTAAAATAGCAACTGTCCCTCACATTCGCATATATGCGCTTGTACATTAGGGGAATCCGGAGTTTCATGTAAGAGGGAAACCCCACTACTGTGTCGCAATTCACCTGCAGGTCGCAATAGTGAGTTAAGGAAACAAACACAGCAACAACTCTGGAATATCTTGGAATAAAGCAAAACAACAGAGAGTAAAATAGAGAAGTCTTCCTCAGATGCCATGTGTGTTATTTACTCGAGCGTCATGGGGAAATTACGTTACCGTGGAGAAAGCTACTTACTGATAGAGCCACATGTATATGGGAGTAAAGAGTACGCTGCTTATACAATGCATGTAAATGGGAATGCTGTTTTCTCACAATAAGCCGTTTCTGTTGTCCATGTAAACGCAGTCACTGACAAGTTCAAAAAAATTACATAAAAGCAACATTATATAGTACTCCATGTACAGTGCATCCGGAAAGTATTCACAGCGCTTCACTTTTTCCACATTTTATGTTATGTTACAGCCTTATTCCAAAATGGATTAAATTCATTATTTTCCTCAAAATTCTACAAACAATACCCCATAATGACAACGTGAAAGAAGTTTGTTTGAAATCTTTGCAAATTTATTAAAAATAAAAAATGAAAAAAATCACATGTACATAAGTATTCACAGCCTTTGCTCAATACTTTGTTGAAGCACCTTTGGCACCAATTACAGCCTCAAGTCTTTTTGAGTATGATGCTACAAGCTTGGCACACCTATTTTTGGGCAGTTTCTCCCATTCTTCTTTGCAGGACTTCTAAAGCTCTATCAGGTTGGATGGGGAGCATTGGTGCACAGCCAATTTCAGATCTCTCCAGAGATGTTCAATCAGGTTCAAGTCTGGGCTCTGGCTGGGCCACTCAAGGACATTCAAAGAGTTGTCCTGTAGCCACTCCTTTGTTATCTTGGCTGTGTGCTTAGGGTCGTTGTCCTGTTGGAAGATGAACCTTCGCCCCAGTCTGAGGTCCAGAGCGCTCTGGAGCAGGTTTTCATCAAGGATGTCTCTGTACATTGCTGCATTCATCTTTCCCTCGATCCTGACTAGTCTCCCAGTTCCTGCCGCTGAAAAACATCCCCCCAGCATGATGCTGCCACCACCATGCTTCACTGTAGGGATGGTATTGGCCAGGTGATGAGCGGTGTTTAATATCAGTCAAATGCTGACCATTAAAATAAAGAATAAACAAAATCAAATAAATAGCTAAATAAACATCAGTACTGTTTAATATCAGTCAAATGCTGACCATTAAAATAAAGAATAAACAAAATCAAATAAATAGCTAAATAAACATCAGTACTGTTTAGTATCAGTCAGATGCTGACCATTAAAATAAAGAATAAACAAAATCAAATAAATAGCTAAATAAACATCAGTACTGTTTAATATCAGTCAAATGCTGACCATTAAAATGAAGAATAAACAAAATCAAATAAATAGCTAAATAAACATCAGTACTGTTTAGTATCAGTCAAATGCTGACCATTAAAATAAAGAATAAACAAAATAAAATAAATAGCTAAATAAACATCAGTACTGTTTATTATCAGTCAAATGCTGACCATTAAAATAAAGAATAAACAAAATAAAATAAATAGCTAAATAAACATCAGTACTGTTTCGTATCAGTCAAATGCTGACCATTAAATTAAAAAATAAATAGCTAAATAAACATCAGTACTGTTTAATATCAGTCAAATGCTGACCATTAAAATAAAGAATAAACAAAATAAAATAAATAGCTAAATAAACATCAGTACTGTTTCGTATCAGTCAAATGCTGACCATTAAATTAAAAAATAAATAGCTAAATAAACATCAGTACTGTTTATTGTCAGTCAAATGCTGACCATTAAAATAAAGAATAAACAAAATCAAATAAATAGCTAAATAAACATCAGTACTGTTTATTATCAGTCAAATGCTGACCATTAAAATAAAGAATAAACAAAATAAAATAAATAGCTAAATAAACATCAGTACTGTTTCGTATCAGTCAAATGCTGACCATTAAATTAAAAAATAAATAGCTAAATAAACATCAGTACTGTTTATTGTCAGTCAAATGCTGACCATTAAAATAAAGAATAAACAAAATCAAATAAATAGCTAAATAAACATCAGTACTGTTTAATATCAGTCAAATGCTGACCATTAAAATAAAGAATAAATAAAATCAAATAAATAGCTAAATAAACATCAGTACTGTTTAGTATCAGTCAAATGCTCACCATTAAAATAAAGAATAAACAAAATCAAATAAATAGCTAAATAAACATCAGTACTGTTTAGTATCAGTCAAATGCTCACCATTAAAATAAAGAATAAACAAAATAAAATAAATAGCTAAATAAACATCAGTACTGTTTAGTATCAGTCAAATGCTGACCATTAAAATAAAGAATAAATAAAAATTAAGCAAATAGCTAAATAAACATCAGTACTGTTTAGTATCAGTAAAATGCTGACCATTAAAATAAAGAATAAACAAAATAAAATAAATAGCTAAATAAACATCAGTACTGTTTAGTATCAGTCAAATGCTGACCATTAAAATAAAGAATAAATACAAATAAAATAAATGGCTAAATAAACATCAGTACTGTATGTTTAGTACAAGTCAATTGCTGACTATTTAAATCAGTATTACTGTTTAGTATCAGTCAAATGCTGATCATTAAATAAAGAATAAACAAAATAAAATAAATAGCTAAATAAACAACAGTACTGTTTAATATCAGTCAAATGCTGACCATTTAAATAAAGAATAAACAAAATAAAATAAATAGCTAAATAAACATCAGTACTGTTTAATATCAGTCAAATGCTGACCATTAAAATAAAGAATAAACAAAATCAAATAAATAGCTAAATAAACATCAGTACTGTTTAGTATCAGTCAGATGCTGACCATTAAATTAAAAAATAAATAGCTAAATAAACATCAGTACTGTTTATTATCAGTCAAATGCTGACCATGAAAATAAAGAATAAATAAAAATACAATAAATAGCTAAATAAACATCAGTACCGTTTAGTATCAGTCAAATGCTGACCATTAAAATAAAGAATAAATAAAATAAATAGCTAAATAAACATCAGTACTGTTTATTATCAGTCAAATGCTGACCATGAAAATAAAGAATAAATAAAAATACAATAAATAGCTAAATAAACATCAGTACCGTTTAGTATCAGTCAAATGCTGACCATTAAAATAAAGAATAAATAAAATAAATAGCTAAATAAACATCAGTACTGTTTAGTATCAGTCAAATGCTAACTATTAAAATAAAATAAATAGCTAAATAAACATCAGCACTGTTTAGTATCAGTCAAATGCTGACCATTAAATTAAAGAATAAATAAAAATAAAACAAATAGCTAAATAAACATCAGTACTGTTTCGTATCAGTCAAATGCTGACCATTAAATTAAAAAATAAATAGCTAAATAAACATCAGTACTGTTTATTATCAGTCAAATGCTGACCATGAAAATAAAGAATAAATAAAAATACAATAAATAGCTAAATAAACATCAGTACCGTTTAGTATCAGTCAAATGCTGACCATTAAAATAAAGAATAAATAAAAATACAATAAATAGCTAAATAAACTTCAGTACTGTATGTTTAGTACAAGTCAATTGCTGACCATTAAAATAAAGAATAAATACAAATAAAATAAATAGTTAAACATCAGCACTGTTTAGTATCTGTCAAATGCTGACCATAAAAATAAAGAATAAATAAAAATAAAACAAATAGCTAAATAAACATCAGTACTGTATGTTTAGTACAAGTCAATTGCTGACCATTAAAATAAAGAATAAATAAAATAAATAGCTAAATAAACATCAGTACTGTTTAGGATCAGTCAAATGCTGACCATTAAAATAAAGAATAAATAAAAATACAATAAATAGCTAAATAAACATCAGTACTGTTTAGTATCAGTCAGATGCTGACTATTAAAATAAAGAATAAATACAAATAAAATGAATAGTTAAATATCAGTACTGTTTAGTAGCATTCAAATGCTGACCATTAAAATAAAGAATAAACAAAATAAAATAAATGGCTAAAGAAACATCAGTACCTTTTAGTATCAGTCAAATGCTGACCATTAAAATAAAGAATAAATACAAATACAATAAATAGCTAAATAAACATTAGTACTGTTTAGTATCAGTCAAATGCTGACCATGAAATTAAAGAATAAATAAAAATAAATAGCTAAATAAACATCAGTACTGTTTAGTAGCATTCAAATGCTAACCATTAAAATAAAGAATAAACAAAATAAAATAAATAGCTAAATAAACATCAGTACTGTTTAGGATCAGTCAAATGCTGACCATTAAAATAAAGAATAAATACAAATACAATAAATAGCTAAATAAACATTAGTACTGTTTAGTAGCATTCAAATGCTGACCATTAAAATAAAGAATAAATAAAAATAAATAGCTAAATAAACATCAGTACTGTTTAGTAGCATTCAAATGCTGACCATTAAAATAAAGAATAAACAAAATAAAATAAATAGCTAAATAAACATCAGTACTGTTTAGGATCAGTCAAATGCTGACCATTAAAATAAAGAATAAATACAAATAAAATAAATAGTTAAATAAACATCAGTACTGTTTAGTATCAGTCAAATGCTGACCATTAAAATAAAGAATAAATAAAAATACAATAAATAGCTAAATAAACATCAGTACTGTTTAATATTAGTCAAATGCTGACCATTAAAATGAAGAATAAATACAAATAAAATAAATAGTTAAACATCAGTACTGTTTAGTAGCATTCAAATGCTGACCATTAAAATAAAGAATAAACAAAATAAAATAAATAGCTAAATAAACATCAGTACTGTTTAGTATCAGTCAAATGCTGACCATTAAAATAAAGAATAAATACAAATAAAATAAATGGCTAAATAAACATCAGTACTGTATGTTTAGTACAAGTCAATTGCTGACTATTTAAATCAGTATTACTGTTTAGTATCAGTCAAATGCTGACCATTAAAATAAAGAATAAATAAAAATAAAACAAATAGCTAAATAAACATCAGTACTGTTTAGTATCAGTCAAATGCTGACCATTAAAATAAAGAATAAATAAAAATAAAATAAATATCTAAATAAACATCAGTACTGTTTAGTATTAGTCAAATGCTAACCATTAAAATAAAGAATAAATAAAAATAAAATAAATAGCTAAATAAACATCAGTACTGTTTAGTAACAGTCACATGCTGACCATTAAAATAAAGAATAAATACAAATAAAATAAACAGTTAAATAAACATCAGTACTGTTTAGTAGCATTCAAATGTTGACCATTAAAATAAAGAATAAACAAAATAAAATAAATAGCTAAATAAACATCAGCACCGTTTAGTATCAGTCAAATGCTGACCATTAAAATAAAGAATAAACAAAATAAAATAAATAGCTAAATAAACATCAGTACTGTTTAGTATCAGTCAAATGCTGACCATTAAAATAAAGAATAAATAAAAATAAAACATAGCTAAATAAACTTCAGTACTGTTTAGTATCAGTCAAATGCTGACCATTAAAATAAAGAATAAACAAAATAAAACAAATAGCTAAATAAACATCAGTACTGTTTAGTATCAGTCAAATGCTGACCATTTAAAATAAAGAATAAATAAAAATAAAACAAATAGCTAAATAAATATCAGTAGTACTGTTTAGTATCAGTCAAATGCTGACCATTCAACTAAAGAATAAATAAAAATACAATAAATAGCTAAATAAACATCAGTACTGTATGTTTAGTACAAGCAAATTGCTGACCATTAAAATAAAGAATAAATAAAAATACAATAAATAGCTAAATAAAAATCAGTATGACTGTTTAGTATCAGTCAAATGCTGACCATTAAAATAAAGAATACAAATAAAATAAATAGCTAAATAAACATCAGTACTGTTTAGTATCAGTCAAATGCTGACCATTAAAATAAAGAATAAATTAAAATAAAACAAATAGCTAAATAAACATCAGTACTGTTTAGTATCAGTCAAATGCTGACCATTAAAATAAAGAATAAATAAAAATAAAACAAATAGCTAAATAAATATCAGTAGTACTGTTTAGTATCAGTCAAATGCTGACTATTTTAATACTGCCAGTCAATTGGGCAGGTTGTAAAACAAGAAGCATTTACACCTGCCGAGTCAAGAGAAAAACAGCGGCAGAGGTGTTACACCGTATTCTGCTATACAAGTTCAGGGGAAACTTTCAATGGTGGAAAACCAGACTTTTAAATATGACATTTTATAAATGCAACGACTGGAATTGTTTTGGTTGAAGGGGGTACCAAACTGTGAATCCTGAACAAAACAGTTTGATGAAAACATGTTTACACATTAGCTTCCACTCTGTTGACAAGGTAATAAATAGCTTTGTGGTTAGCTAGTTAGCTATAAGCTTGTTGTCACAGAGAGTAAAAGACGGATGTTATTTATTTACTTTCCAGCATTGCGTCTCACCAACTAGGTAATAACATAGCGTGAAATCAACACTCAACAGACACAATCCACCACCGCACTGTTGTATGTTGAGCTGCAATAAGATGCCCTGATGTTTACCTTTCAATCTGCTACATTACTGACTGCACTGACAAACTATGTCTGGCTAACATAGCAAACAGATGTGATAAACATGAGTGACATGGTTGTCAGGGACAGGGTTAACGTTATATTAGTAATATTGAAAAAGGAAAATGATGGGGTCATTGTTTATTAACTTTCCAGTATGTATTTCACAAACTAGTTAGCAACTTACCGAGAAGACACCGCTTAACTCCACACCGTTTAACTCCGCCCTGTCTGCAGAGCCACCATCAGCTCAGAGTCAGCTCTGTAAACAATGGAGCCGGAGCGTGCTCTGCTGGACAAACTACCAGTTCTAAAGCATTGTTTTCTGGATTATATGTTCTGAAAAAAAGTGTTCATGTCAGCGCATATCAGTAAGCATATACGCCGATGCCGATATATCGGTGAAAGTCTAATATCAACTGACCGATATATTGGTTGGGCACTAATTGGTATACAAGTACTGGTATTATTGTCACCCCTAATGCAGTCTCAAACAGAATGCTGTTCTGCTGAACGGTTGAAATGATGGATGGTTGATATGTGTCTTGATTTGTGATCTCTTCTCTCAATTTCTCAAGCAGGGTTCCCACGTTCCTTGAAAGTACTTACATTTCAGACACACAGATTCAAGGCTGAACAATTAATCCAAATTAAAATAAAATCCCAATGTGACCGAGTGCGATTATCAAACCGCAAAGGCGATTGAATTATTGAATGTGCACACGCTGCTCACTTCACGAACTGCTCTGTTCTCTGTTACAGATACTCAGTAGGGTGGCACCATAAACTCCACCGGCTGCCCTTCCTTGCACGTTATGCGTTATTCAAGGACACAATAGCAGTCACGGAACACAGAGAATTGCAAGGGCAGGATTGCAAGTATTGCGCACCATTTTATTTATTCCCGAAAGTTCCACGTTCATAATGCAGGAAATTTTGTCTTTCTATCTTAATTCCAGAATCAGCGTGAGTCTCGTTCGCGTACTGCATAACGCAGCTCATTGGATGCTTGTTGAGTTTAATTTGAATGCACAGTGAGCAAAGGAAGAGCATTGTTGCATATTTGTTGCATATTTGTTCAATTTAAAATGTATAAACATGTTAATTTGACATGCATATGGAGTAATATTGCGTCTCTGCAAGTGACAGACGAGATAGAACTATTGTTACTGTTCATAATTACATTGCAAGTGCGTGACAGTGGAGCGATCTTGTTGCTTCTTCGAGAGAAGAGAAACACCTAATAAAGACAACTTCATCATCCCGATAAACACCTGTTACATCTAGGGCTGTCGCGATAACCGCAATATTGTAATACCGCACTATTGACAAGCCAACCGCAGAGGATGGCAAGCAACCGCCGCAACTGCTATGTTCACGTTTTTTCTTTTTTTCATGAGGCTATGCCCTTCTAGTTTTACACTTCATACATGTGTATTGAATGTTAAATTAATTAATAATGAAAACAAGAGTTAAGAGTGTAATTTTTCCCGCCAACTGTCTGTTCGCATCCAGTGCTGCTGAGTTTTAGTCTGTTTTTTAAGATTGAAACAATGGCAGCTGCTCTGGTCCCAGAACCAAATGTAACTTCACCAGTTTGGGAACATTTTGGCTTTCAATCGAATGAAAAGGGAGAGCCAGCCAATTTAGATGAGGCAATATGCAAAATCTGCACCTGAAAGGTCCCTGTGAAACGGGGAAATACATCGAATTTGTGGTCTCACCTAGCTACCTATCATCCAGCTATCGAAGCGCAGCTGCCCCCACCAGCATCAAGTTGCGGAGCAGCCTCAAAAGGGACAGCTCAGGCCAGTGCCGACCGACAGTTAGGAGTGGCTGAAGCCTTTGCGTGAGTTGTCAAATACAGCTGTGAAAGTGACAGGCATAAATGCCTTACAGCCGCTGTCATGCAGTATCTGGTTGAGGAGATGCTTCAAAAATTCAACAAGCAATACGAGTTGCCTGGCAAAACCTACTTCTCAGAGACTGCTGTCCCGAAAATGTACAACACAGTAAAGACATCGATCAAAAGCGAGTTCAATAAAGTCGACTACTCTGCCACAACTGATATGTGGTCAAGTGTCAATATGACTCCTTATATGAGTCTAACGGTAGATTATCTGAGCACGGACTGGACTCAATCACATTGCCTCAACAGTGTTTATGCCCCAGAACCACATGTCCAACAATATTTCGAAAGCTCTCCGACACGCATTTGATGAGTGGTCCCTGGATGAAAAGAAGTTGGCCTGTATGACTACAGACAACGGGGCAAACATCGTAGCAGCAGTGAACAAATTGAACTGCCATTGGCTGAACTGCTTTGGTCACAATTTACATTTGGCAGTGACAAACGCAACGGCAAGCGCTAAGGACCGCACAGCCCGAGCAATGGGCCTGTGCCACACCTTGGTCAGTACGTTCTCTCAGAGCTAGTTGAAGAGAAGAGATCTGGCGAAAGCACAAGCGGAACTCCAAATCTCTCAGCATGGCCTCATACTGGTAAGCTACGAAATTTAGACTATTAGGTTATTAGAGGCAACTTTATCAATGACCAAACTGCATAGAGTTCACACAATAAAATACTTGTCATTTAGGCTACGTTCAAATTCATCAAGTTAATATGGCATTGCAGTCTCTAAGCTATGCCTGTATTCTGTTGCTGGCTTGTTGTGATGATTTAAATGTATTTTTTCATTTAGTAAAAATATATTGAAACGAATAATATTTCAAAATGTAGCCTATATTGTTATTTTGTTAATAAAGAGATTTAGGCTAATTTCAGTTCAATAATTTAACGGCCAGTAGGCTACTCTGTGCAGGATATTTAATGAATATGGCATTGCAGCCTGCCTGTATTCTGTTGCTGGCTTGCTGGGATGATTTAAATGTATTTTTTGTTTAATAAAAATATATTGAAACAAATAATAATTTTAAATGTAGCCTATAGCCTATTTTGTTAGGCTAATTACTTAATAGATGTAGGCTAATTTCAGTTCAGTAATTTAATGGCCAATACTCTGTGCAGGACTGCGCTACGAGATGGAGCACCAAACAGAAAATGGTGGACAGAGTTTTGGAGCAAATCCCGGCTATCAAAAGAGTTTTGGATGACCGGCAACACCAGCATCTAATTCCGTGCTGGGAGGACATCGCTGTCTTTGATGCTGTGAATGCGGCCTTGAAACCCATGGCTGAGTTTACGGATCTGCTGTCTGGCGAGATCTCTGTTACCATGTCATCAGTCAAACCTGTCCTGAAACTCCTGACTGGAGATGTTCTGAAACCATCAGATGAGGGCACCACCTTAACATTGAACATCAAGCGAAAGATGTGCAGTGTTCTCCAGAAGTACGAACCAGCTGTCTTACAGAAACTTTTGGCAAAGGCCTGCTTGCTGGACCCTAGATATAGGGGGGATCATATCGATGACACGGAGGAGACAAAATACGCACTCATCGAAGAGATGCTGGGAGTGGAGGTTGGAGGGAGCAGTGCCAATGCATCAGCGGTTGGAGACGAAGAGTCCTTTGCGCAAGCAGTGGTGCCACCTGCAGCAACAAAGAAGACTCTTGGAGACTTGCTGAATTCACGGACAACCACCTCCGCAAGAGAGCTCGATCAGATACAGAACTCACTTGCTACCTACAGCAGGAGCCCATAGACTCCAACGCAGATCCACCAGGGTAGATTTCCTCTGCTCTCCAAAGTCGCCCGCAAGTACATGTGCATTTGTGCAATGAGCACACCAACAGAGAGAGTATTTAGTGCCGCTGGGAACATTGTTACCCCTCTCCAATCCTCTCTGAAACCACATAAGGTGAACATGTTGGTTTTCCTAGCACGAAACAAAGACAAGACAACCCAGGTCTAAATCTTATAGACTTTATTCCTTATGCTAAAGGAAAGGAATATTTCATTTTCATTTATTTTTTACAATATCCAGTGCCTTTTATATTGCATTAGTTTTGCACAGTTACAGTTGCACAAATACTGGCTCTTTTTTACTTCATTAAGACTGTTGTGATTTGTACGGATGCTCCATAGATTTTTACTAAACAAGCCTAAACAATTTGCTTTTTTTATTTTCGTTTGACAATTTATATTTAGCCTAGGCTGGCTAGGCTTAATTCTTCTTTTTTTTTCTTCATAAAGGAGAAAAAGCGTGTAGCCTACCTTGCGTTCTTATTGCACCTCATTGCCCCTCTGTGTTCTGCATTTAACAATAAACAAATATTTAATTTGTTTTAAAACTGTGTCATCTTTGTCATTTAAAAAGCAACAACATAGGCTACATAATAATAGCCCAACAATAGAGCTTATTTATATAGCATTAAAATCAGGATAAATGAAGTCATTTGCAAAAAAAAAAACCAAACATCCAAAATCACCGCAAGAGAAATTCCTTCACCGCGACAGCCCTAGTTACATCTCATCTCTGTCTTATATGTACAGGTATTTTCTCTGCTTTGTGAATTAGTCTGTTTTAAAATAAGTAGTATGCCTATGTACTGATTTACATAATATAAATAAAATAATATTCTTAATATACATAATATTTAAAATATTGTATCTATCAGGGGGTCTGGGTATCTCAGCGAGTATTGACGTTGACTACCACACATGGAGTCGCAAGTTCGAATCCAGGGCGTGCTGAGTGACTCCAGTCAGGCTTCCTAAGCAACCAATTGGCCCGGTTGCTAGGGAGGGTAGAGTCACATTGGATTAACCTCCTCGTGGTCACTATAATGTGGTTCTCGCTCTCAGTGGGGTGCATGGTGAGTTGTGCGTGGATGCCGTGGAGAATAGCGTGAAGCCTCCTCACACGCTAGGTCTCCGCAGTAACGCGCTCAACAAGCCACGCGATAAGATGCGCAGATTGACGGTCTCAGACACGGAGGCAACTGAGAATCGTCCTCCGCCACCCGGATTGAGGTGAGTAACTACGCCACCACGAGGACTTTTCTTTTTCACGAGGAAAAAATCATTTTTTTGAAAATCCAAAAAAAAAAAAATTCTTATCTATCTTAAATATACAAATCTATTTTATAAACTTAATTACTGATTTAGCAGCAATGTCCCTTCTTTCAGGATGTCATCTGTTAATTTTCAGTGCATTTTGTCAGCTATAAACCCGTTAGCACTGACTTGAACTCTTAAAGAGATAGTTTACCCAAAAATGAAAATTCTGTCATCATTTATTACTCACCTTCATGTTTTTGCAAACCCATATGACTTTCTTTCATCCGTGGAACTCAAAAGTAGATTTTAGGCTAAATGTTACTCTCAGTCACGATTCACTTTTATTGTATGGAAGTTTATGAATGAAAGTGAATGGTGACTGAGACTAACATTTAGCCTAAAATCTACTTTTGTGTTCCACATAAGAGAGAAATTTACAAGAGCTTGGAACAACATGAGGTAGGGTAATCATGACAACATTTTCATTTTTGGGTCAGCTATCATTTGAACTACTTGTTTACAACCCTAATTCCAAAATAGTTGGGACAGTCGAGTGTTTACCATTGTGAAACATCACCGTTTCTTCTAATAACACTTATTAAGCATTTGGGCACTGAAGACACAAGTTTGTCAAGTTTAGAAAGTGGAATTTTCCCCCATTCATCCATTATGTAGGTCTTCAGCTGCACAATTGTATGGGGTCTTCGTTGCTGTATGGTGTGCTTCATAATGTGCCACACATTCTCAATTGGAGACAGGTCAGGACTGCAGGCAGGCCGATCAAGCACCCACACTCTCTGCTTACACAGCCATGCACTTATAATCCGGTCAGTATGTGGTTTGAAGTTGTCCTGCTGGAAAACCACTTCTGAATGCACGTGATCTCCGATCCCTCAGACATCACTGTCTTAAAAGACATCATTCATCTGTAATGGATATCATGAACATGGGTTTGGGATTACTTTAGTAAACCTTTGTTAGTCAACACCACTCACCGCTGCATCCACAGATGCAAGTTATGACTTTACTATCCAAAGCAGAAGCTATACATCAACACTGTCCAGAAACGCTGCCGACTTTTCTGGGCATGGTCTCATCTTAGATGTAAAGTGGAACAGAGGAACCATGTTTTTTGGTCCGATGTGTCCATATTACAAAAGTTTTTGAAAAACACAGCCATCGTGTTCTCTAGGCCAAAGAGGAAAAGGACCATCCAAGCTGTTATCAGCATCTTGTCCAAAAGCCAGTGTCTGTATAGGCCAGGAGTGTGTCAGTGCCCAAGGCATGGGTAACTCACACATTTCCGAGGGCACCACTGATGCAGAAAAAGATGTACACATTTTGGAGCAACATATGCTGTCATCCAGACGTTATCCTTTCCAGGGACTAGGGCTGAAACGATTAGTCGACATTATCGACAACGTCGACAATAAAAAATTGTCGACAAATATTTTTGTTGTCTAATAGTCATTTGATCTCATATGACCTAATAATGTAAGGGCCTGTAATATCACATTTTGACCACTGCAGCGCTGTTGCGCTAGACTGTAATGCAGCCCTCCCTTACGAAATCCAATAGAAGAAGACACAACATGGCGCGAGTTATGACGGAGTGCAAACGAAGTCGCACTAGTAGAGTTTGGGGAAGTTTTACAAAACTTCAAACAAAAAATGCAGTCGTGTGTAATACATGCAAGGTGGAACTTGCCTTTCATGGGAGCACAACATGCATGTTGGAGCATTTGAAGAGGAAACTTACCGGCACGAGAGGGGATGGAAACGGCGAGAGGTGAGTGTGCTTCAGCTTGAGCTAAATAACTAGTGTTGAATATTTTTATTATAGAATGCAAAAATAATTATAATAAAAAAAATAACAATTGCAGTTAAGTGATAGTTTGGTTTGCATAGATTAAAGCTTGAACGAGCTCAGGAGTTAGGACTGTTTTGATTATCATAACACTATACGGTATTATAGGAAAGTGATTATAGGAAAGGTAAGTGATAAGAATCTCCTTTATTTTGTTCCATATTCATATGACTTACAAAAGATGTGTTAAGCAGAATGATGCATCAGCTAGTCAGTTGTCATGGTGAATAAGAATGTCTCTCTCCCTTTCATCTCATTTTGTGTGCCAAAAATATTTATTTGTAGTGTAAAAATTGATTTTATACAAATAGTAATTGTTTGCAGATTAATATGTTAGCATTCTATGTGCCCTGAAGTAAATGCCCCTTTTTCTGTTTTTCCGTTTCAGTTCAAAGAAAAGCAGTGGTCCTTTTGATGACTTTCTTTTGAGGAGGAATTCTTGTACTCCTCAGCAAGCCACCGCTCTTACAGATTCAATTCTGAACATGATTGTTAAGACATGAGACCTCTTTCCATAGTGGATGGACAAGGCTTTCGTGAAATGGTTTCTGCATTCAACTCTGGATATATCCTTCCATCAAGAACACACTTTACAAGTTTAAATGGAACAAAAATATGAAAAAACCTGTCAAAAGGTATGCATACACCTAATGTAAATACATGTTTTAGGAACAATCTAGATTTCAAACTGAACACGCTGTAAAGATGACTAAACAGCAATTTAACCACTAAGAGTTAAAATTGAGAATCTTAAAATAAAATGTTCAACTTAAAAAAAAAAATCTGTCTTTTAAAGATTAAAGAAACTATTCAGGATGGAAGAAGCTTCGTTGCACTGACAGTTGACATTTGGGCTAGCCTTGCTACAGAAGCATACCTTGATGTCACATGTCACTTTATCAACAAAGATTGGAAAATGAAGACTCTCACACTAGCAACAATGCCTCTTGAAGTACGACATACTGGTGCCAACATTGCAACGTGGCTGGAAGAGGTTTTTGCAAAATGTAACATTCCAGTGAACAACATTAAAGCAGTCGCCCATGACAATGGATCCAATGTTGTGGCTGCAATGAAATTGCTGGCAGACAAACATAATTGGGTCTCTGTCCGCTGTACTGGACACTTCAAGAGACCAGCATCTGCAAAGCTTTGGGAGCTGCAAGGACCTTGGTTTAACATTTTAAGTGAACTGGCCCATACTAAGCTGAAGGAAAAGCAGCAGCAGATGAACATACCAGAGCATAAGCTGATCCAAGATGTCAGTACCCGGTGGAACAGTACCTATTTTATGGTGGAGAGACTACTGAAGCAGTGCTGGCCCATTACTGCCACACTTTCTGATCCTGAAGGGACACCAAGGGGCAAATATTACTTTGATTTGAAGCCTGATCAGTGGTCACTGCTTGAAGAGCTGGCCCAGGACCTGCAGCCTTTTCAATGTGCCACTGTGTTTCTTAGTGGTCGAGAGTATGCAATATTGTCATGCCTTCCTCAACTTGCAAAAGGGCTACAGAGGTCTGTGCAACAATCGCTTAGCTTCGAAACAACACCTGGAAAAGGCTTTTTTAGCCAAAGTTTCTAAAGAGTTAACAGAGAGGTGGGGGAATATCAACACTTTCTTCAAGGACAAAGACAACACAGTTCTTCTGTCAGCAGTCCTAGACCCAAGATTTAGAAAGCTTAAGTTTATGTCTGCCGAACAGAGGATAGAGGTTCAAAGCATTGTCGAAGTCCTGGCTATTAAAGCAGGAAAAGAGTCCTGGAAACCTACAGAAGTAGTGCAGGGTCAGAGTGTCACTGTTCCAAGGAGAGAGGAAGGGTCAAGGCTAGAAAACCTCCTCCAGTCTGACACAGACAGCCTCAGTGAAGAGGAGTCGCCGCACGAGGACCAAAAGATTCAGGCGGTGAGAAAGGAAGTATGGATGTACTTCTCAGAATCACAAATACCCAAACAAGAAGATCCCCTAGGTTGGTGGAAGGAAAATGAGGGACATTTCCCTAACCTATCAAAGCTTGCTAGATCTTTTCTTTGCATTCCCGCCGCATCCACTCCAGCAGAACGGATCTTCTCTGCTGCAGGAAACATTTGCTCACAAAAAAGAGCAAGCTTGTCATGTGAGCATGTTGATATGCTGACCTTTCTTCATTTTAATTTGGTGCTTATTTGACAATCCCAAAAAAATGCAGTCCAGAAATGACACTGATACTTACATGAAATTTGTTTTTCATGAAACAGAACCCTTGCAAATGAAGCACTTAATGCTGCTGCCTTATTTAATAGAGATTTGTTTACATTCAAACATAATTTATTTTTTTTGTCTGTAATGCAGCTGATTTATTTTTATTTATTTTTTTTTCTTCTATTTAAAGGAAACAAAATAATTACAGGTGCATCTCAATAAATTAGAATGTTGTGGAAAAGTTCATTTATTTCAGTAATTCAACTCAAATTGTGAAACTCATGTATTAAATAAATTCAGTGCACACAGACTGAAGTAGTTTAAGTCTTTGGTTCTTTTAATTGTGTTGATTTTGGCTCACATTTAACAAAAACCCACCAATTCACTATCTCAAAAAATTAGAATACATCATAAGACCAATAAAAAAAACATTTTTAGTGAATTGTTGGCCTTCTGGAAAGTATGTTCATTTACTGTATATGTACTCAGTACTTGGTAGGGGCTCCTTTTGCTTTAATTACTGCCTCAATTCGGCGTGGCATGGAGGTGATCAGTTTGTGGCACTGCTGAGGTGGTATAGAAGCCCAGGTTTCTTTGACAGTGGCCTTCAGCTCATCTGCATTTTTTGGTCTCTTGTTTCTCATTTTCCTCTTGACAATACCCCATAGATTCTCTATGGGGTTCAGGTCTGGTGAGTTTGCTGGCCAGTCAAGCACACCAACACCATGGTCATTTAACCAACTTTTGGTGCTTTTGGCAGTGTGGGCAGGTGCCAAATCCTGCTGGAAAATGAAATCAGCATCTTTAAAAAGCTGGTCAGCAGAAGGAAGCATGGAGTGCTCCAAAATTTCTTGGTAAACGGGTGCAGTGACTTTGGTTTTCAAAAACACAATGGACCAACACCAGCAGATGACACTGCACCCCAAATCATCACAGACTGTGGAAACTTAACACTGGACTTCAAGCAACTTGGGCTATGAGCTTCTCCACCCTTCCTCCAGACTCTAGGACCTTGGTTTCCAAATGAAATACAAAACTTGCTCTCATCTGAAAAGAGGACTTTGGACCACTGGGCAACAGTCCAGTTCTTCTTCTCCTTAGCCCAGGTAAGACGCCTCTGACATTGTCTGTGGTTCAGGAGTGGCTTAACAAGAGGAATACAACAACTGTAGCAATTCCTTGACATGTCTGTGTGTGGTGGCTCTTGATGCCTTGACCCCAGCCTCAGTCCATTCCTTGTGAAGTTCACCCAAATTCTTGAATCGATTTTGCTTGACAATCATAAGGCTGCGGTTCTCTCGGTTGGTTGTGCATCTTTTTCTTCCACACTTTTTCCTTCCACTCAACTTTCTGTTAACATGCTTGGATACAGCACTCTGTGAACAGCCAGCTTCTCTGGCAATGAATGTTTGTGGTTTACCCTCCTTGTGAAGGGTGTCAATGATTGTCTTCTGGACAACTGTCAGATCAGCAGTCTTCCCCATGATTGTGTAGCCTAGTGAACCAAACTGACAGACCATTTTGAAGGCTCAGGAAACCTTTGCAGGTGTTTTGAGTTGATTAGCTGACTGGCATGTCACCATATTCCAATTTTTTGAGATCGTGAAATGGTGGGTTTTTGTTAAATGTGAGCCAAAATCATCACAATTAAAAGAACCAAAGACTTAAACAACTTCAGTCTGTGTTCATTGAATTTATTTAATACACGAGTTTCACAATTTGAGTTGAATTACTGAAATAAATGAACTTTTCCACGACATTCTAATTTATTGAGATGCACCTGTAAATCAGTGCTTAGAGAGCATTTGTGTGTGATTTTTGAGTTGGACAGAATCAGAAAACCTGAAGAGATTGACCTGTTTAGCTGGCTCAAAGTTCATTAAAAAGACTTTTTCAAAAGCTGAAGTGATTTTCTTGTTTTATTTATTAGTTAGAATAAGTATAACTCAATGTTATAACTAATTGCAAAAGCTGAATAATCGTTCAAAGCCTACTGATTAGTCATTGAAATGATCGACGATTAATCGATTAATCGGTGTAATAATCGTTAGATTAATCGATTATCAAAATAATTGTTTGTTGCAGCCCTACCAGGGACGTCCCTTCATTTTCCAGCTGGAACACTTCAAACCACATACTGGCCAGATTACAAGTGCATGGCTGTGTAAACAGAGAGTGTGGGTGCTAGATTGGCCTGCTTGCAGTCTAGGGTTGGGCGATGTGTAAAAAATATTTTTGCGATAATTGCCTTAAAAAATATTTCGATATCTGATTACACCGTTAACCCCCTTGCTGAGGGTCGGTGAATTTTTTTGCTTTATTGATTTTGCTTTAAAAATGTAATTCATTTATTGAAACACGAAAAACATAAACAAAAGACATTTATAAATTCAAATGACACTTTAAATGAAAAAAGCAATAAAAAAAATTTAAAAAATCTTATTTAACCACCCAGATGGAAAATTACTAATAGCCTACAGATTAAGAACTAAAGACAATTATAAATGTACAGACAATAATGATCAAAATAAATAAGCCTAATTAATTCCTTGTGTTCCCAAAATAATGCTGCCAAATGTGTGTTCTTACCGAATTTGTGTTTGCATTGCGTTTTGGTAATACAGTTAATGCTGCCTAAAGAAAATAACACTCAATTTTAGGTTCAAGGTGAACGTGTCTTGCATTAATTTATGATTTAATCACTTTCATATTTTTTTCATTAATACAAAGATATTTATTACTAAACCTGCAGAGTTGTTCACACAATGTATGCTAATCACGTGGAAATAATGCGAACTAAACTAACAGCACCTCCTGAGATGATCAGAGATAATATGCAGCATTCTCATAGACAACATTATTCTTGCAAACAGTTTTCAGATGAATGAAACAGAGAAACAAAAAGTGATAACTCTTTACATGTGCTTGTTCCACATGACAGGCTCGTGAAACAGCGAATCAGACACAAGCATTGACGGCTTCTCTTTTGTCTGTTCTTTTTTTATTATTATTATTATTATTATTATTAAAAAATTGTATTGATTCCATGCAGCAAATCAAATAGACACAACAGAAAATGCAGAATCAAACCACATGAAATCATAACTTTTCCCCCCAAATATTAATATTATTTTTTTGCACAGCCATCAGTTTAGGAAGTTCTAATGGTTCCACAAAATTTCTAATATCCTCATCAGTAGACGAAGATGTGGAACTATAGAGATCAAGATAGAATTCTTTAAAAGCATTATTAATATCAATGGCTGAGGTAAAAATTTCACCACCAGCAGATTTCACTGAGGGAATGATAGAAAGAGAATCTCTCTGTTTTATATATCTAGACAGAAATTTTCCTGCCTTGTCCCCCGACTCAAAGTATGACTGTCTTGCCCTGAAAAATAGTATTATATCTGTATTTCAATCAGGTCAATTCTCTGAGGCTATCGGACGACATTCGGTACTTCATCTCTGCCTCTGCACTTTTAATATTCCCTTCCAACTCCACGAGTTCTCGTGCTTTGGATTTTTCTTGATGAATGAGGCATACTGTATGATCCGACCCCTAAGAACTGCCTTAAGTGCCTCCCAAGCCACCCCCACAGAGGTTACTGAGGACCAGTTGGTCTCCATATAGACATTGATTTCAGCCTTTAACATTTGTTGGAATTCAGGATTTTGCAAAGGGATACATTAAAGCGGCAACTACATGATTTTTTTTTTCTCCATATGTGGCAACACCTCTAAACACATCAGGGCATGATCTGAGACTAAGATATTTCCAATTGAGCAATCAACAACAGATGAAATGAGGGACTTAGATATATATATATATATATATAAATCTATTCTAGAGTAAATCCTATGGACTGATGAAAAAAATGTTTAGTCCCTACCAGATGGATTCAGAAGTCTCCAAATATCTGTAAGACCAAGATTTTTACACATCCTGTGAAGCATCAGTGTTGCTCTAGGGGGCTTGCACACTTTTGCTTCACTATGATCAAGGACTGAGTCCATCAAAAGATTAATGTCTCCTCCCAATATTATATCATGAGGAGTGCCAGCAGCTTGCAACATCCCTTCAAGATCTATAAAAAAGCCCTGATCTTCAACGTTAGGTGCGTAAATATTAGCCAAAATAAGATGTTTACTTGTTTACTAGTGTAATGACTCCCCTGCTCTTACTTGAGCCAGCACTAAAGAAAACATGTCCACCCCATATCTTCCCAAATTTGTCAGCTTCCTGCGGGGAAAGATGCGTTTCTTGAAGAAACACTATATCATATTTCTTATGCTTAAGAAGAGAAATAACCTTCCTTCTTTTTATGGGGTGCCCCAACCCATTTACATTCCATGTGGAGAGAGACAGTCCACTCATATTAACATTTGACATTTTGACATATAAGAAAAAATAGATTGTATGTCAAAAACAAAATTATAAAGACCACATTCCAACATTAGTGCAACGATCAAACCCCGAACTTCCCCCAGAATAAAACAAACAGAAAAAAGATAAACTTGCGCATTAACCCCGTGCATGACAGTGCCAACTGGCATCCATCCCTCTAAACTCAAACAGTCCATGTACGCCTACGAGAACCCCCGCTACAACTTTGCTGTCGGATTGCTCAAGTCCGGTGTTTCTATACAAATTTTGTGAGACAGAATTACACAACAAAAGATAATCTATAAAACAAACTCCAGCCAATAGGCGGAATAAACACAAAGAGTATGTAGATTCATTCACAGAACTGTTCCAAAGGTGTGTTACTTCACAAAACAAACTCCAGCTACAGGCGGAACCAGCACCAAAAGTAAAAAAGGCGCTCAGTTTCCTCGAATAGTCCAACGAATGTTCAGTGAGCCGACCCACTCGGCTGCAACGTGAGTACCACAAGATAACTTACTCCATTGATTTTATCACATATCACATTGCTTGCTGTGGGCATGTGAATGTTTTACGGCCATCCTTAGCTTCTATTCTCAATTTGGCCAGGAATATCAGTGCAAAAGCGACCTTTCGTTGATGTAAAAGTTTCTTGCATTCCTTGAATCGATCACGTTTCTCTCTTGTCGAATTTGCAAAGTCTGGGAACAAGAAAATGCTGTGGTTTTTCCAAGAAAGCCTTCCTTTACTCCTCGCCTCGCGTAACACAAGATCTTTATCGGATGATCTCAGAAATTTGGCCAGAATTGATCGGGGCCTGCCTCCCTCCACAACTCGCTGAGAAGGAACCCTGTGAGCTCGCTCGATTTCCAGCTTATGGTCTGTTATGTCAAGCAGATTCAGAAAGAGCCCGTCCAGGAATTTCACCATATCCTGACCCTCTTCGGCCTCAGGAATTCCAACAATACGGACATTACTCCACCAGCTACAGTGCTCCATGTCCTCCAACTTCTCTCAGACATGCTCCAAATCCACCTTGGTCGCTAGTGGATTAGCAGATAATTCCTTCTCCGATGAATCGATCCGTTTCTCGACATCCCCCACTCTTGTAACCACCTCAGAGAATTTCGTCTCCATGGGAGTGATCGATTGACGTATCACAGCAAGAATCCCCAAGTCAGCAACGACCTTCGTCAGCATTGCCATCGTGTTCAACATCTCTGGCCGCAATTCCCTCTTCTCTCCGACCAAATAGACTCCCTGGCTCGGGGCCTGTTCGGGGGTGTCAGCATGAGCACGTACATTTGCAATCGAAATTATTCAACCCCCCAAGACAGTAAGGATTTACAAAGGTAAGCTTTTCTGATGACCCAGAATTTTTAAACTTTACATCTATATCAGTTGAGTGACACATTCAAAGTCATAGTGTGAATATATAACCTAATATTTGTAAATAGCAGGATTTTTTTGTTAAATACAGCCATGTCATAATTATTCAACCCCTATTGCATGTAGCTGTTTCTTAAATATGTAAGGCTACACAAGTAATTGTTTTAAAACAAAATTAAGTCATCAATCTGCAATGGCACTTAAGTTTTCAAATGTAAATTTAGCGTTGTAAGCAAAAATGTATTTCTATGCAAAAAATGCAATTAAAAATAAGCTGTCTCAAAAGCTAATAGAGGAGATTATTTCATTACACAAGAAAGGTCATGGCTAAAAGTACATTTCCAAGGCACTTCAATTTCCAATAGACAAAGTTGGCAGCACCATTCATACATTTTTTAAATATGGTACAAAAGCAACATTCTTGGGGTGTGGAAGAAAGCAAAACTTCACCAAGGGAAATGTTGACTTGAATATTCAAGAAGTAATAGGAAAGAAGTAGGAAAGACCTGTGGAGTCCTGGAAGAAGGTTTTATAGATGTATGACACTAAACTGAAAATGAGTTTTAGGGGGCCTGGGTAGCTCAGTGGTAAAATACGCTGGCTACCACCCCTGGAGTTCGCTAGTTCAAATCCCAGGGCATGCTGAGTGACTCCAGCCAGGTCTCGTAAGCAACCAAAATTGGTCCGGTTGCTAGGGAGGGTAGAGTCACATGGGGTAACCTCCTCGTGGTCGCTATAATGTGGTTTGTTCTCGGTGGGGCGCATGGTGAATTGAGCGTGGTTGCCACAGTGGATGGCGTGAAGCCTCCACACGCGCTATGTCTCCGTGGCAACGCGCTCAACAAGCCACGTGATAAGATGCGCAGGTTGACTGTCTCAGACGCGGAGGCAACTGGGATTCGTCCTCCGCCACCCGGACTGAGGCGAATCACTATGCGACCACGAGGACTTGTTGGGATTTGCATTGGGAATTGGGCATTCCAAATTGGGAGAAAAAGGGGAAAAATCCCCCCCCAATACAAAAAAAAAAAAAAAATGAAAATGGGTCAGCAGTATGTCTGGAGTAAGATGACAAGGTGTTGACAAGAACGACACCATCCCCACAGTCAAGCATAGAGGTGGGTCAGTCCAGTCCTGTTATGGGGGTGTTTTGTGGCTGACTATGTGACTGACACCATGGATTCTTTCAGGAATCAGGCCATTTTGGCATGAAAAATTGTATGTCTTCAGTGTGTAAATTTCTAGCCCTGACCAAATCTGGTTCAGGGATAGGTTGTGGAATGTCCTTAAATGGCCCTTTCAGTATCCATCATTAAAATCCCATTGCAAACCTTTGTTGGGATTTCAAGGAAGCAGTGGCAGCACAGAAACCAAAGAATGTCAATGAGCTGGAAGCTTTTGCTCATGAGAAATGTGTAAAAATTCTAATAGAGGGGTGTCTGAAGACTGAGAACACTTACCTGAAACATTTATTTGCTGTTATTAAGGATAAATGATTGACTTTGGGGTTGAATATTTTTGACATGACATTTGTGGAGAGAATTAGTTATTTTTATTTTAAAATTTGGGTAAACTGAACTCTTTGTTCTCAAAATCACTCAAATGTGTATTAAAACTTACTTTGACTGTTTACTGAGGTTTTAGTTGATGTGTTTTAATTCACATCACCAGAATGTACTGCTGGTCAGGGGGGTTGAATAATTTTGATTGCAACTGTATGTGTCTTTTCATGTCTCCAGAGCCCAAGAATTTTGAATTCTTTGACATATTGTCCTAGAACAGTTACGGAACAGAGTGTATCGAATCTCACCGGTTTATGTCATTACAAGTATTAAAATTAGCAAAGTGCGCAGAACTCGCTGTTCACACGTCCGATCCTCACATGGCGTCGTGTCATATAGTCTTTTTTGTCTATTCTTAAAAATATAATAAAGTGTGTTTCTTCAAGTGCATGTCTTTGTGACTAACAGCATTTCTTATCCTGTGTCGCTCCGAGATGTCTTGCAGTAGGTCACCCGCCTGTTGCAGGTAGACGAGCAAAATTACCTGCACATGAAATACCTGCATTTGGACGAGGAGCTTGCGAACTGCATTCTGCAGGTGGCGGGTGCTAGTTTCACACCCTAGCCACTGTTTAATATATTTGCCAACTTCCCAGATCCATGGTTTTGCCATTTTCTGATATTGTCGTCTGTTCGCAATCGCATCGGGATCTTTGTAAGACATCGTCGATATCCAGGTAGGAGAAGGTAACCCTTAAAATACATCCACAGATACACTTCCAATTGACTCCAATTAGCCAAATAGTGTATCAGAAGGCTTGACATCATTTTCTGGAATTTTCCTAGCTGCTTAAAGGCACAGTCAACTTAGTGTATGTAAACTTCTGACCGACTGGAATTGTGATCTGTCTGTGAACAAATGTTGGAAAATGTACTTGTCATACACAATGTAGATGTCCTAAACGACTTGCAAAAACTATAGTTTGCTAATATGAAATCTGTGGAGTGGTTAAAAAAGGAGTTTTAATGACTTCAACCTAAGTGTGTTAACTTCTGACTCCAACTGTGCATTGTCAAGTGATATTGAAAGTATTGACAAATTGTTACCAATAGTAATTCTATTGAGCTTAAAGAAAAAAGTTATCTTCGCACATTGGATATTACAGAACGTTTGATTTATTATCTAAGAGGCCTTCATTATTATGTATGCTTAAATGTGATTTTAATAAGTGCTTGATATGAAATGAAAGGTGAGTCCTTGAAAATCCTTGAATCTAGTGTTCATAAAAGAGTGGGAACACTGCCCAAGTCTCTGAACAGTCTTACTATGAGAGAAGCCTAATGTCTCCTTTAAGTCCATAACGCTTTGCCTCAAGTAATCTTTACAGCTAAGGCTGAATGAACTTAACCTCTCATAGCATTGATCAGTACATATTATATCACTTAGAGAAAAGCAGCTGCTGTCATATGTAAAAGCTTTGTGAAAGTATCAGTCAAAAGTTGAAGTATTTCCTTCATGCCAGATGCCCTATCGTTCATTAGAGCATCACAACCCAAAGAATGAGGAATGTTTAGGTTGAAGATTGTAAATCTTCAAAGAATCATCACTGCTCAGACTCAAGTTAACTGAAGTGAATGTGCCATTCTAATACTGCACATGCTTCTGACCCACAGACCTCAAGCATTCTCCACCCGTAGCTTCACAGGCCAGCACTTGTCCTACTATGGATTCATTCAGCAAGGATGCAGCAGGATTCGACCGAAATGTGCTGAACCAGTCAGATGATGACTTCATGTTTGAAATTAAAAAGAGTCCTTTTCAGGCATTTTCACCTGTTAATGACGTCAGCGACAGCCTCGAAGACACAACAGCTGCCAGAAGGTCTGTGGAGGTGTCGGAGAGTCCATCTCCAGACCTGGATCAGGATGCCTATGATAGAGATGAAGATAACATGGAGCCCCAGGAAATCCAACAGGATTTAGTTTCTGACACAGTAGTTTCCCATTCATTTGTGCAGCAACTTGCTTTATCTGACCTTTTTTCAAATGTGAACAAAGAGTCTGACAACCGGCCGATGTCTCTCCCAGATATCCTGAAATCTTCACCGCTTAACCCTGACAAGATGGACTCGGGGTCTTCGGAAGGAAGTCCTGATTTTAGCCCTGTTCACAGATGTAAGAATGAATCCCCAAATTTCCCATTCTCTGCACCTGCAACCAATTTGTTTGGATTTGACTCCAAGATTTTGCTGCTGAAGGAGATGGCTGAGGAGACGGAGGCAAAAACTGAGGAAAATGCAAAACTGGAAGTGGAGAAGATTTTAGAGCAAAGTTTTGTTGCCTTTGATCTTGTTAAAGGGACTGATGTGCCTCCAAAAAGCGACGGCCTAATGAAGGACAAAGATGATTCTGACATGTCAAGCCAAACTTCTGTTCAAACGGTGGACAAATTTGAATGTCTTAACTTTCCAACCAGAAAGGCTCAAGAACTCTCTGATTCTGAGAGTCCTTCTGCAGATTTGTTCTCTCCAGTGCTTGATACAATGGCAAAAAATCCTTCAAGTTTCCCCGTAGAGCATGAGCAGCTTGACAGCTGTGTCAAGGAGGAGAATGAAGCCAGTGATGAGGTGTCGGAGCAGGAGGTCTCATCTGAAGAGTTTGAGTTTGTGGAGAGGCCACAACAAGGCACAGCTGATGAGTTGCTGGAAATGCAGGAGAGTTCAGCATTCATGAAACCATCAGAAATGCTGACGGATGAAGACTGGTCACCAAAAGTGGATCCTCAGGTTACAGATCAAATGCCTGCAACTCAAGATGCAAACTGTCAAAGCTCTGACCACCTTCTCACCGAGCTGTCAGACAAATCCTCTGCTGGGAGTAGAAAGGCCGGCCTGGAATTGGATGTCCAAGAAGTGTCTCCAGCTCCTCTAATCCATTCTCCTGCTGACACAACTGGGGCTGAGAAGAAGGAAGCCAGAGTCGGCAACATATCCAACCTGAGAGCAGCAGCAGGTAAAGTCAACATGGCCGTCATCAGTACCAGTCTGCTCACCATCGGTATCCATCCATCGTTTTCTGTCCGTGTTTTCATTTTTTGTGTTGCATCTATTCCCATCATTGTTTTTGTGTCTGTCTAATGTTTTGGCATGGCATGCCCATCAACGCCATAATGCATGATGTCAACAGTTGTATTATTTCGGTCCATTTGCATGATCATGCTTTCATGGATTTGTTCTCGTCTGTCTCATCACTTCATTCACAACTGAACAATGAATGATCTTATATATTTTTTTAAACTACTTCAAAAGATTTTTTTTTTTCAAATGTCAGATATGAGAAAATGCTGAGAAAAGAGTACATGCCTGTATTAAAGTGAAACACTCCTGTGATTCACGTTCTTCAATGCAAAATACAACCCATGTTTTTCTTGCATGTCTTAACATCTCGTCATGGTGAAAATTCACACAGCATTAATAGACCTTTGCTCTTACTTCAACCCAATGTATTATATATTGTAATGGATTATTTGTTTTGCATTGTAATTATTCTCATTTAATACTCATGTTTGGTCAATGATAGTTAATGATTCGAGGATAGAAGCAATTTTTCATTTGTTGTGGTTCACAGAGATGATACAGGTCTTTTTGGGCTTGTAGTTCGTTTTCAGAGGTTGAAGAATTTACATGAATGGCCTCATTGCACCAGTGGCTCATTATTAAAGCTTATCTGGAGCGCTGCCGTGTGTGTGTGTGTGATATGAAGCCGTCTGTAGGTCACAGAGCGACAGTATTGACAGAGCACTAAAATGACTCATTTGTCTATCTGAAGTGACACTGAACTTTATGCTTATGGCTCTCAAAGTGCAGTTTGTCAGAAGTGATATGACCACATTCACACAGCAGCAGAATACGGTTGTCAGACCTGTTTTTGAGTGCTAAACACTGCACGCTTACACAGTTTGGTTATTAACAAGACTGACAATGGCATTCTGTAACCAAACGAGCACCTATTCATTTTCAGGACTCGCAGCGGTATTTCCAGTAAACCTGTGCCGTGTGAATGGAACCATACTTTCGGTTAATTCATATTTGACAGATTAACTTAATTGGACTCATTAAATACTCTGGCGTCAATTGTGATAATTGATATTTACTTTAGTCACTGTTGCTATGGTTACAAGTCAGTGTTCTAGTGAGAATAGAATAACATTGACTTTATTTGTTCATATGGACAGTATTTAAGCTGCTGCTGTAAGGTGTTGTGTGAACAGGACAATTTAAGACCAAACACTGACTGTGTGAATGTGTCTTGTGAGAGATAGATGAACGCTGCAGTAGAGTTGAATAAAACCCAGCTCAGCTTGATCTCCGTTTATAAACTGACAGTGTTTTAATTGATATGTGTGTGTGAAGTACGTGAGGAGATGTTGATTTGCTGTCAGGGGAGATTGCAGAGTCCAACAGACTCTCTCCTCCTCCGTCTGTGACCTGTCGCTCCACCCGCCTTGTCTCACTTCTGCTTCACATCCACACTGAAAATATGGACGAGAAGGACTGCCAACCCTCTCCACACTGGAAACAAAAGGGTAGAGACACACTTTCATACACACTTTCTGATGTGCAGAGTGATTTTAATGTTCATGTTGGTATTAAAGAGCAAAGTAAATGCTGTTTGACTGTAGCAGAGCGCTTACTGGTGAACGTGAAGTTTAGCTGTGTGTTTTAAGATGCTTTTCTGAAGTGAAATGTGCTGGTGTTTCAGAGTCGGTCTTTGCCCTGGAGGGTGTCAGTGGTTATCGAGTGAATCTGGTCAAAGGTGCTGGGCGCGGTGGGTCAGAAGGAATTGTCGTTTAATCATTTGCTGGTTTCTCTTGCAATACTTGGTGATCTAGAAGCAGAAAGTGACTTCACTCGACTCACACCTCGGATTATTGGAACTGTGTTTGTGAAAGTGATTGTGTGAAAGTCAAACTGTTTTTACTTCATCTTGTCTATTGAAGGGCTTAATGCACATGATTCCAGTCATAATCTCACCCGTGTCTCTGGCGATGCGTTTGTCCTCTGAGTTTATTCCTCTGTTGCAACACATGCATGTGATGTCACCATTGCAACAGTGAGGTCGTTGTGTGAGAAGTCAGGACCGTTTAACTTCAACTGAGATAACTGAAAACGACTGGAACGCAACCCTGTCAAACCTTCCAGAACACACAAATCATGTTGTTTTGTCCTGCACATGATTTATTCATTGAACTGCATCACTACAATTCATGTCATTATCATAAACTGAATGTGTACTGACACATGAGACATTCTGTATTTCTCAATTTAAAAAAATCACCATGGTAACCATAGTTTCTGCTAAAATACCGTTGTTACTGCAGTTATTGTCACTACAGTAAAACTTTAATAACTGTTATTAGCCAGCACTGTCATCATAAAATTACAGAAAGTTTCTGAAAACATAATCTCTGACAAAGAACTACTGTGACTGTACGGTAGAGAGCTAATTAAAAAAGCACTTATACACTGCAATATTTGTAATCCATATTCGTGTTTCTCATGATCGAAAGACATATCCTTAAATACGTATGCTTAAAGACAAATGTAAGTTGTGCCACATATGAATTCCTTTACAAAATGAAATGTTTATTTATTTAAATGTGTAAGTTTTGGGTGGACAGTGACGGAAAAGCAGGCCTTCGAACTCCTCGGTTTAAAAAGCATCCCAGGAAGCACGTGTGTTTTAGGATACCGGATAGAGTCGGTGCTCAGTACTACCGCAGTCGATCAATTAATGTCTTCTGAAGCAAATTGATACGTTTGTGTAAAAAATAAATCGATAAATAAAACATTATTAACATTTAAAAAGCACTTCCTGCAGCAGTTGACACATCATGTAGCTGTTGGAATTTGGAGAATTTGGAAGTGGTGCTTATTTAAAACAGAAGAACGAACGTCACGTGAGTTCGGCCATTTCAAACATTATCAGAGCCCTGGACGGAAGCTCTGATTTAAAATTAATAACATTTTAATTATCTACTTATTTCTTACACAAACGTATTGATTCGCTTCAGAAGACATTCAGTGATTGACTGGAGTCGCGTGGATTATTATTTATTTATTTATTTTAGGGAATCCAATGATTTGACATTCGTTGTTACATAGCTTTTATGATTCCTCATTATAAAGATAAGGAAGAAACAAAGATCAAAGTAAATAAAATCAAAAAAACAAACAAAGCAAAATATACAAAAAACTAGAAAAACAAATCAGTTCCCATACCACCCTCCCCACCCTAGGGACTTAAGTCATACCGCACTAATGGGAGGGTCAGTGCTACACACTTACTAAAACTGTGCTATCAAGATAATGGAGAAGGGGAAACCATATCTTATCAAACTGATCCAGTTTGTTTAACAAAAAGAAAATAATTTTTTCCAGATGTACCAACCTTTTCACCCAACCACAATTTAACAGAAGGGACTTTGGTGTTCTTCCAAAACTTTAGTATTAGTTTCTTTGCAATAATAAGCCCATAGGACAACAACTGTTGTTGAGATTTATCTGAGATTCCAGATATCACCACAAGTGGATCAGGCTCTAACTCAACATGTAACATTTCTGACAGAATTTGAAAAATATTAGTCCAGAATGGAATTATCTTGGAGCAAAGAACATAACTATGCAGGAGAGTGGCTTCCTCTGTCTGACATTTATCACATATTGGGGAAACCTCACATGGATTAATTTTATGCTGCCTAAATATGCCTTTTGGACCGTCAAAGTGCTGGCACCCGTTTATTTGCATTGTAAGGACCAGACAGAGCTTCATTTGTGCTCTGCTGAAGAAAGTAAGTCATACACATCTGGGATGGCATGAGAGTGAGGAAATGATAAGAGAATTTTCATAATTGGGTGAAATATTCCTTTAAAACCCGGATGAGCGGTCTGATACGTGATGTGCGGTTGTTACTCAGAAATATCAGATCACTAGATGGCGCCATTGACTAATCTGAATCCTGTATTCCAGAGAGCTGTATAATAGTCTATTGTAGTGTCCTAGGTTATTCAGTTATCGTGAAATGACATTTGTGATGTTTTTGTAGACGCATCAGATGAAATGACCTCTACTGTAAACTCAAATCTCCTTCAATCTGTGCAAAATGCTTTCAGAATATGTCATTTTAATTCAGTTATTTTCTGATGACAGTGCTGGCTAATAGTTGTTCTGTTGTACTGATGGTATTTTGCCAGGGTAATTTTTTGTGATGTGTGAATAAAACAGTCAATGCAGTTTTTATAATAATACTAGAGGAATGGATTCTGTCTGTTTCTGATACTTATTGATGGATATTGCTTAAAAATGACACATTTTTGACATGAGCGTTCTGTTTTGTGTCATGACACAGCTGCATTTACAAAAGACATAAAAGTATTGTGCTGGCGAACCACAATGAATCTCTTGTGGGCCGGATTTGACCCGCGGGCCAGACTGTTGTCCTTTAGAGTGGATTCATTCACATCCTCTTACATTTTTACATCTGTCAGATACTGAAAGTGTAAGTCAATCTTAGAGAAGCTCAACAAATTAGTCACATCAATGACAGGAAATGTTCCAGGAAATGAGTGCATGTTCACTGTATGTTTCGTCAGTGCCGTTCTTCATGATTGTCATTGTTCAGTTGAGTTTGCTGTGATTACTGAAGTGTTGTTGTGTTGCAGTTCTGGAGCTGGTGCGCTGGCGTGATGTGCGGTCGAGCGCTGTGGTGTTCGGCTGCAGTCTCGTGCTCCTCCTGTCTCTCAGCGTGTTCAGCATCATCAGTGTGCTCTCGTACCTGTCGCTGGCGCTGCTGTCCATCACCATGTCCTTCAGGATCTATAAGGGAGTCCTGCAGGCCATCCAGAAATCTGAGGAAGGACATCCGTTCAAGTGAGTCATCTCAAACACTACAGATCACAGCACAAAAGCTGTGTGTGTGTGTGTGTGTGTGTGAACACAAAGTCTTAACTCTGTTTATTTCCTGCCATCTCACTGGCAGTTTGTTCATGTCAAAACAATCTGTTGTAGTGATGGATCTACAATTCTTTACTTTTACAAATAATAAAGGGACTCATAATGTCCAAACCCCACATTAGCCGATCTGGAACTTCTGTCAGCATTTAACCACAGAATTAGACACGCCCCCTCCTTCCTAAAGCCTGCCCTCCAAAGATACAGTTGAGGCCATCGCCAAGAGTGCTGTGTTTTATTTATTTTGAAAACGTTTTTACTGCAAAGCATAGTGAGAGGTCACGGTCAAAATAATTAGAATCCGTCACTTTGACGGAGCAAGTTATAAAATGTCATTGTGGTGTATTTTTTTTTATCCATCATATTTGTTTGATTTTCCAGTAAGATGTGTACCAGTCCATTTGTGTACTTATATTTTGATATTGTCTTGATTTAACTGTTAATTAACATTTTCCAGCATGTTACAGTGTCAAATAAACAGCTCTCACTGCACCTGTCAGACTGGTGTGATGAATGATGTGTTTTTGTCATTGTACAGACAGTACCTGGAGCAGGATGTGTCTCTGTCAGACGATCTGGTGCAGAAGTACAGTGACATGACTCTGAGTCGAATCAACAATGCAATGAAGGAGCTGCGCCGTCTGTTCCTGGTGGAGGATCTGGTGGACTCTCTGAAGGTCAGAATCCTTCTCCACATGTACAGCACATGAGAAACTCTTTCCTGATACTGTTGTGTTGATTCAGCACAGAATGTTAAACTTCAGTCTTCAGTTACATCAGGGCAGTCAGGATAAATACATCTTACATCACTCACATTTCAAACAAATCAAATAACCATGAGCAGAACTGACAAAGCATGAATGGATTCTACTCCAAAAGGTCAAATGTTAGCAGATGCTTTTCACACTGAATGATTGTCCACGGTTGGGAAGCAACAGAACTCTTTAAATGATAATAAAACAAAACCTGTATTTAACAGATAAACTACATCTTTTCATAATGGACTGGTCTCATGTCCACCTACAGCAGCACAATGAATCCAAAAATAACCCAGATTACAGAAACAACTGCCGTGATTAACGAATCATGGAAATGTCAATTACAGATTTCCCTTCGGTATACTCCACTCGTGTCTGCATTTTTAGTTACAATATGAGTTGAGCACTGTGACCAATCAGAGAGTGTTTAGATCAGACCTTTTGGCATTTTTTTGTAATGATCTTGTTGTAAAATCTACAGACTTTTGCTAAATGTATTCTAAACATGGTAAAATGTGTTAAATTGAGTTGAGAGTACCACAGTCTTAATGTCTGCTGAATATAAAATGAACAAACACACAAGGGACAGGAAATGTGTGAAAATGATGGCAGTAAGAGTGGTAAAGAGTGAGATGTTTTATATCTCACATGAACACTTCTCAGCGTAAATTGTAGGGGTGGATGATATGACCAAAATCTTATCACAATATCACTAATTTTATATTACGATAATGATATGTCAATATATCGTTACATTTGAAAAAAAAAACTATATATTAAATAAACATATTGTAATGCCTATTTTTGAAAAATCCAGTAATTGAATTGAATACTTTATAAATGAAAACTACTTCCTCTTATATCATTTTCTCTTTATTTGGAACTGGACAAACATAAAAAAAAAAAAAGAAAATGCTATAATAGTTGTACCACAGCACAGTATATTAGTACCACAATAGTTGTTGACTAGTATTATTATTATAAAATTTTCCTCAAGAAACTCGACATCTGAAAACAAAGGAAATAATCCATAAGTACAAAAATATACACTTAAATAGGCTCTTAATGGTTTAAGTCATCTCTGTAGATAATATTTGAATAGAGCTGTTCAGCCGTGACGTCAATTTGTAGGCAAACTCAGAAGCCTTGTTCTCCATGGGTTCCCTCTGGATTTTCCTATAGGGCTTTATAAAGGTTATTTTTTTCTTCCCCTTTGCTCCCCAATTTGGAATGCTCTCTAAGTCCTCGTGGTGGTGGAGGACGTATCTCAGTTGCCTCCATGTCTGAGACCGTCAATCCGCACATCTTATCACGTGGCTTGTTGAGCGCGTTACCCTGGAGACATAGCGCGTGTGGAGGCTTCACACCATTCTCCACGGCATCCACGCACAACACACCAAGCGCCCCACCGAGAGCGAGAACCACATTATAGTGACCACGAGGAGGTTACCCCATGTGACTCTACCCTCCCTAGCAACCGGGCCAATTTGGTTGCTTAGGAGACCTGACTGGAGTCACTCAGCACGCCCTGGATTCGAACTCACAACTCCAGGTGTGACAGTCAGCATCAGTACTCGCTGAGATACCCAGGCCCCCCTATAATGGGGTTTTCGATATGTGGACGTTTTGTTCCACAACATCTATTACACACTTTCATACCTCAAATGTGAATTTTGAAGCCTCCGTATGATTGTTAAAAAAAGTATGCAATTCAATATGGCTTCAAAATTCACGCTTGAGGTGTGAAAGTGTAATAGATGTTGTAGAAAAAAACGTCCACATATCGTCAAGTAATGTTTACCAAAGATCTTATTTTATCTTATTTTAAGTTGAAAAACCGCACAGGAAAATCCAGAGGGAACCCATGGAGAATAAGACTTCCAGGTTTGTGGACTACAAAATGAACAGCTCTTTACCTGAATCCAAAGCTGGTTTGTTTTCTAATACCTAACATAATTCAAACTGAATTTTATTAAGGATGATGAGGTGTAGTTTGAAAAATCTGCATGACAGATGACATAATTGTTGGCGCATGACACATTGTTTTAGCTGTTTTCCTCATCAGTGTTGGTTAGAGTGTCAGGCTCTCTCGCCGTTTGACTTCCTCCATAGCACTTAATTAAAGGTAATTAAAACTCAAAACTCCATAGAATTCAAATGGGTCACACAAGTTTTGAAGTTTGTGCCACGATAGAGAAACTGGATTGAGTAATGCAAGTGATCACACGCTCTGCATTCCCCTGTCTGTGGAGCACAAACACTCGCATGCACTTTCATTCTTAAGAGAAAGTGCACACGACAATCACATGAAGCTGATTGCGAGAAGAATGTCATTGAATTCTCTCAGTCTCACGTGAAGCTGATCCGCCTTCCTCCATTCCTCCGACAGAACGTGTACTGTGTACATTACGTGATAGAATGAAGTGCACATTTCTTGCCACACGGTGGCGATTTTGTGTAACCGCATTACAGATGATAATCCAAAATGTATACCGGTTGTCAAATTTCTACCGGTTCATCATGTCTACTGGTATATCTCCCACCCCTAGTAAATGATATGAATTATACAGTATCAAGGGAAATAATCGGCAAGTCAAATTTGTGCCATTGTGTGGAAAAACACTTAATCTTCACTTGAGCTGTGGTGCCGGTCATGTCTGTTTTGTCCAGTCATCATTCAGAATCTCCAAAAACCAACAACTGAACATTTGTCTGAGCTACTGTTGGACTGCAGGAAACATGGAGAATAATTATATTGAGATATAAATGAAGTATCAAGTGAATAAGTTACCTAGTGGCCACATGAAGTTTAGCTGCATATAAAACTCCTCCGTGAAATTATAAACAGATTTTCACCGTCCATAACATCCTAATATTTGTGCATGGTTGAACGTTATGAATACAGTTTTCAGCAGCTCAAATAGTCAGTGTGCTGAAGACGATTCAATAATTAATGGAGGTGTTTTAGAAGAGTCAGTTCCTCCTGATGCGATCCCGATTTACATCAGTTAATTCATTAAACTAATGTGCACCTCCCGGATGAGGCTTCAAGTTCAAACTGATGACACTGAAAATCACTACAGAAGTAATACATGTGTGTCCATTAAAATGTTTACATTTAAGCCTGAATGGACTTCATACTTCACAATACTTTTATTTCATGAGATGTTGTTAATAGGAAATATTGAGCGACATGTCGGTGACAAAGTTCTAGTTGATTATAATTATGGCAATGTTGACTTCTGACACGGCCACGTGAGCTTGACTGCACAAGCACTTCCACTACAAAGAAGTGATTTCACCGAGTTAAACAGCGCAGATATACGAGTAGATCAGTGTTTATCGCCATTCCTCTTTAAAAACGATAAATGCAGTAAACTTGAGTCACGTCACAGATCAAATCGTCGTCGGCGATCTGAATCCTAATGATGAATAAGCAGTGGAGGTTTGTGATTCGTCCATTGATATCTACCTGATTTGATATGAAGAGTCTGTAAAGTATTATTATAAGTATTTAAAGTAATGTAGCAACATATGATGAATTAGACCAGTGTTAATTACGCTCTGTTGTTTTTATTGGTCAAAATCAAGAGAAATTCAAACGAAATCTACGTTCTTTCACAATCCCTTGCATGGCAGTGCGACTATTTGATAATGTCATTAGTTGTCAGTTTCCTTTTTTAGCGATTTTAGCTATTTGTTTTTACAGTCTTAGAGAAAACCCATCTGACACCATAGAATTCAGTCATTTAAAAGAGGTTTTTTATTCAGAATTCACAGTGTTTATTGCTACAGCACATGGGCTCACATTTATCATAGCTGAATACAGTTATTAAAGGAAGATTCTGGGTACGTTGATGATGTTCATGTGTTTCTCCTCTAGCTTGCGGTGCTCTTGTGGATCCTCACGTATGTTGGTGCCTTGTTTAACGGACTCACTCTTCTCATTCTCGGTAAGATCATTGAGTTGACTCACTTCAGTTCATTGACTGTATTATGAACGTCATTGTGGCTGTGCTATCATTTTTAAAGCTTGAATATCTTCTCATGTTGCAGGTCTGCTTGGAGCCTTCAGCTGCCCAATAATATATGAGAAACATCAGGTATGCTCATATGAACTGTGTGTAGAAATGTGAATTGTCACATCTGAATTTCTGCTCTTAAACAGACAAATATTTCCATGTGAATTGCACATGCAAAACCTCAGAAGTCATGTGTCATTTTGTCGTATGGTTGCGTTTGTTAAAGGACGATGTGTGTAATGTTGGGTTGTCTCTTGCAGACACAGATTGATCAGTACCTGTCCATGGTGAAGAAGCAGCTGAAGGATGTCTTGAGGAAGTAAGTTCAACTCTATTTGGTCTAGTTTTCTGCTGATGGAGGAAGTTTCTCCTGTCATGTAGAAGTGTTGTTTGTGTTGTGACAGTCCGGCTGTGTTCGTCTTTATTTCCTCAGGATTCAAGCTACAGTTCCTGGGATGAAGAAGTCTGAGTGATGGCAGAAGAGCTGCGAAGAGTTTGCCGTCATGTTCTTCTGCTCCGTTTATTTCTTCATTCTTCAGCTTGTTCTTATGACCGCATTATTTTGAAGTAGTGCTGGTCGATACTGATCGTGAAACACATATCTGACCTCACGCAGTCAATAAAGAAATGTCTCACCTGGTTTCTCTTTACTTCAGAAAATGAAATACACTATGAATATGTCTACATTTTTTAATTGGCTATTTGTGGTATTTTAGTTCATATGATTTTACTGTTCATACGATTGACTGTAGAGTTTCCTTCATACTCTATCATCTGTACTAGACAAGAGTAGATATGAAGAGTTCATTTCACCTCACTGCAGGAACATTTCTGGATGAACACGTTTACACGCAGCTTAACTTAGAAGAAGTTATTCTATTTAAATGTATTTATCCGTGGACCCAAATGATCATCACAGGAGAACAGATCAGTGTTTGTTATGAGTAATTGTGAATGATGCTCATACGGTTCTTCTGAACTCTGTGGAATGCATTGTGACATGTAAACGAGTACCAATAAAGCTTCTCGATGAATTATACTTTCAGATGTTGCATGTCCATCATTCAGCAATGGCGATGAATACAATATATTGAAACCTTCAGATGAAAGCTACATTAGATGTTCCTCGATCTCACATGATGTACTGCTCAGCAGATTATCATCATGTTGGTTTGACATTATTGTTGTTTGTGATTTTGTAGAGCAGATTAATTAATAAAATTCAGGATTAATATTCACTCAGTATTTCTTACTGCATAATGAATTTCTGATTCATATTTGCTGAATTAGATATTAAATATAAAAACAGTAATAATTATAAATAATACTGTTAATAATAAATACTGAGTGAATATTAATCCTGAATTTTATTGAATTAATAAATCTGCTCTTCAAAATCACATTCTGAGGTCAACTTCTGGTAGCTTCTCCCTCAATAAATAAAATCCATTGCGAGCAAAATGGCAATTCATCACGACTGCCACTAGTGAGAGAAATACGACAGTGGCGGCTTTACTCTGGTCTGGCTGATCAAGAAACTCACTCTACATAAAGTACCTGTTTTTCATCATAAACGGTGCATGTTACATAATTGTAGCTATGCCAATATCAGACATTCATCTGATATTAAGACATTTACTTATTAGGTTGGCTTGAAAGAGCCAACCTACTGATCTACTATTTAAACTTAATATTATTATTAGTAGTAGTAATAATAATACTTCCATAGACTTGGCTTGGAAGGATATCTTCACACAGAACAGAATGTCATAGAGAATTGCAGATTGGCTCTTTTGAGTCAGGTTAGTAAGCAGCCAATAAGAATCACTCTGGTGACTGGCTAGTCACACCCTAGTAACCATTTAGAGCACCCTAGCAACCAGCCCTATTGACTTGCATTAAAAATGGCTGAGAGGGATACAGTATCTTTGGATCAGAATGACCTAGAGGCAGGAGAGTTGGCTTGTTTGAATTGGGTGAGCAATCGGTCTTCATGTATCCACTTTGAAACTACTTAGCCACGCCCTAGCAGCCATTTAGAGCACCCTAGCAACAAAACCCCATTTACTTCTATTCAAATTGGCTCAGTGGGATATCTTTGGATCAGAATGTCATACAGACTTCAGTGTTGACTCATTTGACTCAGGCTAGCGAGGAGCCTTGTTAGTATCACTCTGGCAACTGCCTAGCAACCAAATGAGCTCACCCTAGCAACCAAGTAGCAATATTCATATCTCTGCACCAGAACATCGTAGAGACTTCCGGGTTGGCTCATTTGACTCAGGCTAACAAGGAGCCTTTTGAGTATCACCCTGGTAACTGCCTAGCAACCAAATGAGCTCACCCTAGCAACCAAGTAGCAAAACATATACCTCTGCACCAGAACATCGTAGAGAATTCTGGGTTGGCTCATTTGACTCAGGCTAAAAAGGAGCCTTTTGAGTATCACCCTGGTATCTGCCTAGCAACCAAATGAGCTCACCCTAGCAACCAAGTAGCAAAACATATACCTCTGCACCAGAACATCGTAGAGACTTGCGGGTTCGCTCATTTGACTCAGGCTAGCAAGGAGCCTTTTGAGTATCACCCTGCTAATTGCCTAGCAACCAAATAAGCTCACCCTAGCAACCAAGTAGCAAAACACATATCTCTGCACCACAACATCGTAGAGACTTCCGGGTTGGCTCATTTAACTCAGGCTAGCAAGGAGCCTTTTGAGTATCACACTGGTAACTGCCTGTAAAGAATTCCCAGCAAGAGGGGAGGAGGACACAGGGGAGCAGATTTCTCCAGTCACAGGTAAGGCTCTTGGCAACTTTCTGGTTTACAGTTTCACAATAACTCATCAGCATCACAATAACAACTCAGCTTTACAATAACAACTCATTAGCTTCACAAACAGACTTCTGGACCCAGACACTCTCTCTCTCTCTGCTGGTGGCGCGGCTGCTTATATGCCGCTCTCCCCATGCTCACTGGAATTAGAGACAGGTGTTAGACATAATCTAGCTCAGGTGTAAGCGCCCTTACCGCTTTCTCTCTCTCCGGACGGATGCTCGACCACGCCCCCGCTGCCACATATCCCCACCAACCGACCTGTCTACCACTCCCCCCATTTCTGGAAAGGAAGTCGGCGACAGCCATCTGCACCCCCGGTCTGTGGACCACCTTGAATTTAAAGGGCTGGAGAGCCAGATACCACCGGGTGATCTGCGTGTTGGTATCCTTCATGCGGTGGAGCAATTGGAGTGGGGTATGATCTGAGCAGAGGGTGAAGGCCCGCCCCAGCAGGTAGTACCGGAGAGCGAGGACTGCCCACTTGATGGCGAGACACTCCTTTTCCACGGTGCTGTAATTAGTCTCCCTCAGTGAGCGTCACAAATTGGTGTAATCCAAACGGTGTGGAGAAGGCTGTTTTTACATGGGAAATTGGTGTCAAGGGGATCTGCCAATAACCCTTTGTCAAATCCAATTTCGAATAAAATCGAGCAGTGCCCAATCGATTGAGCAACTCATCAACGCGAGGCATGGGTAGGCGTCAAATTTAAACACCGCGTTGACTTTTCTATAATCCACACAGAACCGTACAGACCTGTCACTCTTAGGAACTAGAACAACTGGGCTGGACCAATCACTGTGGGATTCCTCTATTACCCCCATATCGAGCATTGCATCCAATTTTCCCCAAATTATTTTCTTTTTGTGCTCGGGCAATCGGTAAGGACAGCTACGTACCACCACCCCTGCTCGGTCTCGATGTGGTGCTGGATGAGGTTTGTATGACCCGGTAGAGGGGAAAACACGTCTGCAAACTCCTGTTGCAACTTGGCAACCTCTGCGAGTTGATACGGTGAGAGGTGGTCTCTGCAAGCGATCGGGTTGATATGATTGTGTTTTGTATTCACCTCCGGCCCGAGCTCCGCCCTCTCCAGAACTACCATAGCCAATGTCTCAGGGACCGCCTCCCTCCATGGTTGAGGTGATATATTTGACATGCGCCCCCTCTATCGGTTCGCTTTACCTCATAATCGAGATCCCCCACTCGTCGTGTGACCTCAAAGGGTCCTTGCCACTTGGCGAGTAATTTGCAGCCCGATGTGGGGAGTAATACGAGTACCTTATCTCCCGGTGCAAATTCCCGCAGCCGAGTTCCCCTGTTATACAGTCGGCTCTGTTGTTCTTTTTTATTGATTCTTCAAAGACAAAGAAAACAAAACATATATACAATTAATCAACATTTAACTCCCACTACTACCCCTCCCCAATCAAGAACCCCACCCGACCCCAAACGAACATCCCAGTGGTCTTACATAAGTACACACACACATACAAAGAATAAAAAAAAAAGAAAAAAAATTAATATATAATACAATTTATATATATATATATATATATATATATATATATATATATATATATACACACACATACAGTTGTGCTCAAAAGTTTGCATACCCTGGCAGAAATTGTGCAATTTTTGCATTGATTCTGAAAATATGACTGATCATGCAAAAGAACTGTCTTTTATTTAAGGATAGTGTTTGGCTCCTTTTTAAATCATAATGTTAACAGAAATCACCCAAATGGCCCTGATCAGAAGTTTACATACCTTTGAATGTTTGGCCTTGTTACAGACACACAAGGTGACACACACAGGTTTAAATGGCAATTAAAGTTTAATTTCCCACACCTGTGGCTTTTTAAATTGCAATTAGTGTCTGTGTATAAATAGTCAATGAGTTTGTTAGCTCTCACGTGGATGCACTGAGCAGGCTAGATACTGAGCCATGGGGAGCAGTAAAGAACTGTCAAAAGACCTGTGTAACAAGGTAATGGAACTTTATAAAGATGGAAAAGGATATAAAAAGATATCCAAAGCCTTGAAAATGCCAGTCAGTACTGTTCAATCACTTATTAAGAAGTGGAAAATGCTGAAGGCAGAGATGCGTGTGGTTTTCTGGAAAAATGGCTTCCTGACGCGATGGGGATGGAACCGCTTTGCTTGCCGCTGATCATCGAACGAGCTCACAGAATCGCAAATGTTAGATCAGACGACAAAGCACCGCCGAGGGCATTAATAATGAAGTTCCTCAATTACAAAGACAAAGTCTGAGTATTGAATGCGGCCAGAGAAAAAAAGAGAAGTTCTGTACAAAGGCAAGCGAGTGATGCTCTTTCCTGATTTTTCAGCCGAGGTCAGCAAGACACGCCAGTGCTACAACGAGGTCAAGAAAAAGCTTAGAGCAAAAGGTCTGGGTTACAGATTCATCTTCCCCTCACGGCTACAGGTGTCTTTCAAAGGAACTTCATATACTTTTGAAAACCCTGGTGAAGTTGAAGCCTTTTTGGACAATCCACCATAGTAGAATCAAATAGAAATGGGGTGAGTCACTGATGTAACAATCTGGATTGAAAATATAATGCCAAAGACTTTAGACTTTGAGAATGCCCACACTATACACTTGTTTTGATAATTGTATTTATTATTATATGAATGTGTATGTATATATATATATATGTATTTATATATATATATATATATATATATATACACAGGTGCATCTCAATAAATTAGAATGTCGTGGAAAAGTTCATTTATTTCAGTAATTCAACTCAAATTGTGAAACTCGTGTATTAAATAAATTCAATGCACACAGACTGAAGTAGTTTAAGTCTTTGGTTCTTTTAATTGTGATGATTTTGGCTCACATTTAACAAAAATTATCTCAACAAATTAGAATACATCATAAGACCAATAAAAAAAACATTTTTAGTGAATTGTTGGCCTTCTGGAAAGTATGTTCATTTACTGTATATGTACTCAGTACTTGGTAGGGGCTCCTTTTGCTTTAATTACTGCCTCAATTCGGCGTGGCATGGAGGTGATCAGTTTGTGGCACTGCTGAGGTGGTATGGAAGCCCAGGTTTCTTTGACAGTGGCCTTCAGCTCATCTGCATTTTTTGGTCTCTTGTTTCTCATTTTCCTCTTGACAATACCCCATAGATTCTCTATGGGGTTCAGGTCTGGTGAGTTTGCTGGCCAGTCAAGCACACCAACACCATGGTCATTTAACCAACTTTTGGTGCTTTTGGCAGTGTGGGCAGGTGCCAAATCCTGCTGGAAAATGAAATCAGCATCTTTAAAAAGCTGGTCAGCAGAAGGAAGCATGAAGTGCTCCAAAATTTCTTGGTAAACGGGTGCAGTGACTTTGGTTTTCAAAAAACACAATGGACCAACACCAGCAGATGACATTGCACCCCAAATCATCACAGACTGTGGAAACTTAACACTGGACTTCAAGCAACTTGGGCTATGAGCTTCTCCACCCTTCCTCCAGACTCTAGGACCTTGGTTTCCAAATGAAATACAAAACTTGCTCTCATCTGAAAAGAGGACTTTGGACCACTGGGCAACAGTCCAGTTCTTCTTCTCCTTAGCTCAGGTAAGACACCTCTGACGTTGTCTGTGGTTCAGGAGTGGCTTAACGAGGAATACGACAACTGTAGCCAAATTCTTTGACACGTCTGTGTGTGGTGGCTCTTGATGCCTTGACCCCAGCCTCAGTCCATTCCTTGTGAAGTTCACCCAAATTCTTGAATCGATTTTGCATGACAATCCTCATAAGGCTGCGGTTCTCTCGGTTGGTTGTGCATCTTTTTCTTCCACACTTTTTCCTTCCACTCAACTTTCTGTTAACATGCTTGGATACAGCACTCTGTGAACAGCCAGCTTCTTTGGCAATGAATGTTTGTGGCTTACCCTCCTTGTGAAGGCTGTCAATGATTGTCTTCTGGACAACTGTCAGATCAGCAGTCTTCCCCATGATTGTGTAGCCTAGTGAACCAAACTGACAGACCATTTTGAAGGCTCAGGAAACCTTTGCAGGTGTTTTGAGTTGATTAGCTGATTGGCATGTCACCATATTCTAATTTTTTGAGATAGTGAATTGGTGGGTTTTTGTTAAATGTGAGCCAAAATCATCACAATTAAAAGAACCAAAGACTTAAACTACTTCAGTCTGTGTGCATTGAATTTATTTAATACACGAGTTTCACAATTTGAGTTGAATTACTGAAATAAATGAACTTTTCCACGACATTCTAATTAATTGAGATGCACCTGTATATATATATATATATATATATATATATATATTATTTTTTTTTTTTTTTTTTTTTTTTTCTGGACATTGTTTTGCATGGGCATGGTTTTATGTCAGAAAAAGTGCAAACGAAGGACTAAAATCAGTTGGACAAAGTATGCTCACCTTATAATTGAATATTTATTTATTTATTTATTTTAATTTTTTAATTTTTTTTTGTTAGACTTAATCTAAAATGATGTGTGGGGAAATTTACATTTTTAATCCTCCCTTTTTTCGCATATCAGTGTAAATAGTTTGCTAAATTCTAAAGAGCTTGAGTATGGAAGTGATGGCGAGATGTTGACATAACAAGAACGGTTCCTCGGGGAGTGAGTCGGTGGACCCGTGTTGTTCCTAGTGAAGTTAAATTCAGGGAATAAGGGTGGGAAGTTTGTTTTTTATGTATAATTGTTCTTTAACTAGGGGCTGCTTTTTATTTTTGGTCAGTAAGTTCGCGAAGATGTCTATTCTGTTGTATTTTGGAGACATGCAAGTGTTGAATAGAGAAAAATGGTACATTGCATATAACTAATAATAATGTCTAGAGAAGTAAAGCTTAAAATAACATCCTGGAACTGTAGGGGGCTTAACAGTATTACAAAACTCAAGCAGGTCATGCTCCGACTCAAACAATTGCAGTGCAAGATTGTGTTCCTTCAAGAAACACATCTAAGATCTGAAGATATAATAAGGGTGAGAAAGAGATGGCCTGGACAAGTTTTTCCTGCATCTTATAGTAGTCAAGCATGAGGGGTAATTACCTTGATTCATAAATCTATACCATTTCAGATGTCTGAGGTAAAATGTGATACTATGGGAAGACATGTAATTGTAAAGGGAACCCTTTTGTCAGAAACACTGAACTTGATTAAGGTGTATGGTCCCAATACAGATAATGCTGCATTCTTTACTAACCTATTCTTAACTATTTCCTCACAACATGGTCACTATATAATGGGAGGTGACTTTAATTGCACCCTAGATCTGGGTAAAGATCGATCTTCTGGAGTAGATAGGTCACACAATCAAACAAGAAAAGTACTGAATAATTTGATAAATGACCTAAATTTAATTGATATATGGAGAAACCAAAAGCCCACAGATATTAAATTCTCATGTTACTCAAGTACGCAAAAAACTCACTCAAGAATTGACTATTTTCTTATATCAGCACCTCTCCTGTCAAAAATTCAGGACTGTTGGTATGATAGTATGGTACAATCAGATCATGCTTCTATATCTCTGATATATGTGGATGCTAATTTAAGAAGTGACCCACCAAACTGGAGATTACATCCAAAGTGGCTGGGCAATGCAAAATTTATTGAATATATGGAACAACAAATTCACCTATATTTTGATATAAATACTTCAGAAACATCAGCTAGTATTAGGTGGGAAGCATTTAAAGCCTTTATTAGAGGTCAAATAATTAGTTTCACTAAAACAAAATCAAAATTATGTAATCAAAAGTTAAATCTTCTGGATTCTAAATCGAAAGACCTAGAAAAAAAGACAATTTCAAAACCAAAATAATGATACAAAAATTAATCAGAAAATTGTATTTCTTAGAGCCCAGTATGAAGAGATGTCCGCCTCTAGAGTGGCAAGCAGTATGATGAAACTGAAACAAAGCTATTATGATCAAGGAGAAAAGCCAGGGAAACTTTTAGCATGGAGAATCAAACAGTTGCAGTCAGAAAGTGCTATTAATTCTATTCAGGATGATGGGGGAGATATTACAACAGATCCTGTCAAAATAAATAATGTGTTTAAAGAATTGTTTAGTTCTTTATACAGCTCAGAATATACAGAAGATAGGAAACAACAAGAAACTTTTTTAAAAGAGGTTTCTAAGATCTCTAATGAAGTAAAAGACAATCTTGAAGCAGATTTATCAGAAGAGGAAGTTTTAAGTGCTATTAAGAATTTGAGAGCGGGCCGAACTCCTGGACCAGATGGAATTCCTATTGACTTCTATAAGAAGTTTAAGAAAAAATTAGCCTCTCCTATCTTAAATATGTTTAAAGAGTCATACCAACAAAGTGTACTCCCACTATCTTTAAGAGGTGCACTGATTATGCTCCTTATTAAACCCAACAAATTAAAAACAAAGTGTGAATCCTATCATCCAATTTCATTACTAAACTCTGATACAAAGATACTTAGTAAGATATTGGCAAAAAGACAAGAAAATGTCTTACCAAATATAGTGGACCGTGATCAGAATGGATTTGTGAAAGGCCGCCAGGGATTTCACAACGTCCGGATGTTGTTTCACATTTTACATTATAAAAAGGGTTTTACAGACACAGCAATTTTATCTTTAGATGCAGAGAAGGCCTTTGATAGGGTAGAGTGGCCTTACCTCTGGGAGGTTCTACAAAGGTTTGGTTTTGGGGAAGTATTTTGCTCATGGATTAAGTTATTGTATACACACCCTACGGCAGAGGTTCTGACCAATGGAATAATTTCTAGGCCTTTCGAAGTAAATAGAGGCACCCGGCAGGGATGTCCTCTGTCACCACTTCTGTTTCTCTTGGTAATCGAACCACTTGCTATTGCAGTACGAGCTGAAAGCAACATAAGTGGAATTAAGATCGGCTCAATAACACACTACATATCCCTATACGCAGATGATGTTTTATTATTTCTTACCGAACTCAGCCAATCTATTCCAGCTTTACTCAATCTTATTAAAAGTTTAAATCCTCTGTTTTATTTCTTAATCAAGAGGAAAAGTCAAAATTATCATACTTAACCTCCAGTCTTAATGTTACAGATTCATTTACATACTTAGGACTTCAGATTATGTCAGAAATAGAAAAAACAACCGCACTGAACTACAATGCCCTAACAAATTCAATTACTAAGTCTGTAGATAGATGGTCAAGTTTACCAATTTCATTAATCGGTAGAATTAATATACTGAAGATGAATATACTACCCAAATTACTATATCATTTCCAAAATATCCCTTTGCCCCCCACTACTTCATTCTTCACCAATTTACGAAGAATGTTTATCTTACATCCAAGAGTCCGGACATCTTTCCTTTACCTACCATATGATAGGGGAGGATTGAAACTCCCAAATATTCAGTCATACTATTGGGCATCCCAGTTAAGGGCGATAATGTTTCATTTTTCGGCAAGCGCTCCTCCTAAATGGCTAGAAATAGAAAATTAATTTGTGAAATCTAAGATTCCTTTTAACTTATATCTTTATTCAGCCAATACAAAAATGTTACAGAAAAATTTTAGTGCAATATCATTTAATCCAATAGTACTGAACATGATAAATGTCTGGGGGAAAAGTACGAATTCATCTAAAGGAAAAAGAGTCTTTATCTGTATTTAGGCCAATATGGGGGAATGATAATTTTATACCTGGTTGAAAGGATTTAGGCTTTTGACTCTGGGCTGAGAACAGTGTGTGGAAAGTTAAAAACCTATACAAAGATGGTGTTCTAATGTAATTTGCTGATATTACTGACAAGTTCAAAATCCCTAAAAAACATGATTATAAATATTTACAAATTAGGAATTTTATACGTACTGCCTGGGGACAAGGACTTGCTGAGCCAGAACTAACTAATCTGGAGAAATGTATATCTAAACCAAGCCAAGGTGGAGGACACATATCTTGTTTATACAACATGTTATTATTAGGTTCTCAGGAGTCATCTACATTCATATTAGCCATGTGGGAACAAGACCTCGGATTGAAGATAGATAAGGAAAAATGGGAGCAAAAATGTGCAAAGGCCCAAACACAGACAGTTAACAGCAGACTAAAACTGTTACAGTACAGTTGGCTTATGTGTACTTATATAACTCCGGTAAAATTAAATAAAATTTATAGCAATATACCAGATACTTGTTTTAAATGTAACAGTGAAAAAGGCACTTTAATTCATTGTATGTGGGAATGTGATAAAAATAAAAGAGTTCTGGAAAGAAATTAATAATATGATATGGCATATAGTCTCGGTTAGATTACCACTGGATCCTGGGTTTTTCATTCTTGGTATTTATCCAGATAACTGGAATATTAAAAAGGACACTCAAGTATTGATAGACATTTGTATTCTACATGCCAAACGGCTCATCGCCATTTATTGGAAAAAGATAGAAAGGCCTAATATAACTCGATGGTTAAGAGAAATATCTTCATGCATTGCAATGGAAAAGATAACTTATATTCTTAAGGGTAAAGAAGACAAATTTAAGAAGGTCTGGAATCCCTTTTTATTATTTATTGAACATGGGGATATTAACAATTTAATAGAGGAGGAACAAAATGCTTGATTAAGTATTATATTCATATGAAAATATATTTTAATGTGCACTATATTAACCCTACTTTATTGCTTATATCTGTGGTTATTATTGAATGCAGTGTATGGTTAACTCTGACTCCCAAAGTACACATTGTATTATCCAATGTTGATTTGTGCTATTGCACTTTTCATGTAATATGAGCCCCGGTGTTTGTTTGTTTTGTTTGTTTTGTTTTTGTACATTATATGTGTTGTTACAAACATGTGATGTACATTGTTTTGTAAGTGTTGAAGAAAATGTAATAAAAATAGTATTTAGAGGAAAAAAAAGCCCGGTTACAATATGCCCGACGACAACTTGACACGCCTCACAACTTCTGGCACACTGTAATTTGGAGTGACGAGACCAAAATAGAGCTTTATGGTCACAACCATAAGCGCTATGTTTGGAGAGGGGTCAACAAGGCCTATAGTGAAAAGAATACCATCCCCACTGTGAAGCATGGTGGTGGCTCACTGATGTTTTGGGGGTGTCTGAGCCCTAAAGGCATGGGGAATCTTGTGAAAATTGATGGCAAGATGAATGCAGCATGTTATCAGAAAATACTGGCAGATAATTTGCATTCTTCTGCATGAAAGCTGCGCATGGGACGCTCTTGGACATTCCAGCACGACAATGACCCTAAGCACAAGGCCAAGTTGACCCTCCAGTGGTTACAGCAGAAAAAGGTGAAGGTTCTGGAGTGGTCATCACAGTCTCTTGACCTTAATATTATCGAGCCACTCTGGGGAGACCTCAAATGTGCAGTTCATGCAAGACGACCAAAGACTTTGGATGACCTAGAGGCATTTTGCCAAGACGAATGGGCAGCTATACCACCTGCAAGAATTTGGGGCCTCATAGTTTCAAGTTTTATTGGTCACATACATAACCATACACAGTACGACATGTAGTGAAATTCTTGGTACGAATTTTCTCCCCACAGTTTTACAGTTTATGATAAAATTATATATATATATATATATATATATATATATATATATATATATATATATAGATAGATAGATAGATATAGATATAGATAAGGAGTAGAAATGGAAGTAAAAAAACACAATTAAAAAACACAATAAAATACACAATAAAATAGGAGAAAAAAGAAATATACTGTATGTACAAAGTATGCATATGAATATGAAATAGTGCATAATGACAGATGTAGAGATGGTAGCAGCAACAGTTGATTGGCAATATGTACATGTGCAAGGTAAAGTGCAATTGTGCAGTAAGTTGACCTGCAACAGGCCAATGTTATATAGGTTAGACAACTATTACAAAAGACTGCACGCTGTCATTGATGCTAATGGGGGCAATACACAGTATTAAGAACTAAGGGTATGCAGACTTTTGAACAGGGGTCATTTCATTTTTTCCTTTGTTGCCATGTTTTGTTTTATGATTGTGCCATTCTGTTATAACCTACAGTTGAATATGAATCCAATAAGAAATAAAAGAAATGTGTTTTGTCTGCTCACTCATGTTTTCTTTAAAAATGGTACATATATGGGGGTCACGTGATACCATGCAAGGAGCAGACATGTGAGCGACGAGTTTTAATCTGGTGAAATTTGATACACCCAGTTACACATTTGCTCTTTGATGCAAAACATGGCAAAGAAGTCAAAATCCTCGGGCTCTGGAGACATTAAAAGACACTTATGCGTTCAGGATGAAAGCCCCGACAGGCCTACAGACCGAGGACTCGATTTGGATGGCGCGGCGGGAGAAGGAATCCTGTGTAAGTAGTCCAATATGTCGGTGATGTTGACGAAGTTTCTTGCTGACTTGGAGGATCTCGCTGTAATACCTCGATCGATTACGGCGATGGAAATAAAATTCTCTTAGCTAGTTACAAGAGTGACTGATGTTGAAAAACGAATCGATTTTCTGGAATCCTCGGAGAGGGAATTAACCGCTAATCCGCCCATGACCAATGTTGATTTGGAACATCTCCTTGAAAAGCTTGAAGATCTTGAGAATAGAAGCCACAGGAATAATGTTCGAATTGTTGGAATTCCTGAGCATGAGGAGGGCAGAGATATGGTGAAATTCCTAGACGAGTTTTTCCCGAGTCTGCTCGACATAACAGGCCACAAGCTGGAAATCGAGCGAGCTCACAGAGTGCCAGCTCACAGATTTGCTGAGGGAGACAGGCCCCGATCAATCCTGGCCAGATTTCTGAGATCATCCGATAAAGATCTTGTGTTGCGCCAGGCGAGGAGCAAAGGGAAGCTTTCTTGGAAGAACCATAATATTTTCTTGTTCCCGGACTTTGCGAGTTCGACAAGAGAGAAACGCGATCAGTTCAAGGAATGTAAGAAACTCTGACATCAGAAAAATATCTCGTTTGCTCTGATGTTTCCAGCCAAACTGAGAATAGAAACGAAGGACGGTCGCAAAGTATTTACATGTCCCAATCAGACAATGTCTTTTATTGAATCAATGTCTGAGTAAACCATTGGATGTTTCTCATTTGAGTGGGTCGACTCGCTGTACTTACTCTTTGAGGAAGCTGGGCGACATTTTGGTTTTTTTGCGTTGGCTCCGCCGTGCGGCTGGAGCTTGTTTTGTGAATAACACTTTCCTTAAAGAAGCTTTTGCATTGATGAAAGATTACATTTGCATTGAAGTTCCCGGATAGATTGAGAATAGACACTACGGATGACCGCAAAATACCTACATGCTGCTCACACAAAGGATGTCTTTTATAAAGTTGACAGATTGTGTAAGTCATGGTATATAGTTCTATGCAGCCTCCGAGTGAATTGACTCGATCACCCGGGGAACTGGGATGCCGGTTTTGTTTCTTTTTGTGTTGGTTCCGCCTAGCGGCTGGAGCATGTTCTATTGAATAACACTCCTTTGGAACAGCTGTGGATTAATCTGTTTGTTCTTCGTGCTTATTCCTCCTGCTGGCTGGAGTTTGTTTTGAGTTTTTTTACGGGACAATGAATGATTACGTCATCCGCTGAACTCATAACAGCCGGCTCACTGAACATTCGTCTGTCTGTCCGAGGAATCTGAACGGTTTTATATCAGCTGGAATTTGTTTTGTGGAAGATTACACCTTTGAGACAGTTCTGTGAATTAATCTACACATTCTTTGTGTTCATTCTTCCTATTGGCTGGGTTTATTTTACAAATTATTTTCTGTTATGTAATTTTGCCTCACAAATTTGTGAGGCAAAATTGAGCAATCCGATGGCAAAGTTGTCGTGGAGGCTTCACGGACTCTAAGTTTAGAGGGATTGAGTTTGAGTTGGCGCTTTTGTGCACGGGGTTAATGCGCACGTTTTTCTTTTTTCTGTTTGTTTTGTTCAGGGGGAACTCTGGGGTTTGATTGTTTCACTAATGGGGAATGTGGTCTGTATAATTTTGTTTTTGACACACAGTTTATTTTTTTTATTATATCAATATGTCAGTTGTTAATATGAGTGTACTATCTCTCTCCACATGGAATGTAAATGGGTTGGGGCACCCCATAAAAAGAAGGAAGGTTATTTATTTTCTTAAACGTAAGAAATATGATATAGTGTTTCTTCAAGAAACACATCTCTCACCGCAGGAAGCTGAAAAAATTTTTTTAGTGCTGGCTCAAGTAAGAGCAAGGGAGTCATTATATTGGTAAATAAACATTTACAATTCAAATGTCTCAAACAGACTAAAGATAAATTAGGGAGAGTCATTATTGTTTTAGCTGAAATTCAAGGGCAAAGGTTGAGATTGGCTAATATTTACGCACCTAACGCTGATGATCAGGGCTTTTTTATAGATCTTGAAGGGATGCTGCAAACCGCTGGCACCCCTCATGACATAATATTGGGAGGAGACTTTAATCTTTTGATGGACTCAGTCCTTGATCATAGTGAAGCAAAAGTGTGAAAGCCCCCTAGAGCAACATTGATGCTTCACAGGATGTGTAAAAATCTTGGTCTTACAGATATTTGGAGACTTTTGAACCCATCTGGTAGGGACTATACATTTTTTTCATCAGTCCATAAGATTTATTCTAGAATAGATTTTTTTTTTTTTTTGATATCCAGATCCCTCATTTCATCTGTTGTTGATTGCTCAATTGGAAACATCTTAGTCTCAGATCACACCCTGGTGAGTTTAGAGGTGTTGCCATATACAGAGAAAAATAAATCATATTGTTGGCACCTTAATGTGTCCCTTTTGCAAAATCCTGATTTCCAACAAATGTTAAAGACTGAAATCAATGTTTATATGGAGAGCAACTGGTCCTCAGTATTTTCTGTGGGCATGGCTTGGGAGGCACTTAAGGCGGTTCTTAGGGGTCGGATCATACAGTATGCCTCATTCACCAAAAAATCCAAAGCACGAGAACTTGTGGAGTTGGAAGGAAATATTAAAAGTGCCGAGGCAGAGCTGAAGCGCCCTATGTCATCTGATGGCCTCAGTGAATTGACCCGATTGAAATATAGATATAATACTATTTTGTTGCGGAAAGTGGAGTTTTGGTTATTCAGGGCAAGACAGTCATACTTTGAGTCGGGTGACAAAGCAGGGAAGCTTTTGGCTAGATATATAAAGCAGAGAGAGTCTCTTTCTATCATTCCCTCTGTGAAATCTGCTGGTGGTGAAATTTTTACCTCTGCCACTGATATTAATAATGCGTTTAAAGAATTCTATGTTGATCTTTATTGTTCCACGTCTTCATCTACTGATGAAGATATTAGAAACTTTGTGGAACCATTAGATCTCCCTAAACTGACGATTGAGCAAAAACTCTCTTGATTCTCAGATAAACTTGGAGGAGCTTGACGAGGTAATTAAGTCCCTACCTACTGGCAAGGCTCCGGGGCCAGATGGTATTGCCGCAGAATTTTTTAGATCCTATGCTACAGAACTGGCTCCACATTTGTTAGAAGTTTAGAATGGAAAGCTTCCTCCAACCATGACACAAGCCCAGATCAGTCTGATTCTTAAAAAGGACAAAGATCCAAGCGAGAGTAAAAGTTACCGTCCAATCTCCCTGATCCAACTAGATGTAAAAATATTGTCTAAACTTTTGGCTAACCGATTAAGTAAGGTTATGACATCTCTTATACATATAGATCAGGTGGGGTTTATTCGGGGCCGTAGCTCTTCTGATAACATTAGGCGTTTCATCAATATCATGTGGTCAGTAGTGAATGATCAATCTCCGGTCGCTGCCATCTCACTTGACGCCGAAAAGACATTTGATATGGTAGGATGGGATTATCTTTTTAAGATTTTAGAAATGTATGGGTTCGGGAGTACATTTATTGGTTGGATTAAGTTACTTTATAGACACCCTGTAGCAGCGGTACAAACAAATGGATTAATTTTAGATTATTTTACTCTGGATAGGGGCACTCGGCAGGGCTGCCCTCTTTCCCCTTTATTGTTCTGTCTTGCCCTGGAACCATTAGCAGCCGCGATAAGAAAGGAGGATGATTTTCCAGGGGTGGAGACGGGAGGTGTGGCGCATAAGCTTCTGCTTTATGCAGATGATATTTTATTATTTGTCTCTTAACCTACTAGATCTATGCCTTGCCTCCACAGAATTATTAATTCCTTTTCCAAGTTCTCAGGATACAAAGTCAATTGTTCTAAATCCGAAGCTTTGGCTTTTACAGCGTAATGTCCAGTAATGGCTTTTCAGCCGGGCGCCTTCCAATGGCCCAAACAGGGCATTAAATATTTGGGGATTTTATTCCCAGCAAATTTGTCTGATTTAGTTAGTGTTAATTTTGACCCTTTAATAAAATGATTTTCGAGCGATGTGGGCAGGTGGGCTTCATTACATTTATCGATGATTGGGAAGGTTAATGTTATTAAAATGAATTGTATTCCAAAATGTAACTACCTGCTACAATCTCTCCCTGTAGATGTCCCCCTTTCTTATTTCAAGCAATTTGATAGCATAGCAAAGTCCTTCATTTGGAATGGTAAACTTCCCAGATTGCATTTTAATAAGTTACATAGGCCGATTGACAAAGGAGGGCTAGGCCTACCCAAGATTTTGTTTTATTACTATGCGTTCAGTCTCAGACATTTGGCTCATTGGTCACTTCCAACTGAGAGACCCGTCCTTGGTTTATAATTGAACAGGCAGTTCTTGCCCCTATTTCGCCATTACAAAGCATCTCTATCAAACTAATCGTAAAAGTTAAGTTACACCCCGTTATTTCGCATTTACACTCGGTATGGACTAAAGTGTCCAGATTGTTTAAATTGGACACTTATTTAAATGTTGCCTCGAGTATATGGCAGAACCCAAGATTATTTATTGGCAAGTCCCCTTTCTGCTGGCCAGAGTGGATTGTGAGGGGGGTTGCTACACTCAGTGACCTATATGAAAGTGGAGTGTTGAGATTGTTTGAAAACTTGGTCCAACATTTTGGGATCCCCAGACCTCAGTTTTATAGATATTTACAATTGTGCCACCTGCTTTGTACTATTTTTGGGAGTAGCACACCGCCCCCCCCCCCCCCAAGGAGGCAGATGCTTGGGTGAGGTGATTGTGGCTTTTGGAAAAGGTCATGAGGCATCAGTGTATTACTCCCTGTTAATTCAGAGTATGGGGGATGGAGCTTTAACTTCTATTAAGAGATTATGGGAGAAAGATTTGAATTTGGTATTGGAGGATGGAGTGTGGACTAAGATTCTGAAAAATGTCAAGTCTGCATCTAGAGATGCAAGGGTTCACCTTATTCAGTTCAAGATTTTACATAGATTCTATTGGACCCCCTCTAGACTGTATAGGTTTGGTCTTAAAGACACACCTACCTGCTGGTGATGCCAATCGGAGGATGGAGATATAACCCATGTTTTTTGGGGGTGCGTTGAGATCCAGGGGTTTTGGTTGAGAATTCATAATTTTGTATGTGAGGTCTTGGGCACTCGGGTTTCATTTTGCCCCAGACTCTGTATTTTGGGAGATGGGGCAGAAATTAATGTGGAGAATAAACATGTGGAGGATTGGGTCCTGACCTGTGTTATGGTCGCCAGGCGGGTGATTTTGAGGGGTTGGAAGTTGGTTGGAGCACCCCCGTTTCAGGAGTGGTGCTCGGAGATGGGGAGAGTGGCGGCCTTAGAGGAGGGGTCTTATAGAAGACTGGGGAATCCGGATCTGTTTGTGGGAAAATGGGGTGGATATTTAGCATTCTTGGAGGGTTCTCAGGTGGAATAGTGGAGAGGGAGGGGTAATTGTCAGTGTGTGTGATTTTTATATTTGTATATATATGTATTTTTTAATTATTATTATTATTATTATTCTCTTTTTTCCTCTTTTAGTTGTTTGGTTTTTGTATTATTTTATATTTGTTCATCTAAGACCACAGGGATATTTGTTGAGGTTTGGGGTGGGGTTGGGGTTGGGGAGGAGGAGGGGTGGTAGTGGGTGTTAAAAGTTGATTTAGTGTATTTATAATTTTTTTTTGTTAATCATAAAAAAAAATAATTAAAAAAAGGTACATATATTTCCAATTCTCCAAGGGTATGCAAACTTTTGCGCACAACTGTATAATAAACATACAACTCTAAAACTATGCCTCTCTCTCCACAGTCCCAGTCCAAGAGCCCCCCAAAAACATCAAATATCTACCCCATTTCCCATTAAAAGAATCCCATATCCCCAGCCTTCCTCATGATACCTCTTCGAAGGCTGCCACCCTTCCCATCTCCTCGCACCACTCCCGAATTAAGGGTGCTCCCACTGACTTCCCACCCCTTAAAACAATCTGCCTGCTTATCATCGCACTGGTGAGGACCCAATCTTTTATGTATTCGTCACCTACGTCGATGACTGCCCCATCACCCAAAACACAGAGTCTGGGGCAAAATGAAATCCGAATGCCCAACACGTCACAAACAAAACTTTGAACTTTCAACCAAAATTCCTGAATCTCAGCGCATCACCAAAAAACATGGGCCGTGTCTCCATCCTTCGACTGGCAAAGCCAGCAGGTGGGTGTGTCTTTAAGACCAAGCCTTTACAGTCTAGAGGGGGTCTAATAGAATCTGTGTAGAATCTTGAATTGTATAAGTTGCACCCTTGCATCTCTAGATACAGACTTGATGTTTTTTAGAATCCCAGCCCACACTCCCTCCTCCAATACCAAACTAAAATCTTTCTCCCATAATCTCTTGATAGAGGTTAAAGCTCCGTCCCCCAGACTCTGAACTAGTAGGGAGTAATACACTGATGCCTCATGACCTTTTCCAAAAGCAGTAATCACCACTCCCAGAGTATCTGCCGCTTTAGGGAGGTGTATGCTACTCCCAAAAATAGTACAGAGCAGATGGAGCAACTGTAAATACCTAAAAAACTGAGATCTGGGAATCCCAAAATGTTGAGCCAAATTACCAAAGGATCTCAACACTCCACTCTCATATAGGTCACCGAGTGTAGTAACCCCCCTCACAATCCACTCTGACCAGCAGAAGGGGGACTTGTCAATACCTAATTTTGGGTTCAGCCATATGCTCGAGGCAGCATTCAAATAAATGTCTGAATTAAACACTTTGGACACTTTTGTCCATACCGAGAGCAAATGAGAGATAACGGGGTGTAACTTAGCTTCTCCGGTTAGTTTGATAGAAAGGCTTTGCAATGGCAAAATAGGGGCAAGAAATTCCTGTTCAATAGAAAATCAGGGAGGGGCTTTTTCAAGTGGAAGCGACCAATGAGCCAAATGCCTGAGACTGAACGCATAATAATAATTTAAAAAAAATCTTGGGTAGGCCTAGCCCACTTTTGTCAATCGGCCTATGTAATTTGTTCAAATGTAGTCTGGGACGTTTACCATTCCAAATGAAAGATTTTGCTATGCTATCAAATTGCTTGAAATAAGAGAGGGGGACATCTATAGGGAGTGACTGTAGCAGGTAGTTGAATTTTGGAATACAGTTCATTTTAATAACATTAACCTTCCCAATCATCGATAAATGCAATGAAGCCCACCTGTACACATCGCTTGAAAACCTTTTTATTAAAGGGTCAAAATTAACTCTAAATCAGACAAATTTGCTGGGAATAAAATCCCCAAATACTTAATGCCCTGTTTGGGCCACTGGAAGGTGCCCGGCTGGAAGGCTGTTACAGGACAGTACGCTGTCAGAGCCAAAGCTTCAGATTTAGACCAATTGACTTTTGTATCCTGAGAACTTGGAAAAGGAATGAATAATTCTGTGGAGGCAAGGCATAGATCTAGTAGGGTCAGAGACCAATAATAAAATATCATCTGCATAAAGCAGAAGCTTATGCGCCACACCTCCCGCCATCACCCCTGGAAAATCATCCTCCTTTCTTATTGCGGCTGCTAATGGTTCCAGGGCAAGACAGAACAATAATGGGGAAAGAGGTCAACCCTGCCGAGTGCCCCTATTCAGAGCAAAATAATCTGAAATTAATCCATTTGTTTGTACCGCTGCTACAGGGTGTCTATAAAGTAACTTAATCCAACCAATAAATGTACTCCCGAGCCCATACATTTCCAAAATCTTAAAAAAAGAATCCCATTCTATCTAAGTGAGATGGCAGCGACCAGAGACTGATCATTCGCTACTGACCAAATGATATTGATGAAACGCCTAATATTATCCGAAGAGCTACGGCCCCGAATAAACCCCACCTGATCTATATGTATAAGAGATGTCATAACTTTACTTAATCTGTTAGCCAACATTTTTGACAAAATTTTTACATCTAGCTCGATCAGGGAAATTGGATGGTAACTTTTACACTTGCTTGAATCTTTGTCCTTTTTAAGAATCAGACTGATCCGTGCTTGTGTCATGGTTGGGGGAAGCTTTCCATTCTTTAATGATTCCGTATAAACTTCTAACAAAAGTGGAGCCAATTCTGTAGCATAAGATCTAAAAAATTCAGTGGCAAAACCATCTGGCCCTGGAGACTTGCCTGTAGGTAAGGCCTTAATTACCTCGTCAAGCTCCTCCAAGGTTATCTCAGAATCAAGAGAATTTTTTTGCTCGTTGTCAATTTAGGGAGTTCTAATGGTTCCACACATTTTCTAATATCTTCATCAGTAGACGAAGATTTAGAGCTATAGAGATCAAGATAGAATTCTTTAAAGGCATTATTAATATCAATGGCCGAGGTAAAAATGTCACCACCAGCAGATTTCAGGGAATGGTAGAAAAAGACTCTCTCTGTTTTATATATCTAGCCAAAAGCTTCCCTGCTTTGTTGCCCGACTCAAAGTATGACTGTCTTGCCCTGAATAACCAAAACTCCACTTTCCGCGACAAAATAGTATTATATCTATATTTCAATCGGGTCAATTCTCTGCGGCCATCAGACAACATTCTGCACTTCAGCTCTGCCTCTGCACTTTCAATATTCCCTTCCAACTCCACGAGTTCTCATGCTTTGGATTTTTTGGTAAATGAGGCATACTGTATGATCCGACCCCTAAGAACCGCCTTAAGTGCCTCCCAAGCCATGCCCACAGAAAATACTGAGGACCAGTTGGTCTCCATATAAACACTAATTTCAGTCTTTATCATTTGTTGGAAATCATCAACAAATGTTGCTCTAGGGGGCTTGTATACTTTTGCTTCACTATGATCAAGGACTGAGTCCATCAAAAGATTAAAGTCTCCTCACAATATTATATCATGAGGGGTGCCAGCGGCTTGCAACATCCCTTCAAGATCAATAAAAAAGCCCTGATCATCAACGTTAGGTGTGTAAAAATTAGCCAAAACCAACCTTTGCCCCTGAATTTCTGCTAAAACAATAATGATTCTCCCTAATTTATCTTTAATCTGTTTGAGAGATTTGAATTGTAGATGTTTACTTATCAATGTAATGACTCCCCTGCTTTTACTTGAGCCAGCACTAAAGAAAACATGCCCATCCCATATATTCCCAAATTTTTCAGCTTCCTGTGAGGAAAGATGTGTTTCTTGAAGAAACACTATATCACATTTTTTACACTTAAGAAAAGAAATAACCGTCCTTCTTTTTATGGGGTGCCCCAACCCATTCACATTCCACATGGAGACAGACAATCCACTCATATGAACTTTTGCCATATTGATATAATTGAAAAAATAAATTGTGTGTCAAAAACAAGATTATACAGACCACATTCCAACATTAGTGCAACAATCAAACCCCGAACTCACCCCCAAACCAAACAAACAGAAAAAAGAAAAACATGCGCATTAACCCCGCGCACGACAGCGCCAACCGCCATCAATCCCTCTAAGCTCTAAAGGTCCATGTATGCCTATGAGAGCCCCCACAACAACTTTGCTGTCAGATTGCTCAAGTCTGGTGCTTCTGCACTAATTTTGTTAGGCAAAATTACATAGCAGAAAATACTTTGTAAAACAAATCCCAGCCAATAGGCAGAATAAACATAAAGAACATGTAAATTAATTCACAGAACTCAGTCTTCAGTCTCGAAGATGTGTTCCTCCACAAAACAGATTCCAGCATATAAAGCTGTTCAGTTTCCTCGGACAGACAAACAAGTGTTCAGTGAGCCGGCTGTTTATGAGTGCAGCGGATGATGTAATCATTCCAATGTCCTGCAAAAATACTCCACATAACAAACTCCAGCCAACAGGAGGCATAAGAACAAGGAACAAACAGATTCATCCACAACTGTCCCGAAGCAGTGTTATTCCACAAAACAAACTCCAGCCGCTAGGCGGAACCATCACAAAAAGAAACAAAACATGCATCCCGGTTCCTCGGATGGTTAAGAGTCAAATTCACTCGGAGGCTGCATAAAAAATTATACCATGACTTACTCAGTCCGTCAACATTATAAAAGACATCCTTTGTGTGGGCATGTAGATATTTTGCGGCCATCCCCAGCATCCACTCTCAATCTGGCCGGGAACCCCAGTGCAAAAGCGATCCTCCGTCAATGCAAATGTTTCTTGAAGGAGTGTTATTCCACAAAACAAACTCCAGCCATTAGGTGGAACCAACACAAACAGAAACAAAAATGGCGCCCAGCTTCCTCAGACAGTCGAGTGTATGTTCAGTGAGTCAATTCACTCACATGAGAAACACCAAATGGCTTACTCACTCCAATGTATTTATGAAGGACAGTGCTTGCTTGGGATACGTAAATACCCTGCGGCCATCCTTCATTTCTATTCTCAGTTTGGCCGGAAACATCAGTGCAAAAGCGATCTTCCGTTGATGCAAGCATTTCTTACACTCCTTCAATCGATCGCGTTTCTCTCTTGTTGAATTCGCAAAGTCCGGGAACAAGAAAATATTGTGATTCTTCCAAGAAACTTTCCTTTGCTCCTCGCCTCGCGCAACACAAGATCTTTATCGGATGATCTAAAACATTTGGCCAGAATTGATCGGAGCCTGTTTCCCTCAGCAGATCTGCGAGCCGGGACTCTGTGAGCTCGGGGTGCAAACTCCCACACACGGGGTACTGGCTCACCTCAGAACACCTTAGCAACTGCCTAACAGCTGCCTAGCAACACCCTAGCAATCACCCAGAACAACCTAGCAACCGCCTAGAAATACCCTAGCAACCACCAAGAACACCCTTACAACCATCTAGCAATGCCTTAGCGACCTCCCAGAATACCTTAGCAACTGCCTAACAACACCTTAGCGACCACCCAGAACACCCTAGCAACCGCCTAAAAACACCTAGCAATGCCCTGGCGACTACCCAGAACACCTTAGCAACTGCCTAGCAACCACTTAGCAACGCCCTAGCGACCACCAAGAACACCCTAGCAACTGCCTAGCTACCACCCAGAATACCCTAGCAACTATCTAGCAATGCTCTAACAACCACCCAGAACACCCTAGCAACTACCTAGCAATCTTTCTATCTATCTATTTTAAACTTTCAGACCAGGCTTTTTCAAGCCAACATTAAGTTTGTCCACAAACATTTTTATGTAGTTCTTTATTAATGTACAAATTGGACAAATTCAGAGGTGGGGAAGATCTCAACACGTTACTGCATCACTCCACTTTCATGGGCAGCAGATCAGGTCATTCAACTAAACAAATAGTGCAGAGAGAATATATAGTGTACAGTATACTGTATATATACTAAGCCAAAAAGCGGGAAAAGAAAGAGATAAAAAGGAAAGTGACCCAATGAATTTGTTAAACCACACATTTTGTTGTATGCAGTTAAACCCATTAATCAGTTAATTACACCTGTGATCTCACTTCAGACAGACATTGTAAACAACTCGATGTCTGTCTGGTAATAGTGGATGAAACACAGGGAGAGAATATACAGACCAAATAAATAAAAACATTTAACAAATACAAAAACAACCAAAACCCAATTTATGCCTGTGGCTATATGCCTTGATCAGATCAACACAATTCAAACCTTTTAAGAACAAATTAGTTTGTGAGTGTGGGAAAAAACAAAGCAGTAACTGGTTCCTGCAAAGCTCCTAATAACCAATCAGAACCACGAGATCAGAGTATTAAAAGATTATTTTCTTCATTACAGCCTATACTATTAATCAATAATTTCAACATAAAAAGTATAATATTATAATAAGTACAACACATTGCAAATACAATTTTTAATTCTAAAATAATTCAAACCTCCATAAATTAATTAAATTTACCAAGCACAAAATACAGTATGCATACATCATACATACATTTGCATTGATTCTGCAACCCGGACGAAGTAGATTTTCAGGGTAAAATGCAAAACCCACTGCATCAGAGAAATTAAACAGCGATAAACAACACAACAACACATAATAATCTTAAAATTGGCTCTTAGTATGTTTGACATGCACAGCACAATGTTATGAGCACCAGAAGCTCGTATGCTGTCTGGACAGAGAGGACTTAAGTCCCACTTTACATAAACTACTCACTCCCTACTCAGACATCATCCTGTAACATAACCCATGAGTCTCCACACGCTATTAAAACATGCTACATTGCAATACAGATCAAATAAGTGTAAACTTATCTCAAAGACACTACATAAATACACTACTACAGACTGTTCAAGACTAGGCTAAGACAAGGTGAGGAGAAACCGGTCTTCCAGCAGCATCTATGCCAGACAAATTACCGTCACATTGATAATGAAAGGAAGTTGGGCATCAAAAGTATTCAGATATTCAGGTGTCAGCTAAAAAAGAATTTCATCCATCTCATTTTTTTTTTTTTTTATTAACATTTTTATCGATTCATAAATTACCACAAAAAATACAACATCTATATAATGAATCAAAAAATTTAAACATTAAACCCCCACTATATCCCCTCCCCCTACCAAACTCTCAACCCACCCAGACCCCCCCATGAACACCCCTGTGGTCACTAGAATATAGACACACACACAGAAAACTAAAACAACAACATAAAATAACACAATAATCAAGTATAAAAAAAAAAAAAAAAAAACCTAAACTCTAAATTACTACCTCCACTGCCCCACCTCGAGATTCCCTCAAAAATGCTAAATAATTGCCCCATTTCTTATTGTAAGATTCCCTAACCCCCATCCTAATGCTCGACCCCTCCTCGAAGGCAGCCACCCTCCCATGAACACCCCTGTGGTCACTAGAATATAGACACACACACAGAAAACTAAAACAACAACATAAAATAACACAATAATCAAGTATAAAAAAAAACAAAAAAAAACTAAACTCTAAATTACTACCTCCACTGCCCCACCTCGAGATTCCCTCAAAAATGCTAAATAATTGCCCCATTTCTTATTGTAAGATTCCCTAACCCCCATCCTAATGCTCGACCCCTCCTCGAAGGCAGCCACCCTCCCCATCTCCGCACACCACTCCGGGAACTAGGGTGCTCCATCCGACTTCCAACTCCTCAAAATAACCTGCCTACCAGTCATCACACTGGTCAAAACCCAGTCTCTCATGTATTTATCTACCAAATCCATGACCTCCCTATCTCCCAAAATACAGAGTCTGGGGCCTGTAGTGCCCAACACATCACACACAAAACTTTGCACCTTCAGCCAAAATTCTTGGATCTTAAGGCACCCCCAAAAAACATGGATGGTGTCTCCATCTTCAGTATAGCATCGCCAGCAGATGGGTGTGTCCTTAAGACCAAGCCTATACAATCTAGAGGGGATCCAATAAAATCTATGTAAAATCTTAAATTGCATAAGGCGAACCCTTGCATCTCTAGATGCAGACTTTATGTTTTTTAGAATCCTTGCCCACACTCCATCCTCCAATACCAAGTTTAAATCTTTCTCCCAAAATCTTTTGAGAGAATTTAAAGCTCCGTCCCCCAGACTCTGAATTAACAGGAAGTAATACGCTGATGCCTCATGACCCTTCCCAAAAGCAGCAATCACCATTTCCAAAGTATCTGCCGCTCTAGGGGGGTGTATGCTACTCCCAAAAAACAAGGCAGAGCAGGTGGCACAGCTGTAAATACTTATAAAATTGAGATCTGGGAATCCCAAAATGTTGAATCAAATTTTCTAAAGATCTCAATACTCCACCCTCATACAGGTCACCAAGTGTATTAACCCCCCTCACAATCCAATCTGACCAACAGAAAGGGGACTTATTAATACATAGTTTAGGGTTCAGCCATATGCTCGAGGCTACGTTTAAATAAATATCAGAATTAAACACTCTGGACACTTTTGTCCATATCGATTGCAAATGCAAAATAACGGGGTGCGACTTAACCTCTCCAGCTGGTTTAATCGAAAGGCTTTGCAGTGGTGAGATAGGGGCAAGAACTTCCTTTTCAATACAAAACCAGGGAGGAGCTCTCTCAGGTGGAAGCGACCAATGAACCAAATGTCTAAGACTGAATGCATAATAATAAAATAAAATCTTGGGTAGGCCTAACCCACCTTTGTCAATCAGCCTATGTAACTTACTGAAATTTAACCTGGGACGTTTACCATTCCAAATGAAGGACCTCACTGTGCTATCAAATTGCTTGAAATAAGAGAGGGGGACATCTACAGGGAGAGATTGTAGCAGGTAGTTCAATTTTGGAATACAATTCATTTTAATAACATTAACCTTCCCAATCATCGATAAATGTAATGAAGCCCACCTGTCCACATCATTCGAAAACCTTTTTATTAAGGGATCAAAATTAACTCTGACTAAATCAGACAAAATTGCAGGGAATAAAATTCCCAAATACTTAATTCCCTGTTTGGGCCACTGGAAGGCACCCGGCTGGAAGGCCGTTACTGGACAGTACGCTGTCAGTGCCAAAGCTTCGGATTTAGACCAATTGACTTTGTATCCTGAGAATTTGGAAAAGGAGTTAATAATTCTGTGGAGGCAAGGCATAGATCTAGTAGGGTCGGAGACGAATAATAAAATATAATCTGCGTAAAGCAGAAGCTTATGCGCCACACCTCCCGCTGTCACCCCTGGAAAATCATCCTCCTTTCTTATCGCGCCTGCTAATGGTTCCAGGGCAAGACAGAACAATAATGGGGAAAGAGGGCAACCCTGCCGGGTGCCCCTATCCAGAGTAAAATAATCTGAAATTAATCCATTTGTTTGCACCGCTGTTACAGGGTGTCTATAAAGTAACTTAACCCAACCAATAAATGTACTCTCAAACCATACCTTTCCAAAATCTTAAAAAGATAATCCCATTCTACCATATCAAACGCCTTTTCGGCGTCAAGAGAGATGGCAGCGACCGGAGACTGATCATTCGCTACTGACCACATGATATTAATGAGACGCCTAATATTATCAGAAGAACTACGGCCTCAAATAAACCCCACCTGATCTATATGTATAAGTGATATCATAACTTTACTTAATCCAAAAATACTTTAGCCAGAATTTTGGACAACATTTTTACATCTAACTGGATCAGGGAAATTGGGCGGTAACTTTTACACTCGCTTGGATCTTTGTCCTTTTTTAGAATCAGACTGATCCGGGCTTGTGTCATGGTTGGCGGAAGCTTTCCATTCTTTAATGAATCGGTCCACAAATGCCAACATAATTCTCCAGCCTATTCAAGAGAATGTTGTGATCTATCGTGTCGAAGGCAGCACTAAGATCTAAAAGGACTAGAAGAGAAATGCAGCTACGATGATAAGATGATAAGATGATAAGAGCAAGTCATTTGTAACTCTGATAAGTGCAGTCTCTGATGGGGCCTATATCCTGACTGAAATTCCTCATAAATTCCATTTCTCTGTAGAAATGAACATAGTTCGGAGGACACTACCTTTTCGACATAAATGGGAGATTTGAAATCAGTCTATAATCAGCCAATTCTCCAGGATCAAGCTGTGGCTTCTTAATAAGCGGTTTGATAACTGCCATTTTAAAGTTTCTTGGGACATATCCTAAGGATAGCGAGGAGTTAATAATATTAAGAAGAGTTTATGAGATTACAGGAAATACCTCTTTTAAGAGCTTAGTTGGTATTGGATCTAACATCCAATACCAACCATTTTCAGATTAACAATTTTTTATTTATTCACATAAATGAACACAGAAGAACAAAACATATATATATATATATATATATATATATATATATATATATATATACAGAATCAATCTTAACCCACTATTACCCTTCCCCCTCCCAATTCCCAATCCTACCCTAGCCCCAACAACATCCCAGTGGTCGCAAATGATATAGACACACACACGCACAAAAATAAAATAAAAATAAATAAAAACTAAACAAATAAATAAACAAATAAAAAATATAATAATTATAATCACCCATCCATAAATGACATATACCTGCCCCATTTCTCCACGAACACACTGTGTTTCCCCATTCTTCTAGATGACCCCTCCTCAAAGGCCACCACCCTTCCCATCTTTGAGCACCACTCCTGAAAAGAGGGTGCTCCAGCCGACCTCCAGCCCCTTAAAATTATCTGCCTGGCGATCATGACACTGGTTAAGACCCAGCTTTTTATGTGTCTATTTTTTTTTTTTTTTTTTTTTTTAAATAAATTTTTTTATTGATTCATATATACACCACAAAGAAAAACCCAACACATATACAATGAATCAACATTTCACATTAAAATCCCACTAATATCCCTTCCCATTCACCAACCCCACCCTGACCCCCAACGAACACCCATGTGGTCCCACATAATAACACACACACACACACACAACCAAAAAGAATAATAATAATAATAATAAACATAGATAATTAAATTAAACTACACTCTCCACATCCCCTCCCGGAGAGCACCCCACAAAAAAAACAAAAAACAAAAAACAAAAAAAAAAAAAATAATGACCCCATTTTTTAACAAATAAGTCCCTAAATCCCAGCTTTCTATTTACCACTTCCTCGAAAGCAGCCACCCTCTCCATTTCCACACACCACTCCGAAAAAGAGGGCGCTCCAGCCGACTTTCATCCCCTTAAAATGATTTGCCTGCCGAACATGAGACTGCCAGAACCCAATTTTTAATGTGAGTATTCAAAACGCCACACATACAATTCTGAACTTTCAACCAAAATTCTTGAATCTTAGCACACCCCCAAAAAACATGGATTGTGTCTCCATCTTCTGATTGGCATCACCAGCAGGTGGGTGTGTCTTTAAGACCAAGCCAATACAATCTAGAGGGTGTCCAATAGAATCTGTGTAATATCTTGAATTGCATAAGGCAAATCCTTGCATCTCTAGATGCAGACTTGATGTTTTTTAGAATCCTAGCCCACACTCCCTTTTAACATTTAAATAAATGTCCAAATTAAACACTCTGGACACTTTTGTCCATATCGCGTGCAAATGTGAGATAACGGGGTGTGACTTAACTACTCCGGTTAGTTTAACAGAAAGGCTTTGTAATGGCAAAAAAGGGGCAAGAACTTCCTGTTTGAAACAAAACCAGGGAGGGGCTCTCTCAGGTGGAAGCGACCAATGAGCCAAATGTCTGAGACCGAACGCATAATAATAAAACTAAATCTTGGGTAGGCCTAGCTCAGCTTTGTCAATCGGCCTATGTAACTTATTAAAACATCTGGGATGTTTACCATTCCAAATGAAAGACTTCGCTATGCTATCAAATTGCTTGAAATAAGAGAGGGGGACATCTATAGGGAGAGACTGTAGCAGGTAGTTGAATTTTGGAATACACTTCATTTTAATAACCATTACTGTCCATCATTAACCTTCCCAATCATAGATAAATTTAATGAAGCCCACCTGTCCACATCGCTCAAAAAACTTTTTATTAAGGCGTCAAAATTAACTCTAACTAAATCAGACAAATTTGCTGGGAATAAAATCCCCAAATGCTTAATGCCCTGTTTGGGTCACTGGAAGGCGCCCGGCTGAAAAGCCGTTACTGGACAGTATGCTGTCAGAGCCAAAGCTTCAGATTTAGACCAATTGACATTGTATCCTGAGAATTTAGAAAAGGAATGAATAATTCTGTGGAGGCAAGGCATAGATCTAGTAGGGTCAGAGACGAATAATAAACATGTTGTGGCTTTTGATTTTTTGATACGTTTTGTTAGCTCCTCATGACCTATGACAGCGAAGGATTGAAGTTGCTCATGAGCAAAATTATGAGACACTGTTTTCTGAGGTACTGTGACTGTGAAGAAATTCATGAAGTCATTACTCTTGTGCTGCGATGGAACATCTGTTTCAGTCTAGGCTTTATTCCTAACCAATTTAGCCAGAGTACTGAATAAACACCTAGGATTGTTGTGGTTATTTTCAGTGAGTTTGCTAAAATCTACAGACACTATCCTTCCATGCACCGCGAAATACCTCTAATTTTGTATTCTTCCACTTGTGCCCCATTTTCCGAGCTGCTCTCTTGAGAGCATGAGTGTGATCATTGTCCCATGGTGCGGAGATTTTTTCTTCAATTTTCTTTAGTTGAAGGGGGGCGACACTATCAAGAGTCCTAGAGAAGACTATATTCATATTTTGTGTTATTACATCAAGTTCATCTAGACTCTTTGGCTTACTGAGTATGTGAGAAGATTCTGGAAGATTATTAGTGAATGTCTTTTGTGGTTGAAAGAATAGTTCTACCTGAACAATAGTGTGGTGGTAAGCAGCAACCGGAACAGGAAGTCAGGACTGAGCTGAAATATTTTCTAAAAATTGCATTCAGCAGAAGAAAGAAAGTCATACACGTCTGGGATGGCATGAGGGGTGAGTAAATGATAAGAGAGTTTTAATTTTTGGGTGAACTATCCCTTTAAGGGAACGTTAGGGAAACCATCCTGGAAAACGTTCCTGGAAAACAAAAACATAACAGCTCTGTCCTGGGAAGCAAAAAATGTTAGTTGGGTTCATGCCGCTGGATTACATTGACATTAGCTGCCTGGGAGCGTTTGAAAGACTGACTTGCGAACTTTGCCCGTGTGTGTGTGTGTGTGTGTGTGTGTGTGTGTGTGTGTGTGTGTGTGTGTGTGTGTGTGTGTGTGTGTGTGTGTGTGTGTGTGTGTGTGTGTGTGTGTGTGTGTGTGTGTGTACTTTTATTTTGAAAGGAGGGTGTGCTGCAGGTCATGTGATCAGTCCGGGAGGCTCGATGATATTTCTAGTGCAGCTGAAATATAAAAGATCAATTCCTGTGAATTTCATGTGTTTTATCTGCACGACCTGGATGGCTTTACAGTAGAAGTGTGATTTGATATCTTTATATTATTCATCAGTTTGTTATAATGCTGTCTGTCTGCTGCTTATAGAGGCGATAGAAGAGCAACGGAGTTTCACGGACGAATGAAATTAATTTGATCAGGTTTGAGATTAAATGATCAATCATGTGATAGATTAATCTGATCAATGTTAAAGAGTCTTTTCATTAACTGTTTTATAATATTCACTCTGATCATAAACACATCCGCTTAGCATTAGCCGCTATCAGATGCGATCAGACACAATTATTACATCAGAAGCTCTTTATGAGCATTATATGGATTTATACTCAAAGTCAGAGATTTCATATTCTGGTGTAGAAATAATGCATATGTATCTGTCAAAGTAGATTATAAAGAAGGAGAATACATCATCATCATCATGGCAAACGTGACGGATCTTCAGAGTAAATACAGTAAACTGGCTCAAGAATATTCAAAGGTAATAATGCATTAATGTGAAGTTCGTGAATATATGAATATATTTCCATCTGCATGCGGTGTAGTGAAAGTGTCCTCATGTATACTGCACACAGCTTTATTTAGTTTGCTCGTTTAGTGACTCAAAGGCGTCTTAATCTTACATTTACTGCTGAATAAACGCAGTTTCTACATGCAGTAGATTGATTAAAGCATGGTGTGTCATTGTGGACGTTTAAATTCTGTTTGTGTTCATGTGTTTTTGTCTCATAAGAGAGATTCAAGTTTAGTTCAGTCAGCTGACTGACATATGACAACTTCCTGTGTCTGTTGCTAAAGTAGATCATGAGCAGCTTTACCTTCTTTTAAATAAATATTGTTTCTGACCAATCACACGGCATGTTCTTGGTGCTGTCTGGTCTTCAGCGACAGGACCTGAGTGAAAACTTATGAAACGGAAGTGAATAAATGTGTGTGTTTGTCAGCTTAGAGCACAGAATCAGGTGTTGAAAAAGGCCGTGGTGGACGAACAGACCAGCTCCAACTCATTAAAGGTATCTGACCAATAAACCGTGTGTGTGTGTGTGTGTGTGTGTGTGTGTGTGTGTGTGTGTGTCTGTGTCTGTCTGTCTGTCTGTCTGTCTCTGTTTGTCTCTGTGTGTCTGTCTGTCTCTGTTTGTCTCTGTGTGTGTGTGTGTGTGTGTGTGTTTGTCTGTCTCTGTTTGTCTCTGTGTGTCTCTGTGTGTGTGTGTGTTTGTCTGTATGTGTCAGTGTCTGTTTGTGTGTGTGTGTGTCTCTCTCTCTGTGTCGGTCTCTCTCTGTGTGTGTGTGTGTGTGTGTGTGTGTGTGTCAGTGTCTCTCTCTCTCTGTGTGTGTGTCTCTGTTTGTCTGTGTGTGTGTGTGTGTGTGTGTCTCTGTTTGTCTCTCTGTGTGTGTGTGTGTGTGTGTGTGTCTCTGTTTGTCTCTCTGTGTGCGCGTGTGTCTGTTTGTCTGTCTCTGTTTGTCCCTGTGTGTGTGTGTGTGTCTGTCTCTGTTTGTCTGTGTGTCTCTCTGTGTGTGTGTGTGTGTGTGTGTCTGTCTGTGTGTCTGTCTCTCTGTCTGTGTGTTTGTGTGTGTGTGTGTGTGTGTGTGTGTGTCTGTCTCTCTGTCTGTGTGTCTGTCTCTCTGTCTGTGTGTGTGTGTGTGTGTCTCTCTCTCTGTCTGTCTGTGTGTGTGTGTGTGTGTGTGTGTGTGTGTGTGTGTGTGTGTGTGAAATGTTCTGGGTTCACATGCGTCTTGTGTATCTGCAGGAGGAGCTGAAGCACAAGGAACAGAGTTTACGGAAGGTGCAGCAGGAAATGGACAGTCTGACCTTCAGAAACCAGCAGCTCACCAAGAGAGTGGAGCTCCTGCAGGAGGAGTTACTGCTGTCAGAGAGCAGAAACAAGAAGAGCAAAGTAATCCCGATATACAAATACATACACTTATACATGCTGTTACTGATCTGTGAAAGCACAAACAAGAAGAGCAAAGTGATTATTGACATACTGAGTCACATGTGTATTTAATGTAATAATCTTTTGAGAAACTGTTTCTCCATAATTCACTAATAAACCAGTATCTAGCACAGGATTTGTGTGTTAAACACGGATGCCTGTGCTGGTGTTCCTGATCACGCCAGTCTTTAGAAACTGTAGTACAACCCACAATATCTGCTGTCAGATGTTAATCACGCTGTTCTCGTTAAAGTCATTAGGCCTTATGGATTGCTGTGTGTGCTTGTATAATGGTCAACAAACATAAGAGCATTTAACAGTATCAATTAGGGATGGGGGAACAAATCCCCCACATCGCGATTCATACTCAAACGATTCTGAATCGATTCTCAAAAGAATCAGAATCGATTCTGAGTTCAGTTTAAATCACATAGCAATGGGAGAGTTTATTCGTGATAACAAGCCAACAAACAACATAAAAGACGGGCTCGCACCCATTATTGCACACAATGGGGGAAAACACAGAAGAAAATAATGACGATGCAGCGGTTCGGGAGATGTTGGTGATGTTTTCATTTAATTCTTTTTTTTTTTCTCTGCCTTTCTCTAGTCTTGCACTCTCCATTTAATTGACTTTTGCCTTATTGCTGGTCACTCGCTTGTCAGGACAGTGCGCACACCTGATGATAAAGATTTGAAATCCATCGTAGCTTTTGCGACAGGGTCGTGTGATCTACTCGCAGAGCAAACAGATGGAACAGTGCATATGAGATGCTTGATCAATTTCTGAAGCAACAACTACACTATTTAAAGGGCTTTACTATCACCTGTGCAGGTGAGGAGAGGAGAAGATGACCGCTGCACTCTCATAGAAGCAGATATATCTCTCACCCTGACCCGCAACTTCCAGTTGTGCTTAAAAATGAAAATGAATAGCATGGCATAGAATAATTTGAAATAATAAATAAATACTATTAAATGATTTACAATACTTCAAAAAATAAAAATAATCTTATCAGTTGAAGTAATAGTATTCAGTGTGTTCTGATGGAGAACCAATATATTTTTTCAAGTGCTTTTAAGAGTTTTTTTATGAGGTTTTAAAGAAAGAAACTGAACATTTGTGATACTCTTCTAAACTATAGAACCGTTTATTTAATCTTGTGGATATTGCATGTTTTGTTCACAGCTCATACTGAATGTAAAAGGCCAGTTTATGTAATGTGACTCATTCAGATTTGTGAAAACAGCTGATAAATAAAAAGCTGAAAAGGAAAAAATAGAGTAAAAAATGAGTTTTGAAGAAACTGGAAAAAAAAAAATTGAAGGACAAGATGCATGGTGATGCATCGAATCGTTTTATAATGGAATCGTTACCCTTTGAATCGTAATCGAATCGTGAGGCCAGTGAAGATTCACAGCTCTAGTATCAATAAGATTCTGTTCTGGCTGACTGCCCATCAGCTCTATTATATTATTGTGTATTCTGTTGGTCCACTCCCTGTAAATGACTGATCTTCACAGTCTCTTGTTTGTGTATTCCTTCAGAATAAAGGAGACTCGCCGACCCAAATCAATCTACAGACGCAGAGTGTTTTTGATGAAGATCTGCAGAAAAAGATCCAGGAGAACGAACGACTTCACATCCAGGTGTGTGAGCAAACAAACCATCAGGAATTTAGTTGCCGTTCATCTGACAGTCTTTTCTGAAAGAGTGCCGTTTGCTGGTGCAGTTCAGACTGGATTCAGTGCATTAATCAGGACAGGATTGTGGGATCACTCTCTTGTTCCTAGACACCCACTCTTTCAAGAAGGATCTACACAAGAGCTAAGTCATATCCACTAAGCACTGGTGTACCTCAGGGTTCAGTACTCGGCCTGCTGCTCTTCTCCATATAAATAAGATTATAGAGAATAAACTGAATACAGTGTTTTCTGCCGCTGTGGTGCTGATGTCACACTGCTCTACTGCCGTCACATCTCTGCACCAGCACTTTTCTGCTCGCTAAGAGCATCATAAGCACGTAGACTTCTGCAGACACCTGCAGGACAAACGCGAAATTACACTTCATGCAATTTAAATACCTATATCTACACTTTATACTAAAACTTTAATATCAAGATACCTATGTTTTATTTATTTTAACAACAAGTCTATACACAATTTGTATAGCGCTTTTCACAACGCCTTGTTTCAAAGCAGCTTTGTGTGGACTAGTTGGTAACAGAAAAGTGGTGGCACGATTGATGCAGACAGACAAAATTAAATTAAATGTGAGAGAGAAGAAAAAAAAGTCAATAACTGCATGAAGATCGTCAGTATATATTGGCTCATCATCCTTGTCTCCTATTCCTGTCTGACACTCAAAGGTGCTCTCGCCAGCACTACAAGTCATGTAGCACATGCAGCATTGCTGTCACCGTTATCAATTTTGGGAGTAAAGAGCAGACCTCCGCTTTATTGGTGAATTTCCCTAAAGCGCATCTTCTAAACGTCTCCTTATTTGTACTGCGTGATAACACGTTGAACCTCGTAATATTCAATGAATGCTTGTAATTAGCAGGATAATATACAGGGCTTCCACTGTCCTCACTAATTCTGGAAGCTTTTATATCGAGAGAAATGTGTGAAAATGAATATTGAGTCATCAGCGTGGGTTCCTTGACGCTGTGCAGTGCGCGTGCGAGAATGGAAGGTGAACCGCTGCTACCTTATGTTCCTCCTGAACCACCAGTAAAAGGAAACAAGAAAAGAAAGTCCATATTAGAAACTTCTACAACGAAAAAACGTCTGGATCAAGAGCATGCTAAAAGCAGAATTAACTCTGCTCTGCTCTGTGTGTGTGTTCATGTGTGATAAAGGAGGCGTGGCTTTGGAGACACCTCTGAAGCGAGGGCGGGCTCTATGCTTTCAAAGCTAACTTGCTAACTGCTAGACTCTCTGGATTACACACCCTAGCTTTAAGTAGCACTTAAAGTGCGTCCTCGCTCGTTCATGTTAAGTGCATTTTTGGGAAACACACATAAAACCTAATGAACGTGCGTAAAATCGCTTGTAGAAACGCTCCTCACCGCTAAGATCAATCGTTACTGGGAAAGGAGGCCCTGATTAGTTCTGCCTTTAGTTGACCTGTTGGGTCTGTGCTAGGGATGTTAATGATTAATTAGTGATTGATTATTCATCGTTAAAAATTTAAGCTTCTTGATCGTTGATTGATTAACTTCATCACAAAAATCTAACTGTCTAAACCAGGGGTCAGCAACCTTTTTGACATGGAGTGCCATTTTTATTTTCCTGGTCAATGGCTGTGCTGACAAAAAACAAAACAAACAAAAAAACATGTGCATGTATGTGATTTTCCGTAGTTTGAGTCCACTTGTGAAAGCATTTCTTTTTTGCATTTTTCTAGTTTAATTGTTTATTTTTCATTACAAATGATATTATCAGCATAACAGTTTGAGTGAAAAATGTGTGCAAAACCCAATGATTTTGATATAATCATGATCCTGCATGTGAATTTTCACAGGGCATCTTGTGAAAGTGCTTTTCATATTTTGTCATACATTTTTCAAAATCACACAGAGGGATAATCACTAGCAAGCAAGCAACAGTGAGAGAGGAGTAGACTATTTTATTTATATAAAGTTTTTCACACCTGCATTCCAATCTACATCTTGACGTAATCCTTCTTCATGATCACGCAGCGTGATTTCATCAGTTGAATTGGAGGCTAAACACTTTTAAAGAGGCCCTATTATGCTTTTTGGGATTTTATCTTTCCTTTAGTGTGTAATATAGCTGTTTGTGCATGTAAAAGGTCTGCAAAGTTACAAAGCACAAAGTCCACGCAAAAGGGAGTTATTCTTTCCCACAGACCACACTGCTCAAGAACTACAAGAAATGGCTGGATTGTAGTCCAGCCATTTCTTCCGTAAAGTATCTACGTCACTATGTAACACATTTGCATAATGCCCGCCCTCAAACAAACGTAGTTATAGCATAGGCCAGGATGAGTTGGGTTAGTGTTGTCACCATGTCGAGAAGACACAGTTTTCTTCACTGCGAAAACAAAACCTTTTTGTTTGGACTTCCAAAGGCAGACGAATTGAAGTATCAGTGGTTACAATTTAGTTTTACAACTATTCCTCAGCAGCACAACCACAACCAATGCCAGATTTTCAAGTCGGTTACTCCTGAAAGATGGTGCAGTTCCCACTTTGTTGGGACAATCTGGTGCTTCAGGATCACAACCTGTAAGTATGCTTGATTATTTGTGGATTTATCTTCTACAGAGAGTTCAAATGCAGAGTTTTGTGTTGTAGCTATGGTGTACACCCAGTGCACAGATGTAAGCCTCTGCTAACCTGCTAGCTAATGTTATTGTGGTGAATTAATTTTGCTATTCAGCTGCGGGCCCACTTTTACCTACAATTGTGGAGATGGATTTATTTTTACAAACGGTAATTTTACATCTGCGATCCACAGTAGTGCTCGGCTAACTTGACATGTAATGTTTAGGGCTGCAACTAACGATTATTTTGATAATCGATTAATCTTCGATTATTTCTACGATTAATCGGATAAAAATTCAATTTTGTTTCCTGTATTTTATTAAAATATGATTTTTCAAAAAACAAATGATAAAGGGCGTAAGGATTTTGTTTGATTTACATTACTGAATTAACGATTCTTCTCTCTCACAAAACTTTAAAAAGCCTGAATCATAAAAAGTTAAGTTTAAATGTATTATTATTATTGCTTTCAGGGCATGTGCAAAACAGTTGCTTAACTTGTAAAACTTACCAAAAAATGCTCATCATTAAAGAGTAAAATGATACATAGGGCATGGAGTGGGACAAAAGATCAGCCCAGCAGAGGACAACAGTGACTTGAGAACATAAATGTTAAAAATTCGGCCCAACTGAAAAATACATAATTATGTTAGATACATACAGTACGCTTGTACGCTGTCGCTGATTATATACATTTAAGTATTTTCATATTATAGTTTTTAAAATGGTATTTTCACTGATTGCATGTTTCTAAACTATTCTTTTCAAAAAATTGTGTATGTTTATCCAGTAAAATAATGTTTGCAATTGTATAAATTTGCATTATCAGGAGGACTTTCAAATATCAGGACCCTTAGCATTGTTATACATTATATTCAGCATTATACACACTTTAATATAGTACAATCATCTGTAAACCTTGTGCAAATTCACTCTCACGCTGAAAAGACTCACTCATCCTGGTGCTCACTGTATTACATGGGCAGGAGAAAACACTTTGAATACCTGCACACCTTGACTGCTGAGACTTCAGTCTGATATCCATGAAACTGATTACATTGAAACTGAAATCGTTGTATGATGTTGGACCGTTTAATCAAAATGATTGCAGTCCCTTTCTCCATTGCAATATTGACGCGGATGCGCGTGCTCACTTGCTCGTTAGAGTTTAACAGATACTCGGTTGTGGTAAGAACAAACAGTTTTGCGAAATACGTGGCTGATTTTGAATTCATAACATGTTTTCCTTATAAAACATAGACAATAGCAGTAAAATGTAAGCGATGCGCTGGAGAGAAACAACTCTCGCGCATCAATCAGCACAATCACTCTGTAAATGCACCTGACGCAGCAACCGCTCCACATTAAACTGTATGCTTATTATGATCTTTGAAGTATTTATAAAGTGCTCTTGTGCGCTGGACAACTTGGGTCCTGTTTTTTCCGCTACAACTTGTCTCCGTTGTTTTTCAAACGAGTTTTATCATGCAACACATTTTTCACTGGGCTGTGAAGTGACATCACTGACGGGGCTTATCCATGCTCGCTGCAAATATCCAACAAATCAGTAATGAAATTCGTTGTCGATTTCCATTTATCAATTTTATCGATTAGTTGTTACAGCCACTATCCACGATAGTCCACGGCTATCTTGCTCACTAACTCTCTAATACCGCTGGTAATGTCCAACTGGGAGTAAGCCTCTGTTCTCCGTTCATATCTCTGGCGACAAAAGTTTGGCTACACCCATTCCAGCGAAAGATGACTAACTTTGATGCACTATGTGTCTTTTACTTGAAGCTTTGTTAGGTTCACAATAATTAACTGTGTACTTGTAAGAGTATATGGGCTCTTTAAAGTGTGACGAGACTCGCCATTCGCGCATCACAAGCCGATCAACTATTTAACCCTTTTCTGTGAATCGCACCTGCAAAACCCTAACTTTATTTCCAGGTTTAATTTATATTTTGAATGGACTCAGATTTTTGAACCCCATGATGTGTGTTTGTTTTCTCTTTTAATGGTTTAATGTAATTTTGAATGTGACCATGGTTTAAGGAGGGTGTACCTGTATGCTGGGTTGGAAATCTCAAGGATTAATAGTGGTGTTTTCCTTATTACATCACGTGTTGTTCTGAAAGCAAAAAGAAACAAATGAAACACGGAATGTAGGCTGTCATCTGCGCAGCCTGACCGAAGCAAAGCGTGCGGGTTTACTCTCGTGATTAACCAAAAGTGAAGCGCTGCCGGCTCGTTGTACATGAATGGCTTGCACGCCCTGCACGAGTCTGTTGGGTATACTGCAGTCTCGTCACATTTAACTTTTTGTTTAGCCTCCCATTCAGCTCATGAAAACACGCTGCGTGATCACGAAGAAGGATTACATCAAGATGTAGATTGGAATGCAGGTGTGGAATTTATATAAATAAAATAGTCTACTCCTCTCTTGCGGTTGCTGCCAATGCTGGCACGCGTGCCATAGGTTGCCGACCCCTGGTCTATACAGTCATCTGCCACTAACACTTGTCCAAAACACAAACTCCTTCCTTGTAAAGATGAAGTGGACCTAGGCTGCGTCCGAAACCAAAGGTACTGTATCTGTCTTTTTGCCTCGCTGCCCCATCAGTCAATGACTCAACAGACAGTGTTTGTGTATGAAGGTGCCTCCAGAAATGGTTTCAGACAGGCTACTGAGGCAGCATAACATCACATCGTTGCTAGGATACCAGCAACTCATGAACACCATCTGGCGTCCACTAAAGGTAACGCGTCTGCTTCATTGTGGTTCGGTTGGACTGAATGGTCAAATAATCTAGAACAAAATCAAGAGAGTTTTGACGATAACCAAGTGCATATTTCATAACTACAATACTAATTTCTTGCTAGAAATGGAATCAGAAGTTGGAAAAAGTGAATAAAAATGTACATTTATACAAAATTTGGCTATCAACTGCCTCTTTGGCTGCCATTTTGTTTCTTCAGCTCTGCTGTTGTGGATCCACGCGCACAGAATTATGGGATTTCATAGGCAGTGATGGATACATCTACACTGCCTTCAAAAATCAGTCAGATGAAGGTATCTCAGTAGACAGGATGTGAAGTGAACATTGGATTTGGACATGCCTTGGTCCCTTCCTACCTCCGTATACAGCTTCCGGAGGAGCATTTTCATGGTTTCGGATGCAGCAGTAAATTAAACAATTCATACTTAACACAGTGTCAATGTGTTAAAAAATTCCAAGTAAAATATACCAATATTTGCATTTCTTAAGTGTATTATTTTAAATGATATATATATGTGTAAAAAAAAAAAAAAATAAAAAAATAAATATATATATATATATATATATATATATCACACAAACACACAGGGAGAGAGAGTGAAGCTGCACATGTACCACATACAGTAAAGACATGCTGCACATTTTCTTCCTTTGTCAGAATGATGGACATCATTTGGAATTATCCATCAATGTTTTGAAAATGTGGAAAAGAGTTGGAGAAAATGTAGGTTAATACAAGCTCGGACTCATTTGCTTAAGGTAAAAATGGACTACTTTGCAATTTTTCTGAGCAGCTAGCTGATTATAAAAAATGAATATTCGTGCAGCTTTAGTTTGAGCTGTGAAGATCGTCCAAGCTGCCAACAACCCTTCTGTCTTAAACGCATCATTGCTCTCATCTGCTTTGATCAATATGACAACATATGAAATCACTTGTTACAATGACCCACAAGTTTAGCTATTAGATATGGTGACTTTAGTAGGAGTGTAACGAAATTTCAGAAAACGTGGGTATGAAAAACGGATTGCAATATAAGTTGTAGATTTAGCTTTATCCTTTTTTCTCAGTAAGTTTAGCGTGTGCTTGTGTGTGGTATGATAGAAGATTGTTGTGTGTTCAGTTCTATGAAGCGGACGAGCAGTACCGACGACAGGAAGCTCAACTGAGAGCTCGACTGGATGAGCTGGAGAAAGAGTCTGAACAGCATCAGGCTCTGGTAGATGCCCTCACCAGCAAATACATGGACACCATCGACAAACTCCAGAGTGACAAAGCCCAACTAGAGGTCAGACCGATGAAATCCACTCATCTCTTCAGATATGATTCATGTTCATGTGTTCATGATCTTATGTTGTCTGTTCAATGATGGTATCTCAGGTCAAAGCTCAGAGCCTGGAACGAGAAGCCAAAGACTGCAGAGTCAAAACTGACGAGTGGTAAACATTCACATCTCATCTTCATCATTCAGAACTAATAGACACATGCATTTCTCTGTACTAATGAGAGATAATGGACATGTTGGTTTGCTCAATAATATAATGATTCATATATTGTTATTGTGTGTGTGTTATATTGTCAGTCAGCAGCAGTTGAGGAAATATCAGAGTGAAATGAGCAGTCAGTTAAAACAAAGCAGCAGTGTGATACAGGAGAAAGTGCCCTTCAATGACACCCGTGAGTACCACACACACAACACACATATCACACAACACCGCACACACACACAACACCTCACACAACACAAAACACACAACACACACACAAAACAACACATCACACACACAAAACACTGCACACACAACACACATCACACACAAACACCACACACACAAAACACCACACACAACACACCACAACACACCACACACATCACACACACAACAAAACACACCACACACAAAACACCACACACAAAACACACAACAAAATACACCACACACACAAAATACAACACACCACACACATCACACACACAACAAACACCACACACACCAAAACAAACACAACACACCACACACACAAAACACCACAAACCTCACACACACAACAAAACACACCACACACAAAACACCACACACAAAACACACAACAAAATACACCACACACACAAAATACAACACACCACACACAACACACCACACACGCAACACACACCAAAACACACGAAATACAACACACCACACACGCAACACACACCAAAACACACGAAACACAACACACCACACACAACACAAACATCACACACACAACAAAACACACCACGCACATCACACACACACACAACAAAACACACCACGCACATCACACACACACACAACAAAACACATCACACACACATCGCACACACAACAAAATAAATCACACAACACACCACATCACACACGAAACAAAACACATCACACACACATCACGCACACAACAAAACACATCGCACACACAACAAAATAAATCACACAACACACCACATCACACACACAACACACCACACACATCACGCAACACTCCACACACACACCACACACAACAAAACACACAACACACCACACACATCACACACACAAAACACAACACACGCACAAAACACAACACACCACACACAACAAACACCACACACACCAAAACAAACACAACACACCACACACATCACACACACAATAAAACACACCACACACACAAAACACCACAAACCTCACACACACAACAAAACACCACACACACCAAAACACACGCAACACAGCACACACAACAAAACACCACACACACCACGCACATCACACACACACAACAAAACACCACACACACCACGCACATCACACACACACAACAAAACACACCACACACATCACACACACACAACAAAACACAACTCATCACACAACACATCGCACACACATCACACACACAACAAAATAAATAAAACACAACACACCACACACGTCACACACATCTCACACACACAACACACACACAACAAAACACACATCACACACAACACACCACATCACACACGAAACAAAACACATCACACATGAAACACTCCACACACACAACACTCACACACACAAAACACAACACATCACACACACAACAAAACACACCACACACACACAACACACCACACACAACAAACACCACACACACCAAAACAAACACAACACACCACACATCACACACACAATAAAACACACCACACACACAAAACACCACAAACCTCACACACACACACACCAAAACACACAAAATACAACACAACACACACAACAAAACACCACACACACCACGCACACAACAAAACACACCACGCAAAACACAACACACAACAAATCACAACACACAACAAACACACCACACACACAACAAAACACACCACACACATCGCACACACAAAACACACACACACAAAACAAAACACACACACAACACACATCACACACAACACACCACACACACAACAAAACACACATCACACACAACATACCACACACATCACACACACATCACACACACACCACACACACCACAACACACACACACACAACCAACAAACACACAACAAAACACCCATCACACCACACACATCTCACACAACAAAACACAACACACACATCACACACAACACATCACACACACAACAAAACACACACATCTCACACACAATAAAACACAACACAACACACCACATCACACCACAACACACACAACAAAACACCCATCACACCACACACATCTCACACAACAAAACACACAACACACGCAACAAAACACACCACACACATAACACACGCAACAAAACACCACCCACACAACACACCACCCACACACACAACACACCACACACACAACAAAACACAACACACCACACACAACACACACATCTCACACACAGCAAAACACACCACACCACAACACATACACATCATACACATCACACATTACATAACACACATTCACACACAACACACACCACACATTATACACCACACACAACACCCCCCACACACACATTAAACACAACACACATTACTCACACACACATCACACACATTGACGCACATTACACACCACACACTTTACACACCACACACACAACACACACCACACACATTACACACCCCACACATAACACACACACATCACACACACATAACACATACATCACATTACACACCACACACACACACATTACACACATCACACAACACACCTACACACATTACACATCACACACGTCACACATTATACATCACACATTAAACACACCACACACACATTACACACACACCTGTGGCTTTTTAAATTGCAATTAATGTCTGTGTATAAACAGTCAATGAGTTTGTTAGCTCTCACGTGGATTCACTGAGCAGGCTAGATACTGAGCCATGGGGAGCAGAAAAGAACTGTCAAAAGACCTGTGTAACAAGGTAATGGAACTTTATAAAGATGGAAAAGGAGATAAAAAGATATCCAAAGCCTTGAAAATGCCAGTCAGTACTGTTCAATCACTTATTAAGAAGTGGAAAATTCAGGGATCTCTTGATACCAAGCCAAGGTCAGGTCGACCAAGAAAGATTTCAGCCACAACTGCCAGAAGAATTGTTCAGGATACAAAGAAAAACCCACAGGTAACCTCAGGAGAAATACAGGCTGCTCTGGAAAAAGATGGTGTGGTTGTTTCAAGGAGCACAATACAATGATACTTGAACAAAAATGAGCTGCATGGTCGAGTTGCCAGAAAGAAGCCTTTACTGCGCCAATGCCACAAAAAAGCACGGTTACAATATGCCCGACAACACCTTGACACGCCTCACAGCTTCTGGCACACTGTAATTTGGAGCGACGAGACCAAAATAGAGCTTTATGGTCACAACCATAAGTGCTATGTTTGGAGAGGGGTCAACAAGGCCTATAGTGAAAAGAATACCAACCCCACTGTGAAGCATGGTGGTGGCTCACTGATGTTTTGGGGGTGTGTGAGCTCTAAAGGCATGGGGAATCTTGTGAAAATTGATGGCAAGATGAATGCAGCATGTTATCAGAAAATACTGGCAGATAATTTGCATTCTTCTGCATGAAAGCTGCGCATGGGACGCTCTTGGACATTCCAGCACCACAATGACCCTAAGCACAAGGCCAAGTTGACCCTCCAGTGGTTACAGCAGAAAAAGGTGAAGGTTCTGGAGTGGCCATCACAGTCTCCCGACCTTAATATCATCGAGCCACTCTGGGGAGATCTCAAAGGTGTGGTTCATGCAAGACGACCAAAGACTTTGCATGACCTGGAGGCATTTTGCCAAGACGAATGGGCAGCTATACCACCTGCAAGAATTTGGGGCCTCACAGACAACTATTACAAAAGACTGCACGCTGTCATTGATGCTAAAGGGGGCAATACACAGTATTAAGAACTAAGGGTAATCTCATTTTTTTCTTTGTTGCCATGTTTTGTTTTATGATTGTGCCATTCTGTTATAACCTACAGTTGAATATGAATCCCATAAGAAATAAAAGAAATGTGTTTTGTCTGCTCACTCATGTTTTCTTTAAAAATGGTACATATATTACCTCCAAGGGTATGCAATCTTTTGAGCACAACTGTAGTTTGACTGTAAGGGTGAGATGTAGAAGTGATATGTGATTGTTTAAATCTGTGATGATTGTTTTTTTCTCATAGAGTTGAGTGATTACAACAGTCTGAATGTTCCTCTACATAACAGAAGACATCAGGTGAGGTTATGGTCATATGGAGCAGTGTTTTCAGCACTGACATGAGCAGAGCATTGCTTAGAAACTTGTTATAACCTGATGTTGCGCTTAAAGCTTAAATATTTTACGCTGTGACATTAACCCTGTAACATTACCCAGTTGCGCAAGAGTAGAGGCCATAGAAAAGGTGAGGTGGTGAAAATGAGAGGAAGAGAAAAGAGGCAGAGCACAATTTACAATCCTTTTATTCTTTCCTTGACCATGTGACCAGATACATTTAAGCAGACCACTTTGAACCCCCACTATATTCAAGTTGTGACTATCTGCAGACCCCCAATATACAAACACTTCATATATGGATCACTATCAGCACCCTCTGTATGCCTTGGAATGCAAAATGTGTCTTTTCTTAAGTACATGGGGTTGAAACACAGAAATGAATTTGTTAAGATTACTTTAGGACACAATGATAACACAAAATAGAACATGCTCTCAATTTACATGGTAATGTGTTCACCATATGATTATTAGATGTACTATTAGTACTTTTTTTAAAGCTACTTAAAGGACACGTCATGTGATGCACCTGGACACGCCGTCAGTGATGTTCCTGGGGTCTTCCACATCACACACTCTAGCACAGATGACCCTGATGGCCAGTTCTGCTGCCTCAGTGGCTATTCTTATGGCCCTTCGCTTGGTCTGTAATTAAGAAAACTGAGAAAAAAAACATTTAAAAGATCTTCCACAGTTGAAAGAGGGAGAATAAATGTGTACCTGGGGCCGGATTCCTGAAACGTTCTTGAGAAGAAATTTCTTCTTAACTACCATTTGTAACTTAAGAAAAATATTTTGTATTCCCGAATAAACTTTGTTTAAATAAAGATTGTTCTTAAGAAAAACTACAGCAGCATTCAAATTCTCGAAAAAAATAGTCGTAAATAACATCTTTAAGTTAGGAAAACCTCACAGTTGTCTTTAATCTTAAAAGGTAAGATTTTAAATGAATTTACTGGGTTTTTAATGTCGAGTCTGAAGTCGCAATGGGCTTTTTACGTAGAAATGTGATTTTAGAACAAAAAATGTTTTTGACTGTTTTGTGTTTAATTATATTTTTACTTTCAGCTTGTAAACCATGTAAATGTTTTCACTACTTAATGTAGTGACCAATTATGGTAATGGATGCGCTACATATAGTGCTCTCTCTTCGCGATCTTTAGAGTTCATAGAAACATAATAATTATAACATTAGAAAGCAGAGACTTTCTTTTTCACCCCCCATCCACATCCCTATCGGAGTTGGGCACAGCAGAGACAGCCTCCGCCACCTTTTCCCATTTACCCGCCTCTTTCCGACGTGATATTATCAAGCTTCCCAAGGAGAACTTTTTCCTTGCAGTAACTTCCTCAACAATAACATCAAGCACTTGTCTACTGAAGTTTTTTTTCTTTTCTTTTCCTCCATGTCAAATTAAAAGTTATCAAATGGTTAGCAGCAAGTACATTCTCCTTTGACTGTTAATTTCGTTAAACTAACACATCTCATGCACTTTACATTCAAAAAAAATTATCGCGAGGAAAAAAAAAAAGGTTAATAGATAAATGTATCATTGCAATTTACCAGTATTGAAGTATTGAATTTGTTGTAGGCTATCAAGAGCAGGCTGGTCAGACAATGTCAAAGCCTGTCTTTTTATTCTTAAGGAACAAATTAAGATGTTCTTAAGAAAATATTTGAAAACTTCTTAAGAATTTTTCAAGAATTGCACTTAGGAACATTCTTACGAACTTCTTATAATTTATCCTAAGAACTTTTTCTTAAGAACATTTTCATGAATCCGGCCCCTGTAGGCTGCTTTTCTGTCCATTCTTCTTTTCATTTTCAGTTTTCATCATTGCCTTCTTGGATGGCTTCATGAATATGCCTGATATCATTGTTTTACATAACGTATAACCCACACATCTCTTAACATCTGATCAGATGTTTTTATTCATGTTTTCTGAGCCCTGAATGTGCTGTTTGTGCTGTGTGCAGCTGAAAGCTCGTGATGTAGCAGCTCAAGCTGTGGGGTTTGTTCAGGATCTGGTGTCTGCTCTGCTCAACTTTCACTCGTACACTGAACAGAGAGTGCACATTTACCCTCTCGACTCGTCCATTGAAGCCATCTCACCTGTAAACCAGAAGGTACAAACAGAGCGCTGGGATTTTCTCTTCTGATCTTAATGTGCTTCTGTCACTCTCACATCACCATCTTCACTGGTTTGGAGGATTATTAATGTTACTAATGCGACTATCCCTGAATAGGGTACAAATCCACTTCCTGTTGTTGTAGCACAAATTGTCTGAACTATTTACACCCCTCTTAAAAAGTGTTTTTGGACTGTCCCATCTCTGTGGTCTTGGCCTTTATTAAAAACTATTTTGCCTCTGCTAAGGTATATTAAGGCTAAATATACAACCCTGTTACCTATTCTAGTGAATTTTGTATTTTATGAATGATTTAATATTGTACTAGGGCTGGGCGTTTAATCAAATTGTATTTTCAGTTACAATTTTGGCTTCCAACGATTATGAAAACAAGATAATTGAGATAAAATGATTATTGTGCCACATTCCGTTTTGCAACGAAACACCCCGGCGTTATATCTTTAAAACATCCTTTATTAAAGTTCAAATAATAAGGAAGTGGGTTATGAAAATAAACTCAAGAATCTGGCATTTCTCTGTGCGGTCAGCGGTGCGTCTGTGAGTTGCGTGAAGTGACCGGGGAAGACATTGAATCTTCTCCCGGCTAATGCACACTCTGGCGCGGGGACGCTCATCACTCGCGCACTTTTGCTGCAGCTAGATTATAACGTGATGGCTCGCGACGTAGTAAATGTTAATATGTGTCACGTTCACTGTGTGTATCTTATCATGAAGAAAATCAGCGATACTCTTCTAATAAGAAGAGAAAGTTTGTTTTTTGTGAGATAAAGATGGATCGAAGTGAACATAAAGGTGAGTATAGTCTTAGCCCATTATACACTGGAACAAAATATGTTTTTCATGAGTCTTTTTTTGGCTTGTTTTCCAAAATAATATTAATATATAATATTTTTATGGCAGTTTTTTGATGCAGACATTTGTCTTCTAAGGACCGCTGAGTAACTTTTTTTAAATTGACGCACAAGGGTTAAGAACTTGAAACCATTCCTCCATAATCAACATATTAGTTAGCAGGGCTCCACACTAAAAAAAAATGACTAAGGAGCCATTGGCTCTTAAACTGAAACATTAAGCAGCCAAATGGCTGTTTTTAGTCTATTTAGATTGAAAGCCGAAGAAAAGGAAGACGGCTGATAACCCATTAATCTGAGGTTTAATAAACAGTATATATTGAGAAGATAAGTTTGCATTCCCTTTTGCCTCAAATGTTTAGACCCCTTTCATAATTTATACAAATATAAGAGTTAAAAGATTTTTTTTATTTAGTACTGCTCTTCAGAATCTACATTACAGATATTTACATATAGTATGCATATAGTAGTGTGTTGTCTTCTTGAGCATCAATGAATATTTGCACCTTGTGTAATAGTTGTGTACAAGTCCCTCAGTTGTCCTAAGTGTCAAAAGCTTGATCTTATATGTATATCATTTTGAATTGTTTTAAAATATTGCCTTAATCTTTCTTTTACTGGATGGCCCAGACACAGAGACTTCAGAGTGCAAATTGAATGAAATCCCAAATTCAGTTTATTGTGCTACTCCAATCCCAATCAATCATTACTAGTAGAAGAAAAATGTGGTGCACAATACTGGACTTTTTAATTATAAAGAAGCCCAAAATACACATGGGACTTTTATTTTGAAATGTCTGTGCTCCCAGTCGTGAGCTCACTGACGGCTGATTCGCTGAGAAAGTGAATCTGATTCAAACTAACCTTAGCTCCTGAATTCAAACCCTCAGTTCTTTTCGGGTGATTCATGGAAAAGGCCCTGTTCAAAAGAGTCATTTGTTCACGACTCTCTTGCACTGAGTTGTTGTTGCAAGCAGTGCAGCAGTGAGCTCTTCATCTAGGGATGGGCGATACCACATATTTTCTTTTCGATCCGATACCAAGTACTTTTAGGCCAATATCACCGATATCGATACCAATACTGATACCTCTATTAAATTGAATTTTTAAGAGTTCTTTGGATAAAATTAGTAACTTATTACTTACATTTTTTTATATATTTATGGGCCTGAACAGAAAATGATTAGGCTGTTTTGTTTACCTTTTAAAAATGAGTAAATATAGGCCACATATAAAACCTCAAAATTAACCATAGATATTATATGTTTACGATTACTAAAACCAAGTTACCATGGATACTACAGTAATGCTGTAGTAAAACCATGGTCAATTGTACAAAACCTTGGTTACTGCCAAAAAAAAAACAAAAAACATATAGTTACTACAGTCATGGTTAATACAATATTACTACAGTAAATCCATGGTAAGTTTTCATAAGGGTATCATTTATTAACAAGGATTAAAGATCATTATTAATGTTTTAACAACAGTTAAATAAACCTGTAAAAATGGTCAAACAAGCCCATTATAATACATGTCACGTCTAGGTGTGTTTTTCTGTCATTACCTCAGGAAAGCACTGCTCCCTCTTTGAAGAAGCGCTATGACTGAAAGGGTGAGCGCTGTTTGTGACTGCTAGTGTATTTTAGCATTTCTGCACGTCAAGATGAGTAGAAGAAAACATATTTCTGGTGCCATGCAACAATTCACTCATATAATTCTTTTTTCCACTATGATGCTTATGAGATGCATTAATATTCATGTAATCTAAATAAGATCACTTGTTAAAAACAAAAAAACGGCAATCTATATTTTTACGTGAGGATCGATATTCTTGATACGACATCAGTATCGGAAGTATCGATACTTTAGTATCATCATCACAACAGAATGGGTGAAAAGCGGCACAGACACACTAGTGAGCGCTCTAAAGATGTGTTCAATAACTCACAAGATGAAATCTGATGAAACTGTACACGACTGCACACAACCCGACTGTCAACAGTGGCAACTAGATTTTAAATTATAGTTGCATTTTAGTCGCAGTCTGGAGTCCTGGTTAGTGTTTTTATTTGTTGTGGTTTTGAAGCTGGTATTGAGATTCATCAAATTTCATTATTGACCACTGAAGTTTTGGTATTGTGATAATGTATAGCCTTTATTGTACATGGTAGACCTCATTCCATAGAAATGTGAGCACCCCTGCTGTAAATGATGGTGTTGGAGGCTTTTCTTTGTTTGACTACCATATGTTACAAAATAATCATATGACAATAGTCTCCTCCCCTACACAGTGCAGTTTACATTTCAAGTTCAAGGAAAACCACTGTTAAAAAGACGTTTTTTTTTAAAAGTTCAATAAATACACGATGTTTCCAAAGTCGATGCGTAATCGTGTTAAATAATCATGATCTCAGTATTGACCAAAATAGTCATGATTATGATTTTTGCCATAATCGAGCAGCCCTATATTGTACATCTTTTTTTTGTTTAATGTTTATTGTTATAAACAGTCACACAAACTGGGGATTTATTCAGACATGTACTAGGTTTGGTAACAGGGTTGCAATAATTGCAAACCTCATAGGAAACATATATAAAATAAAAGTTTGCCCTTCAGAGGTTCACATTCTGAAGGTTCAGCACTTTCTTTCACCAGCATCTTGTTGAAATGACAAATATTGGCCTTTTGATTTTTGGATTGTGTTTGTTGTCTGTAGTTCAGTCAGTATCTGCATGAGAATGCGTCATATCTGCGTCCGCTTGAGGAGGGATTACTGCAGTTACATCAGAGCATCACAGAAGACACCATCACTATGCTGGTGAGAGACATGACACTATCATCACCATCACACATTCATGTTCGACATGACATCACACATTTTGTGTTATCTGTGTGAAGGAAACGGTGGGAAAACTGCAAGACTTCTCCAGATCTTTCTCGGCCTACAGCAGCTTCCTGCAGAAGATCCTTCCATACCAGCTCAAAAGGTCTGAGCGTGAAAACAATGTTTTCATGTGAAATGAGTGTCAGTGTTTTTCTGAATTGAATATGTGACTAAAACACTGCTGTGACTGTTTCATATTTTATAACAAAACAGCTCACAAAGTCATGATCAAGTTTCTAAAACATTTGTTTAATAAACCAGTCCTCACAAATTATAGTGACGTCACATAAATTCATATTAAACACTTAAGTCCACATCACATCTGCTTCATCAGATTGTTTGTCAGAATGTTATGGAATATGTCATTTTAATGCTGCCAGATCGGTCTGATGGCCTTCGTCTTAACACCTTGTACATGTGCACAATACAGTTTTTTAGCATTGAGTCATTTTTCTGTTGTCACTAAAAGTGATATATGACATGTCATTGTGTCATGGCTGGTATCATAAATAATTGCACTTATCTGTCACAATCTGTGCAAAAAAATTATGTTTGTGTTTGTTTTGTGCAGTTTAGAAGAGGAATGCGACGCGCCTCTCTGCACGTCAGCGCTGATATCTAAGAACCGTGAGTTACAGAATGACATGCACAAACTGACGGCAGTGTTTGACAAACTCAGGTCATACATCAATCTATTGGCTGTACCCAGTAAGTATCATGTCACATTATGCGTATGTGCTGCAGATTGTTACATGTGCTTGATTTATTCTTTTTTTTTTCTGCCTATAGGTCTGCGCTTGGATGCCATGTGTCATAGCAGTGCTAGCGCAGTCTTCACGCAGATGAGTGCATGTTTACATGGCCTGCACGACATCACCAGAGGTAAGACTTGTTCACTGCAGTGATGATGTCATAGATCAGATTCAGTTATTCTCTGCATTTAATAGGAACAGTTTCACCTGAATTAATCGGCACCAGTTTTTCTTGAAATCACTCTTGCCTCGTGTCTGTCTCATGTGTGCTCAGAGTTGTCTAAGAGCTACAGTCAGAAGGTCTCTCTCGAGCAGGAGCTGCCCACTGTCACACAGAAGTTTCGCACTACAAACGAGTGTTTGCTGTCGTCACTGGCTTCACTCACAAACAGTTGCAGCAAGGTCTTCTCACACACACACCCCAAACATTTAAAAAAAAAGTATTTTAATGAATTGGTGCTTACAAAGCATCCCAGGGTCCTCATGAAGCTTGAGAGAATGCCAGAGTGTGCAGAGATGGTATCTAGACAAAATGGTGAAGACTTTGACAAGTTTAATGTAGTACTAAAAACATTAAACAAATAATTCCTCTTTTTTTGGTAATTTTAATAATCATAATGAATGATCATAATAGTCATGATACAGGATGAGCAGGTGTGTCCAAACGTGATGAGTTTTTGCTAAATTATATTTTGTGCAGATAGCTACCTTCTTCAGCAGCAACCTGGACTTCTTTACGTCATGTCCCGGTTACAGTCGTCATGGAGACGTTGTGAACCCACTACAGGCCGACACAATGATCGCAAACAAGAGACTTGCCGCCAAATACTTGAGCACCATCAGGAAGGTCACACGCTCACACTTGCAGTTACAGCTCTGAAATCTGATTGGACGAGTCGAGTTTAAAGCCGTTGTAAAACAGCTGATGTACTCGCACCTGTGACCATAAACATTCTAAAGTTACACTAATGGTCTATATTATGTGGTGGAAAAATTGTTGTGATTAGTGGAAGAATTGTGATTACAATTATTAATTACTTAAGTACTGTTATGGTAAAGTCCCTGTAACGCTCTGATTGTCTTTGATTGGCTTCTTGCTTTTATTTAATTGATTGATTGATTTATTTGAATGACCTAAAACAATTGTTTTTTGTTGTTTCTGTGCTCCTGTGTCATTAGTTATGAGCTGTTGTTAGCAAGTGTCTCAGTGATGTTGAATGTTATTGTTGCTGTTTCAGATGAGATCAGAAACTGTGCCATACACACAAGCTTTACAAAACAAACACATTCTCACCAGCTCTACTGAGAGCAGAGAGGGACTCATGCAACAGGTAAGTCAAACTAACAATGACACACTGTCTGTTGATCTCTTCCTCTTTCTCATTGTCTTTCTGTTTTTCTCTCTCTGTCGGTCTCTCTCTGGTCAGTGTTTCTACAAGTCTTAATTTGTTCTTTTTAAATTAAGGCTTTAAGTGTTAATTTGGGGCCATAAGTCTTAAATTCATGGTGTAATAGTATTAAATGTCATAAATGTCATTCGCAACCTCTAAAACTCCTCTGCTGTGGGTAACAGTACTGTTCCAGCAGGGTCAGGCTCTGTTGAAATCCCTCTGCTGTAGATGGCAGTACTGTTCCAGCAGGGTCAGGCTCTGTTGAAATCCTTCTACTGTAGGTGACAGTACTGTTCCAACAGGGTCAGGCTCTGGTAAAGTCCCACTGCTGTATATGACAGTACTGTTCCAGTAGGGTGAGGCTCTGCTGAAGTCCCTCTGCTGTAAATGATAGTACTGTTCCTGCAGGGTCAGGCTCGGTTGAAATCCTTCTGCTGTAGATGGCAGGACTGTTCCAGCAGGGTCAGGCTCTGGTAAAGTCCCTCTGCTGTGTATGACAGTACTGTTCCAGTAGGGTGAGGCTCTGCTGAAGTCCCTCTGCTGTAGATGACAGGACTATTCCAGCAGGGTCAGGCTTTGCTGAAGTTGTCTACTGTAGATGACAGTACTGTTCCAGCTGGGTCGGGCTCTGGTGAAATCCTTCTGCTGTAGATGACAGTACTGTTCCAGCTGGGTAAAGCTCTGTTGAAATCATTCTGCTGTAGATTACAGTACTGTTCCTGCAGGGTCAGGCTCTGTTGAAGTCATCTGCTGTAGATGACAGGACTGTTCCAGCAGGGTCAGGCTCTATTGAAATCCTGCTGTAGATGGCAGTACTGTTCCAGCAGGGTGAGGCTCTGCTGAAGTCGTCTGCTGTAGATGGCAGTACTGTTCCAGCAGGGTCAGGCTCTTTTGAAATCCTTCTGCTGTAGATAACAGTACTGTTCCAGCTGGGTCAGGCTCTGGTAAAATCCTTCTGCTGTAGATGACAGGACTATTCCAGCAGGGTCAGGCTCAATTGAAATCCTGCTGTAGATGGCAGTACTGTTCCAGCAGGGTGAGGCTCTGCTGAAGTCGTCTGCTGTAAATGATAGTACTGTTCCTACAGGGTCAGGTTCTGCTGATGTCCCTCTGCTGTAAATGATAGTACTGTTGCAGCAGGGTTAGGCTCTTTTGAAATCCTTCTGCTGTAGATAACAGTACTGTTCCAGCTGGGTCAGGCTTTGTTGAAATTCTTCTGCTGTAGGTGATGGTACTTTTCCTGCAGGTTCAGGCTCTGTTGAAGTCCTTCTGCTGTAAGTGACAGTACTGTTCCTGCAGGGTCAGGCTCTACTGATGTCCATCTGCTGTAAATGATAGTACCATTCCTGCAGGATCAGGTTCTGCTGATTTTCCTCTGCTGTAAATTATAGTAATGTTTTTGCTGGGTTAGGCTCTGCTGAAGTCCCTCTGCTATAGAAGACAGGACTGTTCCAGCTGGGTCAGGCTTTGCTGAAGTCATCTGCTGTAGATGGCAGTGTTGTTCCAGCAGGGTAAGGCTCTGTTGAAATCCTTTTGATTTATATGACAGTACTGTTCCAGCAGGGTCAGGCTCTGCTGAAGTCCCTCTGCTATAGATGATAGGACTGTTCCAGCAAGCACACACAATCTTCATCTGGGATTTACCTTTATTCATTTAGCAGACACTTTTATCCAAAGCGACTTATGAATAAGGAAAACAACAAAAGCAATTAGTCCTAAGGAGGCAATATAAGAAGTGATGCAATACAAAGTTTCACATTTCTCAGTGGAGTACAAGTTGAGAGAGAGTGGTTAAAGAATGGATTTAAGTAGAAAAAATAAGAGAGTGCGTTAGTAGTATTGGGTCAGGTGCTCGCGGAATAGATGCGTCTTTATATATTTTTTCAAAGTAGCTAGAAAATCAGCTGTTCGGGGGGACTTCGGAACGGACTATCAAGGAATGGTGGAGTGAAAGTCTGGGAATGTGATTTTGTGCTCTTGAGGTGGCAGTCACAAGGCACTGCTAACCTGGTTATCACAAACTTCTATAGGGCACAGAGAGTTGGAGTAGTGAGTGTAGATAGGGGGCATGGATCCAGAGGCTGTTCTACATTTGAGCATCAATGCCTTGAACTTTATGCGAGCAACCATTGGCAGCCAGAGAAGTTCAATGAAGAGAGGTGTGACGTGCACTCTCTTGGGCTTGTTGAAGACCAATCATGCTGCTACGCTCTGGATCAACTGCAGAAGTTTAACTGTACATGCAGGAAGTCCTGCCAGAAGAGCATTGCATAAGTCCAGTCTAGATATAACAAGAGCTTGGACAAGGAGTCGTGTAGCATGCTCCGATAGGAAAGGTCTGATCTTTCTAATGTTGTACAGAGCAGATCTGCATATTTGGGCTGTCTTTGCAATGTGTTCCATGAAGTTTAACTGATCGTCAAACACAACCCCAAGATTTCTGGCTGTCCTGGATGGTGCAATCTTTGACCAGTCTAACTAAATGGTGATGTTATGTTGTATTGCTGGGCTCACTCGAACAGCAAGGTTGAGTTGGAGTTGATGTTCTTTCATCCAACATGAGATGTCTACCAGGCAGGCTCAGATCAGTGCAGCTACCATAGGATTGTCAGGTTGGAATGCGAGTTAAGAGTTGTGTGTCATCAGCATACCACTGATAGTAAAAGCCATGTGCCTGAATGGCAGAGCACTCTGATGTCATGTATATGGAGAAGAGAAGGGGCCCAAGCACTAAACCCTGAGGTTCACTGGTAGCTAGTTGTTGAGACTTGGACACCGCTCTTTTCCAAGACACCCTGAAGGACCTACCTGTGAGGTAAAACTCAAACCAGTGGACAGTAGAGGGTGTCGAGAATGTCGAGAGGGTGCAAAGGAGGATCTCGTAGTTAACCATATTGAATGCATATATTTTGGATGCTACTCTCACCAGTCTCTGAGCATTATTTACAGATTGAAAGGCAGTCTCAGATGAGTGTCTGCTTCTGATGCCAGACTGGTTCTGATACGTACTCGGGTCAGCTGGATCTTTTGATTTGCAGCATTTTCTCTCATCAGCCCTGAGTTTGGACCAATGTTTGCATACATCAGATAGCCATGGATGGGAAGGTGTATTGTGGGCTGGCCTAGAGGAGAGGGGACAGATGTCAAGACAAGATGTAAAAGTGTAGCAGAGTGTTGGTAGTATTATTGACATCAAGTGAGGAAAATTGTTTAGGGGACGGAAGTGAGGATGAGACCAGAGAGGAAAGACGGGTGAGAAAGAGCAGAGATTTAACCGAAAGAGGCTTAAGGAGTGTGTAAGAGGCTAGGAGGCAGATGTATGTTAAAACTACGGAAGAAGTGAACAGAGGTGTGGAGTGGTGTAAAAAAAAATGGTGTCAGTGGTACAGTTACATGTAAAGATGAGATCCAGCTTGCTACCTGATTTTTTGCTGCAGTTTGAGGTCAAACAAGGCAAGCAAAGTGTGAATGTCTGCAGCCTGAGGTTTGTCCAGGTAGATGTTTAAGTCACAGAGAACCACAAGTTGGCTGCCATCCTAAGGGAAGGAGGCTAGTAGCACATCCCGTTCCTCCAAGAAAGTGTTCTAGCTGGCCTGGGGGAAGATAAATAACTGAAAACTTGATTTTTACAGGATAGGTGATAGTAATGGCATGTGGTTCAAATGAGTTATTGTCCCATAAAGAGGACAGAGGCATAAATTTACATGTATTGAAGATAAGTAACCCTTTCCCCCACCGCTTTCTAGTCTGACGAGGGGTGTGGGGGAAAGGGCAGAGGATGTGGCTGTTTCCTCTGGTCGGATCCAGTTCTCAGTCAAGGCCAGGATGGATGCTGAGACCTGATTGGCTAGCAGTGGCAGAAATGAAGTCAGCTTTGTTTACTGCTGACTGGCAGTTCCAAAGGCCAATAGGAAGAGAGAAATTTTTAGCAGAAGTTTAGATTTTATTTTAGTTTTTATGATTGCACTGTCTCCTGTGTCTGAAGCATGAGTGGTGGGTGTGAGTGACAGTGGGAATGTGTTGAAAGCACATGGTGCTGCAGGAGAGAGGAGGAAGAAATGCAAAGATATGAGTAACAGAAGGTAATAAGAGTGATGCTTACTGCAAGTGCTTTGTCAGTGTCTTTGCACCATCTACTCGACCAGGTAGACTCGCAGATCTTTACACAAATTTTATTTGTAAATTGGACTTTTTCCAAGTTCTGGCATACATTCAGTTTCATAAATCTGAAAATCTGTCTTTTGTGCATACTCATTCTTTTAGTTTTAGTTTTGTACACAAGGGCCCTGGTATTTGGATATGTTTGGTAATCTCGTACAGGACTGGCATTAGACAGTGTCTGTATTTTAATTATTTCAGTCTTCTATGAATGCTTTGAGAGAAGCCTCTTGTCCCTGAATCATGACATTGCCAGTTTGATTTAAGTGGAAATTCTTGTTTCATCTTTTTTTATTTATTTTTATTTAATTTTTATTAAATTTTCTCCCCAATTTGGAACGCGCTCTAAGTCCTCGTGGTGGTGTAGTGACTCTCCTCAATCCGGTTGGCGGGGGACGAATCCCAGTTGCCTCCACGTCTGAGACCGTCAATCCGCACATCTTATCACGTGGCTTGTTGAGCGCGTTACCGTGGAGACGTAGCATGTGTGGAGGCTCACGCTATTCTCCGCGGCATTCACGCACAACTCGCCACGTGCCCCACCGAGAGAGAGAACCATGTTATAGCGACCACGAGGAGGTTAACCCATTGTGACTCTACCCTCCCTACACAAATATTTTATTGATACTTTGTGTCAATATTTTTATTAATCTATGTGTGCATTCATGTCATGTCCAACATTTCAAGATTGAAGAAGCAGGTTGTTTAAATATTCACAAATTCTTAGACCAATGTTTCTCTGTGCGATCAAAACCATGCTGTGAGTTGTGAGATGATACACTATTTCTCTCACGAGCATGGCAAGTCTCACACATTTGCTGCAGTTTCAGTTGCAATCCAATTATATCGTGATGAACTGCAATGCATGGAATTGTGACATGCATTGTTTTGCAATACTCAGTCGTAGTCATTATACTATGATGGTCAGTTCATCACAGTGTTTTAGCATTTTTCAATAAACAGTGTTTCAGCATTGTCTTGAATGTTCAGAGCCCTTGTGTGGGTAAACAAATGGGTCAACATACTGCAGTGGTCCTAGGTGATTTATGTTTGCCTCTCTTATATGTTGTCTGGGATCTGCTTGTGCAGGTTGTTTAGAGTCAGGTGAAGGTTAGTATTTGGTGTCTGTCACTCACTGTCTCGTGTGTTGACTGTCTCCTGTAGGTTGTTCAGAGTCAGATGAAGATCTCTCATCTGGAACAGGAGAAGGAACACTGGTTGCTGGAGGCTCAGCTGGCGCAGGTGCGTCTACAGAAGGAGAACCAACGCATCGCTCAGCTGGAGGCTCAGGTGGTCGCTGAGATTCAAACACAGACTCACATCAGCTCTGAAAGCACAGATACTGCTCATGCTGACAATATAGAGCCCGTTCATGACACAAGTGTGGTGAGTGACATCACTGACCTCAATTCCTACTCAAATCACTGTTCACACACATTACATCCTAATTTAATAGAGCTGCTTGCACAGATATCCCCTTTATCCTTTAATCTCATGTTTATCTTTCATATTAAAAAACAATTTCTATTCATATAATATTTTAAAGACATGTTTTAACAGCAAATGATGCAAACATATTTGGATATTTTGTTTAAACTTTTGGAAATGAAGTGAGGAAAGCACTCAAAACCAGGACTGCTTTGAGACTTGACATACATTCATAGATATTTATACTTACAAGGAATGTTTCGGGTTTAATAAAAGTTAAACTTATTTGTGGTAGAATGTTGATTACCACAGAAAATAATTTTGACTCGACCCTCTTTTTCTTAAGAAACAATTTGTGTGCAAAAGGCATACACAATGAAAGGAAATCGAGAGTTCTGGCAAATTTGCTGTATATTTTCACATGCAATTGAGTGTGGCAAACTCTTCGTCGTTGTTATAGGTTTGCCACAGAAGTGTTTGCCTGTAGCGGCAAATTGTCTATTGTTGCCAAAGGTTTGCTGCAGGTTCACTCCTACTGGTGAAGAGCTGCAAACTCTTGGCAAACGTTTGCCGCAAATTGTAAGCTCATTTGCATTGAGAACATAACAAATGGCAAATTTGCGGCAAGTTTGCAGCTAGTTTGCGACACGTTTCCCAGAACTCTTGCTTTTTTGTTAGGGAGGTCAAATACACAGAACATTAACTAAACTGTTCAAAAGTACAGCCACAATACTTAACATAATACATGTTAACATGACTGTAGAGTGCTAAAATTGCTAACTAACCTTGCCAGTCTAAAGTTATCGAGTATATATGACTTCGTTGTCACGACGCAGTAAACCATGTAGGCCTTAAATCCAGTATCTTTCGCACAATGTAAAGGAAACTAAAAAGAGAGTTGACTGAGTTTTCAGTTTTTATCATTGTCTTCTGTTTTTGAACAAGCCGTTCGTTGTGTTATCCTGTTCTTGATCAGACGTACGCTCTCTTTTCTGTTCGCGAGTGCTGTTGAACTTGCACCGTCCCAGAACCGCTGTCATGTGTGAGTGATTTTGAATTCTCTGCTGTAATGAGATATCATGCATGAGGCAGCGCTGTGATTGGATGGAAATATTCCTTCTCATGAATAATGTGGAGAAATGCTGAGAAACTAACTATGTGGACATGTACTCTCTAACCAATCACATCTCAGACTTTACACATACACCTCACATTTTGATGTTGCTTCAACTTTTTTTAAACCTGAAGAATGAAATTGATTAAAAAAACACATTTTTCTTAGTATTAAACATAATGAGTGCTATCATTGTTTTCAGTGATGTGCAATGTGTACGTAACTGTTAGCATCGCAACAAAATGTGTTTTGGGGTTTCATAGGCCACAACCAGAACATTTTATTGTCCTGGAACAGCCACAATTAATATTGAAAATAACACCCCAAAGAACCTTCCTGCACTGGTTTCGGGAAGATCAGACAACAATCCTATTGTTGACTACTTCATAACAGTTCATTTAGCAGAAATTCATCATTTGTTGGATTTGAAATAAATAGCTCTTGAGGCAGTGTTGTTCAGTGTGTGGAGGCCTGTCAGTTCATATTAATACATTTTGTCTTGAGTAAAACACAGCATGAATACACAGTCAATTTCATATAGCCTCCTGTTGGAATATTTTATCCAGCCGTCTGACACTGAGAGACAAACATGTCCACCGAAATTCATGACAGTCGGCTGTAGTTAACCTTGTTTTATAGCTGCTGAAAGCTGTATGCCTGGCTTTTTTAACATGCAACTGTCCTCATATAGTCACTTTAGACCTTAGTCAAAGACATGGCATACAAAATTTTAAGGTGATCGTATGAGCGGTCCACTAGTAGAGAGCTGTTTTATCATTATTATTTCACCACCAAGTGGCCAAAACCTCCAAATTCATCAGGTCTCACATGTGTACCAAAATGCATGAAAATTTCTTTATTATAATTTCAGTAAAATAGACCACAGGAAACTTGGGTAGTCGATACTAATACCATTTGAAATTTCACAATTATCAATAATAATTTTGATACCACAGCAAAAACTAATCTGGTCCATTTTATTATTAGTAGTACTGTAAGTTAACATTGTTTTAATGTCTCAAGATATTAATTAAGACAAGTAAACTGACCGTATTAAAATAATAACTTGAATGCTTGAAGTAGCAGTGAGCAATAAAAGCAAACATTTATATTGCAATATATATATTTCCCATACAGGTGCTGGTCATATAATTAGAATATCATCAAAAAGTTGATTTATTTCACTAATTCCATTCAAAAAGTGAAACTTTATTATATTCATTCATTACACACATACTGATATATTTCAAATGTTTATTTCTTTTAATTTTGATGATTATAACTGACAACTAAGGAAAATCCCAAATTCAGTATCTCAGAAAATTAGAATATTACTTAAGACCAATACAAAGAAAGGATTTTTAGAAATCTTGGCCAACTGAAAAGTATGAACATGAAAAGTATGAGCATGTACAGCACTCAATACTTAGTTGGGGCTCCTTTTGCCTGAATTACTGCAGCAATGCGGCGTGGCATGGAGTCGATCAGTCTGTGGCACTGCTCAGGTGTTATGAGAGCCCAGGTTGCTCTGATAGTGGCCTTCAGCTCTTCTGCATTGTTGGGTCTGGCATATCGCATCTTCCTCTTCACAATACCCCATAGATTTTCTATGGGGTTAAGGTCAGGCGAGTTTGCTGGCCAATTAAGAACAGGGATACCATGGTCCTTAAACCAGATACTGGTTGCTTTGGCACTGTGTGCGGGTGCCAAGTCCTGTTGGAAAATGAAATCTGCATCTCCATAAAGTTGGTCAGCAGCATGAAGTGCTCTAAAACTTCCTGGTATACGGCTGCGTTGACCTTGGACCTCAGAAAACACAGTGGACCAACACCAGCAGATGACATGGCACCCCAAACCATCACTGACTGTGGAAACTTTACACTGGACCTCAAGCAACGTGGATTGTGTGCCTCTCCTCTCTTCTTCCAGACTCTGGGACCCTGATTTCCAAAGGAAATGCAAAATGTACTTTCATCAGAGAACATAACTTTGGACCACTCAGCAGCAGTCCAGTCCTTTTTGTCTTTAGCCCAGGCAAGACGCTTCAGACGCTGTCTGTTGTTCAAGAGTGGCTTGACACAAGGAATGCGACAGCTGAAACCCATGTCTTGCATACGTCTGTGCGTAGTGGTTCTCCCCCACATTTTTGAATGGGTTTTGTTTCACAATCCTCTCCAGGGTGCGGTTATCCCTATTGCTTGTACACTTTTTTTCTACCACATCTTTTCCTTCCCTTCGCCTCTCTATTAATGTGCTTGGACACAGAGCTCTGTGAACAGCCAGCCTCTTTTGCAATGACCTTTTGTGTCTTGCCCTCCTTGTGCAACGTGTCAATGGTCATCTTTTGGACAACTGTCAAGTCAGCAGTCTTCCCCATGATTGTGTAGCGTACAGAACTAGACTGAGAGACCATTTAAAGGCCTTTGCAGGTGTTTTGAGTTAATTAGCTGATTAGAGTGTGGCACCAGGTGTCTTCAATATTGAACCTTTTCACAATATTCTAATTTTCTGAGATACTGAATTTGGGATTTTCCTTAGTTGTCAGTTATAATCATCAAAATTAAAAGAAATAAACATTTGAAATATATCAGTCTGTGTGTAATGAATGAATATAATATACAAGTTTCACTTTTGAATGGAATTAGTGAAATAAATCAACTTTTTGATGATATTCTAATTATATGACCAGCACCTGTATATAGTGGTTTATAACACACTATATGGGAAATAGACTTATTTTTTATGGAAAAGCCATTAAAAAAAGTCTGAGAAAATAATGAAAGTTCCTTTATTTAAAATATTGTCCAGAGTAATGGTAGACCTTTCACACATTTGAAAAACTTAAACAGTCATGTACATCGCAATGAAACAACTTTATCAGTAAAGAACTAGTTCTATACTATTTAATAAAATACTATATCATACATTGTTCACAAATTTGTATTTATTAAAAAAACTGGAAACTGGAAAAATCAAAACCACATGTTAATTGGTAACACCCTGTCTACGCTGGGCACGTCCGTTGATGTGATGCAACAGCTTGAGGAGATCTACACCGGACGCGTTGGCACAAATGTTCTCAACCATTTATGTGTGTTGTTGGCAGTAGTAGCTCCAGCGCATGCAGTGCAAAATGGAACGTGACACCTGTTTACTGTACTGCAATGGACACTTCCAGTGTAGACAAGCACCAAAGGTGCTGGAACCCTATTGTATCCGTTAGGATTTTCTTATTATTATTAGGGTTCAAGCCCAAAGGGCTGAAACCCTATCATATTTGTCAGGATTTATATTAGGGGTTCAAGCCTGAAGGGCTAGAAACCCTATTGTTTTTGCTCGGATTTGCTTTTATTGTTGTTGTTATTATTATTATTATTATTATTATTATTATTCTGCTGCAAAACACGTTGTGCAGACCAAACCGTAAGTCCTAGAGACCTGAAACTTTCAGGGATGGTAGTACACCAGCTGACACGGTGGATGCAAAGTGTCACCCCGATTGGCCACACGGCGGCACTACAGTAATCAAAACAAACAGTGATGACCATTTTCATTTCCGTCATGACAATTTTTACGCAATTTGTGATTTTGTGTAAAACATACTTTTGCGAACTAGTCCTAGGCCGTTTGACCAATTGGAACCAAACCAGTGCAGAAATATTCGTTGGAGTCCCAATATCAGTAATAATCAAAAACATGTTGAATTTTCAATTCAGGATGGCCACACCCATCCACAATTTCCGTAGTAGGCGGGGCCAATTTTACTTAAATGACTATAACTTTTGAACGGAAATAGCAATCTTCACCAAATTTGGCGCTGATTGGCCACTTGGTGGCGCTATAATTTGAACAAACATGAAAATGGCTCTATGAAACTGTTGCCCCGATTGACTTGAAATTTTGTATGTAGCCTCTTTGTCTAACACCCCATTAATTTCTAAGAGGACATTTGCATATCTAAAAAATATGGCCGCCATCAGCCAATTAAGAATCAGATGCTTTTAGGCAAGGTTAGCAATGGCCGATCAAAATGAAACTTCATGGACTTTTATTCAACTCTGGGTCACAGACATCGGCCACTGAGAGGCGCTATCACATTTTTCGAGCACAGAAATGGCTGTATGTCTTGCAGTGTTTAACAAATACACATGTAATTCATATAGCTAGATAGGTCTCCTCACCCTGAACAATTTTGCCTCAAGAACCATTGCTGTCAATCAAATCGTTGTTTTAGCATCATCAATTATTTGAAAAACATACTTTTGCGAACTAGTCATGGGTTTTTCGTCCAATCAAAATGAAACCAGTTTAGAAAGGTTCTTTGGTGTCCCTACATCAATAAACATGTTGAACTTCATATTTTGCATCGCTATAATAGACCAATGAAATTTTGTAGGTGGAGCCTAAAACACTTATAAGGCTATAACTCCTGAACGCAATGAGCTATCTCGACCAAACTTGAGACAAATTTGTAGGGGATCAAAGTGAGGACATATAATAAATTTGCCTGGGATTGGACACTTGGTGGCCCTATAATAATAAAAATATACAAATGACTAACTATGAAATCGTTGGTCCGAATGACTTGATATTTTGCACGATGTGTCTTTGTTTAAAGTGCCAACAAGGTCTATGGGGAAATCTGCATATCTTGAAAAAACATGGCTGCCATTGACCAATCAGGATTTTTAGCTTTTAGATAAGGTTAAAAAAGGCTGATCGAGGGGCCTGGGTAGCTCAGCGAGTACTGATGCTGACTACCACCCCTGAAGTCGCAAGTTCGAATCCAGGGCGTGCTGAGTGACTCCAACCAAGTCTCCTAAGCAACCAAATTGGCCCCATTGCTAGGAAGGGTAGAGTCACATGGGGTAACCTCCTCATGGTCGCTATAATGTGTGGTTCTCACTCTCGTTGGGGTGCGTGGTGAGTTGTGCGTGGATGCCACAGAGCCTCCAGACACGCTACGTCTCCGTGGTAATGCACTCAACAAGCCATATGATAAGATGCGTGGGTTGATGGTCTCGGATGCGGAGGCAACTGGGATTCGTCCTCCGCCACCCGGATTGAGGCGAGTCACTACGCCACCACGAGAACTTAAAAGCGCACTGGGAATTGGGCATTCCAAATTGGGTAAAAAAAAAAAAAAAAAACATTGGTATCAATCAGATCGTTCATTAAATATTGAAGTTTATTTGAAAAACCTACTTTTGTGAACTATTCCTAGGTTTTTCAGCCAGCAGCAACAAAACCTGCACAGGAGGAATCTTTGCACAGCCAAGATCAATGATTATCAAAACAAAATTTTGAACTTTATTTGTCACGGCTATGACAAGGTAATTTAAACAATGGGTGTGGCCAATTGTACCCAAAACTCATAAACGAGAAACCCGATTATCATCAAGTTTTGTACTCATACGACATGTTATTCTTTACATGTGTGCACAATTTGGTGTAAATCAGACTAATTTGGTGCTATAACAGTTATGAATGTTAAAGCCCATATCTCTATGGTACCTAACCTGATGGTTATTAACATAATGACATTTTATCACTCTTTAGGTGATATCTGACAAAATGCACATATGTAATTGATTTATTGATTAATAATTAAACCACTTTAAAGGCTTGAACCCCATTAATTTGCTGCTTGCAGCTATATTTATTATTATTATTCTCCCCTTAAACTGATTGTGCGGACAAAACTGTAATGCCTAGAGACATGAAACTTTGGGGAATGGTAGTAGTCACACAACTTAGACATACATGTTCTTACCCCGATCGGCCAATAGGTGGCACTATAACAAAGGCAAATGAGTTTTGGGCCATAACTCTGTAAGGGCTAGAATCAAAATTATTTTTTCTTCTGAATCCATGTATAATTTTTCCACCATTTTGACTTTTTCGAACTCCACCTAGACTTTTTCCGATTCGCACTAAAATTTGAATACATCTACAGACCCTCCTGACAAAAAGTTATCAAGAATTTCGATACGTCAAATCATTCCAAAGATATTAGTGATACAATTCCTTTGTTAGAATGCAATTTGATTCATTGATCAATATCTACTAAACATTAAGTCCAAATGTAACGAAACTTGCTACACATCATCAATGGGCCATGTTGAAGATGCACGCAAATTTTCATTTAGTTCTGCTCATAGGGGGCACTACAACAAAAAAACTGTCATAACTCTGCAGCCGTTAGGTTGACTAAGTTCAAATTAAATATGTACCTTCTTTGGTTCAAGTGCTAATATATCCTTAAAATATCGATTTGACAAATCAACCAAAAGATTTACACAGTACTGAATCTGCTCTTTTAAGAGTCTCAAGTGATATTTTTTACTGAGACTGATTCTGGGAAATCCATGGCTTTAGTTCTTTTAGATTTGAGTGCTGCGTTTGATCTGGTTGACCATGAGGTCCTGCTGACACATTTGGAGATATCAGTGGGCCTTCGAGGCACTTGTCTAATAGGTGGTTCATATTGGCCATCACTCTTCCTCTAGTATACCTTTCAATTGCGGAGTTCCGCAGGGAGCAATACTTGGCTTGGTGTTGTTTTCTCTGTATATGCTCCCATTGGCTTCGATTTTTGATAAGTATGTTCGCATCTATACACTGATGACACTTAATTATATCTTCCTATAAAACATAATGATAAACACCCCTTACAACCTCTGATGGCTTGTTTAAATGAATTAAAGTTATGGCTTGAAAGTAACTTCCTTAACCTAAATGAAAATAAAACTGAAATTATTCTATTTGGGCCCAAGAAAAATTGTGCTGTAGACCTGGACCTAGGCTCTCTGGCTTCATATAAAACTGACTGTGCCAAAAACCTAGGTGTTCAGTTCGATAACAATCTAAATTTTGATAAACAGATTAATACAGTCATGAAGTCGTGCTTTTTCCACCTTTGGCTACTCATTAAGGTCAAACCCTTTTTATCTAAGAGCAACTTTCAAACTGTGACTCACGCTTTCGGTACTTCTTGTCTAGATTACGGCAACTCGCTTTATTATGGTGTGTCTCAATCGTCCCTTTCCCGATTACAGCTGGTGCAAAACGCTGCTGCCAGACTTATCACAGGGACTCACAAGTACGAGTCAGTCACACCTATTTTAATTGCGTTGCACTGGCGTCCTATTAAGTATAGAATTTATTTAAAAATTGTATTGTATGTTAATAAAGCCCTTAATAATTTGGCCCCCAAGTATCTGATTGATTTGCTCCATCCATATACTCCATAGAGAAATCTGAGATCTTGTGATCTTGGCCTACTTGCTGTGCCTAGATCTAGACTTAAAAAAAGAGGTGATCGTGCATTTAGGGTCGCCGGTCCGAAACTATGGAATAGTCTACCTCTCCACATCAGGCTAGCCCCTTCAATCTCAGTATTCAAATCTGTCCTAAAGACTTAACTGTTTTCTCTGGCTTTTAATATCCCATAATCATTGTGAATTGTCAATTTTAATATTTTGTGTTTTTACCTTGTTTCCAGTTATATCTGCTATAGCAATTTTATTCTTTTTATACTGTACAGCACTTTGGTCAACTTTGGTTTTAAATGTGCTTTATAAATAAATATTGATTGAGTGATTGATTGAAAATGGCCTCCAGCAGCTAATCAAATTTAATAACTTGAGTTGTGAATGGCCAATGGTCATGAAACTTATAATACACAAGCAGGGTCTCCACACGAAGCTGTATGTCAAATTTTGTGATAATCGGCCACACGGCGGTGCTATAATAAGCTAAATCGCATTTTTGCTAATAACTCTGGAACCATATTGGCTAGAATAAAACTTTATAGTTTTTCTGAATCCTTCAGTGCCCTTCACATGGATTTCCATTTTCACAAGACAACTTCTCTTCCCATTTTGAAAAAAACTACTTTTTCAAACTCGTCCAAGGTCGTTTCCCTGATACATACGAAATGTTGTATATTTCATCTACAGACAAAAAAATTATCAAAAGAATTTTGATTCGGTTAATCGTTTGGAAGATATAAGCCAGTACATTTTTGGGTGTGGCCTATAATGACTAATTTACCTATATCTTGTGAGCGCAAGATTCAAATTTAAAATTTAAAACACATGGACATTCTGAGGTCAGGTGCAATATTTCATCCATTTTATGATGCTTGGGGGAGCTATAACTTAAGAAAAACATTTTGTGCCACGCTGATTAAAGCAGTTGAAATTTGACACCAAAACAAATGTTTCCACAGCATCCACAGGATCTATTCTGTCAAATATGATCATTTTGATAATAAACACCTAGACAGTCTGATGACGTGCTAAATTTCACCAATTTCTGTTGTCAGCAACACATAAAAATTATTCATTTTATTAGTTAACTGTGTTAATTACAGATGCAGGATGTTGTACCAATTTCGTCCACCAGAGGGACCCACAGGGCAAGAAATCCTTCTATGAAATTCCCTGCTTCGGGAAAGCAGTCTGTTTGCATTAGTCCATGTGCATAAGTTTCGGTTCGCAAAGGTCTTCTGGTTTATTTGTTAAGGAAAAGTCTGTTTTTCTTAATCTGGTGCTGCTGTGCGTGAGTAAAGTTCAGCACTGTTTTAAATACATTTAGAGAGTTAATGTTTAACTTAATCGATTTTACCTCAGAAACCTTTCCATGGAAATAAGTATGTAATGCTTACAGACTCGACTGATTTCTCAGTTATTTATCATCAAAGGTGTTTATTCATCTTCAAGTTTATTATTTGTTATCTATAAACAAAAAGCTTACTTAGCCCTTCAGTGTTATAACGAGCGCACCTGCAGTTCTCCTTGACACCATATCAGCGAGATGACTGCATTTTGTGCTTATATAATGTAATGTGTATAAGTGTAAGCCTGCATGTGATGACAATTAACCAGAAGTTACTCATGCTCAAAATAAAAACATCACGGTTAAAGCATTTATTTGTCAAATTCACAACACAGCATAATGCAGAATTTGCTGACATGAATAAAATGTGATATAAATGTTCCTCTGTTGATACATTCAGCCGTAATTACACAAACATATCCAGTATTTACTGTATCAGCAGCATGGACTGGAATCACAGGGGTCTTGTGTAAAACAACCCGCACCAGAGAACAACTAGTCACTTATTTGCCAAAGTTCCGAAGTCCGTAGAATCAAATATTTTCAGAAGTTATTTTTGAGATCAGCTAAATAAGGCTGCAATTTATTTCGAGCCGTCTTTCCAATGTTTCCGAGATGGCAAGCGTGCTCTCGCATGCTGGTTTGTTTTTGTGTTAAGAGCCCCTCTCTCAGATTTACTTGCATCTAAACATCATGTGTAAGGAACATTGTAAGCTGTCTCACACACAACTGCCGCACTTTCAGTTTCAAAATAAAAGCCCCAGGTGAAGGTGAAATAACAGCAGAAAATATTTTACTTGTGTATATAAAACAGATCTAATCCTCAAAACAATATTGATAATTCAGTATTATATTAGAATAAAAAACTTGACTGGGTCCCACAGTAATATTTCAGTATTATGCAATGTTCTACCAAGTGAAGTCGTTTTTGCTCACCTTGTTCATTCACAAAAAATGTTAAGTAAAAATATATGAAGGTAAATAATGATTTTTATGTATCATTATATATAAAATTTAAATATAAATGTGCATATCAATGAAAGTGATTAGATCTAATTCTCCCTTTTGTTCATTTAGTGAAAAACTGGGGAAACATGCCTTTTTATTATTTTTATATAGATTTAGCCATTTCAGAGTAATTATCGAGATTTTTTTGAAGCCATATTGCCCAGCACTAGTTTACTGCACCTCTTTAAAACCTGTTTTGTTCAAGTAAAATGACAACATTTATTCTTGACACTATTATTATTTTGCTGGATTGTCATATTAGTTTTACACTACTATTTATTATGCTGATTTCTGTTTTTCTCACAGAAACGATACACAAACCTAATATGTACAGTCTTTACTTCACAATATAATTTTGAAATATACTCTGGAGGAGCTGCCATTCTTTCTAAAAGTATAATTAGGCGAATTGGTTTAGAAGCAGTCCATTTGTATACAAAAACATATCAGTATAATACATTATAGACTTGCAGTCTCTTCAACTGCATGTGCTGAATGAAGCCATACAAAGGTCTTAGATCACATCTAATATTCACAACGTGCTTTGTGGAGTTTGTTGTTTACTGATTTATATACAGTATATATATACATACAGTTGTGCTCAAAAGTTTGCATACCCTTGGAGGTAATATATGTACAATTTTTAAAGAAAACATGAGTGAGCAGGCAAAACACATTTCTTTTATTTCTTATGGGATTCATATTCAACTGTAGGTTATAACAGAATGGCACAATCATAAAACAAAACATGGCAACAAAGAAAAAAATGAGATTACCCTTAGTTCTTAATACTGTGTATTGCCCCCTTTAGCATCAATGACAGCGTGCAGTCTTTTGTAATAGTTGTCTGTGAGGCCCCAAATTCTTGCAGGTGGTATAGCTGCCCATTCGTCTTGGCAAAATGCCTCCAGGTCATGCAAAGTCTTTGGTCGTCTTGCATGAACCGCACCTTTGAGATCTCCCCAGAGTGGCTCGATGATATTAAGGGCGGGAGACTGTGATGGCCACTCCAGAACCTTCACCTTTTTCTGCTGTAACCACTGGAGGGTCAACTTGGCCTTGTCCTTTTCCATCTTTATAAAGTTCCATTACCTTGTTACGCAGGTCTTTTGACAGTTTTTTCATCTCCACATGGCTCAGTATCTAGCCTGCTCAGTGCATCCACGTGAGAGCTAACAAACTCATTGACTATTTATACACAGACACTAATTGCAATTTAAAAAGCCACAGGTGTGGGAAATTAATCTTTAATTGCCATTTAAACCTGTGTGTGTCACCTTGTGTGTCTGTAACAAGGCCAAACATTCAAGGGTATGTAAACTTTTGATCAGGGCCATTTGGGTGATTTCTGTTATCATTATGATTTAAAAAGGTGCCAAACAATTATGTGATAATAAATGGCTTCATATGATCACTTTCCTTAAATAAAAGACAGTTTTTTGCATGATCAGTCATATTTTCAAAATCAATGCCAAAATTGCACAATTTCTGCCAGGGTATGCAAACTTTTGAGCACAACTGTGTGTGTGTGTGTGTGTGTGTGTGTGTGTGTGTGTGTATATATATATGTATATATATATATATAAGAATCATTTTTTCAATGTTTTGTCCACAAAATGATCCAAAATACTTAAAACAGCAGCACAACCCATTGAAAAAACTGTTAGTTTGTCCATCACACTCTCAATTTCATCCCGTCAAAAACTGAATATGGTGCTACTGTAAATAGGGTCCATGTGTGCTTTGTCACTGATGATTGCTGCTTGCGGCTATATTTAGGGTGCCAAGCACCAAAGGTGCTGGAACCCTATTGTATCCGTTAGGATTTTCTTATTATTAGGGGTTTGAGCCTTGAAGGGCTGAAACATTTTGCATTTACATTTATTCATTTGGCAGACGCTTTTATCCAAAGCATATTACAAAAGAGGAAAAACATAAGCGAATCATCTTAAGGAGACAGTGGTACGAAAAAGTGCCATATTACAAAGTTTCACTAGCATCAGATTAGTACTCAAAACAGATTAAAGATTTTTTTTTTTTAATTAGTGACTGGTTAAGTGCTCATGGAAAAGATGTGTTTTTAGTCGTTTTTTGAAGACAGAAAGTGAGTCAGCTTCACGGATGGAGTTGGAAAGATCATTCCACCAACGTGGTATGATGAAGCCGAAAGTCCGGGAAAGTGTTTTGGTGCCTCTTTGTGTTGGTACAACAAGGCGACGTTCCTTAGCCGACCGCAGGCTTCTAGTGGGAGCGTAGCTCTGCAGAAATGATTTAAGGTATGCTGGAGCAGACCCAGTGACTGTTCTGTATGCCAGCATCAGAGCCTTGAATTTGATACGTGCATCAACCCTCTGGGGTCTGAAGGTGTTTTGGGCACTGGAGAAGTTTTGACATGCCTTGACATTTGTGCTTTTTCAGTTGCTTAAAAACATATTAATGGCTAAAGTCTCATAACACTGTATTCAGCACAAACTGGGCTACAATAATATGTGAACAACATGTATGTACATGTTTGTATTTTTGAGAAAAGAACGTTTATGCGTGGCTTTTGAAAAAACTAAAATTGTAAGTCACTGAAATAAGGCCATATATCACATACTAAATATTTGTTCACAAGACTTTTGAGAACTGGATCTTGAAGCCTAGAGTTTTTGCTACAAAAATGATGTGAAACCATCCTGATCACTCATTCATACAAAACAATATAGTCATTTAACTTTTGTAAGACACTTTTAGTGTTAGAAAGGCCATATGCGAGGAGGCGTGGATGATCATGAATATTGATGTGATTCACACCTGAGGAGACAAAGACCCCTCCCCTGAGAGAGAATGAATGTGAGGAGACTTAATGATTGAATATATTGTTTGTAGCTTATTCACAAATCAAGTTTAAGTTAAAAGTAATCTGACTATACATTTTCTTTACATAAAGACTTTACTTAACTTTAGACCTACACTGTAAGATTTTTTTTTAATGTTTTTAAAAGAAGTCTCTTCTGCTCACCAATGCTGCATTTATTTGATCCAAAATACAGCAAAAACAGTGATATTGTGAAATATTTTTACAATTTAAAATAACTGTTTTCTATTTGAATATATTGTAAAATGCAGTTTATTCCTGTGATCAAAGCTGAATTTTCAGCATCATTACTGCAGTCTTCAGTGTCACATGATCCTTCAGAAATCATTCTAATATGCTGATTTTCTAATATGGGCACATTTACACCTGAACAGATATTTGCAAGCACAAGCTTCGTTGATCATGAGGAAGCATAAACACTAGTTAAAATATAACCTAAACATTCATATTATTTTTATATCATATTACATATCATATTTATATCATACAGCATACAATTTAAATACCTGCTTTAGATGAAACAACATTTAAATGTAACTAAAACTTGCCTATTAGGATATATTTCAAATGTCAATACTCTGAATCCTGGCTGGCAAGTCTGGAAATAGTCCAGCTAGTAAAATATGTCCATGTTTATATAAAATAGCATGTTAACTAATATGTAAGTAAAACTAAATGACTTATTCATCAAATCGCTCTTCAAAATGTAAACATTCATCGTCGGAGTCCCGCTCTTCTTTGGAGGAAAATGTGAACTCTTCGTCACTATCCAGGACCTCTCCAGGCTACCTTGAAGGACCTACCTGAGAGATAGGAATTAAACCAGTCAAGCACAGTTCCTGTGATGCCCAGCGAAGACAGGGTGGAAAGATCTGATGGTTGACCATGTCAAAGGCTGCAGAAAGCCTTTGACACAGTCAGATTTGTATTTGTCAGGATTTTTAGGGGTCCAAGCACCAAAGATGCTGGAACGCTATTGTATCCATTAGGATTTTCTTATTATTAGGGGTTCAAGCCTGAAGGGCTAGAAACCCTATTGTTTTTGTCTGGATGTTTATTATTATTTTCTGCCCTAAAACTGATCATGCAGACCGAACCGTAAGGCCTAGAGACATGAAACTTTCAGGGATGGTAGTACTCCGTCTGGCTCGCCGTACGTATTGAATCGGCTCAATCGGCCCATAGGTGGCGCTTTAGTGAACAAAAAGAAATCTTATTTTGGCCGATAACTCTTGGGCCATAAGGGGTTAGGGGTTGGAGATATCACCAAATTTGGTACAAGTATGTATGGGCTCATTCTGAGAACACCCCAAAAAACTTGCACACCTTTGCCTCTTGGTGGCATTATAATAATAAAATAAAAATGGCTCTAACTATGGAACCATTGGTCTGATCGACTTGAAATTTTGCATGCAGTGTCTTCTATAAGGTCTATAAGGACAGTTGCATATCTTTAAAAACATGGCCGCAATCGACCAATCAGCTTTTAACAGCTTTTATATAGGTTAAACAAGGCCGATTGGAACTAAACTTGGTAGGCCTGTTTGTCTCTTGGCCCAAGAGGTCTGTGCAAAATTTGAAAAAACTTGGCCACCAGGAGGCGCTATCGCATTTTACATGCGTGTAAATCATTGTATATACCGCTGTGTTTCACAAAGAAACACGCTATTCATACCATATTGTAGATCTCCTCATTCTGAACAACTTTGCCGTATGTTCCAATGGTGTGAAACAAAACGTTCAATTAAATACTTAAAAGATAACTTTTTCAAACTAGTCCTAGGCCGTTCACCCAATCGGAACCAAACCAGTGCAGAAAGATTCCCAGATATTGTCGAACATAGTGTCTAAGGTGCCATCAAGATCTAAGAGGACAGTTGCATACCTTGAAAAACATGGCCACCATCAACCAAATCATCTTTTAGCAGCTATTTGAACTAGTCCTAGGCTGTTCGCCCGATCGGAACCAAACCAGTGCAGAAAGATTCTCTGGTGTCCCATTATTAATAATTATCAAAAAAAGTTTTAACTTCCGATTCAACATCGCAAAGCTACACCAAAATGTAAGCAGTGGACGTGGCCACTTTTACTTAAACAGTTATAACTCTTGAAGGGATGAGATATTTTCACAAAATTTGAGACACTTATGTATGGGGTCATTCTGAGGACACTTGAAAAAGATTGGATACCTATGCCTCTTGGTGGCACTATAACAGTCAGGAATGTAAAAAATACCATATCTGTGTGATACCTCACCTGATGTTTCTCAAAATTAAGGCACTTTAACATCTGATTAATACTTAATGTGTTGCATGTGAACTTAAAGGACCTTAAAGGTTTGAACCCCGTTAATCGCTTCTTGCAGCTATATTTATTATTATTATTATTCTGTATACATTTCCTATGGCAGCCTATAGAGCCGTTTGCGGAAAAGTTATAAAATTTTTGCACACAGGTAGAGGACAGTCTGAAGTGATACCATAGCAAATTTGGAGTCTTTATCTCAAACCCTGTAGTGCCACCAACAGTTTAAAATTTCACTCATGTTTATGCTATTAACATGTTTGAGGCTGTATCTCCACAATGCTTTGACGGATTGTGAAGAAACTTAGTATGTGTCAGCCATCATGCCCTGAGGTGACCTGCAGCGTTTTGGTGCAATGCCACCTACGGGTCAGGAGATATACAAACCGTATATTTTTGCTTATAACTTATAACGGTTTGTCCTAAAATCACGAAACTGGACTCTTTAGATTCTGTGTCTGTGATTTCATACCATGTCGAATGATACCAATTTTGCCTATGTCGGCATTTTTGGCCGTCTGCCATTTTGAATTTTGTTGTAAAATGCTGTATTTTACAAATGCATTGCCGTATCGTTCTGAAGCTCGGTATGTGTCTTTGGCATGATGCACTGAAGGTGCTCAAGTTTCAGGACAGCGCCACCGTGTGGTCAAAAAATATAATGTAATATATAAAAATTCTAATAATTTTTGAGAATTTTAGCCTATTGTTACGACACTGGTCTTGATAGATTCCTTGGGTCAATCTGAGTTCAACGATACCACATTTGTCATGGTCAGCCAAACTTTCTGTTTGCCATTATTAATTTAATTGAAAACCTACTTTTTCGAACTCTTAGACGGTTGGTCCGATTTTCACCAAATTTGGCTCAGATCATCTTTAGACCATGCCAACAAATAGTTCTAAAGATTTTTGAAAGACCAAACCGTTCTCGAATAACTCGCGAAGAAATTTGATGACAAGCACTCCACATCAATTGTTAGCCTATCTCTGCAAAGCATTAGCATATTTAGAATAAACTTAATAAACAGCACCACCTACTGATTACGAGATACAAAAAATAAATGGCTATTTTTACTAATAACTTCTGAACGGTTTGTACTAAAATCACGAAACAGGGCTCTTTAGATTCTGTGTGGCATACCGTGTCGAATGATACCAATTTTGCCTATGTTGGCCGAAATTGGTATCAACAAAATATATACAAACTTTCCACTCTGTTGGACGTTTTCGCCAGAGAAGCTGGTACGGTGTCCTGGTGATGCTCATTCTGCAGATGTGCCCAAACCATCTAAGTCGTCTTAGTTGGATCGCTTCCTCAACCGTTGGCTGGTGGTCGCATCTTATTCGGAAGGTTTCATTTCGGATCCGGTCGTGGAGGGAGATACTAAGGATCTGCCACAGGCGTCGCATTTGGAAGACCTCGAGTCCGTGTTTCTGACCTGTATAGGAGAATTGGCAGGATCAGCGTCCGGAAAAGGCATATTTTGGTCTTAAAGGAGATGTTGGCCCTTTTCCATAGGCACCACTTGAGTGAAACGAATGCCGTTGCTTGTCCGATTCTGCCGTGGACATCAGAGGAAGACGCCACTTTCTTCTCCTGCACCACGGATCCTAGGTACTTGAATTCCTGAACCTGTTCGATCTGGGCTCCGTCGAGGTAGACATTGGCCGGCAGCCCATCCGTTGTCAACTTTGGTCTTGTCTGCGTTGATTTTGAGGCCATACGGCTCAGTGACGCGGGCAATGCTAGAAAGAATGTCAGTAGCTTCGGCGTCAGTATCGGCGAAGATCACACTGTCGTCGGCGAACATCAAATCGGTCATGTAGGTATTATTATTAAGATTAGAGGAGAGGCGACATCTCCTTGGCGGACTCCGGTTTGGATGGGAAACTCCTCTGATAGTTCATTCTGTATCCGCACGCAACTGGTTGAGCTGTCATATGACATCTTCAGGAGTTGAATGATCTTGTCGTGTCCAATGCTCTCCATAGGGCTGGCCAGTGGACACAGTCGAACGCAGATTTGAAGTCTATAAAGACGATGATGGTACGGTTCCCACATCTAATACTTTCTTCCATCAGTTGACGAATGGCGAAGATTTGATCACAGCATCCACGGTTCGGCCTAAATCCCACCTGTTCTTCTCAACTGGTCTGTTCAAGATGTTTCTACAGCCTGGATTGGATGATCTTCATAAAAGCTTTGCCAATAATGGACAGGAGGCTGATGCCGCGGTAGTTTTTGCACTCCCGATTATCTACCTTTCTACAGTATTGGCACTATCATGGCTTTTTTCCAAGCAGATGGCATTCGTTCAGAGTGCCAGATAAGTGACAAGTGCATGAAGTCGGTGCAGCAGGACATCTCCTCCCGCCTTGATCGCCTCAACGGTGACCTGATCGACTCTGGGTGCCTTTCCGTTCTTCAGTGATCTGATGGCGGTTTTCACTTTGTCAACTGTAGCTTCGTCGTCGAGGAATGGATTCACTGGTGGGTCGATAGGCGGTGGCTCTGCCGGTGGTCCTTGAGGTGGTGATTGTATAGTTCTTGGAACAATTCTTTCCACCGTTGCAGGCGTTCACTGGGAGACCTCACTAAGGTTCCATCCGCTTTCTTGATGTTGTCATTGGTCGACTTGTTCTTTCCACTCAGTCTCTTGAGCGTTTGGTACAGAGTCCAGTACTCTTGCCTAGATGCAGCTTCCTTGAGATCAGCTGCTACGTTATTCCATTAGGCTTTTTGTTCTGTCTTCATCATCTGCCGAACTTCTTGGTTCAGGTGCCGATATTGCTCAAGATCTATGTGTTTGGCTCGCTTTCGCTTGTCCACCAGGTTCAGACATTCGTCCGAGATCCACGGCTGTGTCCGGCGGTGATTTGGTGGGCAGAGAGGAGCTGCACTTTCTAGGATCGCTTGTGATATCTGCTGTTCTTCGTCGTCCAAATCATCCGACTGAGCTAGTGCTGCGAATTTGTTGGAGAGGGCGATTTGGAATTCTCGCTTGGTTGCTGGGTCCATAAGACGCATTCAATTCAGCTTGGCTGATGGTGGTGCCTTGCGCTTCACCCGTTGAAGTTGCAGCTGTAGCATAGCATGGACAAGATAGTGGTCAGATCCGCAGTCTGGTCCCCTCATTGTACGGACGTCCTTTAGCGATGATCGAAAGCGGGAGCTGATCAGAAAATAATCCAAGACAGCGGTGTCCTTGCTGGATGGATGGCGCCATGTAAGCTGATGTTTGCGTGGATGTTGGAAGTGGCTGTTTCCGATGATCAGGCTGTTGAATGCGGCAAAGGACAGTAGACTTAGACCATTGTTGTTGTTTGTTCCCACGCCAAACCTGCCCAACGTCCCTCCCATCCGGCCCTGTCCGTACCAACATGGGCATTGAAGACGCCAGCAAGGATAACCAGATCACGTCCAGGGATCGTACCCAGCACATCTTGTAGCCTTCATGTCATCAAGGCTGACATCGGTGGGCACATAGATGGAGACTATGTGTGTCGTGACTGTGCCGTTGATGGTCAGGATTGTCAGATGGTTTGAAAATGGTTGGAAGGCTATCACGCTTCATGTCGTCCTGCTGTCGACCATGAACCCAACACCACCTTGTCTCTTATCGCCACCTGAATAGTATAATATCATCGTTTCGTCACTGTCTAGCACGCGGATGGTCATAGTTCCGGAACCAGTGAGTCGACGTTCAGATAATGCAGTAATCGAAATTTTGTGATGTCCTGTCAGTACGTTCCACGCAGTGAGTCAAATTTCTGTTTTTTACTTTGATACTTCGGCCAGTAGTCCATTTCTTACCAGCACCCTGGGACCCCAATGCTAGCACATTGGTTGCATTTTTTCTACCATTTTAATTGTTTTGAAAAACATACTTTTTCGAACTCCTCTTAGCCAGTTAGTCCAATCAGCACGAAATTTGGTATACATCACATTTTACATTCTGAGGAAACATGCTAAATGTCATGAATTTCTGATGAAAGGGGGGCTAACAGCAAATTTTAAATGATCAGGCATTTCAACTGACAGATGATGGCTGGAATATTACAGGATAAGAAGTCATTTTAGATGGCTGAAAAACTTGTATTTATGTATTACATAAATGCATTGAAATTTATTTGAAGAACTATAGTACACTGAATATGTTTTTTGAACTTTATATAATTAGTTTGCAAAGAAATCTGTCATCTCCAAAATACTTGTAGATAATCAAATGTCCCCTTAATTTTTATATATCCTAAAAATATTGAAAACATATTAATAATAATTTTTTTTAATTATTAATTATTATTATTATAATTGTTATAATTATTAATTATTATTAAATATTGAAAACATATTTGTCAAGTTGCCAGACATGATTAAATATATTGTTGTCCAATTAAAATGAGACAATATTATTTGTTTGTTTTAATAAAATATATAAAATATTATATTTCTATAAAGACACTTATTTAGTGTTGTGATAGGAATAATAAAATAAACACAAAAGTACAAGCATATAAGTGTTTATGAAAAGAGCAAATTCTCATGTAACCTCACCAGCCCATAAGCAGCGGCAGTCACTTGCTTTATCATTGCTGTACTGACCTCTGAGGAGTAGGCTAATAGTTTACTGTACTCTTTCTAGCACGTTGTCTGCAGTATTATGACTTTTTGTTCTGTGTACTATTGTTACACTGTGGTATTACTGTATTATTATTTGTACAAGTGTTATTATATGAGTAAAATATTTGGTAGGCCTGTTTGTCTCTTGGCATGTAAGCATTCTGCAACAATCAACATTTCATTATGTTCTCCTTAATCTGATATATGTTGCCTTTTAAATATTTTCCATCATTTGAATATTGTGAGATAACACCTAGAAGGGAGCTATATGCAGTGATTATATCAATATGTAAATTGCTTTCCACATAGCAATGCTGCTTATGCTAGATTCTTGCTGATTCTTAAATTCAATTTATGGTGCCTAAATTTTCTAGTGAATTATCTGTTCATTTTATTCAATTTAACACATTTCATGTCTCAGACTATCTATTTGGTGTTTTATGAATGCTACATAAAGGCTTTGTTTACACTGCAGGAAAAATCAGATTTTTCCTCAAATCTGATTTTTTTGAGTGACTGTTCAAACTGCAAGTTATATGTGGCCAGATCAGATTTATTTATTTTTTGATGTATACATTATCTACAGACCCTCCTGACAAGAAGTTGTTCAAAGAATTTTGATACGTCAAATCATTCCGAAGATATTAGTGAAAAAATTCCTTCGGTTGAACGCAATTTTAGTTATTGATCAATATCTACTCAACGCAAACTCCAAATGTAACCAGACTCTTTGTACCTAGTCAACAGAACATTTTGAAGATGTACACAGTTTCATACAATTCCGTCACTAGGGAGTGCTACAAAAAAAACCCTGTCATTTCTTTGCTGCCGTTTGAGCGACAAAGTTCAAATTAAATATGCTGCATCTTTGGTTAAAGTGCTAACATATTCTTAAAAAATCAATTTGACAAATCAACAAATATGGCTGCCAGCGGCCAATCAAATTTCAGCACCTAATAACTCGTATTGGGAATGGCCAATACGAAACTTTCTATACACGAGCAGGTGTCAACATGAAGGGGTTTTTGAAATTTCGTGACAATCGGCCACACGTTGGTGTTTTAATTAGCTAATTTGCGGTTTCGCTAATATATTCGGAACCATATAGGCTAGAATAAAATGTTAAAGCTTTTCTGAATCCATCAGAGCCGTTAAATCATATGGTCACATTAATTTCCATTTCCGCAACAAATGTTTTCTACGTTTTCAAATGCATGCAGATTGACAAATGCACACAGCAATCCACAAAAGCACGTAACAGATCCTCACACATGCACACAGCAATCCACAAACGCATGCAACAGATCCACACACACAAAAGGCAATTCAGAAATACATACAACAGATCCACATGTGCACTCAGTCCACAAATGCAAGCAACAGATCTGCACACTCAGCAATTCACAAATGCCCTTAACAGATCCACATGCACACTCGATACACAAATGTATGCTACAGATCCACACACACACACACACAGCAATTCACAAATGCACACAACAGATCCACACCTTTGCTCAGTTCACAAATGCACATAGCTAAACAATGATTTCTTTGCTCACAGTACAGTCCACAAATGCACACAAAAATGCTGAGAGTTTTTCCATTGGTATTCTGCCTCGAGGATGCTTTTGCATTTTTGGATAGTTTTGACACTTGTTCCATAGCCTTGATTCTCAAATATGAGCAAGTTAATCTCGATCGTCTTCCACATTCCTTTGATGCTAAATGAATGTGCGTTCCAGGGGATGATTACTGGATTTCAAAGCGGAACCCTTCATTGGCTGCATTCAAGACAATTGTATTCTAGACAATATTTCTGATGAAATCTATGAATTCAAATGATTTGTACTGTAGAAATATGCCCCTGTAACCTGACTAGCACTGCGAAATGTAACAGATCCCATGTTACAACAGCTTCAGCATCGATCAACACTATTAACTTGTGAATAATAATTAGAATAGAACAAACGACCAACGTTTCACCTCATTTGATTTCTTTTTACGTTTGCTGGATATGCAACAGCAGTGTCGGTAAAACAGTCTAACCTGCAGCTGGATTTTGTCCAAAGAAGATTATTAATAATTACTTAGACAGCATGTATTTTTACACTCATGATGAAAATTGGTGATTTTTCTTAACTTAAAGAATGCAAGGATGCTATGCAATGCAGAATCAAAGAATGAAATCAAAACAGTACATATGTAAAATTGCACATGTTTTGAAATTAAAATAAAGCAAAGAATTTACTAAACTCGCTCTCATTTTATCCCTCTGTGACGATCCATATCAATGTCTCTGGTTTAAACTAAAAGCAGGTGGCGGTAATGAACCATTTTAGTTTGTGATCCACTGTTTAAAAGGAAGGAGGAGGCCAATCCACATACATTGGAGATCAGCTTGCTCATATTTGTGAATCAAGGCTGTGAAACAAATCTCAAAACTATACACAAATGCAAAAGCACATTGATGGGCATCATTAAGGCAGAATACCAATGGAAAGTCTCAGCATTTTTGTGTGCATTTGTGGACTGTACTGCGAGCAAATAAATCATTGTATAGCTTGTAATTGTGCATTCTGATGCAAGCATTTGTGAATTCACAATGTGTGGCTCTGTTGTGTGCATTTGTGGATTGCTGTGTGCCTGTGTAGACCTGTTGCGTGCATTTGTGGATTGAGCGTGCATGTGGATCTGTTAAGTGCATTTGTAGATTACCGTATACGTGTGTGGATCTGCTGCATGCATTTGTGGATTGTTGTGTACATTTGTGCATTGTCGTGTGCATTTGTGGATCTGTTGAATGCGTTTGTGGATTGCCTTGTGCATGTGTGGATCTGCTGCATGCATTTGTGGATTGTCGTGTACATTTGTGAGATGTTTTGATACTGTTTTATCTCTGTAATGTGACACCCAAATAGCTGTGTCCACAGCATCCACAGGATCTTTTCTGTCAAATTTGATTATTTTGGTCATCTCACCATATGTGCTTGGCCCCCAACAATCGCCGCTTGCGGCTATATTAATTATTATTATTATTATTATTTTTTTTTTTTCTGCCCTAAAAGCGAATGGGCAGCAAAGACCGTAAATCCTAAAGACGCCAAACTTGGCAGGATGGTCCCAAATCCCGACTGCTACTCAGGCGCATACATGCACACCCATCTGACTCTAGGTGGCGCTATTATAAGCACCTTTACGTTTTGGCTCATATCTCCACAACCGTGAGGGCTTGAATCAAAATTCTTTTTTTCCTCTTATTCATTGAGTCCATATAAACAAAAAAATATATATATACTTTTACCTACTTTTTCAAAGTCCTCCTAGGCCGTTTGTCCAATTGGCACGAAATTTGGTATACATCATCTACAGACCCTCCTGACAAAAAGTTGTTCAACGAATTTCGATATGTCAAATTATTCCGAAGATTTTAACGATACAATTGAGTAATTGATCAATATCTACTCAACGCAAACTCCAAATGTTACCAAACTCAGTATATGTAGTCAGCAGGACATTTCGAAGATGTACGCAAAGTTTCATACAGTTCTGCCACTAGGGGGCACTACAACAACAAAACTGTCATAACTTTGCAGCCGTTTGAGTGACAGTTCAAATTACATATGCATCTTCTTTGATTGATAGAAAATAGATTTGACAAATCAACAAATATGGCTGCCAGCAGCCAATCAAATTTCAGCACCTAATAACTCGTATTGGGAATTGCGATGGTTATGAAACTTACTATAAACAAGCAGGATGTCTACATGAAGTGGTATATAACATTTCGTAACAACCGGCCACACAGTGGTGCTATAATTAGCAAATTCTCATTTTTGCTAATATCTCGGGAACCGTATAAGCTAGAATAAAAATCTAAAGCTTTTCTGAATTCATCAGTGCCCCCAAATCATATGGTTACAAAAGTTTTCTACAACTTTTTATTTGAAAAACCTACTTTTTCGAACTCGTCCTAGGCCGTTTGTCCAATTCGCACAAAACTTGGTATATATCATCTACAGACACTCCTGACAAAAAAGATATTAAAAGAATTGTAATATGTCAAATTGTGCTGAAGATATAAACAAATGTGTTTTGGGGCATGGCCTGTAATGACTAATTAGCCTGTATCTTGTGAGCGCATTTTTCAAACTTTGTACACATGGACAAGAGAATACTCTGAGGTAACAAGCCAAGTTTCGTTCATATTCGATACTAGGGGGCGCTTTAACTTAAATCTAATTTTTACAACAGTGCTCAAAGCAGTTGAATTGTCAAACCAAAATAGCTGTGTCCACAGCATCCACACAATCTTTTCTGTCAAATTTTTATAATTTTGGTCATCTCGCCATACTTGCTTGGCCCCCAACAATCACCGCTTACGGCTATATTTACAGTGGGTTCTATTGCTTTTGACGCGCTGCTTCCATCTGGTGTAGACTGCAAGCGGTCAAATGTTCTGCGCGCGCGCACACACACACACACACACATACACATTCCCTTTGAACATATAAAAACGCTGGTGTAATGTCTTTTTTGACTGTTCTTATAAAATATCATTTCTGCATTGTATGTAGGGTTTCAGTTATGGTTACATTTAAAGGATGTCCCGAAACCATTTTTTGGAGACCAAGTTCGAGTATTGATACTTACCTTTCAGTACTTGCTTTTTTTTTTAAACTTTTTATTGCAGTGTTAAAATACAAAACCGTGAGACTGATTATTTGAGGACAGTGTGTTCATAATGTTCAGCAACTGTTACTCAAAAGATGTCATCAAAATACATTTTTATCTGTCACAAAATTTTCTAAATCATATCAAAAGTTACATGTAATTCCATATACGATCATTTAATTCAATTTGATCATTAAAAGGGACTCTCAATAAAGGAATGCATTTAAAACATTCATAAAAATACAGTTCATTTTGAATAGATAACATTGCAGTAATTTTATCCTCACAGCACAATCCATTACAACATTGGAGTTTTAAATAATACAGAGCAGATGTGAGATATCGTTGCAAGACAGTTAGTATTAGTATTAGGCAATATTACACTGAATTTTACATAACTATACAGTAGTGATATACAGCTCTGGGAAAAAAAATAAGAGACCACTGCAAAATGATCAGTTTCTCTGGATTTACTATTTATAGGTATGTGTTTGAGTAAAATGAACCTTTTTGTTTTATTCTAGAAAGTATTGATAACATTTCTCCCAAATTTCAAATAAAAATATTGTCATTTAGAGCATTTATTTGCATTAAATGACAACTGGTCAAAATAACAAAAAAGATGCCGTGTTTTCAGACCTGGAATAATGCAAAGAAAACAAGTTCTTATTCATTTTTAAACAACACAATACTAATGTTTTAACTTAGGAAGAGTTCAGAAATCAATATTTGGTGGAATAACACTGATTTTCAATCACAGCTTTCATGCGTCTTGGCATGCTCTCTGCCAGTCTTTCACATTGCTGTTGGGTGACTTTATGCCACTCCTGGCACAAGCAGCTCGGCTTTGTTTGATGGCTTGTGGCCATCCATCTTCCTCTTGATCACATTCCAGAGGTTTTCAATGGGGTTCAGGTCTGGAGATCGGGCTGGCCATGATCCGGTGGTCCTCCATACACACATTGATTGACCTGGCTGTGTGGAATGGAGCATTGTCCTGCTGGAAAAACCAATCCTCAGAGTTGGGGAACATTGTCAGAGCAGAAGGAAGCAAGTTTTATTCCAGGATAACCTTGTACGTGGCTTGATTCATGCATCCTTCACAAAGATGAATCTGCCCGATTCCAGCCTTGCTGAAGCACCCGCAGATCATCACCGATCAATATTTTACGTCCATGTATTTGTATTGTGTAATAAGCGGGATAATGTACTGTCCAGCCAGTTGTTTTTGCAAAATAATCCCCTTCAGGATGATACAAGAGTCTCTGCTTCATGTCGGTGTCCTGATCACTTGTCGGGGTTTATTGTGCGATAACAACCGACTGACTTTATATTATTCCTTCCTTACATCGCAGCCTTTGTGGCATAATAATCATACTAGGACAAAGTGATTTTAATTTGTGCACTGAATGTTTATGCAATGGCATTCGTACGTCAGATGGTATCGGTGTTTGGTACTGGATCATTTTTACGAGTATGAGTACAAGTATGTGAGCACAGTATCGGAATCGGGACATCCCTATTACATTTAAACTTAATGCCAACAATAGAGGTTTATCAAACTGTGTAGTTTAATCAAAATGATTGCGCTCACTTTCTCTGTTGAGATCAGTTGTTCGCTCTGACAAACAGTTTTGCAAAATGGAAAGATATACATGAATTTGAAATCATAGCATTTATACATCATAAAATACTGGGAATACTGTCAACGCACCCAACCTGACAACCAGCCCGCATGAAACTGTATGTTTATAATCTTCTTTGATTTGTTCACTGCTTTACATAAAATGCTCCTATGATAATATCTGCTATCAGTGTGGGTCACTGTTTCAGTGCATGTGTAATGCTTTTCTCTTTCTCAGATCGGCATGTTAACTGTCACATCATGCAGCGAGAGTGTACGTATTCAAGCTTATTCACTTCATGTTATTTGCATATTGACATTCAGACATTAGATTCAAATGTTCAGCTTATTACGAGCATGTTTGAAATGCTGGTGTTTGTTAGATGTTAAATTAAATCTGCTGTTTTATTCATCTTCACGTCTTCATAGGAGAATGTTTGTGTGTGTGTGTGTGTTGCAGTCTTCAGATCAGGAGTCTCGTGAACATCTGATCAAAACACATTACATGAGTCGTGTGTCTGAACTGACCGCTCAACTGCAGATGAGTGACAGTAAAGCCGTTCACTTCAACGCTGAGGTCAGTACTACTCACACATATGTACAGTCATGAGCAAACACTTTTATCCAAAGCGACTTACAGACATGCAGTTTGTCATAGCAGCTCGAGAAGCACTGGAGCAGAAGAAACAGACACACAAAGAAAGAAAGTGTTTTTACATAGGAATTACCTCTATGCTTGTGGTGTAGTTAAGTGCTGATGAGTGTGTCTTGAATGTTGAGATGGTCTCAACAGATCAGGTTGAGGTTGGAAGCTCATTCCACCACAGACAAACTGAGAAAATGAATGATGAAATCACATCACACACATTTCAATCATCTGCTGATGCACTCATGAGTTCAGTCAGGTGTTAATTATGGGAGAAATGAAGTGCTGTGTAGGGCTGAAGTTCTCTAGCTGGACCAGCATCCACCAAACTCTCTCATATCAGCTGATACTGAAGCAGCATTAGCACACAGCTAAATGTACAATGACCTGATGTCTGTAGAATTCCCCATTATTCAGCTAGCATAATAATACACACATTTTAGTTACAGTACATGTTTATGGCCCATTTATCATAATATCGAGTGTAATTTAAGAACCTGCTTGAACCTTGTCGTTGATTCCTCTTTCAGTGTCGAGCTGTAGCCAAACGTCTCGCCATCGCAGAAAAATCTCGCGAGACTTTGGCGGAGGAACTGAAGCTGGCGAATCAGAACATTACACGCTTACAGGTGCAGAATTTGTGTTAGATGTTTGTCATTAATAGAGCTGAAACATTCCAAGTTTCTTTTGTGATGTGAGACTGACTGCATGAGTTCAAACGTCTGGTGTTGAAGCTTTTCTGGTGTGTGATGTTCAGGATGAGCTGAGCACCACCAAGAGAAGTTATGAAGATCAGCTGAGCATGATGAGCGATCACCTGTGCAGCATGAACGACACGCTGAGCAAACAGAGAGAAGAGATTGACACGCTCAAACTCGCCTCCAAGGTCAGACGGTGCATGTGATGTGATGTGACGTGAGGAAAGCCACCAGCAGTTATCCACCTTTTTCCTGAACACGGAAGTGATTTTTCAGTCTCTGGTCTCCAATGTTTTCACTCGCATCTGCATATATTCTTAGCGGGTAATGTGATGTTTAGAGGATTAGATGTGTAAAAATGATAACAAAACAAGTGGCTGTATAGTGCCAAGTCGAGATGACCGTTTTTTTATTGACAGTGCCTCACCTGAGTATAGATACGCTGATATCATTAATTACTGACATCCAACAACTGCACAAGTTGAGCCTGAAATTCATTTTTACTCCAAATAACACTTAAATGGTTGTTGTTCTCTGTCTGGATCGCTCGTTACGGTAGTTTTTACATTGCGTCTCAAGACCAGACACAGAAAACAGGAAATTGGAATCATCGTGGCACTGCCCAGTGGTTCAGGAAAACTGCGGATTGCACAATCACTCTTTGCTGCTGTTTCTCAATATAAAACTGACAAGTCTTTTTGTGCAAGAAGTGTTTGCTGTGAAACATTGTGCCTGATATGACCTCTTCAGTATGTGAACTCTGAACCCTCTCATCTGCAGGCGAACTCAAAGAAAAACAAGAGCCGATAGTGGACTGATGATGTCACAGACTGACAGAACACGGCCGACCTTTACATTTCACTCTGAACCAATGACAACGCGCGTGCATGTGTGATGATTGAATTCATGTGTTTTTGTTTTTGTCCTCACAGATGGTGGTTGTTAAAGACACCACAGACTGTCTCTCTCACACACACACTCTCTCACACACACACACACACACACACACACACACACACACACCCCCTCTGCTGTTAACCTTGTAATCCAGCAGAGGAGAGTGTGATTGAGTGGCATTGTTTTACACGTGTGTTCAGAGGTATATCAGTAATGTGAAGAGGTAATCATATTAAACTTGTGTGCTGTCTTCACTATTTATGTACTGATAAATTCACTCCTCAGATAAAAATGGTTCATGAGAATAAACGTGTTGAATCCACATTCATTTACTGTGTCATCAACATTATTTTATGCACTAGCTCTTAAAGGAGCTATATGTAATATATTTACTGTACTAAAGCATAAAATTATCATATGTTATCAGAGATTTCCCAATAGTCATTGGACACCCGGGCTGCCAGATCTGAAACAAGTTATTGGGCAAACACAGCACGCTGCAGCCATGGAAGCCAGCAATACATCTAGCTAACATTAACAGAGTTATAAAAAATCCAAATGTGCTGGTTTATAATTTGCAAACAATAAAAACATTGCAATCATATACATTAGCTGATCAACTTACAGTGTAAGGCTCGTTGCTTACCATTGTCAGTTTGCTTGTTCCTGTTGCGTGTCCTTAACCTGGCAACCCTGGTGAGCTTCGAGTCTGGGGAAGAGGGGGCGGGGAGACAACGCTCTCCAATATTTTGAATTTGGACTGCAGTACCCATTTTAAACGCTTGATGTCAGTGTTACATATTGCTCCTTTAATATATGTCTATCACATCAATGTTATTTTATAGATAAAATGCTGTGGATATACAAAATAATCATTCAGTTCGTGAATGGTTTAATATAGCATCAATGGCAGTTTATTAAAAGCTGCATGAGTTTACAAAATATCATTTCAATTTCTTTCTCATTATATTGACTCTTTCACTTGTTTCCCAGCACAGTGTACTAAAATCCAAAAAATAAAGTGTAATCAAAGCTATATTGCATTCAGATATTTCATTTGAACAATTAATTCAACAGATGTCTAAAAATCCAAATAAAATAATATGTCGTGCACGGAAGTTCTTCCCGTTCGCTGTATCACGTATCCTACTAAGGTGATGGATTAGCTCATGAATACTAATTGAGTCATGCTGACGTTACTTGGTCAACAACCTAAGGCGAACACTTCGCTCATGAATATTTATTATGAATGATAAGGTCAGCGGAGGTTGCGACTGGAGCGTTCTATGGCGAGTGCCTGTCTCTTCAATATTAATGAGCATATATGCTGACGTTGATCGGAAACCATCCAATGGCGAAGGAAAGAGTCATAAATATTAAGAGCAGTCCTTCTTCATAGTAGAATCGCCGCTCCGCTTCCCGTTGTGGATGTTTTGGTTGGAATCGCGTCCGCTCCAGTTATTTCTGCCATTTTGAGAGAATACAGTCGGCGCTGGATTATGCTTCTAAAATCATGAGGTAAACAAATACTATGCGCATGTAACCACTGTTTCCATTAGTTACTAAAGTTATTAATTGTTCTTGAAAGTATTTGTAAGTTGCTGCAGACAAAGAGAATTAAAGCAGAACTGACGGATTCAGATTTATAACGGATCACAGAAACTCCGGAGTTTAAAAAGTTTTTAATGATCCAGAATTCAAATGTGTTTATAAACAAATGGAAAAGTTTAATAAAAGTGAGAATCTGATGTGGAATGAGAGTTTGGAGTTGAGATTATATGACTTGTGTCATTCGCAGTTGTTTTATTGTCTGCAGTAAATCTGTTTGTGTTGATTTGGTTTGTTCTTTAGATATAAATCAATGAAACATTACAGATGCTTTTAGTTTTAAGATGCATTGAGCGTTTGATGTAGTGCACAGTGTACGAGTAAGTGAACAATATGAAGCACATATGCGTTAATGTAAACGACTATTGTGTTGTCTGAATTGTCTTCATCAGTCTCTGGTGTTGATTTTGGGGTGTGCTGATATTTTACCAATGTAGTTGACACCAATAAACAACCTTAAAGGACAGTGTGACAATAATAAATCTTTCTGGACATCTCGGGCTTTATCGTCTGCAGTAATATTGATACTTCTTTCAGAAGAGTATGAAGGATATATATATATATTAGGGTTGTAGTCGTTATAATAAGCTTTATAAAAAACAAAAAGTCATTTAAATACTAACGTGTGTGCTGGACCACTGGGTGGCGCTCTTTGTCACATTCGAACACTGATAATTGTTTGGCTCACTGAAGAAGAATTAATGCTCATATTTTGCTTTCCTTTCAAAGTCCTCCGGAGGTCGCATTTGTCGGCCGCATACGTCATTGAGGCTGTCTCGTTTCAGAAAAGTGAGTAGGACACTTCGAATGCGACCTTCTTTCACGGGAATTTGGAGGATGCATGAGGTGTATCCTTCGTGGGCACTCACAACCCACAATTCTTTGCTTCAACGGAAAAGTCAAAAAAAAAAAAAAAAAAAAAAAAAAAGACGCCAATTTGCCCCTAAATATGATGTTCAACGCAAGTAATGTTAATTCCCAAGCTGAAGTACCTCAGTAGATGGGTGCAGAGTATATAATATGTATAATGATATTAATATATAATTAAAATAAAGTATTAGACTAAAAGTATACCTGTAAAATCTATTTTCTTTTCTCTTTACATCATTATAACTCCCCTAAAATGTACCTCATACATTCCCTTCTAAAGGGACTTTGTTACCTTCTCACTAAAAACGCTCGCGCTTGTTAAAGAGTGGCGTGCTGTCATAGCAACCATGTTACGTTCCGTTTCTGTTTGCCCTAGAAGGCCATCTCGTTTAAACGAAACCTTCGTTTTAAGGAGGACGCTCGGTATACTGCAACCTTTAAAGGACACGTCCTACCTAGCATGTAGCCTTCTAAACCAGACACAGCCTTCGAATGCGACCTTCTTTCACGGGAATTCTGAGGAAGCGTGAAGTCTATCCTTCGTGGGCACTCACAACCCACAATTCTTTGCTTCAACGGAAATGAACATCATTTGTATAAAAAAAATGACGGCAATTTGCTTAAAATATTATGTTCAAATGCAAGTAATGTTAATTCCCAAGTTGATGTACCTCAGTAGATGTAAGGTTGCCACCCATCCCGTAAAATACAGGATCGTCCCATATTTAAAGATAAAATGATGCGTCTGGTATTGAATCAATATGGTGGTCAGATGGCCTCATGGTGAAATCGTTCCAGATTGCCAGTTTAACAATGACATAAATTGGAAAATTTGCCTACCTTGGGTAAGGGACCGTCTGAAAAGTCCACAAATGGTGGTAAAACTGAGAAGTTTGTTCAATATAAATGTTCAATAAGATCAAACAATGTATGAAATCAATCATAAAGACAAGTACAAGTGAAGGAAAAAATAAATACAAATTATAAAAAAATATGTACAAACCATCCAAAATGTATACATAATATAAAGACAAATAATCGAAAAAATTAAAATAAATATATTTTTAACATATAAATGATGTATTCTTTTTCTCATGGGTCAGGAAAGTTCTCATTTTAGCATAAAAGAAAAAATATAAATTTTTTATTAATAACGCATATTAAATTTTATTGCTAAAACTGTGGAGAATGTGGTTAGGGGCTGTGATCCCCCCCCATATTTAAGTGTCCCTTATTTTAAAATGTCAAAAGTGGCAACCCTATAGATGAGTGCAGAGTATATAATATGTATAATTATAGTAATATATAATTAAAATAAAGTATTATAGACTAAAAGTACACCTGTAAAATGTATTTTATTTTCTCTCTACATCATTATAACTCTCCTAAAATTTACCTTTTGTGTGTGTGTGTGTGTGTGTGTGTGTGTGTGTGTGTGTGTGTGTGTGTGTGTGTGTGTGTGTGTGCGCGCGCGTGTGTCAAAAAAGTGCACTGCAGCTCAATACAGTTCCCTTTCAATTCAGTCATGAATGCTGCGTCATATCTGACACTATGGGGTTATCCCTGCAGGCGTAGCCAATCTCTGAAACTCTTTAAAATCTTGGCAATTTTAACTGGCAGATAGCGCTTTGTGCTCCATCTCCCTCGCGCATGTCAGCGAGCATATATAACTGTGGTGCATAGCGATATCTCCAAATGTTCTACTTCAGGGTGCTGATAATCTCTCTCTCATACTCTGCGTGAAAATTGAATTTATCTCTTCTAGAATTGCCATCAAGATCTGCACCTCTCACAGTGGGTGGATCAGAGTTTTCTTCTACCCCCTGTGGTGCTCTGGCGATCGCGGATTACTACATTCACCATTGAACGGCAGTGTATGGAATTTCTCTCCTGTTGGACAGTGGGCGGGCAAGACATCTTGGCCGTTTTCACCGCTTCCCAGTGAACTGATTATTCTGCGGCCTGTGGGCCTCAACGGAAAGTATCCTTTGAATTATTGTATTGTATTTTCTGTAAGCGCGTAACATAATGGTACAGCCTGATTGTGTTTGGATGTGTATTTGTATACTGTGCACAGTCGTAAAGAACCGTTTGCTTAACAACGTCTTTATAAAGATGGTGTTTTGCAAATGTTTCCACAAGCACATGAAACCCCTCTGTCAGGCGGGCACGAGCGCTGTTTTACGTACAGCAGCGCTCGTTGAGGCTGATTGTGTTCACTGTGAATGCATGAATCTCAAAAGATGGTTGCTCTCAGCTCGTTTTTCGTTCTGAAAGCCAAAGCCATCCCCCTATCCTCCCGCTATACTCCTTCTGTGGCTTCCGAGGACCCGCATGAGGCAGGCACATGAGGACAGGGAATAGAGCATGGACATTTGAGGAGGATTTATCACCGGCTCATGCCTTGCGTTTCTCTTCTCCTCTACATCAGGTGTCTTTGCCATTCAACACAAGTGCTGTGATTGCCTGGGCAGACCCCATGCTGACACAGTGCTCACAGTGTTTGATTGTGTTTTTGGTGGGCGCATAAAAACTCGAAACGCATTGCTCTCCACTCCCTTTAGTTCTAAAAGCCGAAGCTGGTCTATCCTTCTGCGGCTTTCGAGGGACTGCATGAGGAAGGTGCATGAGGACGGGATATAGAGCACGGAGAACTTGAGGATGTTTTGTCACTGGCTCGGGCAGTGCATTTCTCTTCTCCATATAAAGCGGATTCGCCTGCCCAGTACGGCTGTGATGTGTGGCGCACATGATGCAGTCACGTTCGGTGGAGTTTATGATTGGAGGGGTGCTATGTCACTAACATTATTCCTGCCTGGCACGCAGCGCTCATTGAGATTGATTGTTATTGCGAGCGTTTAATACTCAAATGCTTTGCTCTCGACCGGAATCTGAGCAAGCTGACACCATCCCCCCCTCTACTCCCTATATCTAGCTAGGACGGTGCACAGAGCGTCGAGAATTTGAGGGTGATTTTCACCGGCTTGAGCCTGCATCCCTCCTCTTCTCCATATCCAGCGGCCTCGCCTATTAATGGAGATTGACGGCACGCTCTGGCACGCTGCAATCGTTCACGGTAGTTTATGTCTGGAATATTTTGTCACAGGGCTACATTAGTGGACATGTACCTACTCAGGTGAGATGCTTACTGTAATTTCCCCCCGTGGCTGGGAAAATGGTATGAAGCGACTATGCCTGAAGATTTCTTGTTTAAGCCTTAAAAAAAAAAAAAAAAAAAAAACATTGTTTTGCAGAATCCCTTTGCCTCCGAGTTTCGCTGCCAGTGTTGTTCTTCCAGAGCTGCACGAACAGCTTATTATGGCTTGACAATCAATGCTGTTATGTCCTCCACCGTAACGGTACGGGATGCTGCGATTTCTCAGTTCAGAGATATTAAATCTTGGAAAAGATGCAATAGTGATTGTATCAGCTGACAATGCTCACAGCGGATTCCACAGTCACTATTTTCTAGTCACCAAAAAGGACGGAGGATTATGTCCCATTTTGGATCTGAGACGCTTGAACCGAGCGAGGTTTCTGTTCAAAATGATTACTTAGAAACAAATTCAGTCTCGCGTTCGTCCTGTGGACTGGTTTGTATAGATCGACCTGAAAGATGCTAACTTCACTTACACTTAGCCCCTCATCACAGGTCATTCTTGAGATTTGCCTTTTAGGGGATTGCTTACCAGTTTAAAGTCCCGCCTTGCGGCTTATGCCTGGCTCCTCGCACATTCACGAAATGTGTCAGTGCGGACCTTGCTCCTCTGAGGCTGAGTGGCATTCGCGTTATGAATTACCTCCACGACTGGTTGCTCTTAGCACAGTCAGAGCAACAAGATTGCAAACACAGAGACCTGTTACTTACACATTTGGGACTAAAAGTCAACTGGTCAAAGAGCATGTTAACACCCAGCCGTCAGATTTCATTGCTGTACATGTATCTCAACTAAGTCTCTATGATGGTGCACCTGACAGAAGAATGCGTTTATTTCAATCACTGGTGTTTGAACATTTTCAAGCTGGGAAAAATTTCTCCATTGAAGGTTTTTCAACAAGCCCTGGGCCTCATGGTCTCTGCAACAGCGGTCACCCTGCTGGGACTACTGCGGATGAGACCACTTTAGTGCTGGCTCAGATTGAAGGTACCCCATCATTCATGGCAACTTGTGGTGACACGTCGCTGTCTAGCCAAATTAACCATTTGGAAAATGGCCACATTCTATCAAACGGACATGGTACACTGTCAGGTGTCTAAATGCAAAGTGCAAATGCAAAATGCAAAGATGGATGCAGCGAACACAGGCTGGGGAGCACTGTGCGATGGCCGCCCAGCCTTTGGCACTTAGACAGGTGCTCAAGCGACCTGGCACAAAAATTGTCTGGAACTACTTGGTGTATTTCTAGCAGTAATGACTTTCTGACCAGCCATCCAGGGGTTTCATGTTCTGATCAGAACCGACAACACGGTGGTTGTGGCCTACATAAATTGCCAAGGGGGAGTTCCATCACGTCCATTGATGAACCTGGGGTGCCAGCTTCTCCTCTGGTGTGAGAAACATCTATCAATACGTGCAACACACGTTCCAGATCACCTGAACCGCGGTGCAGATTTGATCTTGCGACTGGCCATTATAAAAGGAGAATGGAGACTTCATCCTCAGACAGTTCTGATGATATGGGATCAGTTCGGGAAGGTCAAAATAGATCTATTAACATCACTGGAGACAACACACTGTCGCCTGTGGTACTCCCTGACTCATGCCCCGCTGGGCCTGGATGCTCTAGCCCACAAATGGCCAGCGGAACGCAAGTATGCATTCCCTCCTGTCCACTTCAAGTATTGTACTTCCCCGACTGATGTGCACGGGCTCTCGCAACTGGTGCTCGACACCAAATTACAAGCCAGAGCCCCTTCAACAAAACGTTTATACATGTTGAAATGGCGAGTGTTCGCTGATTGGTGTTCCTCTCGGGATGAGGACCCTGTAGAATACACCGTACAGCCTATACTTCACTTTCTACAAGAACATTTAGACGCGGGTCTCACCCCGCCTGCGCTCAAAGTGTGTCGCTTGCCATAGCAACCGGACATATCCCACTGGGCAGTCTATCAATAGGCAGACACCCTTTGGTTGTGAAATCCTTACATGGTGCGAGGCAGTTGAGACCATCTTGCCCCACCACAGTGCCAGTTTGGGACTTGGCGCTTGTGTTAAATGCACACACTAGCCCGCCGTTCGAGCCATTGGATTCAGTGAGTTTTCACATATTCTCAGTAAAGACTGCGCTGCTTCTCGCTTTGGCTTAAGTTAAACATGTCGGGGACCTTCAAGCGTCGTCATTCAATGACTCCTGCTTAGAGTTTGGACCAGGTTTATCAAAAGCCGTTCTTAAACCCAGGAAAGGCTATGTGCTGAAAGTTTTGACCACTCCCTTCAGGGCATAGGCTATTATCCTTCAGGCTTTCTCCCCCCCTCCGTTCACTTTGGACAAAGCAGAGAGGCTACACACACTCTGTCCATATATCGATTGCTTGAGGCAAATGCAGCTTTTGGATCAGCTTTGTCTGCATCACAGGTTGCTTTAAAGTTTCGGCTGTCTCCAAACAAAGGTTTTCAAATTGGTTAGTAGATACCATTGCACTTGCATATGACTTGCAAGGCATACAGTGCCCTATTGGGGTAAAAGCTCACTCCACTAGAGGCATAGCATCTTCATGGGCATTGTCTAATGGTGTTTCCCTTGAAGACATCTGCCTAGCTGCAGGTTGGGCTTCCCCTAGCACTTTCGCCAGATTTTACAACCTGGATGTCTCCTCTCTATCCTCCCATGTGCTTACTGTGAAGGAGAGTTAAACTGTGTATTGTGCTGCTTACTACCAGCTTATATATACACACTACCGGTCAAAAGTTTTGAAACACACATTCTTTATTATAATTTATCATCACATTTTAGAATAATAGTAACGTCATCAAAACTATGGAATAACATAAATGGAACTATGGGAATTATGTTGTGACTAAACAAAATCCAAAATAAATCAAAACTATATTATATTTTAGCATCTTCAAAGTAGTCACCCTTTGCCTAGAATTTGCAGACATGTACTCTTGACATTTTCTCAACCAACTTCTTGAGGTATCACCCTGGGATGCTTTTTAAACAGTATTGAAGGAGTTCCCATCTATGTTGGGCACTTATTGGCTGCTTTTCTTTATTATTTGGTCCAAGTCATCAATTTCAAAAACTTTTTTTTTTTAAATTACATTTTAGTTTTATAATGAAATAAATTAATATGGTGGCACAATTATATTTTTGTCTACAAAACTAATTTCAAACATTTAAAGAGCACCTATTATGGTTTTTCAAATATGACCTTTCATGTAATGTGTTATATAGCTGTTTGTGAATGTAAAAAAGTTTCAAAAATCAAAGTGCACAAAATATGGAGTTATTGACACCCAAAAGAAAGAACCGATTCTGAACACCTGAAACGAGTCGTTAGTAATTCCAGATTTACTTCCTGTACTAACCTATGTAATTTGGTAACAAAAAACCCGCCTCTGGTCTGTTTACATGTACAGCCAGTGCACGCTGTTAGCCTGTTAGCTGTTAGCCTCTGTTAACCGGCTAACTCACGTTATTGTCAAACTACATATAAACTTACCACTGAGAAACATCCTGTTCTCGTCATGTTTGCGATGGTGGTTCGGGTTGATCTTCCGATGTATCACTTTTCGGACTCGGGCTAAAATTGGTATGGTAAAACAGAAATTTTGAAACCCGGATATGGTAGTGGGTGTTTCCTTTCTGACACGTGCTGTAAGTGGTAGACCAATCACAACAGACTGGGACATCTGACCAATCAGAGCAGAGTAGGCTCTCTGAAAGGAGGAGTTTAAAATGAATCCTTTAGAACGGATCATTGAAGGAGTCGTTTTTGACACTGGGGAAAAAAAGGTAATGCTGCAATTTAAATTATGAGCAAATTAAAGTGTTTTTTTGCTCTTGGATGCATGTAAATCTATTGTATGAGACCTTTAAAACAAAATTAGGCACGTTTAAAAACCTTAATAGGTGCACTTTAAGCATACGCCTTCAGATCAAAAGATTTGTAAGATCATGAGAAACATTTCAGTAAAGTGTTTCAAAACTTTTGACCGGTAGTGTATATATACTTATTCACACATGGTAGTGATTTAATTCATCCTGCGTTGACTGTGCTACCCAAACCGGTTAGCATCATTGCCATGTATATCCATGCATTCATCATTCTGCTTCTCCCTTCTTATTGTGATGCGAAGAGGAGACTCTGTTGGTGCTTTTTACTACCCCACTGGCTAGTAGGCATAGTTATGCGTGCTAATCAGTAGCAGGGCGTGTTGGTATACATTCCCCATAGTTTCAGCTATGACGCAGCATTCATGACTGAATTGAAAGGGAATGATAAGGTTACAACTGTAACCATGGTTCCCTGAAATGAGGGAATGAATGCCGTGTAAGCTGGCCTCGCTACTGAATCTTCACCACAAGGGTCGAGTATCGCTTGCACCCTTCAGTCAGATATTCTGAGGAGATAGCGCTGTGCACCGCTGCTACATACACCCGCTGACGCATGCAAGGATGGCGGAACACAAAGTGCTATCTGCCAACTAAAATTGGCAAGATTTTAAAGAGTTTCAGAGTTTGGCCACGCCTGCGAGGATAACCCCATAGTGTCAGATATGACGCAGCATTCATTCCCTCATTTCAGGGAACCATAGTTACAGTCGTAACCTTATTGTTATTACCCTCTTCTGAGTGTTTAATCTGATCTCCGTTATTTCAGTTATTTATAGGAGCAACAGAGAAATTCTACAATTCATTTCACTCCAGAAAAATTCAGGCAGTTACAACAAAAGTTTCATTAAATCTGCGTAGTACGTACTGAACTGAACTGAACAGTGACATCCTTGACATCACCTGTCTGAGATTTGTGTTTCTCTTCTCCAGTGCTAGTAAATTACACAAACAGTTGTATGTTTCTTGACTCATGCACAAATTTTCTGCCCACAGTAGTATTTTCTGTCAGCCCTGCAGTCTCACGGTAACATTCACTATACAGAGAGAGCACAATGTTGAAAATCAGCAACTAAACAAAACACCATGGAGGTTTAACACCACGGTTTTGTTAGTAAAGTATTTAGGACGGATCGTAACTGCTCAGTTATATTCCTATATCAATTATATGCATTTATCATCAAAGTGTACAGAGAAGTTTTACATGCAGGTAAAATGTTTGTCAGTCATAAAACCTGTACTCCACTATAGCATGTTGTATAATCTACTGTATTCTTTTTTTAAAAATCTTTGTTTAATGGGAGTGCACAAAAGTAATTGAACTTTTTTCGTCTTTCATTTTTCTGAATTGTAATTAGCTTATTTGTACCTGTCTTTTTGTACTTTTACAGATTAAGTCTTTGGTTATTTTGGTTGAGAAGAACACTGTGACAGACACACAAGCTGAGCAAAGCAATGTGCTCCATGAATCATCCGACCAGCTGGGTTACATTTGAAGATGAAGGGACGCCCTTCTCTTCACCCCAAAAATCACTGTGCTCGTCTACATCAACCTCAGGTTCAATACCTCGGCCAAATGGTTTGAAACTTGTTCTGCCACCTTTGGGGAATGAATCATGGAGATTTAGCACTTTCCTTGAATCTCCTTCAGTGGATTTTAGCCATAACGGAAGCTCATGTGTGCCCAGCAACACTCCCATGAGCACACCAGTAAGGGCAACTCCAGCAGGTCAGTCTCCCTTTCATTGTGGACCTCACGAGCAGCCAAACTACTTCTCGAGCTCTTTGAACAGCTTCTCTCCAGAACTTCAGAGAGACTCCATGAAAATGACTGAAGGCTCCAGGTCTCTCGACATATCCCAACATGAGCCGGGCCATTTGAACCCCTTCTGGGGTGAAGCAGAGCAAAAACGAGTGTCTTGGAGCTCATCGTCAGACTCTGACTCTGGTCCCAGTTTGCCTCGTTTTTTTATCCGTACAAAAGATGGTAACGAGCCATCCTGTGACAACCTTCAATACTCCTACTCCTATATCTGCCACAAACTAGAACATCTAAGAACAAAGGAGGGTCAACCGCAGGGTAATGATGGGAAAGTAAAGAGAGAGAATCAACCTTCTGGCTTAGGGATTGTGAAAGATAAAGATATAAGAAGAACTCCATCCTTTGTTCCACATGGATTGTTCCTCAGCCAGAGAAGACACGGTTGGTCCTTGATGCTTCGAATACCAGAGAAGAAGAACCGGATGTCCTCCCGCCAGTGGGGGCCGATATACCTACAGCTGTTACCCGGAGCGCTGCTGCAGTTGTTTTATGAAAAGGGCTTGGAGAAACCTTTCAAAGAGTTTCAGCTGCATGCTAACTGCTGTCTCTCAGGTCCAAAACTAGAGAGCTATGGCGAACCACGTAAGATCGCCACGTTGAAGGTAGAGCATGTGTCATATGTTGAGAGGAAGCGTTATCACCCCAAACCCGAAGTGATACATGAACCAGAGGTGGAGCAACTCTTGAAGTTCGGCACCACAGAATATGGAGACATGGAGGACCTGCTAGTGTCCATTCAGGAAGAGCTAATGCAGATACCAGTTCTACGGCAACAACACAAACACTACGAAGAGCAGGAGCTAACTCTGCAGATATCTGACCACATCTGGATGCAACAGGATAAGGGTGGAGCTGTTCTTCAGTCTGTGGCCATCACTCAAATTCACTGTCTAGCTTTCTTAAACGGTGCAATGGAGTGCTTCTTGGCACTGAATGATCTTGGACTTCTCAGACAAGCTCCTGGGTATGGCTCTGAGGAGGACGATGAGATCTGGATGGAGATCACAGAACACCATTTCCATAGGTGTGTCAGAGAATCTGAGTTTCTAGACAAGCGCCTGATAAAGTTCTGCCCTCCTGATGCTTGTCGAGTGGAGCTCATGCGCTACAGCACTGCGTCCCTCCATTGCAGAGAATCGCCACTGTCCATTAAAGCTATGGTAACTGTGCAGGGTGCCTGCGTCGAGCTGCAGGTCTTCCTCAACCTCATGTTGAATTTCCCATCTCCTGGAGGTACTTCAGAGATGTTCTGTGAAAACATCGTTCTTCGAGTGCCTTTTCCAGGGGATTGGGTGAAAGTGCCGACCAGCACATCACTGCTGCGACAGAAATCTCTCAAGGCTCGCATGAACCGAAATGCATGCTTGGGTTCAGCGCTCATGTCAGAGTCCCACTCTGTGATGCAGGTGTCTGTCGGCACAGTCAAATATGAAAATGTGTATCGAGCCATTGTGTGGAGAATTGACCGACTTCCTCCGAAGAATGTGGGTAAGAACAGAACATACTCAGTGTTTATGCAATCGCAGATAAGCAAGGTTTATGAACTATACATTAATAATTTTGTTTGTGTTTTTTAAGGGCCAAGCCCAGAAACGGCGGAGCCCTCATTGTATCTTTTTATTACTATTATTATTATTATTCCACACTTAAAGTCTATGGCAGCCCATAGAACTGTATATAGGAAAGTTATAAAATGTAGCACACTGATAGTGTGGGTATGAATAGCCCCTAGACCAAATTTGGGGTCTCTAGGACAAACTGTGAAGTCAACTATAAAATAAATCAACTTTTTAACAGCTACTAACTTTTGAACCATATGGCCTACAAACATAAATCATTTATCCTCTGATTTAACTTTTTTTACGGATCCAGCCACTCCAGTCTTCCCCACGACTTTGGCAGCCATCTGAAATTTGACAAAAACGTATTTTTGCAAACTCATCCCACAGCCTTCATCGGATATTTCCAAAATGTGCAGAGCACCTTGAAACCCAAGCTTTTTGATAAATAAAACCAATTCCTTATAATGCATCAACAAATTCAGCAGCGAAGACAGCAAACAGGAAGTGAGACAAAAACTCAGCAATGCTTTATCCTATCGAAACGAAACTTGGCATGCTTCATTAGGACCATGATCTAAGGGTACATAGAAAGTAGGCCTGATTCCAGATAAAAATTTCTGAGGGTGCTTCTAAAGATAGTGGGGTGCTCTGCATAAAGTGGAGTAATGTTCTGGGGGGATGCTCATTCAAAAAAATCAGCAATTACAAAGCAAAGCAATTACAACAAACAGGAGATAAAAAAAAATTATCAATCACCTTTTAACCCCTCTTTGGTCTTAACGATCAAGTCCCTACATTGTCCTTAATGGTCAAATTGACCCTTTTTTTTGTTCAATTTCAAAAGCTTGTAATAAAGGCTCTGTTTTCTCAAACTCTCTACTTTTGGTCTTAAATTGTTCCTCTAGGTGTCAGCTAACAATAGTAAAAATAATTTTTACTCTGTCACCTTCTATTCCAATATACAGACCTGAAAGGCATGGGACGCCCCAACACAGCTTAAAAAATCTTGTTAAAAAAAGCTTCAAAAGCTTGTAATACAGGATCTGTTTGCTCATCTCTCTATTGGTCCATCAGCAGTGAAACTTTATCTTCCACATGATCCACAGCACTGCATTTTGTATGGCTCCCTTATGTGTCACACTTAGTGAACTCACTTAATCTGCTCACGAGCTAATGATTTTAGCTATGTTGAGCTATGTGAGCTGGAGTTATGAGTGGTGCAGTGTATAAAGCATTGAGTTAACACTGTTAACGCACCCTAGTCGGGTATCCGAGTCCCACTGGGACTGGTGTGAAAACAGTGCTTTTGGTCCTCACATTTTGCTTACTGCAACATATCACTTGCTTTATATTTGCTTGGCCCGATAATTGCCTAGCAATTTGGAATTGTGCAAGCCTAGCATTTTCAGTTTTTCCATTTTCAGGATTTATTCTTTAATATCTGCCACATTACCGAATTCATCCCTTTTCCGCTTTTTCTACATTCATCTCGATTGATACTGCGTGCATCCATTTTACCTCTGCATTTTTTTACATGGATTGATCTGCATCGAACTCAAACGCCCACTGCTCAGGAACCACAACACCTATACAACAAACAATTGTGGTAAGTAATGGCATCAGCACACGTCATCGCTACTTGCACTGCATGCCACATGTTTACTATAGCTTCATCCATCAGCAGTGAGGGATTTACATGCAATAAATGTAAGGAATTAGTTAGACTGATGGAGAAGTTTAATGAGTCAGAGACATGCATCCGAATGCTAGTCAAGTTCAGTGAGCAAGAGAAGCCGCTAGATATTGTTTCGGATGCGGGTTGTACAGCGAGCCATGTACACACTTTGGTTCCAGCTTTAGAGCCCCTGCAGCAGGGAAATTGAGTAATGTCTCAGAGGCATTCCTGCAGAACAAAGCGACACCACTCTCCCAATCCTGTTAGGACTTCCAACAGATTTTCCCCACTAAGTGACGCACCCACTGAGAATCCTGTTGAAAGTGCCCTGGTTATAGGAGATTCTGTTTTAAGGAATTTTTAAATAGACTCCAGCCACCATTATTAAATATCTGCCGGGGACGAGGGCGCCTGACATCAGATCAGATTTAAAAGTGCTGGCTAATGCTAAAATTAGATTTTCTAAGATTGTTATTCACATTGGCAATAACGATGTCTGGCTTTGTTAAAAAGGTGTGTGAACTTGGGGCGAAAAAAAGACACTGTAATATGCTCTGACCCCGTCCCTGCTCGTCACGGTGACAAGATTTATAGTAGATAATTGTTACTGAATAGCTGTATGTTAGAGTGGTGTCCGAAGAATAGCATAGGATTTACACACCGATCAGCCACATCATCAAAACCACCTGCCTAATATTGTGTACGTCCGCCTCGTGCCGCCAAAACAGCGCCAACCCGCATCTCAGAATAGCATCCGGAGATGATATTCTTTTCACCACAATTGTACAGCGCGGTTATCTTGAGTTACCGTAGACTTTGTCAGTTCAAACCAGTCTGACCATTCTCTGTTGACCTCTCTCATCAAAAAGGCATTTCCGTCCACAGAACTGCCGCTCACTGGATTTTTTTTTGTTTTTGGCACCATTCGGAGTAAATTCTAGACACTGTTGTGTGTGAAAATCCCAGGAGATCAGCAGATACAGATACTCAAACCAGCCCGTCTAGCACCAACAATCACGCCACGGTTCAAATCACTGAGATCACATTTTTTTCCCCCATTCTGATGGTTGATGTGAACATTAACTGAAGCTCCTGACCCATATCTGCATGATTTTATGCACTGCACTGCTGCCACATGATTGGCTGATTAGATAATTGCATGAATGATTGTTGGTGCCAAACGGGCTGGTTTGAGTAAGCAGTTCGGCTTTCTCAAACTGTATAAGGTTACTAACATTAGCTGCCTTGCTAACGATAAGGCTACGCCAGTCACCGTGGTCCGGACCCTGGATTGAATCCATCCGGACAACAAGACTTAATGACGACGGTTGCGCCCTCTCATCTTCTCTAGTGAGCAGCGTGACAAAAAAACAGTGCTGTGTACACCAGCTCTGATCTTTCTGTGCTGTATTCTGAAATATTTTTCTCAAGCAACGAACACACTTCATTTATGCCCTGTCCCATTCCGCACGCTTTGCCTCTTTTCCCCGCATGTGAGAAGACATGAGGTGCCGTATTAGTTAACGTGGCTCCAAAGCGCCTTTAGACAATAACGTTTTTTCCTTATAAATTGAGCTTTATTAATCAGCATGTTACGAGCTTTTAACAAAAAACAAATTGATTTCTGTTCTAATTTTGTGAAAAATATTCAGTCAAATACTGGACTGCTGTCATTATGTTTCAAAACGAACAGATGATCTTTTTACATTCATATCCAACTGCACTCAATTGATAAACTCTAAAATATTTTAATATTTTAGTAGAAGATCCCTCAGACCCTACTGCTTTGGCTATCTCTGGGCGGCCGATGACTATTTTGACTGTTTAGCATTTATTTATTTTTTTCATCTTTTCTTCTGCCAACTTTGAAATTCAACAAAATTTGCAATGTGCAATTGTGAATGTATATCATGATAAATATCAATATTGAACGATATGTAAAAGAATATCGTGATAATATTTTTGGCCATATCGCCCAGCCCTAAACAGAAATACTTCTCATATTCTATAATTCTGCTTTTAAAGTGAATGACATCTATGCTAATATTATTCTATTTGTTTTCCTTTCTCATTCTTGGGATACATATTCTGAAGTTGCCAGATCCAGCTCCGGTCCAGCCCGATGTCCGCTGCCACTGCTATGGGTCGCTGAATGATGACCACTAACTGGAGCCTATACCAATCAGACAGCGAGGGGTGTTTCAGTCATCACTGTCTGCATCACCTCAGTCTACTACAATGGACTTCACAGAGGATGAACTACTGCCAAATCTAACCGTAACACATGGGACACTCCAATGGCCACTGCCTGAACCTTTGACTTAGGATGGAATTCTTCACCAAAATGAACTGTCTCAAGCTTGAACCTCAGACTACAAACCTTGTGGAGTACAAGATTACATGCCTGAACCTTGGAGTTAGGATGAACTTCACCGAAATGAACTGCCATAGGTCATAGGATGGACTACACTCTCTTAAAATGTAATACATAGACAAAAAATTAATGCCAACAAAAGGACACTGCAAAAGGATGTATTTTTTTTTTTTTTTTTTTTTTTTTAACCATTTTTTGATAATGATTCAAAGACAGCATTTGTCAATCGATAACTATTATGTCTGGTCTTATTTTTATCTTATTGATTTCTAAGTCTTTACAGCTGCTCATCTTAGCTGACACACAGTGGGGAATTCACTTAGAATAAATTGCGCCCAATATTTATTTGCATGTGCTGTCTGCACTGGTTTAGTGCCTGATTCACTAAAGGAATAGATCAGGCAATGGTGCAAACATGCCACTACACCAAAAGTTTGACTACACCAAACATCTGGATATGTGCAGGTTATCAGAATCAGAATGAGCTTTATTGCCAAGTATGCTTACACATACAAGGAATTTGTCTTGGTGACAGGAGCTTCCAGTGTACAACAATACAAAAACAGCAGCAAGACATAGATAATAATAAAAAATAAAACAAATTATACACATACGTACAGACACACACATACATACACACATACACATGGGTAGTGCAAATCTAATACAATCTGTTATGTACAGTGCAAATGTTTTTTTGTTTTTTTCCAGAGGATTGAAATGGCAGAAGAGGTTGGATGTGTTGGATAAATATAAGAAAGACTAAACTGTGTATTGCACATAGTTATTGCTCAATTTAACTATTCATGAGATGGATAGCCTGAGGGAAAAAACTGTTCCTGTGCCTGACGGTTCTGGTGCTCAGAGCTCTGAAGCGTTGGCCAGAAGGCAACAGTTCAAAAAGGTAATGGGCAGGGTGTGTGGGGTCCAGAGTGATTTTTCCAGCCTTTTTCCTCACTCTGGAAGTGTATAGTTCTTGAAGGGGGGGCAGGGGGCAGCCCAAAATCCTCTCAGCTGTCCGAACTGTCCTTTGTAGTCTTCTGATGTCTGATTTCGTAGCTGAACCAAACCAGACAATTATTGAAGTGCAGAGGACAGACTCGATGACTGCTGAGTAAAACTGTATCAGCAGCGCCTGTGGCAGGTTGAATTTCCTCAGCTGGTGAAGGAAGTACAACCTCTGCTGGGCCTCGGAGTCAATGTGGGTCTCCCACTTCAGGTCCTGTGAGATGGTTGTGCCCAGGAACCTGAATGACTCCACTGCTGCCACAGTGCTGTTTAGAATGGTGAGGGGGGTCAGTGTTGGGGTGTTCCTCCTAAAGTCCACAATCATCTCCACCGTTTTGAGCGTGTTCAGCTCAAGGTTGTTTTGACTGCACCAGAGAGCCAGCTGTTCAACCTCCCTTCTGTATGCAGACTCATCGTCATCTCGGATGAGGCCGATGACAGTGGTGTCGTCTGCAAACTTCAGGAGCTTGACAGAGGGGTCCTTGGCGATGCAGTCATTGGTGTAGAGGGAGAAGGGTAGTGGGGAGAGCACACATCCCTGGGGGACACCAGTGTTGATTAAACAGGTGCTAGAAGTGAGTTTCCCCTGTCTCACAAGCTGCTGCCTGTCCATCAGAAAGCTGGTAATCCACTGACAGATAGACATGGGAACAGAGAGTTGGTGTAATTTATTCTGGAGTATAGCTGGGATGATTGTGTTGAAAGCCAAACTGAAATCCACAAAAAGAATCCTTGCATATGTCCCTGGTCTGTCCAGATGTTGCTGGATATGATGCAATCCTATGTTGACTGCATCATCCACAGACCTGTTTGCTCGATAAGCAAGTTGAAGGGGATCTAGAAAGGGTCCAGTGAATTTCTTCAGGTGGGCCAACACCAGTCTCTCAAATGATTTCATGACCACAGATGTCAGGGCGACAGGTCTGTAGTCATTAAGTCCTGTGATTTTTGGTTTCTTTGGGACAGGAATAATGATTGAGCATTTGAAGCAGCATGGGACTTCACACTGCTCCAGTGATCTATTGAAGATCTGTGTGAAGATGGGAGCCAGCTGGTTAGCACAGGATCGAAGACACGCTGGTGAGACGCCATCTGGGCCTGAAGCCTTCCTCGTCTTTTGTTTCCGAAAGACGCGGCTTACATCATCTTCACAGATTTGAAGTGCAGGTTGAGTAGTAGGAGGGGGGGAGGGGGGTTGCAGGAAGCGTTGGTGTTTGTGTGAAGTGAAGGTCAGAGTGGGTATGGGGTGTGAGATTGGGCCTTTCAAATCTGCAGTAGAACACATTCAGGTCGTCAGCCAGTTGTTGGTTCCCTACAGGGTTGGGGGTAGGAGTCCTGTAATTTGTGAGTTGTTTCATGCCACTCCACACTGATGCAGGGTTGTTAGCTGAAAACTTGTTTTTCAGCATCTCAGAGTATCATCTTTTGGCCACTCTGATTTCCCTGTTCAGTGTGTTCCTGGCCTGATTGTACAAAACTTTATCCCCACCCCTGTAAGCATCCTCTTTGGCCTGACGAAGCTGCCTGAGGTCTGCTGTAAACCACGGTTTGTCGTTGTTGAACTTTAAATAAGTCCTAGTAGGAATGCACATATCCTCACAGAAACTGATATATGATGTTACAGTATCTGTGAGCTCGTCCAGGTCTGTGGCTGCAGCCTCAAAAACACTCCAATCAGTGCAGTCAAAGCAGGCTTATAGTTCCCACTCTGCTTCATTGGTCCATCTCTTAACATTCCTTACTACTGGCTTGGTTGATTTTAATTTCTGCCTGTAGGTTGGAAGAAGAAGAACCAGACAGTGATCAGAGAGTCCCAAAGCTGCTCTAGGGACAGAGCGATATGCATCCTTTATTGTTGTGTAACAATGATCCAGTATGTTCCTGTCTCTGGTGGGGCATGTGATGTGCTGTTTGTATTTGAGCAGTTCATGTGTGAAATTTTCTTTGTTAAAATCCCCAAGAAAATATATACATACGTACATACATACATATATATACATACACACACATACATATACACACACTGTATATACACATATAAACATATATGAATATATATACATACAGTTGTGCTCAAAAGTTTGAATACCCTGGCAGAAATTGTGAAATTTTGGCATTGATTTTGAAAATATGACTGATCATGCAAAAAAACTGTCTTTTATTTAAGGATAGTGATCATATGAAGCCATTTATTATCACATAGTTGTTTGGCTCCTTTTTAAATCATAATGATAACAGAAATCACCCAAATGGCCCTAATCAAAAGTTTACATACCTTTGAATGTTTGGCCTTGTTACAGACACACAAGGTGACACACACAGGTTTAAATGGCAATTAAAGGTTAATTTCCCACACCTGTGGCTTTTTAAATTGCAATTAGTGTCTGTGTATAAATAGTCAATGAGTTTGTTAGCTCTCATGTGGATGCACTGAGCAGGCTAGATACTGAGCCATGGGGAGCAGAAAAGAACTGTCAAAAGACCTGCGTAACAAGGTAATGGAACTTTATAAAGATGGAAAAGGATATAAAAAGATATCCAAAGCCTTGAAAATGCCAGTCAGTACTGTTCAATCACTTATTAAGAAGTGGAAAATTCGGGGATCTCTTGATACCAAGCCAAGGTCAGGTAGACTAAGAAAGATTTCAGCCACAACAGCTAGAAGAATTGTTCGGGATACAAAGAAAAACTCACAGGTAACCTCAGGAGACATACATGCTGCTCTGGAAAAAAGACGGTGTGGTTGTTATAAGGAGCACAATACTTGTTGACCCCTCTCCAAACATAGTGCTTATGGTTGTGACCATAAAGCTCTGTTTTGGTCTCATCACTCCAAATTAAAGTGTGCCAGAAGCTGTGAGATGTGTCAAGTGTTGTCGGGCATATTGTAACCGGGCTTTTTTTGTGGCATTGGCTTCTTTCTGGCAACTCGACCATGCAGCTCATTTTTGTCGTCATGATTTTCAAGTATCGTATTGTGCTCCTTGAAACAACCACACCGTCTTTTTCCAGAGCAGCCTGTATTTCTCCTGAGGTTACCTGTGGGTTTTTCTTTTGTATCCTGAACAATTCTTCTGGCAGTTGTGGCTGAAATCTTTCTTGGTCTACCTGACCTTGGCTTGGTATCAAAAGATCTTTGAATTTTCCACTTCTTAATAAGTGACTGAACAGTACTGACTGGCATTTTCAAGGCTTTGGATATCTTTTTATATCCTTTTCCATCTTTATAAAGTTCCATTACCTTGTTACACAGGTCTTTTGACAGTTCTTTTCTGCTCCCCATGGCTCAGTATCTAGCCTTCTCAGTGAATCCACGTGAGAGCTAACAAACTCATTGACTGTTTATACACAAACTAATTGCGATTTAAAAAGCCTCAGGTGTTTTGACTGCACCAGACAGCCAGCTGTTTAACCTCCCTTCTGTATGCAGACTCATCGTCATCTCGGATGAGGCCCATGACAGTTGTGTCATCTGCAAACTTCAGGAGCTTGACAGAGGGGTCCTTGGCGATGCAGTCGTTGGTGTAGAGGGAGAAGAGTAGTGGGGAGAGCACACATCCCTGGGGGGCACCAGCGCTGATTGAACAGGTGCTAGAAGTGAATTTCCCCTGTCTCACAAGCAGCTGCCTGTCTGTCAGAAAGCTGGTAATCCACTGACAGATAGACGTGGGAACAGAGAGTTGGTGTAATTTAGTCTGGAGTATAGCTGGGATGATGGTGTTGAAAGCTGAACTGAAGTCCACAAAAAGGATCCTTGCATATGTCCCTGGTCTGTCCAGATGTTGCAGGATATGATGCAATCCCATGTTGACTGCATCATCCACAGACCTGTTTGCTCGATAAGCAAATTGAAGGGGATCTAGAAAGGGTCCAGTGATGTCCTTCAGGTGGGCCAACACCAGTGTCTCAAATGACTTCATGACCACAGACGTCAGGGCGACAGGTCTGTAGTCATTAAGTCCTGTGATTTTTGGTTTCTTTGGTATGGGGATGATAGTGGAACATTTGAAGCAGCATGGGATTTCACACTGCTCCAGTGATCTATTGAAGATCTGTGTGAAGATGTGGGCCAGCTGGTTAGCACAGGATCTAAGACATGCAGGTGAAACACCATGTGGGCCCTGTGCTTTTCTTATCTTTTTTTTTTCCGAAAGACACTGCACACATCATCTTCACAGATCTTAAGTGCAGGTTGAGTAGCAGGAGGGGGGTTGCAGAAGGTGTTGGTCTTTGTGTGAAGTGAAGGTCAGTGTGGGTGTGGGGTGTGAGATTGGGCCTTTCAAATCTACAGTAGAACACATTCAGGTCGTCAGCCAGTTGTTGGTCCACCACAGGGTTGGGGGTAGGAGTCCTGTAATTCATAAGTTGTTTCATGCCACTCCACACTGATGCAGGGTCGTTGCTGAAAATTAAATGTCAAACAAAACGTCCGAATATTCAAAATCTGGGAAAAGATTGACTGGTATATGCTGTCGAATGTTCAGCAGTTTGTCTCTGGTAAAACTGACTGGAAAAAGATTACTAAACACAGGACAAACAAACAAAAACAACAAAACAATAGAAGCGCTCCACACCGAGGCGGCCATCTGCGGCGCAGTCATGATGCAATATAACTCTTATATAATATAACTCTTCTTCATCATTTGACTATTATTTGATTAATTACTACTGCCATGATCAATTGAAAACACAAACATCTCTTGTAAACAAAATTTACTTTACCGCCTGAGCTTTGCTCAGTCAGTAAAAGTCAGTGTTGGGTGTAACTTGTTACTTTGTTATGAGCATGCACACTAACAAACCGCTGTAGAGGACACGCATAATCAAGGCCACGGCAGGAACAGCATGTTACAATGGATGCAGCGGTGTGTGTTTGTTTTTTCAAATGGAAAACAAAAGCAAGCCGAGAGTTAAGCGTTTTTGCACTCGCAGTCAGTCTCAGCGAGCGCTGTGTCAGTGTGTTCCCAGCCCTGGCTGGAGGAGAGAGGCATGCAAGGATAGGCTGGCGACAAATCCTCCTCAAATATCTGCGCTCTATTCTCCATCCTCGTGTGATCCCTCGGGAACTGCAGCGGGAGGAGAGGGGATCAGCTTTGACCGTTTATGGAAAACAGCACTCTTGCTCATCTGACAGAGGGATTGTGATGAGGAGGAGGGCGTGGCCAGGCCGAAAGGATTCACGCCCGGCACTGAGTTGCCCAATCAGTGGGAGAGAGATAAAAGGAGGAGCCGGGAATGCCAGAGAGAGAGAGAGAGATGCATGCAGCAGTGTTTTGTGTGCGCTTTTGTTTAAGTCTTTGTCAGTGTTTTATTAAAAGTCTTTTTGATTGTTAATCCGGTTCCTGCTTCCTCCTTTCCCAATGAACGAAAGGCTTGTTTGCCACAGGGATATATTGCTCACAAGGTGGAAACATTTGCGGAACGGCGTCTTGAAAAAGATTTTGCTAATCAAACGGCTCTTTTATGTAATTTATGTACTGTACACAATAAAACACAACACAATCACAATGCAATATCGTTACAGACATGCAAGTGATAATGGATACTTAAAGGGTTAGTTCTCCCATAAATGAAAATTCTCTCATCATCTACTCACCCTCATGACATCCCAGATGTGTATGACTTTCTTGCTTCTGCAGAACACAAACAGAGATTTTTAGAAGTTCTCAGCTCTGTAGGTCCATACAATGCAAGTGAATGGTGATCAGAACTTTGAAGCTCCAAAAAGCAGATCAAGTCAGCATAAACATAATTTATCTAACTCCAGTGGCTACATCAATGTATTCTGAAGTGATCCAGTTGGTTTTGAGTGAAAACAGACCAAAATACAACTTTTTCACTGTACATTTTGACAGCAGTCTCCTTAGCGATCGTGATTTCAAGCTGGATTACACTTCATATAGCTCTAGGAAGTGTAATCGAGCTTGAAATCATGATCATGATGTACAGTGAAAAATCTTTTATATTTTGGTCTGTTCTCACCCAAAACTGATTGGATCGCTTCAGAAGACATTGATTACCTTTATGCTGCCTTTATCTGCTTTTTGGAGCTTCAAAGTTCTGGTCACCATTCACTTGCATTGAATGGCCCTACAGAGCTGAAATATTCTTTAAAAAAAATCTTCATTTGTGTTCAGCAAAAGAAAGAAAGTCACATCTGGCATGGCATGAGGGTGAGTAAATGATCATTTTTGAGTGTACTATCCCTTTAATTCGTTGGAGCACAAGCAGGCAGGTAGAAATGATCCACTCTCTATAAAGATGTGTTAAAACACACATGCTGTTCATGTACACACACACACACACACACACACACACACACACACACAAACAGACATACTGTACATGCACACATGCAACACACAAGCAAATATGTATAGTATTTGCGCACCAAAAAGTAAATATAAGCATTGAAATATACAATGGTTTTACTATGAAAGCTGTTTGCAAATGTGTTTTCAGAAATGTTTTCAGTTTATTAGTTTTCTTTTACTGTCTTTCCCATCTACACAAACACAGGTAAACAAGCATACTCTACACCAAGGGTCGGCAACATATGGCACATGTGCCAGCATTGGCACATGGAGGGGTAATCGCTAGCATGCCAGTAATTGCGAGAGAGGAGTAGACTATTTTATTTATATAAATTCCACACCTGCATTCCAATCTACATCTTGATGTAATCCTTCTTCGTGATCACGCAGCGTGTTTTCATGAGCTGAATGGGAGGCTAAACAAAAAGTTAAATGTGACGAGACTGCAGTATACCCAACAGACTCGTGCAGGGCGTGCAAGCCATTCATGTACAACGAGCCGGCAGCGCTTCACTTTTGGTTAATCACGAGAGTAAACCCGCACGCTTTGCTTCGGTCAGGCTGCGCAGATGACAGCCTACATTCCGTGTTTCATTTGTTTCTTTTTGCTTTCAGAACAACACGTGATGTAATAAGGAAAACACCACTATTAATCCTTGAGATTTCCAACCCAGCATACAGGTACACCCTCCTTAAACCATGGTCACATTCAAAATTACATTAAACCATTAAAAGAGAAAACAAACACACATCATGGGGTTCAAAAATCTGAGTCCATTCAAAATATAAATTAAACCTGGAAATAAAGTTAGGGTTTTGCAGGTGCGATTCACAGAAAAGGGTTAAATAGTTGATCGGCTTGTGATGCGCGAATGGCGAGTCTCGTCACACTTTAATAGTCATTAGCCTCCAATTCAACTGATGAAATCACGCTGCGTGATCATGAAGAAGGATTACGTCAAGATGTAGATTGGAATGCAGGTGTGAAAAACTTTATATAAATAAAATAGTCTACTCCTCTCTCACTGTTGCTTGCTTGCTAGTGATTACATGATTACAATGACATAATATAAGAAATATTTAAGATTTCACACAATTTCATGATCAGTAAGCAAATAAGCAAATTTGTGACATTAAACTCATTTTGTACAAAAGGACAGGTTTTCTTTCATTAAAGCACTTTCACAAGATGCCCTGTGAAAATTCACATGCAGGATCATGATTATATCAAAATCATTGGGTTTTGCACACATTTTTCACTCAAACTGTTATGCTGATAATATCATTTGTAATGAAAAATAAACAATTAAACTAGAAAAATGCAAAATAGAAATGCTTTCACAAGTGGACTCAAACTTCTCAAATGTTTCTTAAATCAGCATCTCTACATGTATAGCAGCCATTCCATTCCAGTGTCTATTGAATTCCAGGAGTGGCATAAAGTCACCCAACAGCAATGTGAAAGACTGGCAGAGAGCATGCCAAGACGCATGAAAGCTGTGATTGAAAATCAGTGTTATTCCACCAAATATTGATTTCTGAACTCTTCCTAAGTTAAAACATTAGTATTGTGTTGTTTAAAAATGAATAAGAACTTGTTTTCTTTGCATTATTCCAGGTCTGAAAACACGGCATCTTTTTTGTTATTTTGACCAGTTGTCATTTAATGCAAATAAATGCTCTAAATGACAATATTTTTATTTGAAATTTGGGAGAAACGTTGTCAGTACTTTATAGAATAAAACAAAAAGGTTCATTTTACTCAAACACATACTGTACCTATAAATAGTAAATCCAGAGAAACTGAACATTTGGAGTGGTCTCTTAATTTTTTTGGGTGGGGGTAAAAGAAAAAAGGCCTTACCAGCAATATCCATAACATATTCAACCTCAGGTCAATGATTATGTAAAACAGCAGCATGTTTCCTTCAGGGCAGTTTGTAAAAGACCTTTAAGGGTATTCTTTACCGATTACTTTATGGAAAAGTAACCCAATTAACATTTTTAGAGAAGTAATCTATAGTGGATTACGTTTTTAATTGTGAATGAAGTGCAATCTATAATGAGCCTAAATGGGTGGAAAGGAATACATTAATAAGGAAGGAACTTACTTTAAAGACAAAAGATGCAGCTCTATTTCAGAGCTGATTACTCCTACTTAAACTCCTACTTAGATGCAGGTTTTTGCACTGAAAAACCATGCTCAAAAGTGGTGCATCTGTTTAGTGATTTCCCCCCTCAGAGTCTAGTAACACAAAGCAGTCAGTTATCAGTTTCATGCATGTGTCAAGCACTCTTCACAGCTTCTGTGATTTGTCTTCTTTATCAGCGGTGGAGCAGCCTCAGTCATTTGCATGTAAACTGGAGCTGGCGTCAGATCAGGAGATTCCTGCTGATTGGTTCCCATTTGTCACCGTTGAGTGTGAGGTGGCAGATGTGGTAGCGTCTCACACACGGGTGAAATCATTGGGAACCGAATGTGACATTCAGCCACAGAAGCACATGAGCAGCCGGGCGTACTATCACTGCCAGGTAAGGATACCATTCCATCTTTAGTACTACTTAAACTTATTATGAGCCCTTCCTCCCAACATACTGTTACTGAATTGATTGTGTGTCATTTCACTTAAAGGTGGAAATCGAGAAGAAGTTGATTGAAGCCGAAACACAGAAGCAATTGAGTTGCACAACACAGTGATGATTTGAAGATTTTGTTCACCAGTGGATTGATTTTTCTTGCATGGATATCAGTCATTACATACATTCCAGTTGACTAGAATGAAGCCTGTCATAAGGGATGAATTACAGATGTTTTTATATTATATTGTTATATTTTATTGCTACTAATCATGCAGAAATCACTCTCACACTATACCCTTAGATAAATGTGTACATTTCTTAACCATGAAAATAATACAACCTTTAATGTTTTTCAAGAGTATTTTACATCTATAATCATTAATCTATAATGGTCCTAACCAGTAATTTATAGTTATTCTGCACTTTACACTTCTGACTCCAGAGTTCAGAGTTTTAGGGACTGAAAAAAATAAATACCCTTACAAAAATGTCAGTGAGATAACTTGCACAGTTTTTCAGATTCCTGCAAAAAAGTAACCACATTTTTAATATTTTCAGCATAATATGCAGAAAACACAGTATTTGATTGCCTTGAATAGTTATTAGCATTACACCCATGTTTTACAATTATTTATGTGGTTTTACAAAATTGTATTGTCCTAGGAAACGTGCGTAATACAGCTAGACCCAATAGAGAGACCAGTATGAACAATGAAAACCAGGAGTGAAAGTTGAGTTCAGTCAGCTGAGAGAGTTTACTGAAGACAAATTTTCCACATTTCCAAAGACAGAAACAGAAAATGAGCTGAGGATCTAACCTTGAACTAACTTGTATTACTGAAACAACAGTAATTATAGGCATATGCAAATTAATTGACATGATCTCACAATTGGTGAGGGCAGGAACATAGATCGAGTGGTAAATTGAAAGCTTTGCATGTAGACTCCGCTCCCTCTTCACCACCATATTCTGGAACAATGACTGCATTACTCCCAAACTGGAAATGGCTGAGCCTTGAAATCCTGTCCATGAATATCACAAACAGCATAGGTGACAAGGGACAGCCTTGGCAGAGTCCAACACACACTGAGAACAAGCTTGACTTATTGCAGAGAATGCGGACACAGCTCTCACACCATTTATGCAGGGAACCGCAGAAGAAAGAGACAGACAAGGATTTAAAAAAAAAAAAAAAAAAAAAATAGTAAATGCCTTTAGTGTGGATTGGTTAAGTTCTCACGGAACAGATGTCCTTTCTGAAAAGTGTGATCCCTCGATAATTGGAACACACCTTCCGGTCCTTTTCAAAAATCAGAACAACCACACCCATTTGCCAATCCTCAGGTACTGTCTCTGACTTCCACGCAATGCTGAAGAGGTGTGTCAGCCATGACAGCCCAACAACATCCAGGGCCTTCAGCATCTCAGGGCGAATCTCGTCCACGCCCGACGCCTTGCCACTTCAGAGCTTTTTGACTACTTCAGTGACTTCAGCCAGAGAAATGGGCCAAGACTCCCCTGAGTCCTCCGTCCCTGCCTCCTCCACAGAGGAAGTGTCAGTCTTGTTCAAAAGTTCCTCCAAAGCTGCTCTTTCCACCACCCAACTAAATCGCCAGGTGATGTTAGCAGTTCCCCATCCCGGCTAACTAAAGCCTGGACAAAGCCATGTCTCCCCTGCCTAAGCTGTCTGACAGTTTGCCAGAACCTCTTTGAGGCCGACCAAAAGTCTTTCTCCATGGCCTCACCAAACTCCACCCACACCCGAGATTTCTTTTCCCGCAACTACTGCAGCCGTAGTCCATCAGCTGAATCAGGAGTCCCATGGGCTAACCAATCCTGAAAGGCCACCATCTTCAGCCTGAAGGCTTTCTTCACTGCTAGTGTCCACCAACGGGTTAATTTATTTGTACTTTATTTAACCAGGAAATAAAACTCACTGAGATTAAGAATCTCTTTTACAGAAGTGTCCTGGTCAAGACAGTCTTAAATAACATATAACGATACAAATACAAATAAAAAAATACATTCTCAAAGAAGTTAAAAGAGAAAAATATTTTAAAACATTTGCAAATTGATATATCTTTTTCAAATTCTCGAATAAGATATTTAAAAGTTAACATTGACGCCAGCCTTTTTATCTTTAAATCGTTTTGTATGTTCCAATCACAGTGGGCAGCATACCGAAAAGCTTGTTTCCCTAATTCTGTTCGAACAAATGGAACCGAAAGGGTATAAAAATTCACAGCAATTTTCTGCTGGGTAAGAGAACAGAATGGGTTGCCGCCATGACGGGCATCAACAACCTTCAAGCCAAAGCTTCTGCAATGGAGGCCCTCAAACCCCTTCACCACGGAAGGTGGCAATCCATGGAGGGGTGAATAAATGAACATGATTAAAAACATTTTTATTACCTTTTGATTATAACAATTGCTAGTGAATGTATTCAACTCATCAACAGGCCGAAGAGACGGGTAAACCCACTCCTTCTAGGGGTTGTTGCTTTCATTTCAATTGGGTTACAAAAATATTTTGGTAACACATAATTGTCCGTGTTATACATATTACGTTACTATTTTTAATTACTATAGTTATAACAATATGTAAGTACGAGCAGCTCTACAGAAATATTTACACAGCAAATATTAATCAGCAAATAAATACAGAGTAACATTAACACTGTAAAATAAAGTGTGACCAATATTTATTTTTCATTAGTTAGATTTCAGTTGACACCTTGTCAGGTTAGTTGCAACACTTTTAGTACTAAATTCTAAAACACTATTTAAAAAGTTGTCTAAAATGTCTCTTCTTGAACAGACATGTTAATGTTGGTTACTTGTATGTTGCAAATTAGATTTTCAGTACAACCATTTCCTTGTTGAGTTTTACATTACCAGTACTTAGACTTGTGTGATCAGGGCCGCAGTAAGATATTATTGTGTGAGAAATAGTCCTCAGATGGACCAATGTGACCTTTTTATGCTGATGCTTGCTTATCTGCTTTTATGTTTTCGGCACTGTCTTAAGCACAAAATGTACTTGATAAGAATGTACTTCTGTAAGCGAGAGGAAACAACCCCATATGTGGAGAATTGGGGGGGGGGGTAACCAGCCTTGTGTGACAAGAGCCATATAACCCCATGCTTGCTTTTAATAAATCAAAGAACTGCTTGTGAACATTCTGTGTCCGTGTATTTCTTCCCACCGGTGAATTCATCTACTGATCGAAGAGTGACTACGAGGAAGGCAGACTAAAGCAGCCGAATCATATTTTACTAACATCCTGGTGTCAGAAAGTGGGGTATCTCTGGACAGGTAAGATCTTTTTATAATTTATCTGCCTGTTTGTGAGATATCTATTAAACATGGTTATAGAATTCCAGTTAAACTCCTTGTATCTCTACGGCGGTCAGGATCCATCCATGACACAACTGCGGGTGTACCACTAGTCGTAGATCAATAAATTCACAAAAAACATGGTTAGATCTCACGAGAGGTGAGGATCTTTGTTGTCAGATCTCACGAGAGGTGAGGATCTTTTGTTATTGAAGACTGTTAAAAGGGCCAGTCCTGTGGATGAAGTGCAGTGGATTCCACTAACGGTCAGTAGGACTTTCACTGCCGCATTCACTCTTCATGATAGGAATGAACTTTGATGTAATCAGAGAATTGTTCATACCAAAAAAAAAAAATGGGACAAATGATAAGTAGACCAATACGAGGCGAAACGCCCATACATTGGATGTTTGGAAATAACAAAGGTTTCGGAACCAAACCGTTTGTCAGTAACCTGGCCGGTTGGTCAGATGGAAAAACGCAATTAGATCTGTTTCTACGAGAGGGGTCGTTCAAAATGATAGATTTAAACAATGCCAATTCAATGGTGAACAAAGGATGGGGCGACCCAGAATGGGATTATAAATATATGAAAAAATTTGCGGTGACGAGATTGAATTAATTCCCCAAATTGGCTAGCACACACGATCTACTGGGGAAAAAAATGGAAGAAGCCAAATCCATGAAATTAAGATCACAAGAAAAAGGAAAAATGGTAAGATAATGTTAAAACGAACACTAGATTTTAAATGGGCTAACCCACAGATGTTCAGACATATGACAGAATTTCTAATCAAATTATCAGAACGTAAACAAGATCTTTTGCCAGATTTGTTCAAAATGCATGCTTTTGTAATTATACCAGACTCTCCATTTTATTTACTGGGCAGAGATCTATTGCATAAATTGGTGCACAAATTAATTTTGACAATGCTTCTCTGGAACTCATGTTTCCTGCTGTGTATTCAGTCACTGTGCCTATAGGAGGTGTGGGGGAGAAAGTGAGCGGACAGCAACTGCTGGAGGCTGATGAAGCAATAATTAACCCGCAATGCTGAATGGGCCCAGCACAAAGACGAAGCTGGCCTTATAGATGTTAAACCATATACAGCTAAATTAGCTGTAGCCACTCCAGTATACTGTAAGCAATATCCACTATCAATTGAAAAGGAAGAAGGTATTAGGCCAATCATTGAGCAATTGATTGAACAAGGTATTCTAACACCAACATACTCTCCATGAAACACTCCAATAAATCCTGTGAGAAAGGCTAACGGAACGTGGAGATTGACACAAGAATGATTTAATTGAACCACTTTCTCCAATAGTCCCAGATGTATAAACAATTATTAATTCAATACCATCAACACATGGTCATTTTACTATAATTGATTTATGTTCTGCTTTTTTCAGTGTACCTGTTTCATCTGTGACCCAGCCATTGTTCACATTCACCTACGGGAGCAAACAATATACATGGACGAGATTGCCACAAGGGTAAAGAGATTCGCCGGCTGTCTTCTCAGCTGTTGTGCACTGTACATTACAGGATGTGAAACTGCCACCTGACACGTGCCTGTTGCAGTATGACAGCGACATCCTGGTTACTGCTGAAACATCAGAGGATTGCAGAAAAGCATCAGTTATTAATTGAAGCTATAATGGGTCAAACAAAAGGTTGAATACCTTGGACATGTGCTAACAAAGGGGACTGTACACATGTCTGCAGATCGAATAAAGGCAATTCAACACTGAACAATGATGATGCAATCCAATGGACTATGGAAATGGACTTGGCATTTAAACATCTGAAGTAATGCCTTGGAAAACCACCAGCACTGGGTCTTCCAGACTACAGCAAGCATTTCCATCTGTACGTGCACGAGGCTGGGGGGACTGCTGCTGCAATCCTTGCCCAGGAACACGGGGGCTCTTACAGCCCGGTGGCGTATTTATCTAAAACACTGGATTTGGTTGCAAAGGGCTTCCCTGGTTGTCTGCGAGCAGTGGCTGCAACAGTGATGATGGTACAGGATGCAGAACGAGTTGTGCTTTCACATCCTCTGACTGTGCACACAACTCACCAGGTAGGTGATATTATGCACAATATTTCAACACAATACATGACTGCACAAAGACAAGTCTGGTTATGAAGCTATTTTAACATCTATTGCTAATTTGACTCTAAAACCAACCAGTGTGGTCCACGGACCAACAATCCATCTGCATAATTTGTTGGTTCAGGGCACTTTCGAGCATGACTCACATGATGGTACGGAGAGAATGCAGGTTTCCACTGCATGCAGACCGGATGTTTCTGCATCCGCTCTGTAAGAGGGGAGACATTGGTATGTAGATGGCTCACGCTATAAACCAAATGACAATGTGTACTGGTGTGGTTATGCAATTACAGAGCTACCCAATCAAATTATTGAAGCAAACTCATTACCATACAAATCAGCACAAGCTGCTGAACTAGTAGCCTTAACAAGAGCCTGTCAATTGGCAGAAGACCAATGCATAAATATATATACAGATTCAAAGTATGCATTTGGGGTAGTGCACGATTTTGCAAAATTGTGGGAAGAAAGAAATTATAAAACTTTGGATGGAAAACCAGTATCACTTCACAATGTGGTAGCTGATTTGATTAAAACAGTAACAGCTGACTTCCAAATTAGCAGTAATCAAAGTGGCAGACCATGCCACTGGTGACTCAGAAGAAGCAAAGGGCAACAGGCTTGCAGATGAAGTAGCAAAGTGGGCAACAAAAGAAGTAATTCATAGCATATCCCATTCATAGGTGAATGGGATACCAAAGTGGGCATCGTACCAATGATGCATTCCACTTTGACTAGTGATCTAGACATCAAAATTTGGCAATAAACCAAACAGCACACGACTTAGAGCATTGGGCATCCAATGAGGTATCAGATGATAGGGGACTGTTAAAAGATAAAACAAAAATGATTATCACTACCAGCAGTAATAGTGCTGTTGTGCAGACATTATCATGGCATATCACATATTTCAAAAGAAAAGGTGATACAGACGATCAATGAATTTTATTGCATTGCAAATGTGAGAAAAACAGTCTCTTTAATTCAAGACGTGTGCTTAGTGTGTGCACAAAATAACAGCAACAAACCGAAAACACACAAATCATTACCTCATCCAGAGGCTCCATTCCAACATCTGCAAATTGATTTCACACACATGCCGGCATACTCCTGGTGATTATAGACCAATTTTCAAAATGGCCAAAAGCCTTCCCATGCAGCAAAGAAAATGCACAAACCATGGTAAAAGTTTTGACAAAAGAGATAATTCCACATTTTGGAATTCCATTGGTCATTAAAAGTAACACAACTTTCATTCAAAAATAATACAACTCCTAGTTAAGGAGCTAAACATTAATTGGCATTTCAACATACCCTACCATCCACAATCAGCAGAGGTGGTAGAACGCACCAACAGAACAATAAAGATAAGTTGACTAAGGCATGCCTGGAAACAGGCCAAAAATGGGTAGATATACTACCAGCAGTCTTAACAGAGATAAGAATGACTACATCAGAAACAACAAGACTGTCTCCATTTGAAATACTAATGGGTAGGCCTTTCCCGTCCCCTTGGGTCAAAGGCCGCGCATGCTCTTTGTCCACAGGTGATTTGAAAGTGGTAGTAGCTGATTACGTGGATTCCCTTGTCAAAACATTGAATAGCTTAAATGGTGATGTTTTTCTTTCTCTCCCTATGCCCACAGAAAAGCATACTCATCCATTTGTTCCAAACCAGCAGGTCCTAGTGAAGTGTCTGAAACCAACTGTAGTATCTGGGTCCAACAACAGTTCTGGTGGTAACCAGGACGGGGGTACTGACAGATCTGCAACCACAGTGGATACACGCAACCGCGTGAAGCCTGCACCTGGGGAGAGCCTGACTATTTCGAAAGCGAACTGTGAAAGTACTGGAGGAGCAGAACACGCAGTGCCATTGCCTAACCGGGAACTTGAGAATTAGAAGGGATGAAGACATGGATAGATGAGACATGGACAGATGATGTTGATGCACCACATACCTATGCTTCCAATTTGTGGTGGAAACTAGCTAATTTTACAGCCAAAAACACAGGAAAGTAAGGTAGTTCTTATGTATGTACGCATATGCTGCATAGTGCATCTAAACCAGCGGTAAAGGTAACCCCATAACACCTACTAAACAAGGAACACGAGTAATAGGAGACGGATATTGGCAATGTGGTCATAATTTGTCCACTGCTCATTGGTTGCCCGTCTGGCACCAACAGTCATCCATGCGATTATCTAATCAGCCAATTGTGTGGCAGCAGTACAGTGCGTAACATCAAGCAGATATGGGTCAGGAGCTTCAGTTAATGTTCACATCAACCATTAGAATGGGGAAAAATGTGATCTCAGTGATTTGGACCATGGCATGATTGCTGGTGCCAGATGGGCTGGTTTGAGTATTTCTGTAACTGCTGATCTCCTGGGAATTTCACACACAACAGTCTCTAGAATTTACTCAGAATAGTGCCAAATACATCCAGTGAGTGGCAGTTCTGTGGATGGAAATGCCTTGTTGATGAGATAGGTCAACAGAGAATGGCCAGACTGGTTCGAACTGACAAAGTCTACGGTAACTCAGATAACTGCTCTGTACAATTGTGGTGAGAAGAATATAATCTCTGAATGCTATTCTGAGATGCGGGTTGGCACTGTTTTGGCGGCAGAAGGGGGACCTACACAATATTAGGCAGGTGGTTTTAATGTTGTGGCTGATCGGTGTATATACTGTAATTTATTAATACTGCACTGTAAGTGTTGGGTCTATGTGAGCCACCTACTGACAGCTGTGCCCCCCCCCACACTTTTAAAATGACTGCTACACCCCTGTTCAGCCCTATCAGCCTGGGTCTAGGTATGCCACTGTGCAGCACTAAATAGGTTTAGATCTTGCGCTCTCGTTGATTGCGCTCTCGTTTAAGATCTGGTTCTGACACCACAAACTCCAGTCAGCGTCATCTTCTGTAATTAACAGCAGGGCATCATATAATATATATATATATATATATATATATACACTGTATTGCCAAAAGTATTCGCTCACCCATCCAAATAATTGAATTCAGGTGTTCCAATCACTTCCATGGCCACAGGTGTATAAAATGAAGCACCTAGGCATGCAGACTGCTTCTACAAACATTTGTGAAAGAATGGGCCGCTCTCAGGAGCTCAGTGAATTCCAGCGTGGTACTGTAATAGGATGCCACCTGTGCAACAAGTCCAGTCGTGAAATTTCCTCGCTACTAAATATTCCACAGTCAACTGTCAGTGGTATTATAACAAAGTGGAAATGATTGGGAATGACAGCAACTCAGCCACGAAGTGGTAGGCCACGTAAAATGACAGAGCGGGGTCAGCGGATGCTGAGGCGCATAGTGCGCAGAGGTCGCAAACTTTCTGCAGAGTCAATCGCTACAGACCTCCAAAGTTCATGTGGCCTTCAGATTAGCTCAAGAACAGTGCGTAGAGAGCTTCATGGAATGGGTTTCCATGGCTGAGCAGCTGCATCCAAGCCATACATCACCAAGTGCAATGCAAAGTGTCAGATGCAGTGGTGTAAAGCATGCCGCCACTGGACTCTAGAGCAGTGGAGATGCATTCTCTGGAGTGATGAATCACGCTTCTCCATCTGGCAATCTGATGGACGAGTCTGGGTTTGGCGGTTGCCAGGAGAACGGTACTTGTCTGACTGCATTGTGCCAACTGTGAAGTTTGGTGGAGGGGGGATTATGGTGTGGGGTTGTTTTTCAGGAGCTGGGCTTGGCCCCTTAGTTCCAGTGAAAGGAACTCTGAATGCTTCAGCATACCAAGAGATTTTGGACAATTCCATGCTCCCAACTTTGTGGGAACAGTTTGGGGATGGCCCCTTCCTGTTCCAACATGACTGCGCACCAGTGCACAAAGCAAGGTCCATAAAGACATGGATGAGCGAGTTTGGTGTGGAATAACTTGACTGGCCTGCACAGAGTCCTGACCTCAACCCGATAGAGCACCTTTGGGATGAATTAGAGCGAAGACTGCGAGCCAGGCCTTCTCGTCCAACTTCAGTGTCTGACCTCACAAATGCGCTTCTGGAAGAATGGTCAAAAATTCCCATAAACACACTCCTAAACCTTGTGGAAAGCCTTCCCAGAAGAGTTGAAGCTGTTATAGCTGCAAAGGGTGGGCCGATGTCATATTAAACCCTATGGATTAAGAATGGGATGTCACTTAAGTTCATATGCGTCTAAAGGCAGATGAGCGAATACTTTTGGCAATATAGTGTATATATATATATATATATATATATATATTTATTTATTTTTCGTTTTTATGGCGAGACCAAAGATCTATTTTCTGATTAACAATTTTTATTGATTCACACACTTGAAACAGAAAAGCAAAACATATATTCATTCACATAATCAACTTTTAACCCCCATTATTTCCCCCTCCCAATCCCCAACCCCACCATGACCCTCAATCTTTTTATTTATTTATTTTTTATTTTTTTATAAAATAACATTTTACATTTAAACCCAACTAATACAATCCCACCCTGACCCCTAACGAACACCCCTGTGGTCCCATATAGCACACACACAATCCAAAAAAATAAAAATAAATAAATAAATAAATAAATAAATATATATATATATATATATATATATATATACACACACACACACACACACACACACACACATAAAATAATATATATATATATATATATATATATTATATATATATACATATATATACACAAATAAATAAATAAAATAATAATAAACATACATGATTAAACTAAACTACACTCTCCACATCCCCTCCCCGAGAGTCCCCCCAAAAAACAAAATATATTCCCCATTTTTTAGCAAATAAGTCCCTAAACCCCAGCCTTCTACTTACCGCCTCTTCAAATGCAGCTACCCTCCCCGTTTCCACACACCACTCCAAAAAAGAGGGTGCTCCACTTGACTTCCAACCCTTTAAAATTACTTGCCTGCCGATCATGAGACTGGTCATAACCCAATTTTTGATATGATTATCCCCTAAATGCATGACCGCCCCATCACCCAAAATACAGAGTCTGGGACAAAGCAAAACCTGAGTGTTCAAAACATCACACAAATACCTCTGAACCCTCAACCAAAACTCCTGGATCTTAACACACCCCAAAAGACATAGGTAGTTTCTCCAACTTCTGACTGGCATCGCCAGCAAGTGGGTGTGTCTTTAAGACCAAGCCTATATAATCTAGAGGGGGTCTAATAAAATCTTTGTAAAATCTTAAATTGCATAAGGTGAACCCTTGCATCTCTAGATACAGACTTGACATTTTTAAGAATCTTAGTCCACACATCCTCCAATACCAAGTTTAAATCTTTCTCCCATAATCTCTTGAGAAGTTGAAGCTCTGTCCCCCAGACTCTGAATTAGCAGGGAGTAATACACTGATGCCTCATGACCTTTTCCAAAAGCAGTAATCACCCCTCATGTATCTGCCCCTTTAGGGGGAAGCGTGCCACTCCCAAAAATAGTGCAGAGTAGGTGGCGAATCTGTAAATACTTATAAAACTGAGATCTGGGAATGCCAAAATGTTGAACCAAATTTTCAAAAGGTCTCAATACTCCACCGTCATATAGGTCACCAAGTGCATTAACCCCCCTCACAATCCAATCTGACCAACAAAAAGGGGACTTATTAATACATAGTTTAGGGTTCAGCCACATGCTCGAGGCTGCGTTTAAATTAATATCTGAATTAAACACTCTGGACACTTTTGTCCATATTGAGTGCAAATGCAAAATAACTGGGTGCGACTTAACCTCTCCAGCTAGTTTGATCGAAAGGCTTTGCAGTGGTGAGATAGGGGCAAGAACTTCCTTTTCAATACAAAACCAGGGAGGGGCTCTCTCAGGTGGAAGTGACCAATGAGCCAAATGTCTAAGACTGAACACATAATAATAAAACAAAATCTTGGGTAGGCCTAGCCCACCTTTGTCAATTGGCCTATGTAACTTATTGAAATTTAAACTGGGGCGCTTACCATTCCAAATAAAGGACTTCGCTATGCTATCAAATTGCCTGAAATAAGAGAGGGGGACATCTACAGGGAGAGACTGAAGCAGGTAGTTGAATTTTGGAATACAATTCATTTTAATAACATTAACCTTCCCAATCATCGATAAATGTAATGAAGTCCACCTGCCCACATCACTCGAAAACCTTTTCATTAAAGAGTCAAAATTAACACTAACTAAATCAGACAAATTTGCTGGGAATAAAATCCCCAAATACTTAATGCCCTGTTTGGGCCACTGGAAGGCACCCGGCTGGAAAGCCGTTTCTGGGCAGTACGCTGTCAGTGCCAAAGCTTCGGATTTAGACCAACTGACTTTGTATCCTGAGAACTTGGAAAAGGAATGAATAATTCTGTGGAGGCATGGCATAGATCTAGTAGGTTCAGAGACAAATAATAAAATATCATCTGCGTAAAGCAGAAGCTTCCCACCTCCCGCTGTCACCCCTGGAAAATCATCCTCCTTTCTTATCGCGGCTGCTAATGGTTCAAGGGGAAGACAGAACAATAATGGGGAAAGAGGGCAACCCTGCCGGGTGCCCCTATGCAGAGGAAAATAATCTGAAATTAATCCATTTGTTTGTACCGCTGCTACAGGGTGTTTATAAAGTAACTTAATCCAACCAATAAATGTACTCCTGAACCCATACATTTCCAAAATCTTGAAAAGATAATCCCATTCTACCATATCAAACGCCTTTTCGGCGTCAAGTGAGATGGCAGCGACCAGAGTCTGATCATTCACCATTGACCACATGATATTGATGAAACAAGTAATGTTATCAGAAGAGCTGCGGCCCCGAATAAACCCCACCTGATCTATATGTATAAGAGATGTCATAACTTTACTTAATCGGTTAGCCAAAATTTTTTACAATATTTTTATGTCTAGCTAGATCAGGGAAATTGGACGGTAACTCTTACACTCGCTTGGATCTTTGTCCTTTTTAAGAATCAGACTGATCCGGGCTTGTGTCATGGTTGGTGGAAGCTTTCCATTCTTTAATGATTCCGTATAAACTTCTATCAAAAGTGGAGCCAGTTCTGTATCATAAGATCTAAAAAATCAGCGGCAAAGCCATCTGGCCCCAGAGCCTTGCCTGTAGGCAGGGCCTTAATTACCTCATCAAGCTCCTCCAAGGTTATCTCAGAATCAAGAGAATTTTTTTGCTCAGTCGTCAATTTAGGGAGTTCTAATGGTTCCACAAAGTTTTTAATATCTTCATCAGTAGAAGAAGACATGGAATTATAGAGATCAAGATAGAACTCTTTAAAAACATTATTAATATCAATGGCTGAGGTAAAAATTTCACCACCAGCAGATTTCACTGAGGGAATGGTAGAAAAAGACTCTCTCTGCTTTATATATCTAGCCAAAAGTTTTCCTGCTTTGTCCCCCGACTCAAAATATGACTGTCTTGCCCTGAATAACCAAAACTCCACCTTTCGCAACACAATAGTATATCCATATTTCAATCGGGTCAATTCTCTGAGGCCATTAGACAACATTCAGCACTTCAGCTCTGCTTCGGCACTTTTAATATTCCCTTCCAACTCCACGAGTTCTCGTGCTTTGGAGTTTTTGGTGAATGAGTCATACTGTATGATCCGGCCCCTAAGAACCACCTTAAGTGCCTCCCAAGCCACGCCCACAGAAGATACTGAGGACCAGTTGGTCTCCATATAAACATTGATTTCAGCCTTTAACATTTGTTGGAAATCAGGATTTTGCATAAGGGATACATTAAAGCACCAACTATATGATTTATTTTACTCCATATGTGGCAACACCTCTAAACTCACCAGGGCGTGATCTGAGACTAAGATGCTTCCAACTGAGCAATCATCAACAGATGAAATGAGGGACTTTATATATATAAAAATAAGAATAAATCTTATGGAGTGATGAAAACAATTTATAGTCCCTACCAGATTTTTACACATCCTGTGAAGTGACAATGTTGCTCTAGGGGGCTTACACACTTTTGCTTCACTATGATCAAGGACTAAATCCATCAAAAGATTAAAATCTCCTCCCAATATTATATCATGAGGGGTGCCAGCGGTTTGCAACATCCCTTCAAGATCTTTAAATAAGCCCTGATCATCAGCGTTAGGTGCGTAAATATTAGCCAAAATCAACCTTTGCCCCTGAATTTCTGATAAAACTATAATGACTCTTCCTAATTTATCTTTAACCTGTTTGAGACATTTGCATTGTGGATGTTTACTTATCAATGTAATGACTCCCCTGCTCTTACTTGTGCGAGTATTAAAGAAAACATGTCCACCCCATATCTTCCCAAATTTAAAAAAAAACTAAAAAAAACTTCAGTTTCCTCTGACAGTCAAATGAATGTTCAGAGAGACGGCTGTTCATGAGTGCAGCAGATTACCTAATCCTTCCAATGTCCTGCAAAATACTCCACAAAACAAACTCCAGCCGCTCCAGCATAAACACAGGGAACATGCAGATTCATCCTACAGCTGTTCCGAAGGAGTGTTAGTCCACAAAACAAATGCTAGCCGCTAGGCAGAACCAGCACAAAAAGAAACAAGAAAGGCACCCAGCTTCCTCGGACGGTCAAGTGTATGTTCAACGAGACAAGCCCACTTGGAGGCATGTGAGAAACACACCATGACTTCCTCAGTCCATTGATTTTATGAAAGACATCGCTTGTTGTGGGCATGTAAATATTTTGCAGCCATCCTTAGTATCTATTCTCAATTTGGCCGGAAACATCAGTGGAAAAGCTATCCTCCGTCGATGCAAGAGATTCTTGAAGGAGTGTTACTACACAAAACAAATGCTAGCCGCTAGGCAGAACCAGCATAAAAAGAAACAATAAAGGCACCCAGCTTCCTCGGACAGTCAAGTGTATGTACAGCGAAATGAGCTCACTTGGGGGCCACATGAGTAACATCAAATGGTTTACTCACCCCATTGTCTCTATGAAAGACAATGCTTGCTGTGGGCATGTAAATATTTTGCTGCCATCCTTAGTATCTATTCTCAGTTTGGCTGGAAACATCAGTGCAAAAGCGATCTTCTGTTGATGTAAGAGTTTCTTGCATTCCTTGAATCGATCACGTTTCTCTCTAATCGAATTCGTAAAATCTGGGAACAAGAAAATGCTGTGATTCTTCCAAGAAAGCTTTCCTTTGCTCCTCGCCTCGCGAAACACAAGATCTTTATCAGATGATCTCAGAAATTTGGCCAGAAATGATCGGGGCCTGTCTCCCTCAGCGGATCTGTGAGCCGGGACTCTGTGAGCTTACTCGATTTCCAGCTTGTGGCCTGTTATGTTGAGCAGACTCGGGAAGAGCTCATCTAGGAATTTCACCATATCTCAACCTTCTTCATGCTCAGGAATTCCAACAATTCGGACGTTGTTTCGCTGGCTACGATTCTCCAAATCCTCCAGTTTATCCAAAACGCGTTCCAAATCTACCATAATCGATCCACCACTTGATGTCCCCGATTCTTGTAACCAACTAAAAGAGTTTTGTTTCCATCACAGTAATCAATCGACATATTACAGCAAGATCCTCTAAGTCAGCAACAACTTTCGTCAGCATCACAGACATGCTCGCCAGTTGCCGCTGGATTTCTCCCGCCGCACCATCCAAACCGAATCCCTGATCTGCGGCCTTATCTGAGGTATCAGCTTGAGCACGTAAGTGTCTTTTAATATCTCCAGAGCCTGAGGATTTTGAATTCTTTGCCAAGTTGACTTCAAAGAACAGATATGTAGCAGGGTGTATCGAATCTCACCGGTTTATGACGTAAAAATCATTAAAAACTAGCAAAGTGCACAGAGTTCGCCATTTACATGTCCGCTCCTTGCATGGTGTCATGTGGAACTCCTCGGTGCACAATTTAATTGGCCTCCGCTACATTTGGCAGCCTGATGTAATGGTGCATACATTTTTCTTTAATAGCTGTGCACACAGCATACACACCAATGGATGGTCGTCTTACTAACCCCGAAAGTTTCCCCCACTACTCTGTACTCGCCGCAGGTTGCCAGCTTATACAGAATAATGGCAATCCGCTTTCAGGTCGGAACCGGTGGCAACCTGCGATGGGCGCAACATCAGGACCAATGAATTGGCACAGCATTTTGAACATCAGCCGTGCCATCCTAACATATTGCAACCAGAGATTTTCTGTGACTTTTCTCTCAACCACAGCCTCCCAGAACGCCCTATTGCGTTATCTCTCTCAGACCCATGGGCTTCATCGTGTAAGGGCAGTTACTTGCTGTCCTATCAGGAGTAACTGCAGCATTTCGATGTCGTCTTCTGATATTTCCTAATATTGCTATTATTTGTGAAATTAAAATGACTGTTAGCTGGCCAATTTTAATTAATTGTGTCAATACATTTTACTAAGACTTCGGTAAAAAAATTGGGGACATCTGGAAGGCGAAAGGTACGCAATTTGCGATATACACAAAAATCTGTATGGAAATGGCTCAAGGGCAGATTTCTTTTGTGCTAAAACAAAATGTATGCAACAAATTTTTTTTTTTTTTTTGTATTTTTTTTTTTGAAGAATGACGTCATGATGCACACCATTTTATCAGTATGTTTTTTTTTTGTTTTTTTTTTAACATTTTCACTCTGTCGATAACAGAACAGCACAAAGTGGATGGAAACTTATAGTCTGTTTTATTCAAGATTATAAAAAAATCTGTCAGAGTTGATGCAAAGTGAGGATACAACTTTGATGTGCAGTTTTTTATTGGAAAAATATTATTTAAATTTTAATTTATGTATTGTTTGATATCTTACAGATCCCTACCTTTCATTTGATATTTATATTTATGAATTTGTTGCATTTTTAAACACTTTGTTTGGCAGTTTAACATTGTGACTTCTTGTAAACAGCATGCATTTTAAAATATTCGAATGAAGTTATTTAAAAATAGAAGTAATAAATGCCCTGAGTGTACACATTTCCTTTAGAATTAACTTTTTCAGTATTTTTATTTATTATTATGAATTTCTTGATTTTTAACATAAAAGGGAGTTTTGTATGTAAGACATCTTTTGTCCCTTAACTCAAGTATAAAAGAAATAATACTAGATTTAAAATAAATAAATTAGATTTCGGTTTGTTTCTCATCAAACCTTATCGTATGCTTTCATAACAATCATGAGTCTCATGGAATAAATTATTAGACTTCTGAATTATACCGTTGCGTCCTTTTGAAGCTTGAAGAGGTGGTCACCATAAACTGCCACTGCATGACATCACTGAGCACAACATTTTTTTCACAATTTCTCCCTTTGTGTTCAGAAAAAGAAAGAAAGCCAAATTGTGTTATTCATTTTGGGGTGATCTGCATGCCTTTAAATGTTTGTACCAGAGATTCTTTTATTTACTGTTATTACAACCTCCGCGGCTCTATCAAGGCTCGAGCGTAACGTTCAACTAGCGTGTTACGACCGTCAGTCACCGTTTGCGGATATCATACAATTGAATGGGGAAAGCTGTAAACTGACCCATACCTGTCGCAAAATTGTCCGCGTCTTCTCTTATACAACAGCAATTTTATCGTGGTAAACTCCGAACATAGTTCAGTGTTTAGTGTAAAACATGTTGAAACGTAGTGGACAGTGATGAGCTTTTTCCTCACAAAACCAGTTTATTAACTACTATTGAAGCATCTCCTCTATAGACATCCATTCAAAAAGAACGGCTTCTGGTCTCCTCGTCAGTGTACCGCCGCGTTACCCTTTGTTTTGCAAACCTCGACGACTCAATCTCGAGAGTAGCTCTGGTCATGTGAATTAAAGCGTCAGATGGAGTTAATTTGCTCGTGTGACTGTCAAGTGAACGCGACATGCTCTCAAACGCTAATACTCTGGTAAGTTTCTCTTCATTTACCCTATAATTCATCTTTAACTTGACGTTATGTGATCAAATAATCAGCAAAACTTTACTGATTAGTTAGTCTGGAAAATGTATTTCACCCAAGAAACAGTAACTGTTGGGCTCTTTTCTTTTATATTTCAGCCGAAGCTGTATTTGTCTATCATCGACGATGTTATTGAGAGTATTAGAGAGCTATTTTATGATGAAGGAGTGGATGAGCGAGTTCTGGATCACCTGAAACAGGTGCGACTAATTCAGTCACTATATTTATTAAAGAGGTGTTCATTTAAGTGGACTTCTGAATCCTGTCACTCATTATGAGTATAAAAACAGCTGCTTACGTATAAGAGAAATCAAACCTGTGCTGTTGAGATGATAGTGGCAGTACTTTCTGCATGTGTTGTGCGTGTCTTTCAGCTCTGGGAGTCAAAGGTCATTGAATCTAAAGCCGTGGAGGGTTTCATCAAAGACCGCAATCCATCTAATTTTGTTCTGCAGCTTCCGACAAACTTCAGTCAAACTCTTCATAAACCCACCGGTCAGTTCAGCTGTTCACATCAAAGAGACAGACAGACAGACACACACACACACAGTGACCAGTTTTTTTTATTTATTTATTTTTTTTTTTACCCTTGGTGGAAAACAGTTTAATTCCGATTATTTGTTCAGAATGGACATTGTCGAGTCATTAAAATCTTACTGTAATGTCTTTGTCTTTAAGATATCGCACTCAATCTGTTTTGTGCCATACAGTTCAGTTTGACAAACTCTTTAAATCCGTTTTGGTTCTCAGATGTTTAATGTTTTTTTTTTCTTCTCTCTCTCATGCCAGTTGTCATTCCTGCGGCTCACAATATCACTTCTAAAACTGTAAGTCAATCGACATCATGTTAATGAAATCAGATGATAAACATACTACTGACATATCTGTATATTTTGTTAGATGTATTGAGAGAATATTGGAGATTTGATCATGTTTTTCTGATTATCCGCAACATTTTTAAATTTAAAGCGCTCTCTTGTGATGATATTTAAAGGGTTATAGTTCACCCATAAAATAAAATTGTCATTAACTTGTATGGCTTTCTTTCTGGACTTTATGACCCTGTCACAGCAATTAACAGCTCACTGGATAGGTAGATTGTCAGTGAATAACAACAAAATTTTGGTCACAATCTTGCATATGACAAAACATTTTTTTATAGTGTGTTTTTTTTTTGTTTGTTTTGGTCATCATTAGCTTGGCAGCCCCAGGCCTCATCTAACACTAAGTTTTGGTTGAACCTATAATACATTTATGTGTGTAGAATTTCCCCATTAATCACCTCTGTAAATCTGAAGTAACTGAAGCTCTGAGTTCTTGAATTTTAAATGATAATGTAAACTATTTCAGACTCATGATGTACATTCATTTGACTTTCAGAACAACTGTGGATCTGTGGCCACGTTTTCTCTTCCACCTGGAATCACATATCCAGTTCAAATTCCCGCTGGTGTCACGCTACAGACGGCCTCAGGTGAGACTTCCTGTCTGTTGGTTAGTTTTTACATTCATTAGATTTAAGGTTGCAAATTATGTCAATTAAGAAAATGTCTATCGTTAACGTTAATGAATGAAATTCAATTAATTAATAACAATAATAAACTAAGTGGTGAACAGCTTGATACTCAAAGATGCACATTTTTCTTCAAGTCTATTTATAGAAAGTTTGATTTTGACTGAAAAACCCTTCTAATGCAAACTTGAAAACATCAGCATGAGTAGTGTTGCACTCTCATTGTGGAATAAGCAGAGCAGGAAACACCCCGGTGTTACATCTTAAATGCAGTTATATTTAATGCTTTATAGCTTTAATTGAAGTTCAGATAATACAGAAGCAGATCAAGTAAATAACTATGAACTTCAAAACGGGCATGTCTTCGTGCGGTCAGCACCTCTTCTATGAGTTGTGCGAATGTCCTGATCTAAGGGGGAGAGATTGAAACTGCACCCGGCTGATGTACACTCTGGCGCGTGGACGCTCATCCCTCGAGCGCACACGCTTAATGCAGCTAGATTATAACGTGAAGGCTTGCGACTTATTGAATCATAAGAAATGCACAGTGACACATATTATCATGAAGAAAATTGGCAATACGCAGCTTTATTAATATGAGAGAGTTTGTTTTTTGTGAGTTAAAGATGGATTGAAGTGAACAGAAAGGTGAGAGAGGGTAGTCTTCGCCCCATTATACGCTGCAACAAGATACGTTTTTGATTTTGTTTTGGCTTGTTTTCCAATATAAATATCTAAAACTCCTTAAAAACAACGTACATTTACTTTAGGAACTATACTGCAGAAGAAGTTTTTTTTTATCTGAGAATGTTGAATATAATATTAAAAATACAAATATTTTAAAATATCTAAAAATCCTTAAAGATGCATTCACCTGAGAAGCAGCATATAAGATATTTAAACTTGCTTTTAGAGAATAGATCTTGAATATAAGTATATTTTGTCTTTACTGCACTCGCAGAAGTATAAACAAGTGAAAAAATACACTTGTATACAAAATACGCTTATATTTAAGATACATTCTCTTAAAGCAAGTCTAAATATATCATTATGGTGCCGTGGATGGCTGCCTCGGTGTGGAGCTCCTCAGTTCTTTTGTTGTTTTTGTTTGTTTGTCCTGTGTTTAGTAATCTTTTTCCAGTCAGTTTTACCAGAGACGAACTGCTGAACATTCGACAGCATATACCAGACAATCTTTTCCCGGTTTTCGAATATTTAGAAGTTTTGCTAGACATTTTAGTTGGAGGCGCAGCTCTGCTGTTCAAGAGACGCAGGCAAGGGAGATGAGCCGGTGCGCTGGTCAAACTCCGTCGGCATGGATTTCGAACAGCACTGCCGAGCATTCACTTAGCGAATCTCCACTCTCTTCCTAACAAAACGGACGAACTACATCTCATCTGCACAAACAAGGACTTTTCAATCTCTGCTGCCTTGTGCTTCACAGAAACCTGGCTGAGTGAAGCCATTCTGGACAGTGCGTTACATCTGCTGGGCTTCCAGCTGTTCAGAGCGGATCGCATCACGGAGTTAACGGGGAAAACGAGAGGCGGTGGAACATTCTTTTACATCAATGAATGTTGGTGTACAGATGTAACAATGTTAAAGAGGATGTGCTGTCCTAATTTGGAAGCGCTCTTTATTAACTGGAAGCCTTTCTACTTGCCGCGGGAGTTTTCCTCATTTATTCTGGTGAGTGTTTATATCGCGCCAAACGCATGTTTGAACACAGCGTTGCAACAGCTGGCTGATCAAATCGCACACGCAGAACAACAATACCCGGACTCCGTTATTATTATTCTTGGGGATTTTAACAAACCAAATCTCACACATGAACTGCCCAAATACAAACAGCACATCACATGCCCCACCAGAGACAGGAACATACTGGATCATTGTTACACAACAATAAAGGATGCATATCGCTCTGTCCCTAGAGCAGCTTTGGGACTCTCTGATCACTGTCTGGTTCATCTTCTTCCAACCTACAGACAGAAACTTAAATCTGCTAAGCCTGTATTAAGGACTGTAAAGAGATGGACCAATGAAGCAGAGCAGGAACTACAAGCCTGCTTTGCACGGATTGGACAGCACGGTTTTTGAGGCTGCAGCCACAAACCTGGACGAGCTCACAGATACTGTTACATCATATATCAGTTTCTGTGAGGATATGTGCATTCCAACTAGGACTTATTTAACATTCAACAACGACAAACCGTGGTTTATAGCAGAGCTCAGGCAGCTTCGTCTGGCCAAAGAGGATGCTTACTGGGGTAGGGATAAAACCTGGTACAATCAGGCCAGGAACACACTGAACAGGGAAATCAGAGTGGCTAAAAGAAGATACTCTGAGTAGCTGAAAAACAAGTTTTCAGCTAACGACCCTGCATCAGTGTGGAGTGGCATGAAACAACTCACAAATTACAGGACTCCTACCCCCAACCCTGTAGGGAACCAACAACTGGCTGACGACCTGAATGTGTTCTTCTGCAGATTTGAAAGGTCCAATCTCACACCCCACACCCACTCTGACCTTCACTTCACACAAACACCAACACCTCCTGCAACCCCCCTCCTCCCCCTCCTGCTACTCAACCTGCACTTAAGATCTGTGAAGATGATGTGAGCCGCGTCTTTCGGAAACAAAAGACGAGGAAGGCTTCAGGCCCAGATGGCGTCTCACCAGCATGTCTTCGATCCTGTGCTAACCAGCTGGCCCCCATCTTCACACAGATCTTCAATAGATCACTGGAGCAGTGTGAAGTCCCATGCTGCTTCAAATGCTCAATCATTATTCCTGTCCCAAAGAAACCAAAAATCACAGGACTTAATGACTACAGACCTGTTGCCCTGATGTCTGTGGTCATAAAATCATTTGAGAGACTGGTGTTGGCCCACCTGAAGAACATCACTGGACCCTTTCTAGATCCCCTTCAATTTGCTTATCGAGCAAACAGGTCTGTGGATGATGCAGTCAACATTGGATTGCATCATATCCTGCAACATCTGGACAGACCAGGGACATATGCAAGGATTCTTTTTGTGGACTTCAGTTCGGCTTTCAACACCATCATCCCAGCTATACTCCAGAATAAATTACACCAACTCGCTGTTCCCATGTCTATCTGTCAGTGGATTACCAGCTTTCTGACGGACAGGCAGCAGCTTGTGAGACGGGGGAAACTCACTTCTAGCACCTGTACAATCAGCACTGGTGCCCCCCAGGGATGTGTGCTTTCCCCACTACTCTTCTCCATCTACACCAATGACTGCATCGCCAAGGACCCCTCTGTCAAGCTCCTGAAGTTTTCAGATGACACCACTGTCATCGACCTCATCCGAGATGATGATGAGTCTGCATATAGAAGGGAGGTTGAACAGCTGGCTGTCTGGTGCATTCAAAACAACCTTGAGCTGAACACGCTCAAAATGGTGGAGATGATTGTGGACTTTAGGAGAAACACCCCAACACTGACCCCCCTCACCATTCTAAACAGCACTGTGGCAGCAGTGGAGTCATTCAGGTTCCTGGGCACTACCATCTCACAGGACCTGAAGTGGGAGACCCACATTGACTCCATTGTGAAAAAGGCCCAGCAGAGGTTGTACTTCCTTCGCCAGCTGAGGAAATTCAACCTGCCACAGGCGCTGCTGATACAGTTCTACTCAGCGGTCATTGAGTCTGTCCTCTGCACTTCAATAACTGTCTGGTTTGCTTCAGCTACGAAATCAGACATCAGAAGACTACAAAGGACAGTTCGGACTGCTGAGAGGATTATTGGTTGCCCCCTGCCCCCCCTTCAAGAACTATACACTTCCAGAGTGAGGAAAAAGGCTGGAAAAATCACTCTGGACCCCACTCACCCTGCCCACTACCTTTTTGAACTGTTGCCTTCTGGCTGACACTTCAGAGCTTTGAGCACCAGAACCGTCAGGCACAGGAACAGTTTATTCCCTCAGGCTATCCATCTCATGAACAGATAAATTGCCCCATTGAGCAGTAACTATGTGCAATACACAGTTTAGTCTTTTTTTATATTTATCCAACACATCCAACCTCTTCTGCCATTTCATTCCTCTGGAAAAAACATTTGCACTGTACATAACAGATTGTATTAGGTTTGCACTACCCTTGTGTATGTGTGTGTCTGTACGTATGTGTATAATTATTTTTTATTATTATCTATGTCTTGCTGCTGTTTTTGTATTGTTGTGTACTGGAAGCTCCTGTCACCAAGACAAATTCCTTGTATGTGTAAGCATACTTAGCAATAAAGCTCATTCTGATATCTTATATGATGCTTCTCAAGTAAATGTATTTTTAGACTATTTTAAATGGAAAACAAGACAAACACTTGATGACAATAGGGTTTTTTTTGCTGTGAATTTCTTTACTGAAGGTCATTTTAGAGAGATTTTTAAAAGATGATTTTGTCCTGGCCAGAGTGGATTGTGAGGGGGGTTACTACACTCGGTGACCAGTATGAGAGTGGGGTGTTGAGATCTTTTGAAAATTTGGTTCAACATTTTGGGATTCCCAGATATCAGTTCTATAGGTATTTACAGCTGCGCCACCTACTCTGTACTATTTTTGGGAGTAGCATACACCCCCCTAAAGGGGCAGATACGTGAGGGGTGATTACTGCTTTTGGAAAAGGTCATGAGGCATCAGTGTATTACTCCCTGCTAATTCAGAGTCTGGGGGACAGAGCTTCAACTTCTCAAGAGATTATGGGAGAAAGATTTAAACTTGGTATTGGAGGAGGGAGTGTGGGCTAGGATTCTAAAAAATGTCAAGTCTGCATCTAGAGATGCAAGGGTTCACCTTATGCAATTCAAGGTATTACACAGTTTCTATTGGACCCCCTCTAGATTGTACAGGTTTGGTCTTAAAGACACACCCACCTGCTGGTGATGCCAATCAGAAGATGGAGACACAACCCATGTTTTTTGGTGGTGTGTTAAGATCCCAAAATTTTGGTTGAAGGTTCAGAGTTTTATGTGTGACGTTTTGAGCACTCAAATTTTACGTTGTCCCAAATTCTGTATTTTGGGTGATGGGGCGGTCATAAATTTGGGGGATAATCACATAAAAAATTGGGTTCTGACCAGTCTCATGATCGGCAGGCAAATCATTTTAAGGGGATGGAAGTCGGATGGAGCACCCTCTTTTTTGGAGTGGTGTGTGGAGATGGGAGGGTGGCTGCTTTCGAAGAAGTGGTAAGTAGAAGGCTGGGGTTAAGGGACTTATTTGTTAAAAAATGTGGCAATTATTTAGTTTTTTTGGGGGACTCTCAGGGAGGGGATGTAGAGAGAGTAGTTTAGTTTAATTATGTATGTTTAATATTATTTTTATTTTTTTGTATTTTTTTGTGTGTAGGGGTGTTTGTTGGGGGTCAGGGTGGGGTTGGTGAATGGGGAGGGATATTAGTGAGATTTTAATGTGAAGTGTTGATTCATTGTGTATATGTGTTGGGTTTTTCTTTGTGGTGTATATATGAATCAATAATGTTAATTACAAAAAAAAAAGATTTTTTTTTCCCTCTTGTTAGTAAGCACATTTAATACAACTTAAGTTGGGGCACAAGCTGAATAATCGTTTAAGAGCTAATGATTAAATGTTGAAATAATCGTTCTAATAATCTATAGCGGTGGGGGCATGGTCGAACGTTCGTTCAGAGAGAGAAAGCGGTAAGTGTGCACACACCTGAGTGCTATAATGTCTAACACCTGTTTCTGATTGCAGTAAGCATTGGGGATAGCGACAGAGAGAGAGAGCTACCACACATAAGCAAAGACTGTGTTGATCTGGACGCTGAAAAGCGTGATCATTGAATATTTATTAGAGAGTTTGTCTAATTAAAGACCTACCTTTGCGTTAAAGTCCTAAGTTTCCCGTTTATTCCTTCCCAACAAACCTCTTCACATAATCGTTAGATTAATCGATTATCAAAATAATTGTTAGTTGCGGCCCTACTGTGAAAACACGAAACAATCACTGAAGTATGTGCATGTAGCCTACTGTTTAAAAAAAAAAAAAATCTATGAACTGTTTAATACATTTCAGGTAAATGTACCTCATGCTGTCCTGGCAAGAACTGATGTGATCGTCGGTGTGGATGATACAGGAAGACCTATGGATCAGCACTGCTTGTTGTCTCTTTATTTTTGTTATTGATCGATTTTCATTCATTTACGTTAACGATTGTCGTTTACGGAAATTTCTTAAAATTTGTAAACACTACTGTCTACTGTTGCTGTGTAAGACTTTGAAATCCCTTGAGCTAATCTCTTGATATATTGATATAAATGAGCAGAAATAATTATATGAATGATATTGAAGCTGCTCTTGTTCCCCTCAAAACCTCAGGACATTTCTATAAGGTCAACGTTCCCGTGATGGTGACGCGAGGAGCTCAGCCCATCCTGACTCGACCCGAGCAGAACTCCAACCCGCCTCCTCACCCCACCACTGTCACTCACGGTCTCCTCGGCCGGCTGTCTGACACGTGTCGCCCGCAGCCGTCTGTCTGTCCGGTGCCTGAGAATCTGAAGCCTCCTCCACACATGCTCGGTGGACTCTTCCATCAGCCCGACAAACACACCTCTCACCCCAATGCTGATGGACCGCCCCCCTCACCCGCAGACAGTCAGAGTGAGTTTACCCTCGATGGCATTGAGTTCAGCCCCCAGCTCGACACAGTGTCACCCGTCACCCCGCACGCACAGGGCCCGCGGTCAGAGTTGGCTGCCAGTTGTGCTCCGGACATGCTGGAAACGCCTTTAAATGAGCAGGAGCGAGCCGCAGCGTCAGGTGTTGATGAATGGACACCTCTGTCACACCTGCACACTAAAACTAAAAGTGACATTAAGGTAAACCACAACAGAACATGTTAAACAACTGAAAATATAAACCGATGTTGTGTGATAGGCAATACTTGCTACAAATAGCGAAAGCAGACAATAAATGAAAAGCCCAAAAACTAGGAAGAATCTGTGTGTCACAGCTGAAATCAAACCAACACTTTGGTTTTTTTCTGTGGATCGACACTTTCAGGGTCATAAATTAAGGACTTTGGCAAAAATTCCTACAAATTGAATTCCTCTGTAATTGAACATGTTTTATTTCATCTTATCTCTAGTTCTATCTAGTGATAGTTTAGTGACCTGTAGCTGTCCTATATTTGTATTCAGCATCTCATAGGTTGAAAATGAACGTCAATAACCTAAAACAGCAATTATATTTAAAAATCTACTGTGATGGTTAAGAGTACACAGCAATTTAATCTATCATAGAGATTAAACAATTATTTAGTATGTATTATATCATCGTGTTTGTGTTATGATATTTTGTGAATTAGTAATAGCTGCTTTGTTCAGACTGAGAATTTATTTCAATTGATTCATAAATGGGCTCTCACATCGAGTTAGGGCTGCACGATTATGAAAAAATTGTAATTGTCAATTATTTCCCCTTATATTTTAATTGATTAATACATGTACACATGTACATTAAAATGCTTACTTTGGGTGGATTAACTGCATGCCCTATTATGGTGGCAACTCATCCAAATCAAGCCAAAACTCTTTCTGAATTACTTTATTGCTGTTTTATCAGTAAACGAAAACCGTGTCTAAATGGTCAACTTCACAGTGGCCCACTTATAAGCATGAAAAACAATTTTTTCAAATTTTGAATAAATATACACAGTAGTGAGCAATGGACTTGTAGGTTATTTGAACAACTGCTGCAAAAACATATGTTAAATAGAAAATTAAATGTAAAAAAAAATTGACGCAACATGAGTAGACGTACATGGACTGCTATAACTTACGTTTTTTACGATTGGTTAATTGCGGTAGCTGTAATTGTAATCTCGATTATTTATTCGATTAATTGTGCAGTCCTACATTGTTTTTATTTGGTTAGACAATGCCTTCATTAAGGTAAAAAAATGATTCTCAATTCTGATAATATGAAATAAGAATAAAAATGAAATGAGGATTTTAATGATGACCGAATCCTCATGTAGCTTTGTAGCTGTAATGAAATGAAGGAAATGTTGCTGCTGAGGTGTTGTCATGATAAACTTTAATCTGCAGAACGACCTGAACTTCAGTGAGCTGGTAGAGCTCTCGCAGCTGGACGGGATCGCTGACAGTAGCTCGGACACTGAAGATGATGATGAAGACGAAGATGAAGATCTGGGGCTGGTTGGAGAGAATGAGTTCCTGGGAATGATCAGTGCCAATGAGGAGGAGGAGGAAGAGGTAATGACGACACAAACACAATTCACAACTCGCCATGAGCTAACACTTGTTTGTTCATTCAATTACCAAATCATTGCTAAATGATGATTGAACTTCTTTTTTTTTCTCCTATTTTCCCAGGATCCACTGAACTCTGGGGATGATGTGAGCGACCAGGACATCCCAGAGATCTTTGACACAGAGAATGTCATTGTTTGCCAGTATGACAAGGTAACTGTGCCATAACAAACCATTAAGGGGGAGTTTTATTGTAGTGCAACATTCATTTCCTTTAAAGTTCTGCATGACGATAACTATTAAATTTGTTACATTTATTCATGATTTGATATCAAATCACTTTTATAGTGATCATTCGTGTTGTTAATGTGTTTTCATTTATCATATTTTTATAATGTCCTCTTATGCTGTGTAATTGAGTTTAAATTCTTCATAATTTTCATAACCATCTTTAGCGAAGTAATCGTGCTGATTCTCTCGTGAGAAGTGGCTTGTGCTATCTCGCTCCATGTTGCACACAATTGGCTGTTTGCTTCATTCATGTGAACGTGCTTGTGAACTAACCATAACACAGGATCAAACTCTGAGTTGATAAAGTTGATAGAGCATTTTTTACAAGTACTATGTTTTTGTGATACATGGCACTGAATGCATCCAGGACAACAGTTAAGCACCACCGCTGCACTGAAACAAGAGTTTAAACTTTGCTGGTTAAGTGCGGCTTTACAAGGAAATAAGGGTCCGATTGGAAAAGTTAAAGTTGTATCTTTGGTTCTTTGAAAGGAGACGCTGCATTAGTAGCTGACACAAAGGGAAACTCCCATTGATGGGCAGCTGCAAATAGAAGAAGGTCTTTATTAAGTTCAACACGTGTGTGTTGCTTGTGAACGACTCATTTTCCAGCCAAAAGAGTATCAAAACACTTTGTAGCCTACACAAAAACACATCAAAAAAGTACCATGGAATTACCATGTTTTTATGGACCATTTCCTGGGAGCACCATGAAAGTACAATGGTATTTGAATCTGGTGAGTATGGTATTCATATATTGAAGTACCATGGAATTCTATGAAGCACTTTGAAGAACCATATAAATACAAAATGTTATTTAAATCTAGTAGCTGAATATCAAAGTACCATACCATCTGATACCATCAGATACTGGAGTGTTATCGTGTGTGTGTGTGTGTGTGTGTGTGTGTGTGTGTGTGTGTATATATATATATATATATATATATATATATATATATATATATATATATATATATATATATATAAATGTGATTTTGCGTATTGAACACATGGGTTTGAATAGGTAGCATGTACAAATATGAATTTACATGTACTGTTCATACATTTGTATTGCACCATACTGTATACTTTACTGTTCTATATTTATTGTTCCAGGACAATTCACTATATACACACACACACACAGTTGTGCTCAAAAGTTTGCATACCCTTGGAAAATTGGATATATATGTACCATTTTTAAAGAAAACATGAGTGAGCAGGCAAAACACATTTATTTCTTATGGGATTCATATTCAACTGTAGGTTATAACAGAATGGCACAATCATAAAACAAAACATGGCAACAAAGGAAAAAATGAGATTACCCTTAGTTCTTAATACTGTGTATTGCCCCCTTTAGCATCAATGACAGCGTGCAGTCTTTTGTAATAGCTGTCTGTGAGGCCCCAAATTCTTGCAGGTGGTATAGCTGCTCATTTGTCTTGGCAAAATGCCTCCAGGTCATGCAAAGTCTTTGGTCGTCTTGCATGAACCGCACCTTTGAGATCTCCCCAGAGTGGCTCGATGATATTAAGGTCGGGAGACTGTGATGGCCACTCCAGAACCTTCACCTTTTTCTGCTGTAACCACTGGAGGGTCAACTTGGCCTTGTGTTTAGGGTCATTATCGTGCTGGAAAGTCCAAGAGTGTCCCATGCGTAGCTTTCGTGCAGAAGAATGCAACTTGTCTGCCAGTATTTTCTGATAACATGCTGCATTCATCTTGCCATCAGTCTTCACAAGATTCCCTGTGCCTTTAGAGCTCACACCCCCCCCCAAAACATCAGTGAGCCACCACCATGCTTCACAGTGGGGATGCTGTTCTTTTCACTATAGGCCTTGTTGACCCCTCTCCAAACATAGCGCTTATGGTTGTGACCATAAAGCTCTATTTTGGTCTCGTCACTCCAAATTACAGTGTGCCAGAAGCTGAGAGGTGTGTCAAGGTGTTGTCGGGCATATTGTAACCGGGCTTTTTTGTGGCATTGGCGCAATAAAGGCTTCTTTCTGGCAACTCGACCATGCAGCTCATATTTGTTCAAGTATCATTGTATTGTGCTCCTTGAAACAACCACACCGTCTTTTTCCAGAGCAGCCTGTATTTCTCCTGAGGTTACCTGTGTGTTTTTCTTTGTATCCTGAACAATTCTTCTGGCAGTTGTGGCTGAAATCTTTCTTAGTCTACCTGACCTTGGCTTGGTATCAAGAGATCCCTGAATTTTCCACTTCTTAATAAGTGACTGAACAGTACTGACTGGCATTTTCAAGGCTTTGGATATCTTTTTATCTCCTTTTCCATCTTTATAAAGTTCCATTACCTTGTTACGCAGGTCTTTTGACAGTTCTTTTCTGCTCCCCATGGCTCAGTATCTAGCCTGCTCAGTGCATCCACATGAGAGCTAACAAACTCATTGACTATTTATACACAGACATTAATTGCAATTTAAAAAGCCACAGGTGTGGGAAATTAACCTTTAATTGCCATTTTAAACCTGTGTGTGTCACCTTGTGTGTCTGTAGCAAGGCCAAACATTCAAGGGTATGTAAACTTCTGATCGGGGCCATTTGGGTGATTTCTGTTATCATTATGATTTAAAAAGGAGCCAAACAACTATGTGATAATAAATGACTTTCCTTAAGTTTTTTTTTGTTTTTTTTTTTTTTTTTGCATGATCAGTCATATTTTCAAAATCAATGCCAGGGTATGCAAACTTTTGAGCACAACTGTATATCAGTACTGTGCAAAAGTCTTAGGCACATAAGAGGTTTCACAAAAGCATTTGTCTTAAGATGGTTATTTATATCTTCAGCTTTAGTGTGTTAATAAACTTGTATAGGAAATATAAATGTTAGACTCCCAAACATTACTTTTGTAAATAGAAAAGTTTAGAATAGGAGAACAGGGAGCCCTGCAACAGATGTCATGGCCCCCACAGAGCCCCCCACAGAACATAGTGTTTGTCTGAGATTACATAGAGACAGAAGAACTGTGGTGAATTCTCCAAGAAGCTTGGAACATCCTATCTGCCAACAACCCAAGAAAAACTGTGTCCAGGTGTACCTAGGAGAATTGGTGCTGTTTCAAAGGCAAAGGTGGTCACACCGAATATTGATTTAGCTTTTTTATGTTTACTGGACTTTGTATGACATTAAGTGATAAATGAAAACTATTTATAGTGCATCCGGAAAGTTTTCACAGCGCTTCACTTTTTCCACATTTTGTTATGTTACAGCCTTATTCCAAAATGGATTAAATAAATTATTTTCCTCAAAATTCTACAAACAATACCCCATAATGACAACGTGAAAGAAGTTTGTTTGAAATCTTTGCAAATTTATTAAAAATAAAAAACGAAGAAAAAAAAAAAAAATCACATGCACAAGTATTCACAGCCTTTGCTCAATACTCGATCCTGACTAGTCTCCCAGTTCCTGCTGCTGAAAAACATCCCAACAGCATGATGCTGTCACCACCATGCTTCACTGTAGGGATGGTATTGGCCAGGTGATGAGCGGTGCCTGGTTTCCTCCAGACATGATGCTTGCCATTCAGGCCAAAAGAGTTCAGTCTTTGTTTCTCATGATTTGAGAGTCCTTCAGGTGCCTTTTGGCAAACTCCAGGCGGGCTGTCATGTGCCTTTTACTGAGGAGTGGCTTCCGTCTGGCCACTCTACCATACAGGCCTGATTGGTGGAGTGCTGCAGAGATGGTTGTTCTTCTGGAAGGTTCTCTCTCCACAGAGAAACGCTGGAGCTCTGTCAGAGTGACCATCGGGTTCTTGGTCACCTCCCTGACTAAGGCCATTCTCCCCCGATCGCTCAGTTTGGCCGGGCGGCCAGCTCTAGGAAGAGTCCTGGTGGTTCCAAACTTCTTCCATTTATGGATGATGGAGGCCACTGTGCTCATTGGGACCTTCAATGCTGCAGAAATTTTTCTGTACCCTTCCCCAGATCTGTGCCTTGATACAATCCTGTCTTGGAGGTCTACAGACAATTCCTTGGACTTCATGGCTTGGTTTGTGCTCTGACATGCACTGTTAAGTGTGGGACCTTATATAGACAGGTGTGTGCCTTTCCAAATCATGTCTAATCAACTGAATTTACCACAGGTGGACTCCAATCAAGTTGTAGAAACATCTCAAGGATGATCAGTGGAAACGGGATGTACCTGAGCTAAAGTTTAAGTGTCATGGCAAAGGCTGTGAATGTATTTTTAATACATTTGCAAAGATTTCAAACTTCTTTCACGTTGTCATTATGGGGTACTGTTTGTAGAATTTTGAGGAAAATAATGAATTTAATCCATTTTGGAATAAGGCTGTAACATAACAAAATGTGGAAAAAGTGAAGCGCTGTGAATACTTTCCGGATGCACTGTATGTCATTATTTTTGAAGACATCCTCACTATGCAACATTTTTCACAAGTGCCTAAAACTTTTGCACAGTACTGTGTGTGTGTGTGTGTGTGTGTGTGTGTGTGTGTGTGTATATATAATATTACATGCATGTGTGAACCGTATTTGCTTGAAGCTAAATTACAGCTGTAGTCTCTGGGCGGCAGTTACAGTACTGCCCTGGAAAGATGTCTGTATTCACAATTGAACATTTAATAATAATAATAAATACCATACAAAATAATAAACTTTTAAAAGAATACCACATATGCATGCAGCATCTACAACAATTCACATGACAATTTTGAAGTACTACACTCTTATAGATCTAGGTAGTGAGTGTTAATGTTCTACTGCTTTTAATGAAAAGACTGATCACCAAATTTTGTTGATCTATATTTGATGGTCAAACTTGTAGCAGTAGTGTGATGTTACAAATTGTTAAAGAGGTGGTAGGGCAAAACCTATGTAAAATCTTATATAACAACTTGCGTTTGCCATAATCAAAAATTGTCAGAAGATTGTCAAGTTATATTTTTTGTATAGCGCTTTTCACAACAAGCATAGTTTAAAAGCAGCTTTGCAGAAAATCATGCATTAACAAAAAATGAAACCGTAAAATCTATAAAGTCTTGAGAGTGATCATTGTGTAGTTTGATTAAATATGATTGTAAATTGTGTATAAAATAAATAATTAAATAATTGTATTTAGAGCCCCTGTGAGTAAGTCAAAGGCGACTGTGGCAAGGAACACAAAACTATAACAAATGGTTGGTTAATGGAGAAAAATAACCTTGGGGGAAACCAGACTCACTGTGGGGGCCAGTTCCTCTCTGGCTAAACAACATGAATATAATGCCAATATTAGTTATTTATGTGTAGTGCAAGTCTTGGTTTAAGATTATTAAACTAAGTGTTAAGGGCCAGTGTTTAAATAAAGATTTTTACAAACTGTAAGATTGAGTAATGTCTTTTGAAGTTCAGCCTGGATTAACTGTAGTAGTTCACATTGATGCATTGTCCTTTGTTAGTTGGCCGATGAAGTCTTTTGTTGGCAAATAATTAAGTCTATGTATTCCATTTTAAGAGTGTAGTCCATTATTAGACCAAAATGATGCAGGCAGACATCAGTGAGGTGCATCACAGTTCGACCAGCAGGTCATTTTGGTGAGGTCTAAGTCCAAGGTTCAAGCAGTGGCATATGTAGTGTCCCATGTATTACGGTTGGTGTTGGCATCAGTTCATCCCTTGAAGTCCATTGTACTAGACTGAAGTGATGTCTGTCTGGCACCGGCTGCATTTTCTAAATAGACACATGGCAGTGGAGTCCGACACTAAGCAGGATCTGGCTGGCTCTGGTAACATCGGGATATGCATCCCAAGGTTGAGACAGGGAAACAAATAGAATAATATTAGCATAGATGCCATTTGAAGTTTTTGCAGAGTTATAGATCATGATAAATGTTTCTGGTTCCGGCAGACCTAACTAAAGCAGCCTAATTGTGAGTTGATGGATAAATTAGGTGTATGCCTGGCTAAATAGATGAGTCTTTAGTCTAGATTTAAACTCCGTGAGTGAGTGTGTCTGCGTCCTAAACGGTGTTAGGGAGACTATTCCACAGTTTAGGAGCCAAATAGGAAAATTATCTACCACTTTTTGTGGATTTTGATATTCTAGGAACCATTAACAGGCCAGAATTTTGTGATCGTATTGAACATGATGGAATATAGTGTGGTAGAAGGTCACTTAAGTACAGTGGAGCTAGACCATTCAAAGCTTTGTACGTAGTTAACAAAATAAAACAATTAATTCAAAATTTAACAGGTAGCCAATGTAATGATGATAAAATGGGGCTAATATGATCATATTTCTTGGTTCTAGTCAGCACTCTGCCTGCTGCATTTTGAACCAGTTGAAGTTTATTTATTGAACTTGCAGGACATCCTCTCAGCAATGCATTACAATAATCTAGTCTTGAGCTCCTGAACACATGAATTAGTTTTTTGGGATCAGCAACGGATAGCATGTTTCATAATATTTATGAGGTGGAAGAATGCTGTTCCACAAACATTGGAAATTTTATTTTCAAAGGACACATTGGTATCAAATATTACACCTAAGTTCTTCACTGTAGAAGAGAATGTAACTACATCTATTGAGTGTCATATTACATTTAGCGAGTTTTTTGGTCCAATAAATAGTACCTCTTTTTTCGGAATTGAGTTGAAGGAAATTTCTGGCCATCCAATCTTTGATTTCATTGATACACTGCTAATTTGGAGAACTGTTAAATTTCATCGGGATTTGAAGAAATATAAAGTTGGGTATTGCATAACAGTAGAAACTTATGATTCCTGATAATATCTCCCAGGGGAAGCATATATAAGGAGAAAAGTATAGGCCCTAAAACTGATCCCTGTGGCACGCCAAACTTTTTGTTTGATTTGACAATTCCTCGTTTACACAGACAAAGTGGTAGCGGTCTGCTAAATAGGACCTAAACCATGCTAATGCAAGTCCACAAATGCCAACATAATTCTCAAGCCTATTCAAGAGAATGTCCTGATCTATGGTGTTGAAGGCAGCACTAAGATCTAAAAGCACTAGATGAGAAATACAGCCGCGATCATATAAGAGCATTTTATTAATAAAATGCATAATTTGTAACCGATATGTGCAGTCTCTGTACTGTGATGGGGCCTAAATCCTGACTGAAATTGGTCATATATACTATTTCTCTGTAGAAATGAACATAGTTGGGAGGACACTACCTTTTCTAGTATTTTCGATAATAAACAGGAGATTTGAAAACGGTCTATAATTAGCCAATTCTCCAGAAGTGGTTTGATAACTGCTAAGTTTTTTGGGACATCTCCTAAGGATAGCGAGGAGTTAATAATATTAAAAAGAGGTTCTGAGATGACCGGGAATACCTCTTTTAAGAGCTTCGTTGGTATTGGATCTGACATACATGTGGCTTTTGATGTTTCGAAAAGTTTTGTTAGCTCTTCATGACCTATGACAGCGAAGGATTGAAGTTGCTCGTGAGACATTGAGACACTCTCTTCTGTGGTACTGTGACCGACGATTGCAAAATTCCAATTTTATTTCTGATTTAAATTTTATCAGTAAAGAAATTCATGAAGTCATTACTAATGTGCTGCGACGGAATATCTGGTTCAGTCGAAGCTTTATTCCTAACCAATTTAGCCACAGTACTGAATATACACCTAGAATTGTTGTGGTTATTTTCTATGAGTTTGCTAAAATATGCTGACCTGACAGCTTTTAGTGCCTGTCTGTAGCTACAGACACTATCCTTCCATGCACCACAAAATACCTCTAATTTTGTATTCTTCCACTTGCGCGCCATTTTCCGAGCTGCTCTCTCGAGAGCACGAGTGTGATCATTGTATCATGGTGCAGGGCTTTTTTCTTTTTCTTTTATCGAAGGGGGGCGACACTATCAGGAGTGTTAGAGAAGACCGTATTTAATTTTTCTGTTATTACATCAAGTTCTTCTAGACTTTTTGGCTAACTGAGTATATGAAATAAATCTGGAAGATGATTAGTGATGCTGTCTTTAATGATTGAAAGAATAGTTCTACCTGAACGATAGCGTGGTGTAGATTGAGTAACATTAGCTGATCACAGCATACAAGAGACAAGGTAATGATCTGATGTCATCGCTCTGTGGCAGAATTTCTATAGTATCAGTATCAAATCCATATGACAATTAAATCTAGCGTATGATTATGGTAATGAGTTGGTCCTGTCACATTTTGTCTGACTCCAAGAGAGTTGAGAATATCGATAAATGCTAATCCCAGTGTATCATTTTCAATTTCAACATTCACATAGATGTCACCAACAATTAAAGCTCTATCTATATTAACTACAAGATCTTATAGAAAAATTGCAAATTCACCAAGGAAACCAGAGTATGGCCTGGGTGATCTATATACTGTAGCAAGGGCAAAAGAAGACAGATTTTTTATTTCTGGCAGTGTCACATTACACGACAATGATGTACTAAAAACGGAAAAGTATTTCCTTTGCGTTTTTGAAAAGTTTCACGTACAGACGACAACATTGTCAAAACGATCCCCGTTCACACGGATCTGCGAAAACAACTAAAAATGCTGTATTGTGCATGCCAGGCCAGTAGTTGGTGATGTCACTTGTAAAGAAACCCTACGCGCCTGCACACATAAGCATTCTTCCGCAGAGCGGTGAATACAAACAATAAAGATGGCGAAAGCGTCAAGCAATTTTGTCTGGATGGACGATGAGGTTGCTTTATTACTACAATTACTTTTCTGGAGAAGCGTCAATAAACTCAATCTTGAGCAGCACACACACAGTCCTATAGTCCGCCATTGTAGTTTTGAATGTCTCGCGCATTGTTTTGAAGTACTCTCGCGTTTTGCCTATAGACTGAACTCTCAAGATTATTCAATAAACTCTGCTCATTTTTACCATCACTTCGTCTACTGCCTCCTCCTGTATTCCCCCTGCTGACTCTTGGGCTGGTAGGAGAGTAAGTTAACATAAGCTGTTGATGTTGACTGGTTTTGGATATCAGACAGAACTCTGATATACGGGTATCTTCTGACAGAGAGAGGTCTTGTATACACTGGATCTAACATGCTTTTTCGCTGCCTCGTGTTTTCATATTCTAAGCATATCATTGAATACTGTACATGGCATCACATCTCTGTCTATAGGCTATATACATAAGCGGTGGGTGAATTAATTGCAGGGTAAAGGTACATCAAATAAATAACATTTAAAATACATTTTTCCCATCTGAATCCATACATTTCATTTCAAGATTTTCAAATTGCAGGTTCTGCCTACTGTACGATGTTCACACTCCATACAAAATGCTCCAAATGAATAAATTGTTGATTTATTGTTATTTGCACAGACACCAGTATTCATATTGATAATTATACATCTCAAATTGATGCTTATCAATCCATCATTCTTTATATAACACGTAATATGCGTCCGCATGATGTCATCATTTTCACAAATTCACGTTTTTGTATGTTTACACGGAGACAATAACGGCATCGTTTTCAAAAACTTGCATGTGAAACCATTTTCAAAAGTTTGCGTTTTCAGGCCCCAAAACACGCAAGTTTTCTGTTTTTAGTTGAAAACGTTGTCGTGTAAACAGCCCCTGAGTAACACCAAAAACTTCACTATAAACTGAAGTTCGCAACACCACCTCCTCGACCCTTCAGACGAGGCTCCTTTTTGTAACAATAACCTGGGGGAGTAGATTCATTAAAACTAATATTCATCTAGTTTAAGCAAGGTTTCGGTCAAACAGAGCGCATACAAACTATGATCTGTAATAATTTCATTTACAGTTAGTGCTTTGGTTGAAAGAGGTCTAATGTTTCATAGCCCTACCTTTTATCTGATTTTTATCTTCAATTTGTTTTTTGTTATTTTCAAGTTTTACCTATTTTTTTTCTAAATGATTCAGTGAGGGGTTTGTGTTTGGTAGTTTGGGGAACAGACACTATCTCTATGTGATTTATCTAGGTGATTAATTCTTTGTGTTGTAGTTTATATGACCTGTGTGACGTTTCAAGGCAGCTAGCAGATGTTCGGATTAGCCAATTTGTCTGCTTCCTGACCTGGGCCCCAGTTAGTCAAATACTATCACTATTAAGATTATGAGTCAAATTATTAGAGAGGAGAGCGGCACCTTCCCTCAAGGGATGGAGTCCGTCTCTTTTTAGCAGGTCTGGTCTACCCCAAAAACTCTTCCAATTGCCTATAAATCCTATTCTATTCTCCGGACATCACTCAGACATCCAGCCATTCAGTGACACTAATCTACTATAAACCTCGTCACCACGATGAGCAGGGAGGAGGCCAGAGCATATTACAGTGTCTGACATTGTTTTTGCAAGTTCACACACCTCTTTAAAAGTATCTCTAGTGATCTCCGACTGGCTAAGCCGGACATTGTTAGTGCCGACATGAATAACAGTTTTAGAAAATGTACGTTTAGCATTAGCTAGCACTTGTAAGTTTGATCTGATTTCAGATGCTCTGGCATGGAAATGCATTTAACAATAGTGGCTGGAGTCTCTATTTCCACGTTCCTTACAATAGAATCTCCTATAACCATTGTATTTTTAATAATGTTACAATGGTGATATGAATTCCTTTTCTTGTCCAATACCTGTTTGTTTATAAAGTCTATGCAGAGTTTTCATAGTAGTACAGCTAGCCTGAGACCAAATTATAACCCAATAAGTGACAGTATCATTGAATGTGTCTATATTTTTGCTGCATTTAGTGTTTAATTCCTGAAATTTAAACTCATTAAGATTATACAGTAATTTACAATCTTTTTTTAAAAGTCAAGTTACTATCAATAATCACACCTACAGTTGAAGTCAGAAGTTTACATACACCTTAGCCAAATACATTTAAACTCAGTTTTTCACAATTCCTGACATTTAATCATAGAAAACATTCCTGTCTTAGGTCAGTTAAGCTCACTACTTTATTTTAAGAATGTGAAATGTCAGAATAATAGTAGAGAGTGATTTTATTTCAGCTTTTATTTCTTTCATCACATTCCCAGTTGGTCAGAAGTTTACATACACCGAGCTTTAACTTCCTGGCTGATGTCTTGAGATGTTGCTTCAATATATCCGCAATATTTCCTTCCTCATGATGCCATCTATTTTGTGAAGTGCACCAGTCCCTCCTGCAGTGAAGCACCCCCACAACACGATGCTGCCACCCCCATGCTTCACGGTTGGGATGGTGTTCTTCGGCTTGCAAGCCTCACCCTTTTTCCTCCAAACATAACGATGGTCATTATGGCCAGGCAGTTCAATTTCTGTTTCATCAGACCAGAGGACATTTCTCCAAAAAGTAAGATCTTTGTCCCCATGTGCACTTGCAAACTGTAGTCTGGCTTTTTATGGTGGTCTTGGAGCAGTGGCTTCTTCCTTGCTGAGCAGTCTTTCAGGTTATATCGATATAGGACATGTTTTACTGCAGATGTAGATACTTGTCTACCTGTTTCTTCCAGCATCTTCACAAGGTCCTTTGCTTTTGTTCTGGGATTGATTTGCACTTTTCACACCAAACTATGTTCATCTCTAGGAGAACGAATGCATCCTTCCTGAGCGGTGTGGTTCCAAGGTGTTTATACTTGCGTACTATTGTTGGTACAGTTGAATGTGGTACCTTCAGGCATTTAGAAATTGCTCCCAAGGATGAACCAGACTTGTGGAGGTCCAAAAATTGTTTTTCCTGAGGTCTTGGCTGATTTTTTTTTTTTCATTGTCAAGCAAAGAGGCACAGAGCTTGAAGGTAGGGCTTAAAATATATCCACAGGTACACCTCCAATTCAGTACACCTCATTCAGATCAGAATCTAATTGGCTAATTGCCTAAAGGCTTGACATATTTTTCTGGAATTTTCCAAGCTGTTTAAAGGCACAGTTAACTTATGTAAACTTTTGACCCACTGGAATTGTGATATAGTCAATTAAAAGCAAAACAATCTGTCTGTAAACAGTTGTTGGAAAAATTACTTGTGTCATGCCAAAACTCTAGTTTGCTAATATTAAATCTGTGGAGTGGTTAAATGAGTTAATGACTTCAACCTAAATGTATGGAAACTTCTGACTTCAACTGTAAATACTGTAAATGGCAAGGGCCTAAAATGGACCCTTGAGGAACCCCTATGCAAAAGTCTACGCAGAGTTTTCATAGTAGTAGACCAAATTGTAACACAATAAGAGAAATACGACAGTATCATTGAATGTGTATTTTTTTTGTGCTGCATTGTTTATTTAATTCCTGAAATGTAAACTCATTAAGATTATACAGTAATTTACAATCTTTTAAGTCAAGTTACTATCAATAATCACACCTAAATATTTTATACAGCAAAGGCCCAAAATGGAACCTTGAGGAACCCCTATGCAACAATCTAAAAAAATAAGACAAATGTCCATTGATTCTAGTACAATGTTGTCTATTATCTAAATAAGAGGACATCCAGTGTATTGTGTTTGGGGATATATTGTGTTGATAATTTACAAAAATAAGAGAAGATATGAAAATGTCTCTAGAGAAGAGTCTTTTAGTCTAATATTAAGTCCCATGCTGCTAAAGAATAAAAGATTCTTCTCTAAATACATTTTCAGAGTGCACACCTTCTTATTTTTGTAATAGATCCTAGGGCTTGGCACCTGAACATAATGGGAATGCGAAATTACTGCGTTTGTTGATTAATTTAGACAGTATATCATGATGTATCAAATGCTTTCTTTAAATCGATGAATATAGTGCCAACCACTCCGCCCCTGTCAACCTTGTTTTTATTTCTTAAGTTAACTGTTTCTGTGGAATGGTTTTCATGAAAATCAAATTGCATAGGGTGGAGATGTTGACCCATACTGAAATGTGTTATTGATTGATTTGTGACCACCTTCTATAAGATTTTGGATAACATTGGAGGTATACTGATGCATCTGTAATTAGCTACTTCACAGGCATCACAAGTTTTATAAATGCATACACAATAAAGGCTGTTTTCAAACTATCAGGAAAAATGATTCGGTATAGATGTTTAAAGAGGTGCATGTAATTATTAAGATGTGCAAAGCATTATTAAGACTACATTTTAAAGCCAAATAAAAAAAATTCATAAGATCCCTTATCTGTTCAGGTATCCATGGAAGATTCACTATTGTGCGTCTATTAACAGATTTTATACTAAATTTATTTTTAACATTATTATATCAGTTGAACCTTTGCAAGAGGCATCAAGATCTTAAGTATCTAAACTATTGCAATCCACTTGTTTCAATTCCTCATTAAATATTTCTTTAGTATTTAAAATAAAATACATGTTTTTCCCAGTTTGAATACATTACTGTGCAAAAGTTTTAGGTACTTGTGAAAAATATTGCCTAGTGAGTATTTCTTCAAAAATAATGCCATGAATAGTTTTCATTTATAAATTAAGGTCATACAAAGACCAGTAAACAAAAAAAGAAGCTAAATCATATTTCATGTGACCACTTTTGCCTTCAAAACAGCACCATTTCTCCTAGGTACACCTAGACACAGTTTTTCTTGGTTGTTGGCAGATAGGATATTCCAAGTTTCTTGTAGAATTCACTGCAGTTCTTCTATTTATTTAGGCTGTCTCAGTTGCTTCTGTCTCATGTAATCCCAGACTCAATGTTTAGTGGGGGGCTCTGTGGGGGTCATGCAATCTGTTGCAGGGCTCCCTGTTCTTCTATTCTATTTGCAAAAGGAATGTTTGGGAGTCTAAAATGTATGTTTCATTTTGACTCAAAGCTGAAGATATAAATAACCATCTTAAGACACATGCTTTTGTGAAATAACTTACGTGCCTAAGACTTTTGCACAGTACTGTATGTACTTTTTTTCTTTTTTTTTCTGACAATATTAAATTATGATCAGAGTCCTTTGTTCTAAAATTATACGATTTCAAAATACTCTGTGGCTTATTACAGAAGTTTTTGGTGTTTGAGTTAATGGACCCATTGATCATTTGATTTAAAATTGTGAAACTTTGTTATCCTGCAAATCTTATTCCAAATTATATTATAAAAACCCAATAGAATCACTTCTTTATCAAGATTACATCTCATAACCAGTCCATTCACTTTCCAGTCAATCACGTAGACACTTCGTCAGGGTTAAGAGGCATCAACAGAGTCTCCCTTTCATATTGACAAATAGAAAGGAATACAAATAGATTTCAATAATTTCAAGTAGAGAATATAATGGTGATGCTAGCCAGACCTGGTAGTGAAGCACTGTGCAACTGAAATTGACAATGCCACTAGGCAACAGGGTAGTAGATCATTAAACATTACTCTTTACACTGAAAATAGCCTTTTGAACGGCCTCCAAAGCAGACAAAAAGCTGATCCGTCAGCCTAAATTGACTTGTACAGTCAATGTACATGCGTTGCACCCTCACAGGACAAGGCATGTGCTGTTTCTGTACCTCGTCTGGTGCGAATGGAAAATGAGAGAACGCTTGCAACTAATCCCTGAACCCGAGCCCTGAACGCAGTGGCCAAAACCTTGGGCACTTAATCAAGCACGGTCCAATATCTAAGCAAGAGTCATGGACCAATAAGACCTAAAGGTCCCCAAAACATTTGAGTGAAGCCAGAGCAAGTAAGAGAACAATCTTTAGAGCAAGGAATCTTCCATGGGGGAGCATCCAACAGCTCTACCAGCTCTGGGAACCAAGGGCGGTTGGGCCACTCTGGTGCAACCAACAGCACGGTTTCCTTGTTTTCCCGAATTTTGCACAACACTTGGTGTAGCAAATGAATGGGAGGGAACGTATAATTGTGTTACTCTGGCTATTTGTGAGCTAGGGCGTCCCAGCCCAGCGGAGCCTGAGTCATGGAGTACCAGAGACAACAGTGTGTGTGGTCTCTGGGGACGCAAACAGGTCCATCTCTACTTCCTCAAATACCTCCCAAATCCTCAGGACAGTCTGGGGATGAAGCTTCCACTCCCCCTGGCTGAGTCACTGACACAAAAGTAAGTCTGCACCGCAGTTCAGGTGACCGGGGATGTGCAACACACGTATGAATGAGATGCTTCTTACACCAGAGGAGAAGCTGGCATGCCAGGTTCAACATTGGACGTGACTGCACTCCCCCCCTGGTTGTCTATGTAAACCACAACTTCAGTATTATCTCTCCAAGCAGCTCCAGGCAATTGATGTGCCACACCGCTTTTCCAGGTGCCAGCACCATCTGCCAATAAATTGCCATGATTTTAAAGGGCTTCAGAGATTGGCACTCTATGGGGGAGTTTCCAATAGTGTCAGCTACTGACACCGCGTCGAAGTGACGGACATGAAAGGGAACTTCACGGATCTTCTTCAGCATGTCTGATAATCTACTTGCAATAACTAACATCGGGAGGGAGTTCCCTACCAGCCAGTATGGGTCGCTCTAGAATTTTGGACTTTATATTGAACTTTAGTTTTGAGGTCTTGTCTCTGTTCCTGGTTCCCTCCTTTGATTTGTTTCCAGCAATGTCTTGTTAGCAGTGTTTATTTTTGTTTAAATATTGCCCACATGTGCTCTCTCTTTGTCCGTTCTTATCCTTTGTAGGCAGTATAGTTTTTGTTGTTGTTGTTGTTTTCCATTTGTGATGAGGAGGAGGGTGTGGCCAGGCCATGAGGATGCATGCCAGTGCTGAATTGTCTTAATCAGCCAGGAGGGAGATATAGATGAGCTGGAGACGCCAGTTGTGTGTGTGTCTTTGTGTTTATGTTTGTTGAAGTTAATTTATGTCAGTAAAGTTATGTTGACTGTTCTGCCAGTTCCCGCCGCCTCCTAAGAACCCCGTTACACTGGTGCCGAAACCCGGGAGGGAGGCGCTGTTGTGGAGTCCTCGCCGCTGCCAGCCGCCAGGAAGCGGAGGAGCCGTTATCGTCCGCCAGGGGTCAGGGGACTCCACCAGAGTGACTTACAAAAGAGGAATAATACATCATAAGTGATTCATCTTAAGGAGACAGTGGTACTAAAAGTGCTGCATTACAAAGTTTCACTAGCATCAGAATAGTAGTATTCAAGACAGATTAGAGTGCAACAAGAATATATATATATATATACACAATTTTTTTTTTTTGGAGTGAATTGTTGTGCTCATGGAAAAGATGTGTTTTTAGCCATTTTTTGAAGACAGAGTGTGAGTCTGCATCATGGATGGAGTTGGGAAGGTCATTCCACCAACGTGGTACAGTGAAACTGAAAGTCTGGGAAAGTGTTTTGGTGCCTCTTTGTGTTTGTACAAGGAGCTGCCGCTCATTAGCCGACCGCAGGCTTCTGGTGGGAATGTAGCTTAAACAGAACTAGATTAAAACATAATGGTGACCGGGCTTTTGCCACAGCCGGTCCTAAACTTTGGAATGACCTTCCTCTACATATAAGACAAGCCCAATCTATGTTAAAAACACACTTTTTCTCTAGCTTACAATGCTGTGTAAACTGTGTTTTTCTTTTAATAACGTCTTTTAATTCATCAGTTGCTGTTGTGCTTTTTTGTTGTGGTGTTTTTTTTTATGCTGCCCTGTTAAGCACATTGGCCAACCTCGTGGTGTTTTTAATTGTGCTGTATAAAAAAAGAAAAGAAAGGCTGGGAAAGTAAATTGCACCCATCTCTTCTGCACTCTAAGTAAACAACAAATTGTTTATGTTCCTGATTTGCAAGTCGTCTTGGATAAAAGTGTCTGCTAAATTACTAAATGGAATAGTAAATGACTTGTGCAGCTTCATACTATAAGCAATGAATAAATGACTCCGAGCCGTTGAATTTTTATAAAAATAACGCACACCCCGAGGTGGTTATGCAATCACGACGCACTGTGTAAATGATACAAATTGTTTATCCGATGTTCTAAGCCAGTGTCGTTGTTTTAATTGGTTATTTTGCTGTGGTAGCTTGTACTGCTTTTCGAAATAACTGATAATTTGGCGAAGTGATATGGAACCATTATGCAGTCAAGACTTGTAACTACTTCATAGCTGTCTGTTTACTGAAAAATAACTGCACACTATAGAACACATCTGTCAACCAATCAGAATCAAGCATTTAACAGACCTGTGGTATACATTATTTATTTTTCCCCTAAATCAATTGTTTTTCAATATTTACTCCCAATTACTTACACTACTCTCCCAAACAGGGTAATGTTTAGTATTATATAGTGTGTTCTAGTATTTAAAATGGACCATCAAAACAAACTCCTTGATCTGCCCACTCTTATATATTTTGTAATTAAGAAAACACCACTGAGCCATTTGATTTGGTTCAGTGTGTGTACATTTGAATCGGCCTCATTTTCATACTGTACATAAACTCGTCATAAGTTAAACCATTGCAATCTGTAAAAGTTGCACTAATGATTTTATTTAAAACATTTTTTGACAGATTCACCGCAGCAAAAATCGATGGAAATTCTACTTGAAAGATGGAGTCATGTGTTATGGAGGGAAAGACTATGTTTTCTCCAAGGCTGTTGGGGAGGCCGAGTGGTGAGAGAGAAATACTGTAGCATTTGACAAATAAAATGATTTCCAGTAAGAAAAAATTGTTTTTCCCAAATTACAAGAGAACAAAATTTGAATGTTCTTTTTTTGTGACTAATTATTTAAAGCCGTTATAATATTGTTTAGTTTTTCATGCAAGTTTATTGTGAATTTTGTTACTATATTGGCCTGAGATGTAGAAATTTTTGTTTGACACTTGGAAAAATATTTATTGATTGACATATTTCTGTCTGAACAAGTAAATGTGGGGATTTATGTTCCCATTAAATAAGATTCCTGTTGGTTGTTTTTGAAACTGTGGACTACATTTATGGACTAGGGAAGGTTGTTTCTCCTGATTATTTTGAGAAAAAGAAAAACATTAAAATGCCTTATTCAGACATGATTAGAATGCTCTCTGTAACTTTGCTTATTGTGCTATAAAACTGGAATAGAAACTGAACTCAGGTAGTCTGAGAGAAGAGAGACACGAGGAAACTATGTCTTTTATATATATTTTTAATATTTATTTTATGGAGTATTCTGTATTTTAACATGACTGCGTTAGTAGCTGTCGCTGTGAGAACTGATGTCAGTACTGATAATTACTGTACCTGTATAGCAGAGGCCTTCAACCTTGTTTCTGGGGATCCACAGCACTGCACATTTGGGTAAGTTTCCCTTTTCTGATACACCCAGTTCAGGTCACGGATCCTCTAATAATGAGATGGTGACTTGAATCAATTGTTAAATCAGGGCAACATCAAAAATGTGTAGTGCTGTGGGTCCCTGGGAACAGGGTTGAAGACCACTGCTATGAAGAATCATGCCAATTTATTGGTAGCTGGTGCTTAAACCCCGCCCACTCAGGCACATAGCTCCAGTGCCGGCAAAATTGTTTCTATTTAAAATCTTGAATTATCTTATATTGAAAAAGAGATCAGAATCAGAATGAGCTTTTTTGCCAAGTATGCTTACACATACAAGGAATTTGTCTTGGTGACAGGAGCTTCTAGTACACAATACAAAAACAGCAACAAGACTTTAAAAAAATAATTAAATAAATAAAGATACTGCTGTTTACTTATTAGAGCCAAATTTTATTTTTCTTTCAAAAAACATGGCTTACTTTCACCAAAGTCAAGCAGTGATGAAGGGGGAGAGTGGAGATAAAACACGTTGTTTTTTATTCCTTTATTCAGACATGCCAGTTATCTGTAGACGAGTCAATTTTATTTTTTTTTAAATTATTGATTCCGATACAATTAAACTGGAAATGTACATTGGACCATGTTACATTCATAATCCCCAGACTGTATAAAGGCATGTCATAATTGTGTAGCGGACAGCAAACAAACAAAGGCATTCCAAAGCCTTTTCATCCACTAAAGGGGATGAAACTTCGCCTTGATGTGATCAGGTTTTTTATCTGATCAGGCCTTACATAAACGAATGCCTTTTGCTATCAGATAAGAATAAAAAACAATTTCCAGCACTCTTTGTGATAAAGGCCCTTGCAGAGAAGTTGACCCCCATCACCAGATCACCTATTGTTTACCCAGGCTTCACATTTCTAAGACCTAGGTGTGAATGACTACAAGACATCTCAGGACCAGTAAGCCGGTTCTGTTGATTGGCCTGGCCATTTGGCTGGAGCAACTGAAACAAAGAAATGCTCCAAAAGAAATGACAAATCTTCACATACATACTTTTACTCGTGAAATGGACACACAATTACATCACATCTACTCCATATCAATTTGCAGAATTGGACAGGTTGGACTCGAGATGGCGCCGAGTATGGCTGCTGCGTTGCGAGCTCCAAAACAACATTGTAGTTTTTTGTTTGTTTTGTTTACAGTTCTTATGTTTTTTGTCTTTGATGTTGTCTGCCTTATTGTCTACAACAGACAAACACTTTTGGACATTGGTTCTGCAATTACACACCGTAAACCGACTTCAAATTCCTCAATGCCGACCCGCTGTCTGGGCTGCCCGGCCGCGAAAATGCAGAAGGAAAAGGGGAAACAGAGCCGGCGTTCTCATCAGAGTAAGATGTCGTGCAAATTGACCCCTGCTACCCAGTATTCTACTGGCAAATGTTCAGTCTCTGGACAACAAACTCTGCGAGCTGAGAGCGCGGATCTCTTTCTAACGAGAGACGAGGGACTGCTGCATTATCTGCCTTACAGAAATTTGGATGTCTGCGGAGATTCCAGACTCAGCCATCGAACCCGCGGGGCTCTCCGTGCACCGAGCGGACAGAGCGAAAGATCTCTCAGGTAAAAGCAGAGGTGGTGGTGTATGTTTTATGATCAACAAATCCTGGTGTGATCAGAGGAACGTACATTCTATCAAGTCTTTCTGCCCTCCTGATCTGGAATTTCTCATGCTTCTGTGTCGACCATTCTGGCTACCGAGGGAATTCACAGCGGTCATTATCACAGCTGTGTACATCCCCCCCACAAGCCGACACAGACTGGGCGCTCAAGGAACTGTACGGGATTATAAACGAGCAGGAAACCACGCACCCTGAGGCCATGTTCATTGTGACCGGGGACTTTAACAAAGCCAATTTTAAATCGATTGCACCAAAATACCACCAACACATCAGTTTTAACACACGAGGGGACTCTCCCTTCCGGGATGGCTACAAATCCCTCCCCCGCCCACCATTTGGCAAATTGGACCACTCTTCCATTCTGCTTCTGCCCGCTTACAGGCAGAAACTGAAATGGGAAACACCCACCCTCAGAACGATCCAGTGTTGGTCAGACCAGTCAGATTCTATGCTACAAGACTGTTTTGATCACGCGGACTGGGAGATGTTCCGGTCCGCCTCTGATGACGACATCGAGGTTTACGCTGATAGCGTAACGTGTTTCATCAGAAAATGCGTAGAGGATGTTGTTCCATCCAAAACAATACTGATCTACCCGAACCAGAAACCTTGGATTAATAGCAATGTTCGCGCGGCACTTCATGCGCGGACCTCCGCTTTTAATTCCGGGTACACAGAGGAGCATAAACAAGCCAGTTATGCCCTCAGAAAAACTATCAGAGCAGCAAAATGTAACTTTAAAGGGAATAAAAACTCCGCCGTGAACACCGCTGCCTCTCTCCCGGATGAGCTAAATACTTTTTATGCACGGTAAGAGGGAAATAACACAGCCCTCACAGAGAGAGCTCTCACGGCCGGACCTACAGAGGTTAGTTCACTCTCCGTCTCTGTAGCGGATGTAACCCGATCCTTCCGATGGGTGAATATCCGTAAAGCCGCGGGTCCAGACGGCATTCCGGGCCATGTCATCGGAGCTTGTGCGAACCAACTGGCTGGTGTTTTTACAGACATTTTCAACCTTTCCCTCTCTTTGTCTGTAGTCCCCACATGCTTTAAAACGTCCACCATTGTGCCTGTACCAAAGCAATCCAAAATCACTTGCTTAAATGACTGGTGTCCTGTTGCTCTGACCCCCATCAATCAGCAAATGCTTTGAGAGACTAATCAGAGATTACATCTGCTCTGTGCTGTCTCCATCACTGGACCCATTGCAGTTTGCTTACCGCAACAACTGCTCCACTGATGATGCCATTGCATCTACAATACACACTGCTCTCTCCCACCTGGAAAAAAGGAACACTTATGTGAGAATGCTGTTTGTAGACTACAGCTCAGCATTCAACACCATAGTGCCCTCCAAGCTTGATGTGAAACTTCGGGCTCTGAGCTTAAACAACTCGCTGTGCAGCTGGATCCTGGACTTCCTGTCAAGCAGACGCCAGGTGGTTAGAATGGGCAGCAACATCTCATCACTGACCCTCAACACTGGAACCCCACAGGGCTGTGTTCTTAGCCCACTCCTGTATTCCCTGTACACACATGACTGTGTGGCAACACATAGCTCCAATGCCATCATTAAGTTTGCTGATGATACGACGGTGGTAGGTCTGATCACTGACAATGATGAAACAGCCTACAGAGAGGAGGTGCACACTCTGACACGCTGGTGTCAGGAGCACAATCTCTCCCTCAACATCAGTAAGACAAAGGAGCTTGTGGTGGACTTCAGGAGAAGAGATAGAGAACACAGCCCCATCACCATCAACGGAGCACCAGTGGAGAGAGTCAGCAGCTTCAAGTTCCTGGGTGTCCACATCACTGAGGAACTCACATGGTCCGTCCACACTGAGGCCGCTGTGAAGAAGGCTCATCAGCACCTCTTCTTCCTGAGACAGCTGAGGAAGTTTGGAATGAACCGCCACATTCTCACACGGTTCTTCACCAGCACTGTAGAGAGCATCCTAACTGGCTGCATCTCCGCCTGGTACGGCAATAGCACCGCCACAACCGCAAAGCCCTGCAAAGGGTGGTGCGAACTGCCAGACACGTCATTGGAGGTGAGCTTCCCTCTCTCCAGGACATATACACCAGGCGGTGTGTGGAAAAAAGCTCGGAGGATCATCAGAGACTCCAGCCACACGAGCCATGGGCTGCTCTCACTGCTACCATCAGGCAAGCGGTATCGCAGCATCGGGACCAGCACCAGCCGACTTCATGACAGCTTCTTCCCCCAAGCAGTCAGACTTTTGAACTCTTGATCTCTCACGATCAATATACATCAGCACTGCACTTTATTAGTTTTATTATCTCACACTGGACTGTCATAAATTATATTCTCTTAACAACACACTGGCAACTGACTATCAACCGACAGCCTGAATGTCAATACAGTACAATACAACCTACTGTACATTTTTTATTGTATAATGTGTATTCTATATTGTGTATTGTATAATGTACATTGTTATTATTTGTATATTGTGTTGTGTGTAATTGTGTATATTAGATTTTAAATTGTGTTGTGTAAATTTGATGTTTATTGTAGATTGGTATGTCTCATCACTGTCACGACTGCTATGTTGCTTGGAACTGCACCCAAGAATTTCACACGCTATTGCACTTGTGTATATGGTTGTGTGACAATAAAAGTGATTTGATTTGAATGGTAAATGCTTAGAAATAACTATTTGCGACAACAGTTCGCACAAACTGAGCTGTTAATGCATAAATTAATGTATAGTTCAGCCTTTCAACATATTTGGACTCTTGGGGTGCTTTCACACTAGCACTTTTCGTGCACACCTGGGTTCGAGTTGCATCAAAGTTTGTTTTGTTTGGGTGGTGTGAATGCTGCTTTCGGTACTCTGGTGCACACCCATGAACCGCACCCAAGTCTGCTTGAAAAGGTGGTCTGTGAACTCCATTACGGTTCACTGCCGCACCAAAACTGTACTAAATAGTGGAAGTGAACCGATATTGATGACAAATAATTTGCGTCTTTGCAGGCTCCCGATCACAATTACGATGGTTTAATGCATTTCTCATACCTGCTTGTGTCTAAATAAATCACCTTCAGAGAGCAGCTCACATTCTTCACATCTCGGCTTACATCCGTCAAACACTAACATTCATCACATCATTGCACATTCAATGCATCCGTTGAAGACAAACACAATTGTCATTTTGTGCATGTGAACACATTTGTGTGTTTTGGTGTTACCTAGTTACAGTGGTAAACGACTTTCTCTTGTGCATATGTTGATGACACAATCGGGTCATGGTTCATACTCAACTATGATGTGAAAAGAGACCAGCGGGTGCAGGGGGAGGAAACGAACTCTGGTTCGGTCCAAACAATCCAACCACTTGTGAAAGCACCCTTAATGTTCGTCGCAATGCAAATGAGTTCTACTCCGGGATAAAGGAACTTCTGCACCGACATAAGGGCTTCATCTTCGTGTTCTAGATTGCAAAAATCCTCTCAGTGCTCCAGGAGATCAGCATTTCTCAACTCTTCGTGTTCCAAACTGTTAAAACAGAATCCAGAACCTCCTCCACTGCGATGGAACCTAGCAAACCAGTGCAAGATGTCTCCATCACCGAACTTGTCACTCAGTCTAGCAGAATATAAAAATCACTATCCAAACTTCCTTCCAGAAACCTTTGCATTAGAGTATACTATCAGTTTTTTTTTAAATGATTTTCTGATGTGCTTTAGATTGCATAATCTGTGTACCAAATGTTTTACAAATAATCTTATTATTTGTTTAATTAAAGATAAGGTCTTCACCTTATTAGTTTAAAGAGAAACATCTGCTGATCAGGAACTAACACGACAACAGCAAACAATTGTGTGAGGGATTCAGATCTATCTTTCCTACCACACTCATTGGGTGGTCTCACCAACCTGGGGGGGGGGCGGAGGGAGACAGGGGAGTAGGAGGGGGAGACAAGGGGAGGGGTCACCTGGACCAGGGAAGGGGTTTGGGCGGGGCTCCTCCCCACTTCCGGGGAGCCAGGACTGGGAGGAATGGAGGGGGGAGAGTGAGACACGGGGTGGAGAGGTAGAAGAGGGAGAGGAAGAAAACAACACTGCATCGCTGCCTCCTGGAAACGCCACCGTGTAGTCCTCTGCCAATTGAATGGCCTCTTCCAGCGACGCCGGGTGATGGGACTGGACCCACTCGGACATTCCTTGAGGAAGTTGGGAGATGAACTGCTCCAGTACCACCAGATTGACGACATCCACGGAGCTGTTGGGCAAAAGCGAACGGGTGGCCGTGATTCCCGAAGCTCGGGGATCTGAAGAGCTGACCACTCTGCTCAGGGCTACAACCAACCCATTGCTGGATGGCCTTCTTCAGATAGTGGTAGTTAAGGAGGCTGTCGGCGGAAAGTTGCTGTGCCGTTATGTGTGCCTCCCTGGAGAGTAATGTCAATAAGTGGGCCACCCACTGGTCGGGAGGCCACTTCCATACCTCAGCTGTTTTCTCGAACAAATTGAGGAAGGCCTTCATGTCATCATCCGGCCCCATCTTCATCAGGGTCATGGGTGGGATGGGCTCTGGGGGGGGGGGGGTCGCAGCGCCAGCCCCATCTCTGGCAATCAGGCTCCAGAGCCCCTGCCGGTTCTCTGCTTGTGCCTGGAGCAGGATTTGGAAATGCTGTTCCTGCTCCAGGTGTACCTCCATGAGGGCTTGATGCTGATTTTGTTGGATGCTGGCGAGGGTCTTGAACACTTCGTCCAGCGGTGAGGACTCCATAATGGCGTTCGGCACCACTGTGATAGAGCTGAGTTCTTGGGCAATGGAGGAGTCAGGAGACAGCGAACAGTTGAGGTGAGTATTTATTTTCTCTTCCACACACAAAATGGTAAATAAAATTGGCTCTCAGTAGCCGACGCAAAGGCTTCCAGTATCCCAAAAGAACTAAACAAATACAGTCTCTTAATATGACATGGCCAGACACTCAGACACCACTTCCTTCTGCCACTCTGACGTGTGCCTTATCAGGTCTCCCTCCGCCATCACTATAATGAGAGACAGGTGTTAATTACAACCCAGGTGACGAGCCTGAATACTTCTCCCACAGACAGACACATGACCACGCCCCCCATGCCACACCTGGCTTAAACCAGATGAATATATTGGTTTAAATGAATCTACCCTCCCAAGTTATTGTTATAAACATGAGTCTCACCTGAAGGGTCGAGGAGGAGGTGCTGCTGCAATTTAAGTTTTTGGTGTTACTCGGAGGACAGGATGTAAGTTTGTCTTTTGAAATAATAATGCTTAATATGACACCGTCAGATATAAATAAAAAAATCTGTCGTCTTTTGCCCTTGCTACAGTATTTAGATCACCCCCCACTGTATTCTGATTTCCTTGGTGAATTTTCACATTTTCTATCAGATCTAGTAGTTACTGTGGATAGAGCTTTAATTGTTGGTGACTTCAACTTTCACATAGATAATGAAAATGACACATTGGGGTTAGCATTTTATTGATATTCTCAACTCTTTTAGAATCAGACAAATTATGACAGGGTCAACTCATTGCCGTAATCATACGCTAGATTTAATTCTGTCATATGGAACTGATGTTGATACTATAGAAATTCTGCCACAGAGCAATGACATCTCAGATCATTACCTTGTCTCTTATGATGTGATCAGCTAATGTTCTCTACACCATTTTATCATTCAGGTAGAACAATTCTTTCGACCACTAAGGATAGCTTCACTAATAATCTTCCAGATTTATCTCATATACTCAATAAGCCAAAAAGTCTAGAAGAACTTGATGTAATAACAGTTATTGGAGCGCAAGTGGAAGAATACAAAATTAGAGGTATTTCGCAGTGCATGGAAGGATAGTAACTGTAGCTACAGACAGGCACTAAAAGCTGCCAGGTCAGCATATTTTAGTAAACTCATAGAAAATAACCACAACAATCCTAGGTGTTTATTCAGTACTGTGGCTAAATTGGTTAGGAATAAAGCCTTGACTGAACCAGATATTCCATCACAGTAAAATAGTAATGACTTCATGAATTTCTTTACTGATAAAATTGAAATAATCAAAAATAAATTTGGAATTATGCAACTGTCTGTCTCAGTACCTCAGAAAACAGTGTCTCATAATTTTCCACACAAGCAACTTCAATCCTTCACTGTCATAGGTCATGAAGAGCTAACAAAACTTATTGAAACATCAATAGCCACAACATCCATGTTAGATCCAATACCAACTAAGCTCTTAAAAGAGGTATTCCCTGTAATCTCAGAACCTCTTCTTAATATTTTTAACTCCTCGCTATCCTTAGGACATGTCCCAAGAAACTTTAAAATGGCAGTTATCAAACTGCTTATTAAGTAGCCAAAGCTTGATCCTGGAGAATTAGCTAATTATAGACCAATTTCAAATCTCGCGTTTATGTCAAATACTAGAATAGATAGTGTTCTCCCAACTATGTTATACAGAGAAATAGTACAGTATATATGAACAGTTTCAGTCAGGATAAGCTGCTTTATTTAGGTCTGCCGGAACCAGAAACATTTATCATTATCTATAACTCTGCAAAAAATTTAATGGCATCTGTGCTAATATTATTCTATTTGTTTCCCTGTCTCAGCCTCTGGATTCATATCCCGAGGTTACCATAGCCGGCCAGATCCAGCTCCGTTCCTGCTTGGTGTCAGACTCCACTGCTATGTGTCTCTGAGTGATGATGACTAAATGCAGCCGGTGCCAGCCAGACATCACTTCAGTCTATTACGATGAACTTTAGAGGATGAACCGATGCCAACTCCAACCGTAAGTCATGGGATACTTCATATGCCACTGCCTGAACATTGGACTTAGGATAGTCCTCACCGAAATGACCTGCCAGTTGAACTGTGGTGCACCTCATTGATCTCTGCCTGCATCACTTTGGTCTAATGATGGAATACTGTCTTAAAATGGAATACATAGAATCCTACTAACAAAGGACAATGCATCAATGTGAACTTCTGCAGTTAATCCAGGATGAACTTCAAAGACATTAGTCGTTAATCTTACAGTTCATACAAAATTTTATTTAAACACTGGCCCTTAACACTTACTTAGTTTACTAATTTTTAACCATGCCTTGCACTGCACATAAATAACTAATAATGTCATTTATTCATGCTGTTTAGCCAGAGGGGAACTGGCCCCCACTGTGAGCCTGGTTTCTCCCAAGGTGTTTATTTTTTTTTATTTTTTTTTTTGTTAATTTTTTTATTGACTCAAACATATAACAAAGAAAAAACTCAACATATATACATTGAGTCAACATTTAACCCCCACTATTACCCCTCCCCAATCACCAACCCCACCCAACCCCCAACGAACACCCCTGTGGTCACAAATATAATACACACACACACACACACACACACACAGACACACACACACACAAAAAAGAAACTATAATAATCATATTTAATTAAAACAAAACCTCTCTCTCCGCAGCCCCTCCCTGAGAGTCCCCCAAAAACACCAAATACCTGTCCCACTTCCTAGCAAACAAATCTCGAACCCCCAGCCCTCTGCTCGACATCTCCTCAAAAGCCGCCACCCTCCCAATCTCCACACACCACTCCGGAAATGAGGGAGAACCATCTGTCTTCCATCCCCTTAAAATAATCTGCCTGCCAATCACAATACTGGTCAGGACCCAATTTTTTATGTGTTTGTCCCCCAAATTTATGACCGCTCCATCGCCCAGAATACAGAGTCTGGGGCAAAATGAAATTAGAGTGCCCAAAACATCACATATGACACTGAACCTTCAACCAAAACACTTGGATCTTAACACACCCCCAAAAAACATGGGTTGTGTCTCCATCTTCTGATTGGTGTCGCCAGCAGGTGGGTGTGTCTTTAAGACCAAGCCTATATAATCTAGAGGGGGTCCAATTAGAATCCTATCCCACACTCCCTCCTCCAATACCAAGTTTAAATCTTTCTCCCATAATCGCTTAAGAGAATTTGAAGTTCCATCCCCCAGATTCTGAATTAGCAGGAGTAATACAATGATACCTCATAACTTTTTCCAAAAGCAGTAATCACCTCTCCCAGAGTATCTGCAGCTTTAGGGGGGTGTATGCCACTCCCAAAAACAATACAGAGCAGGTGGCACAGCTGTAAATACCTAAAGAATTGAGATCTGGGAATCCCAAAATGTTGAACCAAATTTTCAAAAGGTTTCAATACTCCACTCTCATATAGGTCACCGAGTGTAGTAACCGCTCACAATCCACTCTGACCAGCAGAAAGGGGACTTATTAATACATAATTTAGCCATATGCTTAAAGCAAAATTTAAATAAATGTCTGAATTAAACACACTGCACACTTTTGTCCATACCGAGTGCAAATGCGAGATAACGGGGTGTAACTTAACCTCTCCGGTTAGTTTGATAGAAAGGCTTTGCAATGGTGAAATGGGGGTAAGAACTTCCTGTTCAATACAAAACCAGGGAGGGGCTCTCTCAGGTGGAAGCGACCAATGAGGCAAATGTCTGAGACCGAATGCATAATAATAAAACAAAATCTTGGGTAGGCCTAGCCCACATTTGTCGGTCGGCCTATATCAAATTGCTTGAAATAAGAGAGGGGGACATCTACAGGGAGAGATTGTAGCAGATAGTTAAATTTTGGAATACAATTCATTTTAATAACATTAACCTTCCCAATCATAGATACATGTAATGAAGCCCACCTGCCCACATCGCTCAAACCTTTTTATTAATGAGTCAAAGTTAACTAAAATCAGACAAATTTGTTGGGAATAAAATGTCCAAATACTTAATGCCCTGTTTGGGCCACTGGAAGGTGCCCAGCTGGAAAGCTGTTACTGGGCAGTATGCTGTCAGAGCCAAAGCTTCGGATTTACACCAATTGACTTTGTATCCTGAGAACTTGGAAAATAAATTAATAATTCTGTGGAGGCAGGCATAGATCTAGTAGGGTCAGAGACAAATAATAAAATATCATCCGCATAAAGCAAAAGCTTATGTGCCATACCTCCCATCACCACCCCTGGAAAATCATCCTCCTTTCTTATCGCAGCTGCTAATGTTTCCAGGGCCAGACAGAACAATAAGGGAGAAAGAGGGCAACCCTGCCAGGTGCCCCTATTCAGAGTAAAATAATCTGAAATTAATCAATTTGTTTGTACCACTGCGACCGGGTGACTATAAAGTAACTTAATCCATCCAATAAAAGTTTTCCCGAACCCATATATTTCCAAAATCTTAAAAAGATAATCCCATTTTACCATATCAAATGCCTTTTTGGCATCAAGTGAGATGGCAGTGACCGGAGTCTGATCATTCGCCACTCTAATGTTATCAGAAGAGCTGTGGCCCTAATAAACCCCACCTGATCTATATGTATAAGAGATGTCATAACTTAATCGGTCAGCCAGAATTTTTGACAATATTTTTACATCTAGCTGGATCAGTGAAATTGGATGGTAACTCTTAAACTCGCTTGGATCTTTGTCCTTTTTAAGAATCAGACTCATCTGGGCTTGTGTCATGGTTGGCGGAAGCTTTCCATTCTTTTTTGTTATTAATTTTTTTTATTGATCCATAAATTAACACAAGAAATACAACAACATCTATATAATGAATCAAAAACTTTTAACATTAAACCCCCACTATATCCCCTCCCCCTACCAAACTCTAAAACCACCCTGACCCCCCCACGAACACCCCTGTGGTCAATAGAATATAGACACACACACACAGAAAACTAAAACAACAACATAAAATAACATACAATAATCAAGTATAATAATAATAAAATAAAAAAAACTAAAAAAAAAACCTTTAAATTACTCCCTCCACCGCCCCACCTTGAGAATCCCTCAAAAATGCTAAATAATTGCCCCATTTCTTATTGTAAGTTTCCCTAACCCCCATCCTAATACTCGACCCCTCCTCGAAGGCAGCCACCCTCCCCATCTCCGCGCACCACTCCGGGAATGAGGGTGTTCCATCTGACTTCCAACTCCTCAAAATAACCTGTCTACCAATCATCACACCGGTCAAAACCCAGTCCTTCATGTGCTTATCTACCAAATCCATGACCTCCCTATCACACAAAATACAGAGTCTGGGGCAGAACAAGACCTGAGTGCCCAACACATCACACACAAAACTTTGCACCTTCAGCCAAAATTCTTGGATCTTAAGGCACCTCCAAAAAGCATGGATGGTGTCTCCATCTTCAGTATGGCATCGCCAGCAGATGGGTGTGTCCTTAAGACCAAGCCTATACAATCTAGAGGGGGTCCAATAAAATCTATGTAAAATCTTAAATTGCATAAGGCGAACCCTTGCATCTCTAGTTGCAGACTTTGTTTTTTAGAATCCTTGCCCACACTCCCTCCTCCAAAACCAAGTTTAAATTTTTCTCCAATAATCTTTTAAAAGAATTTAAAGCTCGGTCCCCCAGACTCTGAATTAACAAGGAGTAATACACTGATGCCTCATGACCCTTCCCAAAAGCAGCAATCACCACTTCCAGAGTATCTGCCGCTCTAGGAGGGTGTATGCTACTCCCAAAAACAGAGCAGAGCAGGTGGCGCAGCTGTAAATACTTATAAAACTGAGATCTGGGAATCCCAAAATGTTGAACCAAATTTTCAAAAGATCTCAATACTCCACTCTCATATAGGTCACCAAGTGTATTAATCCCCCCTCACAATCCAATCTGACCAAAAGAAAGGGGACTTATTAATGCATAGTTTAGGGTTCTGCCATATGCTCGAGGCAACATTTAAATAAATATCAGAATTAAACACTCTGGACACTTTTGTCCATATCGAGTGTAAATGCAAAATAGCGGGGTGTGACTTAACCTCTCCAGCTAGTTTAATCGAAAGGCTTTGCAGTGGTGAGATAGGGGCAAGAACTTCCTTTTCAATACAAAACCAGGGAGGAGCTCTCTCAGGTGGAAGCGACCAATGAACCAAATGTCTAAGACTGAATGCATAATAATAAAATAAAATCTTGGGTAGGCCTAACCCACCTTTGTCAATCGGCCTATGTAATTTACTGAAATTTAACCTGGGACGCTTACCATTCCAAACGAAGGACTTCACTATGCTATCAAATTGCTTAAAATAAGAGAGAGGGACATCTACAGGGAGAGATTGTAGCAGATAGTTAAATTTTGGAATGCAATTCATTTTAATAACATTGACCTTCCCAATCATCGATAAATGTAATGAAGCCCACCTGTCCACATCATTCGAAAACCTTTTTATTAAGGGATCAAAATTAACTCTGACTAAATCAGACAAATTTGCTGGGAATAAAATTCCCAAATACTTAATTCCCTGTTTGGGCCACATGAAGGCACCCGGCTGGAAAGCCGTTACTGGACAGTACTCTGTCAAAGCCAATGCTTCGGATTTAGACCAATTAACTCTGTATCCTGAGAATTTGGAAAAGGAGTTAATAATTTTGTGGAGGCAAGGCATGGATCTAGTGGGGTCGGAGACGAATAATAAAATATCATCTGCGTAAAGCAGAAGCTTATGCGCTACACCTCCCGCTGTCACCCCTGGAAAATCATCCTCCTTTCTTATCGCGGCTGCTAATAGTTCCAGGGCAAGACAGAACAATAATGGGGAAAGAGGGCAACCCTGCCGGGTGCCCATATCCAGAGTAAAATAATCTGAAATTAACCCATTTGTTTGTACCGCTGCTACAGGGTGTCTATAAAGTAACTTAATCCAATCAATAAATGTATTCCCGAACCCATACCTTTCCAAAATCTTGAAAAGATAATCCCATTCTACCATATCAAAAGCCTTTTCGGCGTCAAGAGAGATGGCAGCAACCGGAGATGTTTATTTGCTACTGACCACACGATATTAATGAAACGCCTAATATTATCAGAAGAACTACGGCCTCGAATAAACCCCACCTGATCTATATGTATAAGAGATGTCATAACTTAATCGATTAGCCAGAATTTTGGACAACATTTTTATATCTAACTGGATCAGCGAAATTGGGTGGTAACTTTTACACTCGCTTGGATCTTTATCCTTTTTTAGAATCTGACTGATCCGGGCTTGTGTCATGGTTGGCGGAAGCTTTCCATTCTTTAATGAATCAGTATAAACTTCTAACAAAAGTGGCGCCAGTTCTGTAGCATAAGATTTGAAAAACTCAGCGGCAAAGCCGTCAGGCCCTGGAGCCTTGCCTGTAGGCAGGGACTTAATTACCTCATCAAGCTCCTCCAAGGTTATCTCAGAATCAAGAGTTTTTTTGCTCATTCGTCAGTTTAGGGAGATCTAATGGTCCCACAAAGTTCCTAATATCTCCATCAGTAGACGAAGACGTGAACCTATAGAGATCAAGATAGAACTCTTTAAAAGCATTATTAATATCAATAGCCGAGGTAAATTTCACTGAGGGAATGATAGAAAAAGACTCAAAGTATCTGAGATTAAGATATTTGCAATTGAGCAATCAACAACAGATGAAATAAGGGATTTGGATATTTAAAAAAAATCTATTCTAGAATAAATCTTGTGGACTGATGAAAAAAATGTATAGTCCCTACCAGATGGGTTCAAAGGTCTCCAAATGTCTGTAAGACCAAGATTTGTACACATCCTGTGAAGCATCAATGTTGCTCTAGGGGATTTGCACACTTGCTTCACTATGATCAAGCACCGAGTCCATCAAAAGATTAAAGTCTCCTCCCAATATTATATCATGAGGGGTGCCAACGGTTTGCAACATCCCTTCAAGATCTATAAAAAAGCCATGATCATCAGCGTTAGGTGCGTAAATATTAGCCAAAATCAACCTTTGCCCTTGAATTTCAGCTAAAACAATAATTACTCTTCCTAATTTCTTTGCTCTGTTTGAGACATTTGAATTGTAGATGTTTATTTACCAATATAATGACTCCCTTGCTCTTACTTGAGCCAACACTAAAGAAAACATGTCCACCCCATATCTTCCCAAATTTTTCAGCTTCCTGCGGGGAGAGATGTGTTTCTTGAAGAAACGCTATATCATATTTCTTATGTTTAGGAAAAGTAATAACCTTCCTTCTTTTTATGGGGTGCCCCAACCCATTCACATTCCATGTAGAGAGAGATAGTACACTCATATTAACATTTGACATTTTGATATAGTAAAAAAAAAAAAAATTGTGTGTCAAACAAAATTATATAGACCACATTCCCCAATAGTGAAACGATTAACCCCGCGCACGACAGCGCCAACCGGCGACAATCCCTCTAAACTCAAAAGGTCCATGTACGCCAATGAGTCCCCACGACAACTTTGCCATCGGATTGCTCAATTTTGCCTCACAAATTTGAGGCGAAATTACATTAAATACTTTGTAAAATAAACCCAGTCAATAGGAAGAATGAACACTAAGAACGTGTAGATTCATTCACAGAACTGTTTTAAAGGTGTGATCTTCCACAAGACAAATTCCAGCTGATATAAAACCGTTCATATTCCTCGGACAGACAAACGAATGTTCAGTGAGCCAGCTGTTATGAGTTCAGCGGATGACGTAATCATTCCAATGTCCCATAAAAAAAAAAACTCAACAAAACAAACTACAGCCAGCAGGAGGAATAAGCACGAAGAATGAACAGATTAATCCACAGCTGTTCCAAGGAGTGTTATTCAATAGAACAAGCTCCAGCCGCTAGGCGGAACCAATACAAAAAGAAACAACACTGGCATCCCGGTTCCCCGGATGGTCGAGTCAATTCACTCGGAGGCTGCATAAAAGTATATACCATGACTTACATAATCCGTCGGCTTCATAAAAAACATCCTTTGTGTGAGCAGCATGAAGATATTTTGCGGTCATCCGTAGTGTCCACTCTCAATCTGTCGGGGAACTTCAATGCAAAAGTAATCATTTATCAATGCAAAAGTTTCTTTAAGGAAAAGTGTTATTCACAAAACAAGCTCCAGCCGCTCGGCGGAGCCAACGCAAAAAATCCAATATGTTGCCCAGCATCCTCAAGAGTTAGTACAGCGAGTCAGGCCCACTCACATGAGAAACATCCAATGGTTTACTCAGTCATTGATTCTATAAAAGACATTGCCAGATTTGGACATGTGAATACTTTGCGACTGACGTTTCTATTCTCAGTTTGGCAGGAAACATCAGAGCAAACGAGATGTTTTTCTGATGTAAGAGTTTCTTACATTCCTTGAACCGATCGCGTTTCTCTCGTCGAACTCGCAAAGTCCAGGAACAAGAAAATATTATGGTTCTTCCAAGAAAGCTTCCCTTTGCTCCTCGCCTGGATCTTTAAAAAAGATCTTTATCGGATGATCTCAGAAATCTGGCCAGAATCGATCTGGGCCTGTCTCCCTCAGCAGATCTGTGAGACGGGACTCTGTGAGCTCGCTCGATTTCCAGCTTGTGGCCTGTGATGTCGAGCAGACACGGGAAAAACTCGTCTAGGAATTTCACCATATCTCTGCCCTCCTCAAGCTCAGGAATTCCAACAATTCGAACGTTATTCCTGCGTCTTCTATTTTCAAGATCTTCAAGCTTTTCAAGGAGATGTTCCAGATCAACTTTGGTCGCGGGTGGATTAGCGGTTAATTCCCTCTCCGAAGATTCCAGAAAATCGATTCGTTTTTCAACATCAGTCACTCTTGTACCTAACTCGGAGAATTTTATTTCCATCACCGTGATCTATCTACGTATTACAGCGAGATCCTCCAAGTCAGCAAGAATCTTCGTCAACATCACCGACATGTTGGACAACTGACGCTGGATCTCCTCTCTCGCCGCGCCATCCAAACCGAGTCCCCGGTCTGTAGGCCTGTCGGGGCTTTCATCCTGAACACGTAAATGTCTTTTAATGTCTCCCGAGCCCGAGGATTTTGACTTCTTTGCCATGTTTTGCAACAAAGGGCAAATGTGTAACTGGGTGTAACAAAGTTCACCAGATTATAATATGAAAATAATCGAAAATTCAGCAAAGTGCGCAGAGCTCGTCGCTCACACGTCTGCTTCTTGCATGGCGTCCAGCCTCTCGGTCGAAGCTTTCCATTCTTTAATGATTCCATATAAACTTAACAAAAGTGGAGCCAGTTCTGTAGTATAAGATCTAAAAAATTCAGCAGCAAAGCCATCTGGCCCTGGAGTCTTGCCTGTAGGCAAGGCCTTAATTACCTCACCAAGCTCTTCCAAGTTTATCTCAGAATCAAGAGAATTTTTTTGCTCAGTCGTCAGTTTAGGGAGTTCTAATGGTTCCACAAAGTTCCTTATATCTTCATCAATAGATGAAGATGATCTATAAAGATCAAGATAAAATTCTTTAAAAGCATTATTAATATCAATGAGCAGATTTCACTGAGGAAGTGGTAGATTAATACTCTCTCTGCTATATGTATCTAGCCAAAAGCTTCCCTGCTTTGTCCCCCGACTCAAAGTATGACTGTCTTGCCCTGAATAGCCAAAACTCCACCTTCCATGACAAAATAGTATTATATCTGTATTTCTATTGGGTCAATTCTCTGAGGCCATCAGACAACATTCGATGCTTCAGCTCAGCCTCTGCACTTTTAATATTCCCTTCCATCTCCACGAGTTCACGTGCTTTGGATTTTTTGGTGAATGATGCATAATGTATGATCCGGCCCCTAAGAACCGCCTTAAGTGCCTCCCAAGCCACGCCCACAGAGGATACTGAGGACCAGTTGGTCTCCATATAAACATTGATTTCAGCCTTTAACATTTGTTGAAATTCAGGATTTTGCAAAAAGGATACATTAAAGCGCCAACTATATGATTTATTTTTCTCCGTATGTGGCAACACCTCTAAACTCACCAGGGCGTGATCTGAGACTTGGATTACTCCAATTGAGCAGTCAACAACAATGACAATGATATATATAATTTACTATTTTTTTTATTATTATTATTTGCTTTTCTCCAACACTCCAACAACTTGTAAAATTCTTGGTAGGAATGGAGATTCCGTCAAGAGGCTTGTAGGTTGAAGTGGTCTGTGCTAATCATCCAAGATCATCCACATGTTTTCAAACCCTCCGCTTGCCTGGTCACTACAATACATTCAAAGAGTTTTCGATGAATTTGGAAGATAAGTGACACTGGATTTTGGTTATTGTTTTACCGTTCCAAAACAATCATTAATGGCTAAGGATTCAAAATAAATTTCTGTGTTCAAGCTTCTGTCCACTATCCAAGTTCATGTCTATGTCATGATTTCATTAAAGTGATTCATGTCACATATGAAGTGGCATAAGTTTGTTAGTTTGCCAAACATTCATAGTGTAGCCAAAAATGTTATTTGTGAAGAGTGTGTTCACTTAAAAAACAGTTCTACAGAGAACCCCATCTGATAAGTTTCAAAACATTCATTAATTGGGAATGGTTTGGTAATACTTTACAATAAGTTTCCTTTTGTTAACATGAGTTAATGCATTAGGTATAATGAAAAAACACAACAAAAGGCTACAGTATATTTTTTTACAGCATTAGTAACCTTTGTTAATGTTAAGTAATACAGTTGTTCATTATTAATATTTAAATTAATTAATTGAATCTAACTCATTAAAACCTCATATGGGGCTCCAGTAAATGTAGTGTGCTACGTTTAGGAGCGGGTTTGGTTATCAGCAATAATTAATAATTATCAAAGATAATTATTAATTATTAAAATCAATAGAACATTGATGAGAATCAATGTTAGCTTTTCCTAATCCTTTAAATCAACAATTATCAAAGATGAGACAAGAAAACACAAGAAAAAGGATTTATTACTTTTACTTATGCTTTTATTGAACTCATGTACATTTTAATATTAATGAAGAATGGAAAAAGAAAACATGGTGGTGACTAAAGATTAACATTGCTTGTCTTGTTTGTTTATAACAATTTAAATGGAATTCTTTAAGAAATGGGGTACACGATTGGCTAAAATTAATATAATGATTGGAATAACAAACCTTGTGGAAGGCATAATATTCTGTAGTGTGATACCATTAGTAAAATCATTCTTGATCCGTGCAACGGTGAAGCAGATGACATTGATCAATGTGAATGGTCCAATGCAATGACACCTACTCTGGATGGACAGAAATACCAGATTGGGAGGAAATTGATTCCTCCAATTAAGATATGTATGAGAAGATGAATGATGAGCCACACCCTGGGTGTAAGTGCTAGCCTAACCTCTCCCCAAAGGGTGACCCTCTATGATGCGCAAAGTATCTGGGTTGAAGATATCTACACTACAAAAAAGAACTCTTAATATGATGATGAATATTTTGTTTTATGTTTGATATACTCCTACATAACTGTGACAACCAAAGACAAGGCTGAACCAATTGCACGCTCATGCTTGCAGTATAACATGCTTATAGGTTTCATTTATTGAATGAAGGAATAATGAGACAGAAACTTTTACTACATTCTTAATCAAACTTGAATAGAGACGTTTGATTCGGAAATCTCCACCGGAGTGCGGTTGCATAATCTGGTCATTTGGTGGTGAAGCTGTGTGACTTAACTAAGTCGCTAGAAAGCATAACTGAGGAGACTGAATTATGAAACTGCACTCTGAATAAGGACAGTGAAGGTGAGACTTATATAAGTCTCAGAGGGGGGATAATGTAGAATATTTTTATCAAGTTGAGTATAAATTAATCAAGTATAATCAATGTTAATATAGCCATTTTACTCTACAATTATTTCTGATTTTCAAGCATGAATCTTAGTGTGTGTGTGGAGAAGCCTGTGTAGGAAAGGAATGTGCTCACATATAGTAAACTGCTCTCATGACTGCTGAGAAAATATATGTTGAGGTTCCTCCACAGGTGTCTCCTGTCCACTTCTTAAAATAAACAGATTGGAGTCAAAGAATAGGATTGGTGACATGTATGGAATATATTGGCCACTCCTTGGTAGATGATATGTATTTAAGTGGGTGCAAACCATTTTGTTGTAGTAGTAGTAGTTGTAGTTGTTGTGATGGGAACAACATGGCTTTTTTATCTCTGATAATAAAGTCTATCTTCTGGCATCAAAACCCCAAGACTTCAAGAGTGATGTTTCACAGAGGTGGCAGAAGCCACAACAGGGTAACCTCCTCGTGGTCATGATTAGTGGTTCTCTCTCTCAGTGGGGCGTGTGGTAAGTTGTGCGTGGATCGCGGAGAGTAGCATGAGTTTCCACATGCTGCGAGTCTCCGCGGTGTCATGCACATGGAGCCACGTGATAAGATGCGCGGATTGACGGTCTCAGAAGCGGAGGCAACCTGGATTGAGGTGAGTAACTGCACCACCACGAGGACCTACTAAATAGTGGGAATTGGGCATTCCAAATTGGGGAGAAAAGAGGATAAAAATTAGAAGAAAAAAAAGAATTAATTCAGCAGCTGTCAAACAGCAATGTTCATGTCAGTGTCATGATGAATGAGTATTTGGTTCATTGTGGTATAAAGTATAATCTACAACTGACAAAAAGAAATAAATAAACTGACAAAAAGACACTTCTAAGAGTGTTTATTATTATTATTAACAGTGCATACAGACATGACATTATCCATGATAGATGTCAAAGGCTTACCACTACTGAAAGTACAAGACAAATTCTGGTACTCACATTTTTTATATATACACAGAAATTGTGTTGCACATATTATACAAATGAAATATACACTCACTGAGCACTTTATTAGGTACACCTACTTATTTATGTGATTATCTCAGCCAGCAGTGCAGTGCATAAAATCATGCAGGTACAAGTCTGTTATATCGACTGTGGCATGATTGTGGGTGTATTTCTGTAACTGCTGATCTCCTGGCATTTACACGTTCAACAAACACTTGAATTTACTCAGAATGGTGCCAAAAACAAAAAAACATCCAGTGAGAGGAAGTTCTGCGGACGGAAATGCCTTGTTGATGAGAGAGGTCAGAGGAGAAAGGCCAGACTGGTTTGAGCTGACAGAAAGGCTACGGTAACTCATTGTAGTGAGCAGAATAGCATCTCAGAATGCAAAACGCGTCGAACCTTGAGACAGATGGGCAACAACAGCAGAAGACCACGTTGGGTTCCACTTCTGTTAGCCAAGAACAGAAAGCTGAGACTGCAGTGGACACAGGCTCACCAAAACTGGACAGTTGAAGACTGATGGATCTCAATTTCTGCTGAGGCACACATCTGTTAGGTTATCTGGTAGGGTCAGAATTTGCCACCAACAGCATATATCCATGGACCCAACCTGCCTTGTGTCAACAGTCCAGGCTGGTGGTGGTGGTGTAATGGTGTGGGGAATGTTTTCTTGGCACACTTTGGGCCAGTTAATACCAATCAATCATCGCTTGAATGCCACAGCCTTTTTGAGTGTTGTTGCTTACCATGTTCATCCCTTCATGGCCACAATTTACCCATCTTCTAATGGCTACTCGCAGGAAGACTCGCAGACATGAGTGAAATTTAAGATGACATTTATTTGATGAATATAAAACAGAAATGTAACGTCTCTCTTTGGCGTAAGTCCCGTCTGGCAGTCCGAAGAAGTTGTACTCCGAACCGTCATATCCTGCTGGAGATAGGAGGTAGGGGAGAGGAGCCTACCCCAAAAGAGAGAGAAAGTAGAATACTACCCCCAAAAAAGACGATCCAGTCAGGTACGAACCAGGTCTTGTGTTAGGCGTTCATTCTGGAGAAGAAGGGGGAAATAAGAAGAGATGTGAACACCTGGATTTGATATGAAATTCGCAATATCTCTGGCATGGTTGTGCAATGCCTTTGCAATAGGAAAAGCCAAGGTTTTTTTTTTTTTTACTCCTTGTTTGTTTTGTTTTTTTGTTTGTTTGTTTTGTCTTTTTACTCTTTGTTTGTTTTTTGTTTTTTTGTTTTTTTAACTCCTCCTCGAGTTTGGTTTTGTCCTTGTCCTTGAGTGCGATTTTGGGCTCTCTGTCGAGGAGCCCCTGGTTGTGCAGAATCTTTGCCAAACATGAACAACATGGGATGAGGCTCTACATTATGCCAGCATTGTTGTGCAGTGTCTTTGTTGAAAGATAAACAACATTTGATTATGAAAACCCTCCGATGAGGGAAGAGTTGTTTGAGATATCTTTGCCGAAAGGTGAACAACGTAGCGTAAAGCCATACGAATATGGCAACGTTGTGTGCAATCCCTTCATTGAAAGAAAACAACGTTTTATTATGAAAACACTCCGACGAGGGAAGAGTTGTTTGAGATATCTTTGCCGAAAGGTGAACAACGTAGCATTAAAGCCATACAATAATGGTGACGTTGCGTGCTATCCCTTCATTGAAAGAAAACAACATTTGATTATGAAAACCCTCCGACAAGGGAAGAGATTGTTTGATGGTTATCTTTGCCGAAAGGTAAACAACGTGCGTAAAGCCATCCAATAATGGCGACGTTGCTTGCAGTACCCTTCGTAGAAAGATATATTCCATGAGGCTCAAGCCCTCAAACGAGGGCGGCCGTTGTTTAATAGTTATCTTTGCCAAGATGAACAGCATACATAAAGCCATATGATAATGGCGATGTTGTCGTGCAATACCCTATTGAAAGATATCCCATGATAGTGTGAGCTTTCTGGTGAGGGCAAGCTGGCTTGTGCAATACCTATGCAAAGGAAACCATGCTTGAGATTATGGAAGCCCTGGCGAGGAGGGTAGACATAGTTATGCGTTATCCTTGTGAAACGATGGACGTGCTTGAATTTAATCATTGTGTGGGGAAAGATGTGATGAGAGAGAGCCACCAACCACCACCAGATAGGTATGGAGAGTTGAGCTTGTTTGATGATTTGGGTTAGGTCGACTATATTTCTGGTGGGAAGACCAGCGGCTGAGCATCTTCTGATTAACATTTTTTATTGATTCAACCATTAAATATACATAGCAGAACACACATATACAGAATCAATATACAACCCCCACTACCCCCCCCCCCCAATCCCTCACCCGACCCCCAACAACACCCCAGTGGTCACACAACCAGTGACACACAACAAAAATAAGTAAAACAATCACACACACAAAACCCCTACACCTCTCTCTCCACAGCAGGTGGGTGTGTCTTTAAGACCAAGCCTATGCAATCTAGAGGGGGTCCAATAGACTCTATGTAAAATCTTAAATTGCATGAGGCGAACCCTTGCGTCTCTGGATGCAGATTTGACATTTTTTTAGAATCCCAGCCCACTCTCCCTCCTCCAATACCAAATTTAGATCTTTCTCCCATAATCTCTTAAGAGAAGTTGAAGTTCCGTCTCCCAGACTCTGAATTAGTAGGGAGTAATACACCGATGCCTCATGACCTTTTCCAAAAGCAGTAATCACCTCTCCCAGAGTATCTGCCGCTTTAGGAGGGTGTAAACCACTCCCAAAAACAGTACAGAGCAGGTGGCACAGCTGTAAATATTTATAGAACTGAGATCTAGGAATCCCAAAAAGTTGAACCAAATTTTGAAAGGATCTCAACACTCCATTCTCATACAGGTCACTGAGTGTAGTAACCCCCCTCCCAATCCACTCTGACCAGCATAAAGGGGACTTGTTGATGCATAGTTTGGGGATCAGCCATATGCTCGAGGCAACATTTAAAAAAATGTCAGAATTAAACAGTCCGGACACTTTAGTCCATACCGAGTTCAAGTGCGAGATAACGGGATGTAACTTAGCTTCTCCAATTAATTTGATAGAAAGGCACTGCAGTGGTAAAATAGGGGCAAGAACTTGCCATTCTATACAGAACCAGGGAGGGGCTCTCTCAGGTGGAAGCGACCAATGAGCCAAATGTCCGAGACCGAATGCATAATAATAAAATACATTTTTGTGTAGGCCTAGCCCACCTTTGTCAATCGGCCTATGTAACTTATTGAAATGTAATTTGGAACGCTTACCATTCCAAATGAAAGACTATGCTATGCTGTCAAATTGCTTTAGTGGTGGTGGTGTAGTGGACTAAAGCACTGAACTTGTAAGCGGAAGGTTGTTGGTTCAATCCCCACAGCCACCACCATTGTGTCCTTGAGCAAGGCACTTAACTCCAGGTTGCTCCAGGGGGATTGTCCCTGTAATCAGGGCACTGTAAGTCGCTTTGGATAAAAGTGTCAGCCAAATGCATAAATGTAATTTTAATAACATTAACCTTCCCAATCATAGATAAATGTCATGAAGCCCACCTGCCCACATTGCTTGAAAACCGTTTTATTAAGGGGTGAAAATTAACTCTAACTAAATCCCACAAATTTGCTGGAAATAAAATCCCCAAATACTTAATGCCCTGTTTGGGCCACTGGAAAGCACCTGGCTGGAAAGCCGTTTCTGGGCAGTACGCTGTCAGAGCCAAAGCTTCGGATTTAGACCAATTGACTTTGTATCCTGAGAACTTAGAAAAGGAATGAATAATTCTGTGGAGGCAAGACATAGATCTACTGGGGTCAGAGACAAATAATAAAATATCATCTGCGTAAAGCAAGAGTTTATGCGCCATACCTCCCGCCACCACCCCTGGAAAATCATCCTCCTTTCTTATCACGGTTGCTAGTGGTTCCAGGGCAAGATAGAACAATAATGGGGAAAGAGGGCAACCCTGCCATGTGCCCCTATCCAAAGTAAAATAATCTGAAATTAGTCCATTTGTTTGTACCGCCGCTACTGTGTGTCTATAAAGTAACTTAATCCATCCAATAAACCTACTCCCGAACCTGTATATTTCCAAAACCGTAAAAAGATAATCCCATTCTACCATATCAAACGCCTTTTCGGCATCAAGTGAGATGGCAGTGACCGGAGATTGTTCATTCGCTACTGACCACATGATATTGATGAGACACCTGATGTTATCAGAAGAGCTACGGCCCCGAATAAACCCCACCTGATCTATATGTATAAGTGATGTCATAACTAAATCGATTAGCCAGAATTTTTGACAATTTTTACATCTAACTTGATCAGGGAAATTGGACGGTAACTTTTACACTCGCTTGGATCTTTGTCCTTTTTAAGAATCAGACTGATCCGGGCTTGTGTCATGGTTGGCGGAAGCTTTCCATTCTTTTATGATTCAGTATAAACTTCTAGCAAAAGTGGAGCCAGTTCTGAAGATTTGAAAAACTCAGCAGCAAAGCCGTCAGGCCCCGGAGCCTTGTCTGTAGGCAAGGCCACAATAACCTTGCCAAGCTCCTCCAAGATTACCTCAGAATCAGGAGAACTTTTCTGCTCAGTCGTCAGTCCAGGGAGATCCAATGGTTCCACAAAGTTTCTAACACCCTCATCAGTACACGAAGACGTGGAACTATAGAGATCAAAGTAGAACTCTCCAAAAGCATTACCAATATCAATGGCCGAGGTAAATATTTCACCACCAGCAGATCTCACCAAGGGAATAGCAGAAAAAGATTCTCTCTGCTTTATATATCCAGCCAAAAGTGTTCCCGCCTTGTCCCCTGACCCAAAGCACGACTGTCCTGCCCCAAACAACCAAAACTCCAATTTCTGCGACAAAATAGTATTATATCTGTATTTCAATCGAGTCAATTCTCTGAGGCCATCGGATGACAAACGACGCTTCAGCTCTGCTTCGGCCTTTTTAATATTTCCTTCCAACTCCACGAGTTCTCGTGCTTTGGATTTTTTGATGAATGAGGCATACTGTATGATCCGACCCCTAAGAACCGCCTTAAGTGCCTCCCAAGCCACGCCCACAGTGGATACTGAGGACCAATTGATCTCCATATAAACACTGATTTCAGCCTTTAGCATTTGTTGAAAATCAGGATTTTGCAAAAGGGACACATTAAGGTGCCAATTATATGATTTCTTTTTCTCCGTATATGGCAACACCTCTAAACTCACCAGGGCATGATCTGAGACTAAGATATTTCCAATTGTGCAATCAACAACAGATGAAACGAGGGATTTGGATATAAAAAAAAAAAATCTATTCTAGAATAAATCTTATGGACTGATGAAAAAAATGTATAGTCCCTACCAGATGGGTTCAAAAGTCTCCAAATATCTGTAAGACCAAGATTTTTACACATCCTGTGAAGCATCAAGGTTGTTCTAGGGGGGCTTACACACTTTTGCTTCACTATGATTAAGGACTGAATCCATCAACAGATTAAAGTCTCCTCCCAATATTATATCATGAGGGGTGCCAGTGGTTTGCAACATCCTTTCAAGATCTATAAAAAAGCCCTGACCATCAGCATTAGGCGCATAAATATTAGCCAAAATCAACCTTTGCTCTTGAATTTCAGCTAAAACAATAATGACTCTTCCTAATTTATCTTTAATCTGTTTGAGAAATTTGAATTGTAGATGTTTATTTACCAATATAATGACTCCCTTGCTCTTACTTGAGCCAACACTAAAGAAAACATGTCCACCCCATATCTTCCCAAATTTTTCAGCTTCCTGCGAGGAAAGATGCGTTTCTTGAAGAAACACCATCGTATTTCTTATGTTTAAGAAAAGTAATAACCTTCCTTCTTTTTATGGGGTGCCCCAACCCATTTACATTCCATGTGGAGAGAGATAGTATACTCATATTAACAACTGACATATTGATATAAAAAAAAAAAACTGTGTCAAAAACAAAATTATACAGACCACATTCCCCATTAGTGAAACAATCAAACCCCGAACTTCCCCCCGAACAAAACAAACAGAAAAAAGAAAAACGTGCGCATTAACCCCGCGCACGAGAGCGCCAACCGGCGACAATCCCTTTAAACTCAAAATGTCCATGACGAGCCCCCACGACAACTTTGCCATCGGATTGCTCAATTTTGCCTCACAAATTTGTGAAGCAAAATTACATAACAGAAAATACTTTGTAAAATAACCCCCAGCCAAAAGGAAGAATGAACACAGAACATGTAGATTAATTCACAGAATTGTTTTAAAGGTGTGATCCTCCACAAAACAAATTTCAGCTGATATAAAACCGTTCAGTTTCATGGATAGACAAATGTTCAGTGAGCCAGCTGTTATGAGTTCAGCGGATGACGTAATCATTCCAGTGTCCCGTTGGTGGAGCCAACACAAAAAGAAACAAAACCGACATCCCTGTTCCCCGGATGGTCAAGTCAATTCTCTCGGAGGCCGCATAAAAGTATATACCATGACTTACTCAATCCGTCAACTTTTTTAAAGACATCCTTTGTGTGAGCATGTAGATATTTTGCGGTCATCCGTAGTGTCCACTCTCAAACTGGCCGGGAACTTCAATGCAAAAGTAATCTTTCATCAGTGCAAAAGCTTCTTTAAGGAAAGTGTTATTCACAAAACAAACTCCAGCCGCTAGGTGGAGCCAACGCAAAAAGAAACCAAATGAGTAAGTACAGCGAGTCAGACCCACTCATATGAGAAACATCCAATGGTTTACTCACCCATTGACTCAATAAAAGACATTGCCTGATTGGGACATGTAAATACTTTGCGACCATTCTTCGTTTCTATTCTCAGTTTGGCCAGAAACATTAGAGCAAAAGTGATCTTTCGCCGATGTAAGAGTTTCTTGCATTCCTTGAACCGATCGCGTTTCTCTCTTGTTGAACTCGCAAAATCCGGGAACAAGAAAATATTATGATTCCTCCAAGAATGCTTCCCTTTGCTCCTCGCCTGGCGCAACAGGAGATCTTTATCGGATGACCTCAGAAATTTGGCCAGAATCGATCGGCTGTCTCCCTCAGCAGATCTGTGATCTGGGACTCTGTGAGCTCGCTCGATTTCCAGCTTGTGGCCTGTTATGTCGAGCAGACTCAGGAAGAGCTCGTCTAGGAATTTCACCATATCTCTGCCCTCCTCATGCTCAGGAATTCCAACAATTCTGACGTTATTCCTGTGGATTCTATTCTCAAGATCTTCAAGCGTTCCAGATCAAATTTGGTCGCGGGTGGATTAGCGGTTAATTCCCTCTCCGAAGATTCCAAATAATCAATTCGTTTCTCAGCATCTGACACTCTTGTAACTAAGTCAGAGAATTTTATTTCCATCGCCGTAATCGATCGACGTATTACAGCGAGATCCTCCAAGTCAGCAAGAAACTTCGTCGTCATCACCGATATGTTGGACAACTGACACTGGATTCCTTCTCCCGCCGCGCCATCCAAATTGAGTCCTCAGTCTGTAGGTCTGTCGGGGCTTTCATCCTGAACACGCAAGTGTCTTTTAATGTCTCCAGAGCCCGATGATTTTGACTTCTTTGCTATGTTTTACCTCAAAGAGCAAATGTGTAACTGGGTGTATCGAATTTCACCAAATTATAACATGAGAATAACAAAAAATTTAGCAAACTGCGCAGAGCTCTTCGTTCACACATCTGCTTCTTCCATGGCATCACGTGACCTCGTCCTTGGCTGAGCATCTTGACATAGGACTCCGGTATGCCTCGAAGAGTGGCAGTAGTAGCTGCTCTGATGTGAAAGGAGTGCCCCGAGAGGACATGAGGGGAGAGACCACAATGTTTTAGGGTGCGGTGAGGTGGTTTCTGAACCAGTAGCATGACATGGGGGATGGAGTGATGAATAGGGGAGAAATTTGAGATGTCTAGTGTGAAAGCAAAAGGAAATGAACAAGCACACTGGGAGATCAGAACGGAAAATAGAGGTGTACTGTGTGATTTGCAGGAGGAGGAATAGTGGGCCCAGGTGGAGTTGTAGGAAGTGTGGACCTTTCTGCATGAGTTGGAGCAGAATTTAAATGGGGTAGTAAGGAGGGGCTTAATCCAGCAGGAGGTCTGAGAGGGGTGGCAGGGAATGTTTTGTTTTTTTGCTGGTGGGGGGGGGGGCATGGTCTGTGGAACTCCTGGAAGCGAAACGAGAGAGGGAGTTAGCGATTACATTGAAAAACCCAGGAATGTGTCAGGCTGAGATAATGAAGTTGCAGGAAATGCTCTGCCATGTCAGACGTCTCATAAGGGACATGATGGTTAGAGGAGGACCAGTGTTTATTGATTATAGTGACGACTGCGGAATTGTCGCAAAACTACGACATGTTTGCATGTCCAATGGGAACCCCATATAACACTTGCCATGACGATGGGATAAATTTCAAAGAGAGCAGATGAGGGAGCATAGGAAGCTATACTGAAAAATTCATCTGGCCATTTCCCTGTGAACCATGATCCTAGAAAATATCCCCCGAATCCTATGGAGGGAGCCGCGTCCGTGAAAAGGGACATGTCGTCCGGAGTTTAAAAAAAAAAAAAAAAATTTGTGAAAAGGAAATACCATTCCAGTGATTTAATAATGTAGCTGTGACCAGAAGAGGTCTGAGCAGCAGCCATCATCGACTGATATGTAGGAGAGGTTGTCTACGGAATGGGCTAGTGTGAGGAGGCGGGAAATGGAGCGGTCTTGAGGAATGATGCACATGGCAAATTTGAGGTGGCCTAATAGGGACAGGAGATCGTGTTATGAGACCCAAACTGGCCAGAGAACGACGTGCAAATAGACCTGATCCTGTCGAGTTTATCTTTAGGCAGGGAAGCTTGCATGTTTAGAGAATCGAGCGTGATGGCGAGAAATTCGAGAGACGTGGCGGGGCCCGTGTTTTTTTTTTCCCACTTGAGAGGGGAACACACAACTTGTGCAAAAGCTCGATAGAACGTCCGAAAATAGGGTTGGGGCAGCGGGGTGATTGATGAGCAGGAAATCGTCAAGCAGGTGATTTTGACAAAGGGGATCTTAATGTGATTGAGAAGGATCCAGTATAGGCCTTTCAACAGAGAATTACCATGTGAGGGCTACTTCTGCACCCGTGAGTGAGTCGGACAGCAAAGTAAAATTTTGATTGCCATGGAAATTTAGAGGGGCCAGTCGGTGGGGTGAATGGGCATGATTTTGAAAGCATCTTTGATATCTGCCTTTTTATATATATATATATATATATATATATATATATATATATATATATATATATATATATATATATATATATATATAAAAATTTTGCCCCTAAAACCAGCAGAGCATGCATGGTCCATGACATGCAGCTCCAGTGGACGGAATTCCGGTATCTGCTGTGAGAACACCTATCCGGCACTGTGATGTCCAGAGGAACGAATCCTACTGCCTGCTGCTGACGAGAGCTGCCTTGTATATCAGAATCAGAATTGGCTTTATTGCCAAGTATGCTTACACATACAAAGAATTTATCTTAGTGACAGGAGCTTCCAGTGTACAACAATACAAAAACAATACAAAAACAGCAGCAAGACATAGATAATAATAAAAAATAAAACTAATTATACACACGTACAGACACACACATACATACATACACACATACACATGGGTAGTGCAAATTTAATACGATCTGTTATGTACAGTGCAAATGTTTTTTTGTTTTTTTCTCAGAGGAATGAAATTGCAGAAGAGGTTGGATATGTTGGATAAATATAAGAAAGACTGAACTGTGTATTACACATAGTTATTGCTCAATGGAGCAGTTTATCTGTTCATGAGATGGATAGCCTGAGGGAAAAAACTGTTCCTGTGCCTGACGGTTCTGGTGTTCAGAGCTCTGAAGCGTCGGCCAGAAGGCAACAGTTCAAAAAGGTAGTGGGCAGGGTGAGTGGGGTCCAGAGTGATTTTTCCTCACTCTGGAAGTGTATAGTTCTTGAAGGGGGGGGGGGGGGCAGAGGGCAACCAATAATCCTCTCAGCAGTCCGAACTGCCCTTTGTAGTCTTCTGATGTCTGATTTCATAGCTGAAGTGAAGTGAAGTGCAGAGGACAGACTCAATGACTGCTGAGTAAAACTGTATCAGCAGCGCCTGTGGCAGGTTGAATTTCCTCAGCTGGCGAAGGAAGTACAACCTCTGCTGGGCCTTTTTCACAATGGAGTCAATGTGGGTCTCCCACTTCAGGTCCTGTGAGATGGTAGTGCCCAGGAACTGTGGAATAATTTTTATTAAGTTAAATATAAATTAATCAAGTATAATCAATGTAAATATAGCCATTTTTGTCTACAATTATTTATGATGGTCAAGCATGGATTTTACTGTGTGTGTGTGTATGTGTAGAAGCCTGTGTAAAGAAGGCCCTTCAAAATGGAATATGTGATCACATATGGTACTCATATAAGGTAATCTTGAGTCTCATGTTTTGACACTAGAGGAAATAAAGGATAAGGCCCCGTAGAGAGATGGAGAGGGGCCTCTCAAATAGTTTCATGTTCTCTAACAGTCTGAAGACACAAAACGTATGGGGTGTATTGGTCACGCCGTAGGTGAATGTGTATATAGGCATATTTGAATACAGAAAGTTAGTTACTCTGCAGACTGACTCGGCTTTGCTATCTCTGATAATAAAGTCTATCTTCTGGCATCAAAACCTTAAGATTTTGAGAGTGATTCTTCATAAAGACGGCAGAAGCCACAACAAATTGGCGCCCAATGTGGGACACTGGAAAGGAGCAGAGTGGAAGCCACAGTGAGCTATCTGGACAAGCAACTCAAACAGTGGCCACGTAAAAAGGTAAGCATTTTTTGCATATATAATTAGTTTGTGTTGCTTGCCAGAATCTGCTTGTGGTGGTAAGGACATTCAAAAAGCTCCTCCAAATTCAAAAAAAAAAAAAAAAAAAAAAAAGGGTTCTGATTCCAGAAGAAATAAATGCATGCAATGATCTGTTTTTATTGTTAAGGGGGCCTTGAAGGATAACAGTAAATGAAAAGCAGAAAAAATGTAAAAATAAAAAAAGACAGGAAGGCAAGAGAGACAGGTTTTTGACCAGGTAGGGAAATCCTGTAATTATCTGTTTTTACTGTTAAGGGGGCCATGATGGATAACAGTAAATGAAAAGCAGAAAAATTTAAAAATAAAAAAGCCAATAAGGCAAGAGAGACAGGTTTTCAACCAGGCAGGAAAATCTTGTAATTATCTGCTTTTACTGTTAAGGGGGCCATGATGAATAACAGTAAATGAAAAGCAGAAAAAAATAAATTAAAATAAATAAATTAAAAAAAAGCCAGGAAGGCAAGAAAGGCAAATCCTGCAGGTCACCTAAGAGGGGGGTAGAATAGTTGCATTTTAGAATTTTATTGTATTCTTTGAGAGCTCTGTGTTTATAAATGCCTTGTGTTTGTAAAAAATTGATATATATAAAAGTCTGTGACTAAGTTTGTGTCTGCGTGAGTATATCTGTGACTGTGGCTGTATGAGAAAAACTCTATCTTGTGGACAATGGATGCCTTCTGGACTGTCACATAAGTGTGATTCAACAGAGGACACAATTATTGTCACACTTGAGAGGAGTGGATGAGAGAATGAACCCTAAATAATAATAGGGGCAAAGAATGAGTGTATGAGCCCAAAAAAGGGGACATGTATGTATGAAAATAGGTATGTATGAGAATTTGAGCCCCACAAAATAATGAAGGGACTTGTGTGAATGCTGTGTATTAAAAATTGAAGGTGAAAGAAATTAGAAAAATTGTTGGCTTTACAGATTATTGTAGTATGAAATAAAATAAAATAGTAAGATATATGTTCATCTTCTAAATTTAATGATTTATCTAAATGAAGGGTGATAAAATAATTTTTCATTCTTTGTGTGCCAAGTAAAAATACTTGGAAGGAAAAAAGAATAAAGAATAAAATAAAGAAATAAGAATTCAGTTTATCTAAGAAAAAGTAGCTGTTATTGTGGTTTGGCACTATTTGGATAGTGATCCTAAAAGTAAATTGACAACATATAGGAAATTTGTACACGTATGTGGTATAATAATTATTACAATTAAAGTGTATGTTATAGAATGTGATAAGGGAAATTGGTTTATAAATAAATAAAAATAACTGAATTTCTTTAGGAAGATCATATTAATTGAACAAATAAAATTGTCCAAAAATGTGATATATTTTTCCTAAAGATAGGATTTGGTGTATTATGGGAAAAATCATGGCAGCCACTCCTGTGGACATATTAGGATTAAAATATCCATTGTGTAAAGAACTTATAGACAAGCTTTCAAACAAATGGCAAAAGAGAACCAAAGATATGACAAAATGGCCAAAGGAAGGGACATTTGATGTAGGGTTGTGCGAAGAAATGGAAACGTTGATAAAAAACTATAAAACTAAAGATGAGTAAAAAAGATAAAAAGAGAGAAACAAAAGGGAAAAGGAGAGAGAAGTGCTAGCCCTGTTCAAAAAGGAAGGAGAAAATTCTCTGAAAAATATAAGACAGGCAAGAAAAATACTGAAGGATGCAGAAAAAGAGAAGAGTAAAAAAGGAGAAGAAGTCCTTGTTAAACCACCTCCATATGTGCCCTCGGAAGGTCAGTTCCCAATACTCAAGGGAACTGTAGAGGTTTTAGGAGAAATGCAGATGGAGGAATGTGGAGTTAGAAAAAGAAAGACAAACAAAACTGGGAGTGAGACCAAAGAAGAAACAGGATAGAAAAAGTGAGAGAAACTTGCCTTTAGATTGTTATGAACAGGCAAGGACAGCGTTAGAGAAAATAAAAGGACAGTATGAAAAAGAAAAAGAATGTGAAGAAGAACCGATAGGGCAAGTGAGAAGAGAACAAGAGGAGATTGAAGTGGAAGCGCAAGAAATAGAAGCACAAATAAATAGGAAAATTAGAGAAAAAGAAAAATTAATACAAGACACAGATAAATTGGTGAGAAATAGAAGTAGACTATTGGACAGTAGAGATATAGAAAGTGAAGAGGAGTCATCATTTGATGGAGGAAGGTGGACACAAGGGAGAGAACGAGGAAGGCTTAGACCATTGGCACAACAACTCCCCATTTTAATTAAAGGTACGCAGGGACATTATGTGCCCTGGGCTACACAGGACCTTGAGGGGCTGGTCACTCACCTCCCTGATATCCACGAGGGGGCTGGGAAGTGGATTAGAGTGTCTGAAGAACAAACAATGGGCAGACTTTTATCTGTGGGGGACATTAAAGGCAAAAACTGTAGGAGGAGCAAAGATGGAAGAAAACCTTCAAACATCTGGTCTGGATAGAGCTGTGGACTCTTATTACATTGATGGAACTGTTTTTGATGCATACCGTCCAGCAGTGTGGCAGGCAATGTGTGCTGAGTATCCAACCAGAGTGGACCTTAAGGCATTAAAGGGGGAGCAGCTGGGGGAAACAGAAAACCCAATCACATGTGTTAAGAGACAACTAAACAGATGGAAGCAAGAGACTGAAGGGGATCCAGAAAGAGACCCATTAATGGCTACATTGTTTAGAAATGCTGTGATAGATGCCATGCCACAAGCTGTAAAGAGCAAGCTGGAGGACGTGGTTGGCTTAACCTCCAAAAAACACAAGGAGTTTTGCGATCATGTGACTCATGCAGTGGAGCAATACAGAAAAAATGAACAAAAGCTTAAGAACCAAGAGAAAGAGCTGCAGAGAAAACTGACTCAGTTACAACTTGAAGAACTAACACATAAGCATAAGAAAAAGATTCAAGCTACAGTAAAGAAAGAAGAATCAGAGCAAATGACAGTAATGGCTCCTGTAAATGCTCCATCACCAACTATCCAGCTGAATTCACCTACAGCAATCCCTACAAATACACACCAGATCCCTGCACCCATTGTCAATGTCTATGCTCAACAGCCAGGGACGATGGGATGGAAAAACAAACCATCACAAGGGGGACAGAGAGGAAGAGGCAGGCCTAATAATTTTCCTCAGAGAAGGTGCTGGGGATGTGGACAGCCTGGACCTAACAAAAACGATTGCCCCATAAGTACATGGCAACAGCCACCTGGGGGTGGAAGGGGGGGAAGTTGGCAACAGCCCTTTCAGGGTCCATCTCAAGGCCCAGTAAACCCTTGGGGAGGTCCAAATCAAGGATATTAGGGATGCCCAGAGAATCCTACAGGGGAGAGTCAGCTTCCAATTTTAACAACCAATGCTGATCAAGAACCTATGCTGCAGGTTAAAATGGAGGGAAAAACCACACCCATGCTAGTAGACACAGGAGCGGTATACATGTGTAAATACAAATTATGCCTCACATCTCCACTTGTCTGGAAATTTTGCAAAGACAGTAGGATTCTCGGGACAAATTCAGCTAATTCCTATGACCGCTCCAGTGTTTCTACAAACTAAAAACAAAAGTGTAACTATACCTATCCTAGTATCAAATCAGACTCCTGTTAATTTGTTAGGGAGAGATGCTTTATGTAAATTGGGACTTCAAATTTGGTGTTCTCTAGAGGGAGTGTATATAGACTTACAGGGAATAAGAACTCAAATGATGATTTTTGAGCCAAGAGCAAATGTGTACTGGATAGGACAGACAGAAAATGATGTGAGACAAACAATTAATAAATGGGGAAAGTTTATTGAAGCACAGATTCCTGAAGCACAGTTGCCAAAATCAGAATTTCACTGTACAATGATATATGATCCTGAGAGAGATGCAAAAATAGAAAAGAAATGGCAGGAAGGAACTGAAGGACAAAAAACTGAAATGATCTCACAATACATCATAATAAGTAAACAGGGAGCAGCTTTGAGTATAACTGAGAGTGAATTTGTAAAAAATTGGTTTAATGTAGCAGATTCTGCTCCACATGTATCATTATATGTAGGGAAAAATTGGAATGCAAAAGATTTGGGGCCAGTGATGAAAAAAGTTAAACAGTGCCAATGGGAACCAACAGTAAATCCATTGATTTTTCATTCTGCTGACAAAAATTTATTTATTAGTTTATTGATGGGTACTCCTCAGAAAGTAGTCATTAGTAAAAAAAAAATACAAACGCAGATGATAACAACACCCAAACTGGTAGAGACTATTGATGCTGAATTGTTTAAGGAAGTGGAGCATCAGGTACCAACTAAGTTATGGTCTCAGCATGACACAGATGTAGGACTGGTAAATTCAGCCAGCCCAATAAGAATACAACTTAAGCCAGGTGCACGACTGCCAAGAAAATCGCAGTACCCTTTGCAGCCTGAGGCTAAAACAGGCATAAAAAACACTATTGAAGGTCTAGTGAAAGCAGGAGTGTTAATGGAAACAAACAGTTACTGTAATACTCCAATTTTTCCTGTGATCAAAGCAAACAAATCTAAATGGCGCCTCGTTCATGACTTACGAGCAATCAATGATATAGAAGAGGATTGGCCAGCTGATGTTCCAAACCCGCACACGCTGCTGACAAATGTCCCTCCTGATGCCAAATACTTTACTGTGATTTATGCTCTGCCTTTTTCATTGTTCCGGTAGCAGAGGAAAGTAGACATTTGTTTACATTCACATATGCTGGTAAACAGTATACCTATACCAGAATGCCGCAGGGATTTAAACACTCACCACATATATTAAATCAAGTTCTAAAGGCTGATTTAGAAGACCTAATGATAGACGGTACTCTGCTGCAGTATGTAGATGATTTGATGATTTGTTCCACATCATTGGAACAGTGTCATAGAGATTCTATTAAAGTACTTACTAAATTAGCTCAAGGAGGTCACAAGGCATCCAAAACAAAACTACAGTATTGCCAACCACAGGTTGAGTATTTAGGATGATTGATCTCATATGGCACAAAAGCTATAGCCCCAGATCACTTAGAAGGCATAAGTAAAACACCATTGCCACAAACAGTAGGAGAGATGATGACTTTCTTAGGAATGACGGGCTTCAGTTCTGATTGGATAGAGGAATATGCAGTAAAAACAGCTCCACTGAGAGAAATCATGAAACAAGCAGGACTGCAAAATTTAAGTACTCCACTAAAATGGAATACAGATGCGATGCTAGCATTTGAATCTATAAAGAAAGAATTACAAAGGGCACCTGCTCTCTGTAATCCCGACTACACTATACCGTTTCACCTATATGTGGCAAACAGAGCTGATGGTTATGCTTCAATTGTATTGATGCAAGAGACCTGTAGTAGTAGGAAAAAACAACCCATAGCTTACTATAGCACTAAGCTGGACAATGTAGCGCAAGGTTACCCACCATGTTACTGACAAGGCCTTGCAGCAGTATATTACGCATATGAGAAAGCATCTACATTAACTATGGGATACCCAGTAACCATTTATATGCATCACAAAATTGTGGAGTTACTAGAACAAGGAAAATTTGTTCTGACTCAAGCCCGCATTCTAGCATATCCATCATTACTTACATATCCAGATGTTACCATTAAGCGATGTAATACAGTTAATCCAGCTGAATTGATTCCTTTGGCTTATGAAGGTGAGCCACATGACTGTGCGGCTAATTCATTGGCATTCACTAGGTTACGGCCAGATCTTGAGTCTACGCCAATCTTTGAGGTAGAAGTCACTTACTTTGTGGATGGTTCCAGTTTTAGAGATTATTTGGGAACAGGATATTCAGTAGTAAAGAAAAACATGGATGTATTTGTGCCTATAATTTCCCAACAGTGTGTACAGCCTTGTTCTGCTCAATTAGCAGAATTAAAAGCTTTCAAGACTGCATGTCAATTAGCAAAGGGACAAACAGCAAACATTTTCACTGATTCAGCTTATGCTCATGGTGTATGTCATCTGTTTGGAGCAGTGTGGAAACAGAGAGGCTTCAAAAAGACTGATGGAACTCCCATCCAACATGCTGAACAGATGGGTCAATTAATTTCTGCTATGATGCTACCAAAACAAATAGCAATCATCAAATGTCAGGCTCATAAAAAAGGAAATGACTATATCATTAAGGGTAACAACAAAGCAGATTTGGAAGCTAAAAAGCATCAGGATGTCAAGTAGCAATATTAGCTCCAGTAGATCTTATAGAACCACAACCTCAATTGGAATATATTATTCGAATTCAACAACAAGCTGGTCTTTATGAACACTCCATGTGGCAACAAAGAGGAGCCATGAAAGACACACAAGATATTTGGCGTTCACATGAAGGACAAATCGTTGCAACAACCACATTTTTAAACATTCTTATTCCAGATGCGCATGGTTTTGACCATTGCGCGAGGGGGGAAGTGATAAAAAAAAAACAGCAGGGATATTGGTCTCCATACTTACATGCAATAATAGACGAATTTCTGTCCACATGTGAAGTTTGTGCCAAAAACAATGTTAGGAAAGGAACAGCAACACCAATAGGCCACATACCAATACCAGAAGGACCATTCAAGCACCTGGTGATGGATTATGTGGACATGATAAAGCAAGTACAAGGCAAAAGGTATATGCTTGTGGTAATAGACAGATGTAGCAGATGGGTAGAAGCAATACCATCAGCAGATGAGGGGGCAGGAACAGTAATTACATTTCTAATAAGAGAAGTATTCCCTAGATTTGGAATACCATCAGAAATAAATTCAGATAATGGATCAGCATTCATTCAAAAAACTGTAAAACAAGTATTGCAACAATTGAGAATAAAACAGAGGCTAGGGTGTGTTTATCACGCACAATCCCAAGGGATGGTAGAAAGGGTGAATGGTACCCTCAAGGCCAAACTTAACAAAATTTGTGAAAGTACTAAACTCAACTGGATTGATGCTTTACCTCTTGCGCTAATGAGCTATCGCATGAAAACTAACAGAAGCATGCACTTAACACTGCATGAGATGCTTACGGGTCGACCCATGCCTGTGCTGTATTGCAGAGGTCCCTACAAAGGACCTCCTCTAGAGCAATTGCAAATGGAACTTAGGTCTTATATGAAGAAACTAACTGCAATACATAAAGCTATCCATTTACAGGAAAAAAGAAAGGAGCCCAAAGAGGAGACAGAGACATCTTGTCCAGTCATCCCAGGTGACATAGTTAAGGGTATTCAGGAGAAAGTGGAATGAGCCCAGGAGAGAAGGACCTTACAAAGTGGTGACAGCTACTCCAACAGCAGTCCAAGTGGAAGGAAGCACCACCTGGTATCATCTAAACCACGGCACAAGAGTTCCCAGAGTAAGGAAGGAAAGAGAAGGAGAGAGATTTGAAACAGACGATAAGGAAGAAAGTGAGGAGAGACCAGAGACACAGGATAAAAGAGTGCAGATTGGCAAAAGCTCAGAACGAGATGCACAAAAAGCTGAGCAAAGCAGAAAGAATCAAGAGAGTGGAAGGAATAAGTCCAGTAGCATGTCTAATGATCATCACATGTCTACTGCATCTGATACTACAAGCCCAAGCTACAGCCAACACCACTGCTCAAAATTTCAATCAGACTTCCCTACAATTGATTTTTCAGCCCTCGGTCAGACCCAGTAACAACTCAATAATAACCCCAACAGAACAAGAATTGAATAAAGAACAGAAGATATCAAAACAACGTAGAAACATTGATAATGATATTAATAGTAATGAAAAAATTAATGAATTAGATAGTTTATGGGAAACAGTGCAAAATAACGAATGGTACGAATGGGCAACGTTTACAGCAAGAGAGACAGGTATGGAAAATTGCTTACTGTGCTCCAAATCACCCTTAAACAAGGTAATAGTAGTTCCAAATCCACATGACTATCAAAAATGTGCTGAATTTAATAGAAACCTTTGTCATCTAGAAAAGCATTTTAGACCCTACTGCTTAGCTGAGTGTTTGGCTTTTGTGGGTAATTCCATCCTTAAGGAGCAATTTAATAAACCACATTGGGGAGATTGGTGTAGATATTGGGATGTAAAATAAAAAAATAAAATAAAAGAAAGGTAGAAATCCCAAAATGGTACAACATAGATTATAGCCAAGAGTATGAGTGCTATAATAAGCCTGAAGGAACTCTTGATATGGGAAAATTCAAGGGAAGATGTGCTACTATTTGGTACTTAGACAAAACAAATGCTTGACAATCAAATGTACCTGTAAGAGCCCCAGTACTTCAAGCACAAGGATTAGGAAAGGGAATGAAAATATATCCAGAAGAATGTGAAAATCAAACTATAGCGTTACCTTCAATAGAGTTATACGAGGATCAGACAATAGTGGTGGTAGATTTTTTTTGGGTCTGTGGAAAAGAACGACTTAGGGCCTCCTTACCACTAGGATGGAAAAGAATATGTGTTAGAGTACGACTGATCCAGGATATTGCCATGGCACAGTGGGAATTAGGACATTTCATAATGGAAGATAAGAATGGAACTAAGAGAGCTTATAAAACAGACCCTAATGTGATTTAGATTCAGACAATTAGATTCAATTGGTCAACCCAGGAATATACCTAATGAATTTAAAGCTACAGATGAAGTCAAAGCAGGGTTTGAATAAATATTCATTTGGATCACACAAAATAAAAACACAGAATGGATCAATTATATTTACTATAATCAACAAAGGTTTATTAATTACACTGATGATGCTTTATCTGCATTAGGAGAACAAGTACACGAAACAAGTAGGATGACATGGCAAAATAGGCAGGCTCTTAATTGGTTATTGGGAGACAAAGGGGGTGTAATTGTTATGTTTGGAGATCAATGTTGTACTTTTATACCAAATAATACTGCTCCAGGAGGAACATTTAGTGAAGTCATGATTAAATTAAAAAACTTAAGAACCGAAGTTAAAGCAAATGCTGGAAGAGATAATCAAATGTGGGATTGGTTTGATCTAAAGTTAGGAGCATGGGGAGCATGGTTTGCTAAATTGGGAATGTTTTTGGGAATTGCAATAATGATAGGAGGGCTATTGTTTTGTTGTGTACTCCCTTTATTGAGGTCACTAGTTACCAAAGCCACAGTTAAGCAAATGGAAGTGCTAAGATGTCAAGATATGGGAAAGTGATATTAGAGGGTAACCAAAGTGTATATTATCAGGATTGGCTTTATAACCAAATTGGGATTCACAAACATTGGATGGGAATTCAAGTACCTCAAATGAAGACGAAGAAGATGAATAAAGATGAGCCACACCCTGGGTGTAAGTGCTAGCCTAACCTCTCCCCAAAGGGTGACCCTCTACGATGTACAAAGTATCTGGGTTGAAGATATGTACACTACAAAAAAGAACTCTTGATTAGGATGAATATTTTGTTTGATATACTCTACGTAACTATGACAAACACAAGCAAGGCTGAACCAATTGCACGCTCATGCTTATAACATGCTTATATGTTGCATTTATTGAATGAATAAGAGAACAGAATCTTTTACTCCGTTCTTAATCAAAATTGAATGGAGACGTTTGGTTCTGTAATCTCCACCAGAGTGCGGTTGCATAATCTGGTCATTGGTAATGAAGCTGTGTGACTTAACTTAGTCACTAGATAGCATAACTGAGGCGACTGAATTATGAAACTGCACTCTGGATAAAGACAGTGAAGGTGAGACTTATGTAAGTCTCAGAGGGGGGATATGTGGAGTAATTTTTATTAAGTTAAATATAAATTAATCAAGTTTAATCAATGTAAATATAGCCATTTTTGTCTACAATTATTTATGGTGGTCAAGCATGGATTTTACTGTGTGTGTGTGTGTAGAAGCCTGTGTAAAGGAGGCCCATCAAAATGGAATATGTGATCACATATGGTACTCATATAAGTAATCTTGAGTCTCATGTTTTGACACTAGAGGAAATATAAGATAAGGCCCTGTAGAGAGATGGAGAGGAGCTTCTCAAATAGTTCATGTTCTCTAACAGTCTGAAGACACAGAACAAAATGTATGGGGTGTATTGGTCACGCCCTAGGTGAATGTGTATATAGGGATGTTTGAATACAGAAAGTTAGTTACTCTGCAGACTGACTCAGCTTTGCTATCTCTGATAATAAAGTCTATCTTCTGGCATCAAAACCTTAAGATTTTGAGAGTGATTCTTCATAAAGACGGCAGAAGCCACAACAGAACCTGAATGACTCCACTGCTGCCACAGTGCTGTTTAGAATGGTGAGGGGGGTCAGTGTTGGGGTGTTTCTCTTAAAATCCACAGTGATCTCCACCGTTTTGAATGTGTTCAGCTCAAGGTTGTTTTGACTGCACCAGACAGCCAGCTGTTCAACCTCCCTTCTGTATGCAGACTCATCGGCATCTCGGATGAGGCCGATGACAGTGGTGTCATCTGCAAACTTCAGGAGCATGACAGAAGGGTCCGTGGCAATGCAGTCATTGGTGTAGAGGGAGAAGAGTAGTGGGGAGAGCACACATCCCTGGGGGGCATCAGTGCTGATAGTACAGGTGCTAGAAGTGAGTTCCCCTGTCTCACAAGCTGCTGCCTGTCTGTTAGAAAGCTGATAATCCACTGACAGATAGACATGGGAACAAAGAGTTGGTGTCATTTATTCTGGAGTATGATGGTGTTGAAAGCCGAATTGAAGTCCACAAAAAGGATCCTTGCATATGTCCCTGGTCTGTCCAGATGTTGCAGGATATGATGCAATCCTGTGTTGACTGCATCATCCACAGACCTGTTTGCTCGATAAGCAAATTGAAGGGGATCTAGAAAGGGTCCAGTGATGTTCTTCAGGTGGGCCAACACCAGTCTCTCAAATGATTTCATGACCACAGACGTCAGGGTGACAGGTCTGTAGTCATTAAGTCCTGTGATTTTTGGTTTCTTTGGGACAGGAATAATGATTGAGCGTTTGAAGCAGCATGGGACTTCACACTTCTCCAGTGATCTATTGAAGATCTGTGTGAAGATGGGGGCCAGCTGGTTATCACAGGATCGAAGACATGCTGGTGAGACACCATCTGGGCCTGAAGCCTTCCTCGTCTTTTGTTTCCGAAAGACACGGCTCACATCATCTTCACAGATCTTAAGTGCAGGTCGAGTAGCAGGAGGGGGGAGGAGGGATGTTGCAGGAGGTGTTGGTGTTTGTATGAAGTGAAGGTCAGAGTGAGTGTGGGGTGTGAGATTGGGCCTTTCAAATCTGCAGTAGAACACATTCAGGTCGTCAGCCAATTGTTGGTTCCCTGCAGGGTTGGGGGTAGGAGTCCTATAATTTGTGAGTTGTTTCATGCCACTCCACACTGATGCAGGGTCGTTCTCAGAGTATCTTCTTTTAGCCACTCTGATTTCCCTGTTCAGTGTGTTCCTGGCCTGATTGTACAAGACTTTATCCCCACCCCTGTAAGCATCCTCTTTTGCCTGTCGAAGCTGCCTGAGCTCTGCTGTAAACCACGGTTTGTCATTGTTGAACTTTAAATAAGTCCTAGTAGGAATGCACATATCCTCACAGAAACTGATATATGATGTAACAGTATCTGTGAGCTTATCCAGGTCTGTGGCTGCAGCCTCAAAAACACTCCAATCCGTGCAATCAAAGCAGGCTTCTAGTTCCCGCTCTGCTTCATTGGTCCATCTCTTTACAGTCCTTACTACTGGCTTGGTTGATTTTAATTTCTGCCTGTAGGTTGAAAGAAGATGAACCAGACAGTGATCAGAGAGTCCCAAAGCTGCTCTAGGGACAGAGCGATATGCATTCTTTATTGTTGTGTAACAATGATCCAGTATGTTCCTGTCTCTGGTGGGGCATGTGATGTGCTGTTTGTATTTGGGCAGTTGACGTGTGAGATTTGCTTTGTTAAAATCCCCAAGAATAATAATAACTGAGTCCAGGTATTGTTGTTCCATGTCTGTGATTTGATCAGTCAGCTGTTGCAGCGCTGTGTTCAAACACGCGTTTGGTGCGATATACACACTCACCAGAATAAACGAGGAAAACTCCCATGGTGAGTAGAAAGGCTTACAGTTAATAAAGAGCACTTCCAAATTAGGACAGCACATCCTCTTTAACATTGTTGCATCTGTACACCAACTTTCATTGATATAAAAGCATGTTCCGCCGCCTCTCGTTTTCCCCGTTAACTCTGCGATGCGATCCGCTCTGAACAGCTGGAAGTCCGGCAGATGTAATGCGCTGTCCGGAATGGCTTCACTCAGCCAGATTTCTGTGAAGCACAAGGCAGCAGAGGTTGAAAAGTCCTTGTTTGTGCAGGTGAGGAGATGTAGTTCGTCCGTTTTGTTAGGAAGAGAGCGGAGATTCGCTAAGTGAATACTCGGCAGCGCTGTTCGAAATCCGTGCCGACAGAGTTTGAACAGCGCACCGACTCGTCTCCCTCGCCTGCGTCTCTTGAACAGCAGAGCTGCGCCTCCAACTAAAATGTCTAGCAAAACGTCTGAATATTCGAAAACCAGGAAAAGATTGTCTGGTATATGCTGTCGAATGTTCAGAAGTTCATCTCTGTTAAAACTGACTGGAAAAAGATTACTAAACACAGGACACTGTGTTTGTTTGTTGTATACTGGAAGCTCCTGTCACCAAGACAAATTCCTTGTATGTGTAAGCATACTTGGCAATAAAGCTCATTCTGATTCTGATTCTGATTCTGACAAACAAACAAAAACAACAAAAGAACTGAGGAGCTCCACAACGAGGCAGCCATCCATGGTGCCATCATGATGATACATTTTTGTTTGAATATGTATATGTGTGTGTGTGTGTGTATGCGCACCTACGTACATTGTGTGGAGCAAAACGAAAACATTGATAACTTTAAAATCAATAAGGCATTTGGAAACATAGTTGAAGAAATAAAAGCATTTGGAGGGAGCCATGACTTACCAGCAGGAACAGAAATTAAGAGTAGCAAGATGAAATTAGTGAGCTTGATTTGGCACAGGTTTTATCCAATGATTGCAAAACCTGCTTGCTACTAAATGTAACGTCCCTGATCACGTGCATTAAGTGAACAGCATCATACTGAAATGTGTTGATACTTAAATTAAAGTAATGTAGTTAGGCTGACATGACTGTTAAACTCATGAGCTTTGAAATTTTGAACATTGATGAAGCCCCAATGCTTGAAGATCCCCATGGACCAAAGATGAAAGTGTACTATTTATGAAGACATAAGATACAAATTACTGCACTTAATAATGCCTGAATGAGTAATAAAACATAAATATGCTGTGAAAAAGGAATTACCCCCTGTATGACCTGATCATATAGGCGATATGCGTTGCGCTGGTAATGAAATTATATGATGAATAAGAGAATGCAGTGCAGAGCCTACTGCTAGGTGCTTCCGATGAGAATGTGGAAGTATGTATAGAGTAAGAAAACACTGCATTTTCCGAAGCGGCATTAATGTGCCCTTGAAGGCGCTTGAGTAGGGAACACCACTTGAAATGTTGAACCTAATGAGATAAGTTAATTATTTCACTAGGACCCTTTCACAAGACTCTGGTGAAGACTATATTAAACTGTGATGCCATGCTCCCTCGGAGTGCCAACATCATGAGCTCTGTCTTTCCTAGTGAGAAGGGCATAGGGATGATACCTTGTATTGGAAAGCGCCCGCTATGTGATTTAGAGCGAAGAGCAACCAACAAAACAGGAATATCTTACTGAATGGAGTGATGGGACCCCGTACAATGAGCACTGTACATGCCTCAATAATGATCTTAATTCCCCGATGGGGAACGCTCGGGCATGCGGTGAATGACATGTGAGTGAACATTGACCGAGTTACCCTCATTTGATCACGCTGTGAACGCGTGGTTGCCTGCCATTACTATGAGAGCGAATGCACTGTTGACATGAAATATTGCCTTTTGATATTGATGCAGATGTTGTTATGATGAACAGACAACGTAGGGAACAGAAGGCCTAGACCCTTGACTAAATCTGAATGCATTGAAGGATATGATAAGAACTTAGCTTATTTCTGATGGAAATCAGCTGCTGCCTGAGCCGATGATTTTGACAGACTTGGCGAGGAGCGCACTCCTTCCGCGCCGGGTCATGCATTCCGATTGAGGATGCGGTGGCTAGATTGAGGGAGATCTCCTAAGTGAATGAGATATGGATGAAGATCCGGGTTTGCTGATTGTTTACTCCCCATGGGTTTGATACGGGCAGAAGTTAAGATGAACAGATGGCGTCGTTGGGAAGGGAAGGCGGGCTTCCGGAGATGTTCTGTGCACTGATTCTCCTGTGGCCTGGAGAGGTCGGAACATGTCTATTATGATTCCGAAAGGGCGCGATCCCACTGAAAATCCGGAAATTTGCAGACGTGTGTTGCGGCGAGGACTGCTGATTCTGGATAAAAGGTAAGGAGCAGTGAATAAGTCAGTGTCCATAGCTGGATGTTGCTAGTCAGAGAGCAAAATGGACTCGACATCGGACAGTGCTATAGAATGATATTGCTGTGTTAGCACACTGAAACAGCAATGTGATAGATTGTGAGCAAACTTATAAAGCAGTGGCTTACATGTGATTGGCTAGGAGTTACCTAGCTAATGGTGCAATGATGTACAGCTGCTAGTCTTCCTGCTAGAACTACATTGCGCTTACATTTCCAGCATGGTAATGCACCATGTCACAAAGCAAACATTATCTCAAACTGGTTTCATGAACATGACAATGGGTTCACTGTTCTTCAGTGGCCTTCCCAGTCACCGGATCGGAATACAATAGAACACCTTTGGGATGTTGTAGAGTAGGAGATTCACAGCATGAATGTGCAGCTCACAAATCTGCAGAAATTGCAAGATGCAATCATGTCAACATGGACCTGAATGTCAAAGGAATGTTTCCGACATCTTGTGGAATCCATGCCATGAGAAATTGATGCTGTTGTTTGGCCTCATGTATTCAGATAGAAGACAAAGGCAGGCCTAACACAGTCGTAAAACCTAACTCAGGCCCCCACATAACAAGTCGTAAATCTTACTGATAAAAACAGCGCCAAAATCAAACAAAGGGAGTCCAAAACAGACTACAAATCCCATGAAGCCTTGCTCATTAAAGGATCGAACTCTCAACTCCTATTGGATGAGACACACAACGGAACGTCCCTCAAACATGACATCATCAGGAGTAGAAGTACCTCTGAAATGCTTCCGGGATTTGCTTCCAGCAACTTTGCTCGCCGTGTATAGATGCAGCTCATCGCTGCTCTCAGGTGCAGTCTCGTGGCACAAGGAAGTAACGTCTAACTTGAAACTGTGGCCATACAATCTCCATCTCGCTGGACGAGTTGAGATTACTCTGTGTTCAACCGAACACTCTAACGGATCCGAAGGAGACCGCCGAGCAATCCGCATCTTCATCCGTTTGCCTGCAGAAGTGAAGAGATTAAAGATGTCTCTTCCATCTTCAATCAAGTTGACATTTCTGATTTCTCCGCCAGCCCGCTGAGAATCAGCAGCTGTACCGCCCGCCGACAGAGTGAGGAAAATGGCCTCCCGTCATCACCCAAGCCTCGAGGAACCGAGTCTGAGTTAAAGGACGGATGAACACACATTCCACCTGCATCCTCATGCGATTCAAGTAAGAGGTTTACGTCTGGGCAGAGATAGAATATTATAGTGTGTTATTCTTGTGCACCAAGGTTTTTGCTTGTACAGTTTACGGACCGCCATGTCCGCTCATTATTAATACTCAGGGTATTAATTATCATGAATTTGATTTGCTGTATTGTGGTCCAACCACATTGGACTGTTGTGCATTTCCGCCATCGTGGGTGAGACCGGCAAACCGAGTTTATCCATTAAAGAATCAAAGACCGGGATGGTTTACGAGCCATCCACCGCATCTCTGAGTGATAAACTAACAGCTGCTTCCTCTCCTACGATCGTGAAACCGGCTTTGGGGCCATCACTTTATTCTCTCTCTCTCGTACTAACCACACACACACACTCGCTCTCTCTCTCTCACACACACACACACTCATGTGTTATAGGATTATTTTAGTTTCCATATCTAATCATATCACTGTTTAGTTTGTAGTTGTAAGTCAGAAGTTTATTGACTGCATTGTATTAATTATAAATTGATATTACTGCATAAATAAACTTTGTTATATTACAAAGAGAAGTGTTTTGGTTTGTTTTGCATACACCTGTGTCATGCTGACGGGATGTCAGTGCTCGGATTCAAGCCTTCATTCATTGTTCTTTCTCCCGAAAATCAATATTCTTCGGATGTCGATTTTCCTAAGAAAACAATCTAATATTGAGACTGTTATACTATCTGGTTGTTAGTCCCTGATTCCAGGGTGGTGCCCCGTCAATGTTAATCCTTATTAATATTCTATTGATTTTTGATAATTGATAATTATCTTTGATGATTGTTGAATTTGAATGATCAATAAGCTAGTGTTAATTTTAATTAATGTTTCATCGATGTTAATGATTAGTGATTATCTTTGATATTTGTTGATTTAAAGGATTAAAAAAAGCTAACATTGATTCTCATCAATGTTCTATTGATTTTAATAATTAATAATTATCTTTGATAATTATTAATTATTGCTAATAACCAAACCCACTCCTAAACATAGCGCACTATATTTACAGGAGCCCCATATGAGGTTTAAATGAGTTAGATTCAATTGATTAATTTAAATATTAATTAATAACTAAAGAAATAATTATTAATTATTTCTGAAAGTACCACTGAGTACCACTGAGTAAAGTCCTACACTGTTTTGAGAGCTATAGTGTTCCTGTTAAAGTGCTCAGTGAGTGTAAATGTCACTGCACTCTGTGCACACTGCACTAAACACTCACACTAATTGTCCCATTGGGTCTATTGCAGTCCTGAGTTCCCCAGCCTCCTCTGCAGTTAGCGGGCACTCTGTTTCTGGTACCTGAATGTGTGTGTTCTTCAGGTAGGCCACTGCTTTCCCAGTCAATAAGGGAAATGTTTATGTCCTAAACCAGGGAGACAAAAGGTATTTCAATTTACTGTACAGCAGTACATCTAACAAACACAATACCTTCCCTTAAGGCTCTATGTTACTGTAAGTATTACAAACAGTGAAAAATACATTCAAACATAGGAACTCAATTTCTGAGACTGGGCTTCTGTCTTAATTCCAGTGTTCCAGTTCATCCCAAAGGTGTTCAATGGGATTCAGGTCTGGGCTTTGTATTGGACAGTCAAGTTCTTCCACACCAGACTCGATGAACCATTTCTCTGTGGACTTTGCTTTGCGCACAAGAGCACTGTCATTCTGTAACAGTAAAGTCTACCTGCTACCTTGCGCGTGAAGATCACCACCCTCCTACGGAAGGGTGCGATAGAAACTGTCCCTCTGGCCGAGATGAAGAATGGGTTTTACAGCCCCTAATTCATTCAATCTTGGACCTGCGAGAACTGAACCGGGCTTTACACAGACTCCTGTTCAAGATGCTGATGCAAAAACGCATTCTGGTGAGCGTCCGGCATCAAGATTTGTTCGCGGCGGTAGACCTGAAGGACGCGTACTTTCGCGTCTCGATTCTACCTTGACACAGACCCTTCCTGAGGTGTGCATTCGAGGGTAGGGCGTATCAGTACAAGGTCCTCCCTTTCGGTCTGTCCTTGTCCCCTTGCGTCTTCACGAAAGTCACAGAGGCAGCTCTTGCCCCGTTAAGGGAGGTGGGCATTCACATTCTCAACTATCTCGATGATTGGATAACCCTAGCTCACTCTTGGGACATGTTGTGTGCACACAGGGACTTGGTGCTCTCACACCTCAGCCGATTAGGGCTTCGGGACAACTGGGAAAAGAGCAAGCTCCTCCCGGTTCAGAGCATCTCTTTTCTCGGTTTGGAGTTGGACTCAGTCTCGTTGACAGTGCGCCTCACGAACGAGCACGCACAGTCAGTGCTGGCCTGTTTGAAGGCATTCAAACAGAAAACAGCGGTTCCACTGAAACTTTCAGAGGCTCCTGGGGCATATGACATCCTCAACGGTAGCCACCCCGCTTGGGTTGATGCATATGAGACCACTTCAGCACTGGCTTCAGACTCGAGTCCAGAGATGGGCATGGCGCCGTGGGACACATCGCGTGGTCATCACGCCGGTCTGTCACCGCCTCTTCAGCCCTTGGACCAACCTCACATTTCTACGGGCAGGCGTTCCCCTAGAGCAGGTCTCCAGGTGTGTCGTGGTCACGACAGATGCCTCCAAGATGGGCTGGGGCTGCCTTGTGGACGGGCCCACGGCTGCGTTGGCACATCAACTGCCTCGAGTTGCTGGCAATTCTGCTCACCCTGTGGAGGTTCCGGCCATTGATCCAGGGCAAGCACGTGTTAGTTCGGACAGACAACATGGCAACGGAAGCATATGTCAACCGCCAAGGCGGTCTGCGCTCTCGTTGTATGTCACAACTCGCCCGCCGTCTCTTCCTCTGGAGTCAGCAGCACCTCAAGTTGCTGCGAGCTACTCACATCCCGGGCGACCTCAACACTGCAGTGGACATGCTGTCACGGCAGGTTACCCTCAGGGGAGAGTGGAGACTCCACCCTCAGGTGGTCCAGCTGATCTGGAGTCGATTCGGACAGGCACAGATAGACCTGTTCCCCTCCCAAGAATCCTCCCACTGCCCACTTTGGTATGCCCTGACCAAGGCACCTCTCGGTATAGACGTGCTGGCACACAGCTGGCCCCCTGGACTGCACAAATATGCATTTCCCCCAGTGAGCCTACTTGCACAGACTCTGTGCAAGGTCAGGGAGGACGAGGAGCAGGTCGTCCTGGTAGCACCCTACTGGCCCACCCAGATGTGGTTCTCGGACCTCACGCTCCTCATGACAGCCCCCCCCGGTGAATTCCCCTGAGCAAGGACCTTCTTTCTCAGGGACGGAGCACCATCTGGCACCCACGACCAGACCTCTGAAATCTCCATGTCTGACCCCTGGACGGGACGCGGAAGACCTAAGCGGTCTACCACCCGCGGTGGTAGACATGATCACTCAGGCTAGGGCCCCCTCTACAAGGCGCCTGTATGCCTTTAAGTGGCGTCTGTTCGCTAAGTGGTGTTCTTTCCGATGGGAAGACCCCAGAGATGCGCAGTTGGAATGGTGCTTTCCTTCCTGCAGGAGAGGTTGGAAGGGTGGCTGTCCCCTTCCACCTTGAAGGTGTACGTAGCCGCTATAGCAGCACGCCACGACACAGTGGACGGTAAGTCCTTAGGGAAGCACGACCTGATCATCAGGTACCTGAGAGGCACCAGGAGGCTGAACCCCTCCAGACCACGCCTCGTTTCCTCATGGGACCTCTCTGTAGTTCTTCAGGGTCTACAGAGAGCCCCCTTTGAGCCTTTTCAGTCAACTGCCCTCCTGACTGTGCTCACTTCCATCAAGAGGGTAGGAGACCTACAAGCATTCTCTGTCAGCGAAACATGCCTGGAATTCGGTCCGGGCTACTCTCACGTGATCTTGAGACCCTGACCGGGCTATGTGCCCAAGGTTCCCACGACTCCTTTTAGGGACCAGGTAGTGAACCTGCGAGCATTGCCCCAGGAGGAGGCAGACCCAGCCCTGTCATTGCTGTGTCCGGTGCGCACTTTACGCATCTATTTGGATTGCACGCAGAGCTTTAGGATCTCTGAGCGGCTCTTTGTCTGCTTTGGTGCACAATGGAAAGGAAGCACTGTCTCCAAGCAGAGGATCACCCACTGGCTCATTGATGCCATAGCTATGGCATATCACGCCCAGGACATGCCGCCCCCAGTAGGGCTACGAACCCATTCTACCAGGGGTGTAGCGGCCTCCTGGGCCCTGGCCAGGGGTGCCTCTCTAACAGACATTTGCAGAGCAGTGGGATGGGCAACACCCAACATGTTTGCGAGGTTCTACAACCTCCGGGTGGAACCGGTTTCATCCCGGGTAGTGGCACGCAATACAAGAGGATAAGTCCGGGATAGCTGGCCGGGTGTATCGCTTGCACATAGCGCCTTTCACCTCCCCTGAGCTGAAGACGTGCGCCATTAACTCCCAGTAGTGTTCACAAACTATGTTCCCTGGTTGACTTCCTCCGAGCCCTGTGGCAGTCGAGTTTTCATAGAGACTCGCTGCTGGCCCAGTACATGTCCTAACTAAAAGCCCTGTTCTGGGGTAGGTGCTCCGCATGTGGCGGTTCCCTGTAGGTAACCCCATGCAATGTATATCTTCCGCTAATTCGTTTCCCTGTTGGCAAACTGCGTCTTCCTTGGGCAGAGGCCCCTCTGCCACAGTCTCCATGTTTGTAGTAACTCCTCCCCCATTGGGTAGGACCTACCATGAGACTTCTCCACATGACATACTTCCGACATAATTCGGCAAGACCATGTGACATATTTCCACTTAAATATCCCTCACTCTCTGGGCGAGGTGTGGTCTCTGCTGTGTCCTCCCCTTGGGAGGGACACCCCCCGACTAGACCTGGTCGGCCCAGTCAGATATTCCCCCTTTTTTTTAGGGAGTGGAAAAAAAGAAGGGGAAAAGAGGCCACGACTGGGCTAGCCTGTTTCTATTTTTTGGGTAGTCAACTTGTCCCCAAAGGGCCGTTCGACACTCATAACTATGTTGGGGATGGTTACGTGTTGGGCTGGTGTGCTGGCTACGGGGCACACAGTTGTCTGCCCATCACACACACCCAGTTCACGTAACACAGTTCAGCCAGTTGCGGCATTTTGTAAAGGGACCCCTAGTGTCACTACATCGACACAACGTCGAGTGAGTGACAGATAGGGAACGTCATGGTTACTTGCGTAACCTCCGTTCCCTGATGGAGGGAACGAGATGTTGTGTCCCTCCTGCCACAACGCTGAACAACCCGCTGAAATGGCCAGACCTTGTCTCGGCTGCTCAGCATAAAACCTGAATGAGTGGTTGCACGCCAGCTCCTTTTATACCCGTATGTCCGGGGGAGTGGCATGCAAATACCATTCGCCAATTTTCATTGGCCATTTATCAAAGACCAGAGGTGTCTCGGGCTCCCAAGAGTGACCCCTAGTGTCACTACATCGACACAACATCTCGTTCCCTCCATCAGGGAATGGAGGTTACACAAGTAACCATGACGTTTTGTCACGTGTGTTAAATTTTCATAAAATCAAATCAAATCAAATCAAATCACTTTATTGTCACACAGCCATATACACAAGTGCAATGGTGTGTGAAATTCTTGGGTGCAGTTCCGATCAACATAGCAGTCGTGACAGTGATGAGACATATACCAATTTACAATAACATCAAATTAACACAGCACAATTTAAACATCTGATATACACATAATTACACTCAACAATATACAAATAATAACATACACTGTACAGTATACAATACGCACTATATAGATACACATTATTCAATAAAAATAAAAAATAAAAATATATAAAAAAAGTATATATAGTATATATAGAATCTTCAGTATTGTACTGTATTGACATTCAGGCTGTCGGTTGATAGTCAGCTGTTAAGAGAGAATATAATATAATAATAATACAATTTATGACAGTCCGGTGTGAGATATAAGAGTAAGAGTAATAAAGTGCAGTGCTGATGTATTTGATCGTGGGAGATCAAGAGTTCAGAAGTCTGATTGCTTGGGGGAAGAAGCTGTCATGGAGTCGGCTGGTGCGGGTCCTGATGCTGCGATACCGCCTACCTGATAGTAGCAGTGAGAACAGCCCATGGCTCTGGTGGCTGGAGTCTCTGATGATCCTCCGAGCTTTTTTCACACACCGCCTTGTATATATTTCCTGGAGGGAGGGAAGCTCACCTCCGATGATGTGTCTGGCAGTTCGCACCACCCTTTGCAGTGCTTTGCGGTTGTGGGCGGTGCTATTGCCACACCAGGCAGAGATGCAGCCAGTCAGGATGCTCTCTACAGTGCAGGTGTAGAACCGTGTGAGGATGTGGCGGTTCATTCCAAACTTCCTCAGCCGTCTCAGGAAGAAGAGGCGCTGATGAGCCTTCTTCACAACGACTTCAGTGTGGATGGACAATGTGAGTTACTCAGTGATGTGGACACCCAGGAACTTGAAGCTGCTGACTCTCTCCACTGGTGCTCCATTGATGGTGATGGGACTGTGTTCTCTGTCTTTTCTTCTGAAGTCCACCACAAGCTCCTTTGTCTTACTGACATTGAGGGAGAGGTTGTGCTTCTGACACCAGTGTGTCAGAGTGTGCACCTCCTCTCTGTAGGCTGTTTCATCATTGTCAGTGATCAGACCTACCACTGCACTACACACAATACAATTGACAATGTTAAAAGAAGAGAATTACATTGATTTGACATTATACAGGACAACATCTCATCATTTTCTGGAAGAACAGAGTGATGTTCTTCCATCTCCCACAACTGATTTAGAGTCAGATTTCTCTCTGTACTTAGAGGATGGTTATCCCATCCATCTTGGAAAATGTCGGGATGAACTTTTCTGTTAGATGATTAACTAATCTTTAGTTTCAAGATTGAAAATTATTTTGTATACTTTGTAAAAAAAAAAAAAAAAAACTGTGTGGGAGGGTTTCCAAATGCACAATACTGTATGAACATTGAATTCAGTGTAACAACACAGCATATATCACCTTTGGTTGTGGACACTCTTCCCTGCAATGAAACTGCTTCTACCCGTACCTCAAACAGAAAACATCATACAGGCTACTTTTAAATTTTCAACCCCTTGGTCTCCTCCGAACCTTAAAAATTAAATACACAGAACATTTTAAATATTGTTATTTCACAAAACACTTTTTTTTTTTCACTATTAACCTTGTGCGTCCCTGCGTCCACGTGTATGGACGTATTTTGGCTTCGCTATATGCAACGCATAATTTAAATTAATTTAAACTGACTGAATAATGTTCACAAAACTCTGCACTGTCATTTAAGGGTTAAACGTCTGGTGCACCGCATCACGTCACATAATAGCATTACATTGATTTCCAGGAAGCGTTACTATGGGCGCAGCACCAACAAAAGTACCAGCGGCAACGTTTTTTTGATTGAAACCTGTTTGGCTGTAAAGAGGAGTGTCTCTAGTTTCGTTTGATATGCTGCTTTTAAAAAAATCCATTCAATTTTTATGAAGTCTACATAAACTCAGCAAAAAAAGAAACGTCCTCTCAATTTCAACTACTTTTATTTTCAGCAAACTTAACATGTGTAAATATTTGTATGAACATAAAAACATTCAACAACTAAGACATAAACTGAACAAGTTTTACAGACATGTGACTAACAGAAATGGAATAATGTGTCCCTGAACGGGGGGGGGGTGGGGGGTGTCAAAATCAAAAGTAACAGTCAGTATCTGGTGTGGCCACCAGCTGCATTAAGTACTGCAGTGTATCTCCTCCTCATGGACTTCACCAGATTTGCCAGTTCTTGCTGTGAGATGTTACTTCACTCTTCCACAAGGCACTTGCAAGTTCCCGCACATTTCTGGAGGGAATGGCCCTAGCCCTCACCCTCCGATCCAACAGGTCCCAGACATGCTCTGGGATTGAGATCCGGGCTCATCGTTGGCCATGGCAGAACACTGAAATTCCTGTCTTACAGGAAATCATGCACAGAACAAGCAGTATGGCTGGTGGCATTGTCATGCTGGAGGGTCATGTCAGGATGAGTCTGCAGAAAGGGTACCACATGAGGGAGGAGGATGTCTTCCCTGTAACGCACAGCATTGAGATTGCCTGCAATGACAACAAGCTCAGTCCGATGATGCTGTGAAACACTGCCCCAGACCATGACGGACCCTCCACCTCCAAATCGATCCCGCTCCAGAGTACAGGCCTCAGTGTAACGCTCATTCCTTCGACGATAAACGCGAGTCCGACCATCACCCCTGGTGAGACAAATCCGTGACTCATCAGTGAAGAGCACTTTTTACCAGTCCTGTCTGGTCCAGCAAAGGTGGGTTTGTGCCCATAGGCGACGTTGTTGCCAGTGATGTCTGGTAAGGACCTACCTTACAACAGGCCTACAAGCCCTCAGTCCAGCCTCTCTCAGCCTATTGCGGACAGTCTGAGCACTGATGGAGGGATTGTGCGTTCCTGTCCCGCAGGAAAAGTTCAGTTTCAGGCTGTAGATGATGTTTGGTTCACTCAACATGTTTGGCAGACATGGGACAATGATAATCAGTACATAGATTCAGAATTTATAAAGTATAATTTTATTTTAACATTGTTGGCAGTGATTGGATGATGATGGCCATTACTTTTAATTAGAATTTTTAATTCAGCTTTATAGAAAATCAGCTGTAATGTCTATAACGTCTCAAAAACATGAAAAACCAACACTCCTGCACACATAATAAACAATTTGACGTTCTATAGCTTGATATTGTTTAAAATTTTACAACTTATAGGAAAACTATTTGCTCAAAAATTATTATTATTATTTTGTTTTTTGCTTGTTTATCCAGTGCTACTAGTTACAAATCAAAAAGGGAAATTGAAAAAGCACACAGCAGTCACACGGGGGTCTCAGTAGGTTAAAGGGAACAACTTGACTGTGAAACTTGATTTGTATGTGTTGTATCTTGTATAACCCATTGCAATACTGAAAGATATCAGAACACTCTTATGCAGGGATGTCAAAGTCTGCTCCTCGAGTGCTACTGTCCTGCAGACTCCAATCAAACACACCTGAATCAGCAAATTAAGGTCTTAAGTATTAGTCGTCATTTTTTGGAGCAGTCCTCCTCTGACTGTACAGCATGAACATAATGCTAATATTAGTAGAGGGTGGCTGAAGCCCAGATTGTTAGTTGCAACACCTAGGTGCACCGATGAAAAATGTCTGTTTAAATCTATGTACAGGTGCATCTCAATAAATTAGAATGTCGTGGAAAAGTTCATTTATTTCAGTAATTCAACTCAAATTGTGAAACTCGTGTATTAAATAAATTCAATGCACACAGACTGAAGTAGTTTAAGTCTTTGGTTCTTTTAATTGTGATGATTTTGGCTCACATTTAACAAAAATTATCTCAACAAATTAGAATACATCATAAGGCCAATAAAAAAAACATTTTTAGTAAATTGTTGGCCTTCTGGAAAGTATGTTCATTTACTGTATATGTACTCAGTACTTGGTAGGGGCTCCTTTTGCTTTAATTACTGCCTCAATTCGGCGTGGCATGGAGGTGATCAGTTTGTGGCACTGCTGAGGTGGTATGGAAGCCCAGGTTTCTTTGACAGTGGCCTTCATCTCATCTGCATTTTTTGGTCTCTTGTTTCTCATTTTCCTCTTGACAATACCCCATAGATTCTCTATGGGGTTCAGGTCTGGTGAGTTTGCTGGCCAGTCAAGCACACCAACACCATGGTCATTTAACCAACTTTTGGTGCTTTTGGCAGTGTGGGCAGGTGCCAAATCCTGCTGGAAAATGAAATCAGCATATTTAAAAAGCTGGTCAGCAGAAGGAAGCCTGAAGTGCTCCAAAATTACTTGGTAAACGGGTGCAGTGACTTTGGTTTTCAAAAAACACAATGGACCAACACCAGCAGATGACACTGCACCGCAAATCATCACAGACTGTGGAAACTTAACACTGGACTTCAAGCAACTTGGGCTATGAGCTTCTCCACCCTTCCTCCAGACTCTAGGACCTTGGTTTCCAAATGAAATACAAAACTTGCTCTCATCTGAAAAGAGGACTTTGGACCACTGGGCAACAGTCCAGTTCTTCTTCTCCTTAGCTCAGGTAAGACGCCTCTGACGTTGTCTGTGGTTCAGGAGTGGCTTAACAAGAGGAATACGACAACTGTAGCCAAATTCCTTGACACGTCTGTGTGTGGTGGCTCTTGATGCCTTGACCCCAGCCTCAGTCCATTCCTTGTGAAGTTCACCCAAATTCTTGAATCGATTTTGCATGACAATCCTCATAAGGCTGCGGTTCTCTCGGTTGGTTGTGCATCTTTTTCTTCCACACTTTTTCCTTCCACTCAACTTTCTGTTAACGTGCTTGGATACAGCACTCTGTGAACAGCCAGCTTCTTTGGCAATGAATGTTTGTGGCTTACCCTCCTTGTGAAGGCTGTCAATGATTGTCTTCTGGACAACTGTCAGATCAGCAGTCTTCCCCATGATTGTGTAGCCTAGTGAACCAAACTGACAGACCATTTTGAAGGCTCAGGAAACCTTTGCAGGTGTTTTGAGTTGATTAGCTGATTGGCATGTCACCATATTCTAATTTTTTGAGATAGTGAATTGGTGGGTTTTTGTTAAATGTGAGCCAAAATCATCACAATTAAAAGAACCAAAGACTTAAACTACTTCAGTCTGTGTGCACTGAATTTATTTAATACACGAGTTTCACAATTTGAGTTGAATTACCGAAATAAATGAACTTTTCCACAACATTCTAATTTATTGAGATGCACCTGTATGTGATTGTGACATTTGCAATATCAAATTGTTCTTATTCTCATAAAACATGAAATCTACCATAAGACAGAACAGAAAATGATTTTTTTTTTTTTTTTTGGAATAACTCTTTATTAGTATTAGAATCTTACTATAATTAAGTACATGTTTAATATACAGTAGTTACAGTTAAAATATAAACTTATTAGACAAATTGAAAATGTATATTTTAATTTGCCTCCCAAATGAATAGACCCTGAGAAAAACAAAAAAAAAATGGAGGCAGCTGGATAATAAGCATTGGTGGACTTGAGTGCAGGTAGGCTCTTTTTTTTTTACATTTACATACCTTTCTAGAAAAAACATAGATGCCTCAGAATATGACAGTGTTGTACCTGATTTTGGAGATATTTAATTTTTAAAACGATGATAAAAAAGCTCAGCTAATAACATTTATATTACTTATACCATTCTGAATGAGCTTGTGATTGGTATCATTATGCATAAGCGCTCTTGGGCTGGGTACAGGGTATGTTCTATGAACAACACATCCCAACTGTGTCAGCCCAGAGATGACGCCTGTACTATCAGCTTGGTGCATGGAGGCTCAGATCCTTTCCCACTGCACTCAATGCCCCTCATCCTGCATCAACCCCTTAACCATTCTGTATCCAGCAAGGGTGTCTGGATTTCACTGTTAACACTATTTTGTCCAGCTCCTCATCTGAAACACTGCTGTAGTATGTGTCCCTCACTGCCAGCCCATTTCTGCCATTCTCATTCGTATGGTTCTTGTGCTCACTCCCAGCAGAACTGCAACACAGGGCACTGGTAAAGACATAGCAATTAGTTCTTCCATACACTCTTCAGATATAATTATTCTTGGCCTCCCAAGCATGCCAGCTTAAAAATCCACAGTGTTGTGCACACAATGTCGGTTGTGGTTGATCTCAGCAATCACCTGTAGGACCTCTCTGAGTCTGTCTATTATACCTTGTGGAAAATATTCATGGCCAGAGAGTGCACTTAAAAAAATAGCTCCTGGGAACATGTAAACTCCAAAAAATCGAAATCAATCTGTGGTTGATTAAGAAGATGTTGCAGTCGTAAATTGAGCCTATCCAATATAGTTTCAACCAGCAATTCCTTAAGAGAAAATTACCAGAATAACTTTATTTACTGTTAACTTTCAATTTTCACATATTTTGTTTTAAATGTTTTAATTATGCCATTTAGCATCACTTAATGGTGTAATAAGTGTATATGATATACAGAATATATTTGTAAATTCAAACGAATGGTAAATATAAAAAATAAATAAATGAAAAACGACTTTTCAACACCAGCTTGAAATTCATTTTCAAAATTCAGTATCAATAAATGGCAGCCAACTTAATTTTAGTCTACACATACTGTATTATAAAGGATAATGTATATTTTCTAAAGTTTTATATATAGGGGGGCCTGGGTAGCTCAGTGAGTAAAGACGCTGTCTACCACCCCTGGATTCATGAGTTCAAATCCAGGGTGTGCTGAATGACTCCAGCCAGGTCTCCTAAGCAACCAAATTGGCCAGTTGCTAGGGAGGGTAGAGTCACATGGGGTAACCTCCTCGTGGTCACTATAATGTGGTTCCCACTCTCAGGGGGGCACGCGGTGAGTTGTGCTTGGATGCCGTGGAGAATAGTGTGAAGCCTCCACAGTGTCTCTATGTCTCCACGGTAATGCGATCAGCAAGCCACATGATAAGATGTGCAGATCGACTGTCTCAGACACAGAGGCAACTGAGATTCGTCCTCCGCCACCCAGATTGAGATTCGTCCTCCGCCACTCAGATTGAGGCGAGTCACTACGCCACCACAAGGACTTAGAGCACATTGGGAATTGGGCATTCCAAATTGGGGAGAAAAAGGGGAGAAAAAAAAAGTTGTATATATAAAAGAGTGATACCATTCTGGCTGAGTGAACGATGCCAAGCCAAATGATGATGTGACGTCTCCCTTGCGCCTTATTCAGCCAATCAGATGAGAGTAAACTGGTCAATGAAAACCTTATTTGATTAGCTACAAGAAGCAGGTAAACACACTTTCCACTCATGGAAAAACTTTAAGCACATGGAAGGATTCGTAAGCACAGATAGAGATCCGTAAGCGAACGGAATGATTACACATGATACATTTTGAGTGCAAATGACCCATGTTTCAGATCACGTGCTCAGTTTAGTGCAAAAGCAGAGCAAATTTGAGCTCGCATATATCTCATTTTTAAGAGAACTCAAAAAACTTTGATACAGATTAATTATACACAGTCAACCATTTGTACTATTCTTGACACTCTTTATTTGTTATCAAATTGCTGATCACACCTTTGCAAGTCTTTTCTTTAGGCCCTAGTTTGGCGAAACAATTGTGCCAAAAGTGTAAGCGCACAAAAATGAAAGTTGGAAGAATACAAATTACATTTATCTCATGAAAAAATGCAGACACAGATTCACAACACAAGTAATGCACTTATGCAAAACATTAATATATTGCAAATCTTTCTTTTACACTTAGAACTTGATTTATACGTTTACAAATTATGAATTATCTACATTAATTAAATTATCTTCAAAACGATCATAATTTCATGCTCGATTACACTTCCTACTGCTTGACGCATGCGCAGAGCCCTAAATGGCGCTATAGGAAGTGTGATCAAGCTTGAAATCATGATCGCCAAGGAGACTGCTGTCAAGATGAAAATTACATTACCAAAATTATATTTTGGTCTGTTCTCACCCTAAACTGATCACTTCAGAAGATAATAATTAAACCACTGGAGACTTATGGATTACTTTTATGCTGACTTTATGTGATTTCGGAGCTTTAAAGTTCTGGTCACCATTTACTTGCATTGTATGGACCTACAGAGCTGAGATATTCTTCTAAAAATCTTCATTTGTGTTCTGCAGAAGAAAGAAAGTCATACACATCTGGGATGGCACGAGAATCAGAAAATAATGAATTTTCATTGTGGGTGAACTATCTCTTTAAGCCTGAGAAATGTGGCATATAAACAAGATAACTTCCATCAGACATGCAGAATACAGCTTTACTGGTTAAATTGTTGGTGCACAGTAAGTAATAATACTTAAATTCAGCCGGATGGTTGTGTCAAATGTTTTTTTTTGGCAGATGTCTACGGAAGCCCATTTTGTCCATGATTTATCACTTTTTTCTGTCTTGTTTTCTCGTGATCACGACTTAATTTTCTCATGATCTCAACATAACAAAAGTTGTTCCCTTTCAATTCAGTCATGAATGCTACGTCATAGACACTATGGGGTTATCCCTGCAGGCATAGCCAATCTCTGTAATGCAGGGTATAATCTAATGCATTGCAGCTGCGCAGAGATGGTGCTTTGAAGTGATGCGTGAGTGAGCAGGATGTTTCATTTTACCAATCCGTCTGGCTTTGATTCCTCTGTCCTTTTTTCCTTTCCTTTCAACCTTTCCTCATTTCCTTAGAGGGTGGAGCAAGGAAATGAGGAAAGGAAGCAAGAAAAGGAAACAAGGATGCACAATTTAAGAAATGAGAAGCACTCAGGAAATCAGCAGCCTAATAAAGAGGTTGACTGGCACAAAGTATTTTGAAAGTATGTTCAATGTATTTAGAAACAAATTACATTCGATTTTTTTTCAAAGACTTTAAAATACAAATTACAAAATAGTATTTTGTATTTCAAATAAGATTTTCAAATACATGCCCATCCTATTCTTCTGTGCACCAAAGAAACTACTGTATATGCCAAGTTTGTTTCATGTTAGCCCCTTACACAAAAACAAATAAACAAACAAATAAAAACACATGTAAGATTTACGCATTTTACTTTCATAAAATTATTTTATCAAATTTATCTGATATGATCTATATAGTTTGTAAAAACATTCGGAAATTAACGAGAGCTTTGAACCGCCAATAACCACTTAAGTTCATTAAGTGCAACCTAAATGTAGGCTATGTTTCTCGCATCGTTCACAGTTTAGAAAAGACAACAGGCAATTTAATAAATTATAATCATATATTTGATCATTGGAAAGCCATTGCATCCTATTTCAGAGAGAAAAAACCGTCGCAAAACTAACTTCATTAACCTCTATGAAGTTGAGCATCAGTAGCATACATCTGAAATCCGTCTATCAAAGCCGTTTTTTTCCCCCCTATAATTTCGGTAATTAATTTATTTCGGTGCCTCGACAAGTTACATACAATTTCCATGCTTGTCAGGATTTCTGCATATTTTCATGTTAAGAAGACAAACCTCTGCACAAGTTTCAGCACCTTTGGACTGGACAGTTCTCGTAATGAAGCTCTTAAGTTCTACTTTTTAATGAGCGAGCTACGTATTGGTTTGGGAAACAGGCATTGCTACATTGTTAAATAATGAGCGACATTAGGTATAATGATCGTCAAAGCTTAAGTTGCAACGTTATTGGGGAAACCCAGCCCTAATGTGCTCTTTGTTTTATCCAATCGGGTCTCCCGACCAGGTATCCTAATAAACAATTAAATATTTATCTGTTTTTGTGTTCAAATTGGCTAAAGGTATAGCACATTATTATTTCAGTTATTATTATTTACATAATAGGCTATTCTATTGTTGGTAGCTACAGCAGAACAGATAACCTATTTTATTTGTTGCGTTGGTCATTATACTCACAAATCAATTTGTGACTTTTTCCTTCGTTTAGGCAATTGCCTCACAACGTTTGTTATGTACAGGAAGTTTTGTGGATTCGAGAAAAATAAAACCACTTATTCAATTACTCAGTTTGTAAATTTGTTTCCTCTATATCTGCACTCTACAGTTAGGGTTAGGTTTGCTGTTCCTGTTTTCTGGGAACAGTCTCCGTTCAAAAATGTCAAAACAGCCTCCCCCCCGCACCACCACAGGTCGCACTTCGTCGGAACCACCACCCCTCCCCCCAAGTGAACTTTAGTCACCTTAAGTTACCTTTAATACCTTAAAACCTAGCAATTTGATTGGTGTAAATGCATTACAAAGCGACTTGATTGGTTGAACTGCAACTCCTGCATGTAGAGGCAGTGATGATGGACTACAAGGCACCTGCGTGAAGCTGGCCCCCAACCCAACGCAAAACGTCGGCAAAATAATTGTTTGTGCTCCGTTTGTGCTGGTTTGTGCTGTAAAAAATTTCATTTGTGCTGCTTCGGTTTTTTAGATATTAAAATAATATATATAGGTCATTCTGAGGTCACTCAGCCCCCCCCATGCTCCAAATTCACCCAAAATAGGCTCAATTGTTTGTGCCTCGTTTGTGCTGGTTTGTGCCGGTAAAATTTTCGTTTGTGCTGCTTCGGTCTTTAAAATATTAGACATTGAATTATAGGCGATGACGTCACCAGCCCCCCCACATGCTCCAAATTCACCCAAAATAGTCTCGTTTGTTTGTGCTTCGTTTGTGCTGGTTTGTACCGGTAAAAGTTTAGATTGTGCTACTTCGGTTTTTTAAATATTAGACATTGAATTAGAGGCAAATTATAAATGCTGATATATATTGAGTACAATACTGACAGAATAAAATAGATCACTTAATGGTCACAAAAATCAAATGTAGCTTAGTAGCAGTCTCGGTCATTCTGATTAATATATATTAGGCTACTATATTATATATTTCTAAAATAGGTCTCTCTTGTTTTGTGTGTAGTCAGTACGATTTATGAGCAGTGAGCATTTTATTTCGGGTTTGTCATTTCAATCTCTTCCCAAAATGTTGGATGAAGATGTTTTAATACAACAACAACTCCTTCTTATCAATGTTTTTGTAGTCGCTATGGTGTTTATTAAAAACTTTATTGGTGGTCAGACAGCAGCAGCTCAATATTCATCTGGTGTCTGTCGGACTCTTTTTCTGTCACTCACTTTCGCTCAGCTTTGGACACGAGAACAAAAGCGCTAATCTCCTCGATGTGAACACACTTTTAGAGTCGAATTGCCGAAGACTTTCCGTCAAGACTAATCATCACATAATTTGTTCAACTGGTCTTTCCTGATTTAACTTTTTATTTGGAGTATCATCTGCTACACTTCACTGCCATCACCAGGCGCAAGAGGCACTTTTGTTCAAGATGCTCTTGTGGAAATTAGTGTAGAGTTAGTAGAGAAAAAGTCGATATAAATCAAACTACAAAAGTCGTTACTAAATCAAATTTCTGGCCAATGTTAGTACAATGTTTTAACACTGTCAGTTACAATATTATTTGTTAACTTCAAGAATAATGGTACAACATTCAAGAGAGCTAAGATTGTCAATGTTTATTGAACAGAAAACTCATTGCTAATACTAATATATGCTAATTACAGTTGCACATGTGACCCATGTTAGTTTTTTAATACATTGTGCATCTAGGGGTCAACATTACCATATTGGTCCTAATATAAGATATACTATCCTTATATATTATTACTATATTATATTATCCTTATATTCGGACCAATACAATAATACATAAAAATAAGTTTATACTGAACATGACATTTTTTGAGTCAGGATTATTTAAGTGGGTAATTATGTTTTGCTTATGCCAGATGCCCAAGAAACCAGCAGTCGACAGAGATTCCATTTTCACTGTCCTGTGTTCATCTAAAGAGGCCATAGTCCAAAATGGCAACATAGCTACGCCTAATCAGATCATCTGGACAGAGCTTAGTAAGCAGCTAGAAAACAAGATCACTGCAAAGGCTCTATACACTTTTGTTAAATTAAATAGACACAACATCTGGACTGCTTTAGGGTTTACTCATGAATGTGATCATGAAACAAATGGCAGTAGTGATGACACTGATTTTGAGCCAGGGTCCCTTTCACCCAGACCAAAAGATTGCTGGACTTTTGATCTTGAAGTTCCATTTCAGAAATGGATTGAATTCATGCCTGAAACGGTTAAATACAACAACAAGTTCTCTAAAACACAAAAAAGGGAATACACAATTTTAAGCCTGGCATCTGGACACGTGATAAATCATCACATGTTTTTAAGTTTAAGTTTTTAAAGGTCCATTATTTGTGTTAATGGATGTTCGATAGTACACAGTAATTCAAATTTCAAAAGTAAAATCATTTTGGCTTCATTTTTAATTCATTGAGTCACGAGTCTCCACATACACACACACACACTCCAATGTAAAACAGTTGTTTTCTATCTGAATATATAGTAAACTGTAATTTATTCCTGTGATCAAAGCTGAATTTTCAGCATCATTACTTCAGTCTTCGGTGTCACACGATCCTTCAGAAATCATTCTAATATGCTGATTTGCTGCTCAAGAAACATTCATTATTATTATCAGTTGAAAACAGTTGTGCTGCTTTTTTTTTTTTTTCTGGAAACCATGATACACAACCATTCAAAGGTTTGGGGTAAGTGATTTATATATATATATATATATATATATATATATATATATATACATAGTATATTATGTATTATTTTATTTGATTATAATACATAGACAATTCAATGTCTAATATTTAAAAATCTGAAGCAGCACAAACGAAACTTTTACTGGCACAAACCAGCACAAAAGAAGCACAAACTATTGAGCTTATTTTGGGTGAATTTGCAGCATGTGGGGGGGCTGAGTGACCTCAGAAAGACCTATAAATATTATTTTAATATCTAAAAAACCGAAGCAGCACAAACGAAACTTTTACCGGCACAAACCAGCACAAACAAAGCACAAACAAACGAGACTATTTTGGGTGAATTTGGAGCATGGGGGGGGGCTGGTGACGTCATCGCCAATAATTCAATGTCTAATATTTTAAAAACCGAAGCAGCACAAACGAAACTTTTACCGGCACAAACCAGCACAAATGAAGCACAAACGATTGAGCCTATTTTGGTTCCTCGAGGCTTGGGTGATGACGGGAGGCCTTTCCTCGCTCTGTCGGCGGGCGGTATGGCTGCTGATTCTCGGCGGGCTGGCGGAGAAATCAGAAACGTCGACATGATTGAAGATGGTAGAGAAATCTTTAATCTCTTCACTTCTGCAGGCAAACGGATGAAGATGCGGATTGCTCGGTGATCTCCTTTGGATCCGTTAGAGTGTTCGGTTGAACACAGAGTAATCTCAACTCGTCCAGCGAGACGGAGATTGTATGGCCACAGTTTCAAGTCAGACGTTACTTCCTTGTGCCACGAGACTGCACCTGAGAGCAACGATGAGCTGCGTCTATACACGGCGAGGAAAGTTGCTGGAAGCAAATCCCGGAAGCATTTCAGAGGTAGTTCTACTCCTGATGATGTCATGGTTGAGGGACATTCTGTTGTGTGCCTCATCCAATAGGAGTTGAGAGTTCAATCCTTTAGTGAGCAAGGCTTCATGGGATTTGTAGTCCATTTTGGACTCCCTTTGTTTGATTTTGGCACGATTTTTATCAGTATAATTTATTACTTATGTGGGGGCCTGAGTTAGGTTTTACGACTGTGTTAGGCCTGCCTTTGTCTTCTATCTGAATACATGAGGCCCAACACATGTTTCCCTGTTAAAGCCTTACATGCCCTCTCTCTCTCATTCTTCCTCAGTGTGGTGAATGCCCCTCCTCCACCACTGCTTCTAGAGGATGGTCTGACTTATGCGGTTCGGACCCTCTTGGACTCCCAGCATCGACAGGGGAGGCTTCAGTACCTCATGGAATGGGAGGGGTATGGTCCAGAGGAGTGGTCTTGGGTTTCCAGGGAAGACATCTTAGATCTGACCCTTCTCTCTGAGTTTTACCACAATAACCTGGACTGTCCTGCTCCACGCCCGAGGGGGTCGACCTTGATGTCAGAGGCCCTTGGCTTCTGGAGCGGCCCGTGGAGAAGGGGGTACTGTCACACCTCCCCTACTCCCCAGATCTGCCTCTCCAGCCTTCTGACCTTGTTTCAGTTTAAGCATCCACACCTGTTTGTTGTTTGCTCATTAGTTCCTCTGTGTGTGTATATATATATATATATATATATATATATATATATATATATATATATATATGCCTTGGTTTCAGTCTTTAGTTGTCCAGTCTTGTTTCAGGATGCTACTGACTCAGCTCCTCTTTGTAATCCTGCTTTATTTTCTCAGAGTGACAGGGTGAGCACCATAAACTGTGTTGTAAAGAAAATGTATTAGGATAAAATTTTTAAATAATTAATCAAGATCAGTATAGTATAAAAAATAATATTTTTCTAACATTCATTGTAACATGCATGTTTCCTTAGCACCAAAAATAAGATTAGACAAAAGCCTTCAATTATTCAAGTATCTGCAAGTGGATCAAACACAGACATGATAAACAGGCTTGAGGAACTTCTCATTTATAAGGACATTTACCCCAAAATGTTCATGAAGTTGAAAAAAGCTGAAGGTAAGATGGGTTTTGTTATTCAATGGCATGTTGATTATGTACAGTACAGTAGGGAACCTGGTATTAAACTTTCTTTTACCATCACATTGTAATACGCAGTATATCTTTGGGGTGCCACTGTGTTTTGTTGGACTCACCTACTCTGTTACATAAATTAAGGTAATGTGTAACTTGTTACAATAACACAGGCGGAGTGTTACTTATGGGCTGCACCCATGGAGTGGTGTACAATGCATCACCTTTATGGTGGCAGAAGACTGCACAGGATCATGGGGATGCACTCTTGAGTTTTAAACCTCACCCTCCCACTGTGTACATATCTGACATTGCTGGACATGTTGCCAGTTATGTGAACAATCATACACAGCAAAGGTTTTTCCAGCTGTATGATGGAATGGTAAGTTGAGTGTAAATCCTGAGTGGGTCAACAATATAAAGGTGAAATAGACTCAACCAAAAACACTCAACAATGGACAAATTCTCTTGTTCACACCCTGAGATTGGGACATCAGACCACTTCTCCAGTTATGATAGGTTCCATAAAAATAACCAGAAGCATTCTGAGAAGAGATTGCAGTCTTTTTTGTTACTAACAATTTTTATTGATTCCATATAACAAATAATAAAAAAAACATAACTGAATATTTAGAATCAAATTATATACATTTACAACCCTTCCCCCTGAACATTAACCCCCCCAGCCAACACAAACAGGCACCCCAGTGGTCAAATGCCAATTGACAATGACACACAAACAGACAATAAAACAGCAGAAAATATTTAGAAACATAAAAAAACATAAAAAGTATACATTCAAAAACAAAAAGGTTGCAACACACACATTTAAAACAACAAGCCTCCCTCCACTGCCCCTCCCCGAGAGCCTTCTAGAAAGGCTAAATAGCTGCCCCATTTCTTAATGAACAAATCTATGTTGCCTAGCCTTCTATGTGACAGCTCTTCATAATGCCGCTACCCTGCTCATCTCCGCGTACCACTCACGAAACAAGTGCGCTCCAGCTGACTTCCATCCCCTGAGGATGACCTGTCTGCCTATCATAACACCGGCCAGGACACAATTCTTCATACATATATCCCCTATATCAATGACTGCCCCATCACCTGAAATACAGAGACCCAATATGTCACACATAAAACTCTGAACCCTCAACCAAAATTCTTGGATCTTAACACACCACCAAAAAACATGGTTGCGTCCCCATCTTCTGATTGGCATCACCAGCAGGTGGGTGTGTCTTTAAGACCCAGCCTATACAATCTAGATGGGGTCCAATAGAATCGAAGTAAAATCTTAAATTGCACAAGGCACACCCTTGCATCTCTAGATGTAGACTTGATGTTTTTTAGAATCCTAGCCCACACTCCCTCCTCCAATACCAAGTTTAAATCTTTCTCCCATAATCTCTTGAGAGAAGCTGAAGCTCCGTCCCCCAGACTCTGAATTAGAAGGGAGTAATACACTGATGCCTCATGGCCTTTTCCAAAAGCAGTAATCATCACTTCCAGAGTATCTGCCACTTTAGGGGGGTGGATGCTACTCCCAAAAATAGTGCAAAGCAGGTGACGCAGTTGTAAATATCTAAAGAATTGAGACCTGGACATCCCAAAATGTTGAAACATATTTTCAAAGGATCTCAACACTCCACTCTCATATAGGTCACCGAGTGTATTAACCTCCCTCACAATCCACTCTGTCCAGCAGAAAGGGGACTTATTAATACATAACTGTGGGTTCAGCAATATGCTCAAAGAAACATTTAAATAAATGTCCAAATTAAACACTTTTGTCCATACCATGTGCAAATGCGAGATAACGGTTTAAATTAACTTCTCCGGTTAGTTTGATAGAAAGGCTTTGCAATGGTGAAATAGGGGCAAGAACTTCCTGTTCAAATCAAAAACCAGGAATGGGCTCTCTCAGGTGGAAGCAACCAATGAGCCAAATGTCTGAGACTGAATGCATAATAATAAAACAAAATCTTGGGTAGGCATAGCCCACCTTTGTCAATTGGCCAGTGCAATTTACTGAAATGTAATCTGGGACATTTACCATTCCAAATGAAATAGCGGGGAAACGAGGGGGCGGAGCCAAAATTGGCCGGAGCTTAAAAGATTCGCCATGATGCAAGGAAGTTATGGTTCAAGAGTTATGGCCCAAAATGTGATTTTTTTTGGTTTTGTTCACTATAGCGCCACCTATGGGCCGATCACTGTTCTCTCACAAAGTTATTCATGTTTTATTGTAGGTCAATTTAATATTTAAATCACCTCAGCTGCAATTTTAAATTAATGGAGCAACAGGATTAAAGTTAATTCAGATTTACTGTGAAATTTAAATTAGGATCAAAATTATGATTTATATGTAACCCTGATTATTTTTAAACAAAGTTTAAACTTTGGTGCAACAGAATTATCAGATAAATCTTGATTTAAACCTTGTATTCTACGTTTTGTTAAGTTTAAAATAAGTGCTCACAAGATATGGGTCAATTAGTCATAATAGGCCATACCCAAAATCCTATTGGCTAATATCCTCTGAACAATTTACCATATCAAAATTCTTTTGATAACTTTTTGTCAGGATTGTCTGTAAATAATGTATACAAAGTTTTGTGCGAATCTGGCAAACAGCCTAGGATGAGTTCGAAAAAGTAGGTTTAAAAAAAAAATGGTAGAATTTTTTTTTTTTTTTTTTCGGAAATGGAAATTCATGTGACCACATGATTTGGAAGTACTGATGGATTCACAGAAATATTCATTTTTTAAATTTTTTTTATCATATACGGTTCTGGAGTTAATTCAACTGCTTTGAGGACAGTTGCACAATTAGGATTTTCTGAAATTATAGCGCCCCCTAGCATCAAAAAGGAATGAACTTCGGCATGTTACCTCAGAGTGTTCTCTTGTCTATGTGTACACAGTTTTGTTAAGTTTGAAAATTGCGCTCACAAGATACAGGCTAATTAATCATTGTAGGCCACGCCCCAAAACGTCATGGTTACTTGTGTAACCTCCGTTCCCTGATGGAGGGAACGAGACGTTGTGTCGATGTAGTGACACTAGGGGTCACTCTTGGGAGCCCGAGACACCTCTGGTCTTTGATAAAAGGCCAATGAAAATTGGCGAGTGGTATTTGCATGCCACTCCCCCGGAAATACGGGTATAAAAGGAGCTGGTATGCAACCACTCATTCAGGTTTTATGCTTAGGAACCGATATAAGGTCTGGCATTTCAGCGGGTAGTTCAGCGTTGTGGCAGGAGGGACACAACATCTTGTTCCCTCCATCAGGGAATGGAGGTTACACAAGTAACCATGACGTTCCCTATCTGTCACTCACTGACACTAGGGGTCCCTATACGAAACGCCACAATTGGCTGAACTGTGTTACGTGAACTGGCAGTGTGTGGTGTGCAGACTACTGTGTGCCTCATAGCCAGCACACCAGGTCGACATGTAACCTCCCCCAACATAGTTATGAGTGTCGAATGGCCCTTTTAGGGGACAAGTCGACTACCCAAAAGATAGAGACAGGATTAACCCAGTTGTGGCCTCTTTTCCCCTTCTCTTTTTTCCACTCCCTAAAAGAGAAGGGGGATTATCTGACTGGGCTGCCAGGTCTAGTCGGGGGGGTTTCCCTCCCAAGGGGAAGACACAGCGGAGACCACACCTCGCCCAAAGAGGGGGAGGGATATTTAAGTGGAAGAATACGTCACATGGTCTTTCCAACCATGTGGAGAGTCTTCAAGGTAGAACCTGTCCAATGGGGTAGGAGTTACTAGAAACATGGAGACTGGGGCAGAGGGGCTCTGCCCAAGGAAGACGCAGTTTGCCAACAGGGAAACGAATTAGCGGAAGACATATATCTCATGGGGTTAGGCATACAGGGAACTGCCACATGCGGAGCACCAGAACAGGACTCTTAGTTAGCACTTGGACGGGGGCTTTGGGCGTCCACGCCAGGTGGTGGTGCTCTGCAGTCATAGATGCACCGCGAGCGCCTTATCCACCGGGGGATTCGCCGTATAGCCCCTGAGCGCCCCGCCATCGAGGGTAGTGAGGGCAGGGAACTGAGAAATCGGACCGGGCAGTAAAAGGTGCCTCCCATGATTCTGTCAGCATCTCGTGCACTTCTGGGAAGAAAGGCACTGGAGTGGGGCATGGCTGCTTTGAGCGGCGCCGCGAGCCCAGGAACCAATCATCGAGCTGCGAGGGTTCGGGGGAGAGCAGTGGGTTCCACTCTAGCCCGATGCTCGTGGCCGCCCGGGAAAGCATGTCCGTCATTTCCACATCAGCCTGTGACTGGGCAATCGTCCCCGAAGGGGGGAGCCCAGCTGAGGCTTCTGCATCCAACTGGACAAGCCTGCTCTCCGATGCTGCACTCGAGAGCTCATCAGCTTCGCGGGCTCCGAACAAGAGGTCGAACTCGCCGTGAGACGAGCCGGCGGACTCATCTGGAAGCCCGATCGGGGCAGACGAGTGTGCTGGGGAACGGGAGGTCCGCGGGGCGATACCCGGCAGAGGCGGTCCCATTGAGGTCCCCAAATCTAAAAATGTAACACACTGGAACTTCTGGAAGTATTTAATAGTATTCATGTGGCCTACCAGATACTCAGCAAAAGACTTAATTCTGAAATCAACCTGCTGTCCTCTCTCAATGTTTATACGCTTCATATGTAAAAATATGGCAAATAAATGTCTAGTTGGGTCAAGGACTAATGTGAAATTTAGGAATTTTAGTCCCAGAGCCCAGAGATTGAAATAGAGATGGAGAGAGTGACAGAGACACAGCACTGTGGCCAGTGTACAGGGTCTGTTAGATTTGCATTGTTTATTCATGTTGGTTCTTTTACAAGAACAAAATGAGTCTGTGTGTAGGTTCATGTCGCCCCTGACGTCCAAAGTCTACAGTGCTGCTGGACAAGCCGCCTCTGCCCTGCACGCCATGGCTCTCCTGCAGGTCCACCAAGCCAAGGTGCTAAAAGAACTGCACGAGGGTAGTTACGCCCCAGATCTGATGCAGGAACTGCACTCGGCGACCGACCTCGCTCTCCGGGCGACAAAGGTCACGGTGTGGTCTCATGGGTGGGCGATGTCCACATTAGTGGTCCAGGAGCGCCATCTTTGGCTCAACCTGGTCGAGATGGGTGAGGCCGACAAGACACGGTTCCTTGCTGCCCCTATCTCCCAGGCTAGCCTATTCGGCGACACCGTCGAGGACTTCGCCAGCAATTCTCGGCAGTGAAGCAGTAGACGGAGGCTATCCAGCATAACCTGCCCCGGCGTGGCTCAAGATCCCGCACCCCATCTGCTCGTTGCCAAGGGCGTCCCCCTGCGGTGACTGCACCGGCTCCGCCACAGCCTGCCCCTTTGGTCCAGCCCCGGCGTGGAGCCCACCGCAGGAAGCAGACGCCACCCATCTCACGGTCAGCCGCCAAGAACCCACGAAGGGCTTCAAAGCACCCCTGAGATGGGCGACCCAGGGTTGACGAAACCCACAGCATTGGAGCTGATAGTAAGACCACTCCATCCCCGGTGGAGGGCCGAGTGGAGAATCTTTTGTTGCCTTTTCATTTGATTTTGCCGCATGCCCAAGTGGCTGCAGTACCCAACAGTTCAGCAAAAGAGTGGTTTCCTCCTTCCCTGGGTCACATACCCGGTGTGCACATTCATCATCATGACCACCGTCCACCTTTTTACCCTTGCAGGACATCCACCCCCGATGTGACAGTCTCCATGGGTTGTGAGGACAGGCCTCTTCCTCCCCCGTCCCAGGCTGTTCCGGGGGTGGTCACAAGGAGCCAGGTAAGTGCTTCGATGTCCCTAGACTCAGCACGGCCACGACATGGTGTGGCACCTCAAGCTCCGACCCGCCGCGAGGCCCCACCTGCCGGTACGTCCGACGAGGTTGTCCCTTTGGTCCCTCTCATGTGGAACTTGGATGCGTGGCTTGCGCTTTCCAATCCGTCGCGATGGCTGGTCCGGACCGTCCGACTCGGCTACACGATTCAGTTCGCCAGGTGTCCGCTCTGGTTCAGCGATATTCACTTCACCTTGGTGAAGGACAAAAATGCTGCTACCTTGCACGCAGAGATCGCCACCCTCTACGGAAGGGTGCGATAGAACCTGTCCCTCCGGCCGAGATGAAGAAGGGGTTTTACAGCCCCTACTTCATCGTACCAAAAAAAGGCGGTGGATTGCGGCCAATCTTGGACCTGCGAGTACTGAACCGGGCTTTACACAGACTCCCATTCAAGATGCTGACGCAAAAATGCATTCTGGCGAGCGTCTGGCATCAAGATTGGTTTGCGGCGGTAGACCTGAAGGACGTGTACTTTCATGTCTCGATTCTACCTCGACACAGACCCTTCCTCCGGTTTGCATTCAAGGGTCTGGCGTATCAGTACAAGGTCCTCCCTTTCGGTCTGTCCTTGTCCCCTCGTGTCTTCACAAAGGTTGCAGAGGCAGCTCTTGCCCCGTTAAGGGAGGTGGGCATCTGCGGTGGTAGACACGATCACTCAGGCTAGGGCCCCCTCTACGAGGCGCCTGTATGCCTTTAAGTGCCGTCTGTTTGCTAAGTGGTGTTCTTCCCGATGGGAAGACCCCTAGAGATGAGCAGTCAGATCAGTGCTTTCCTTCCTGCAGGAGAGGTTGGAAGGGCAGCTATCCCCTTCCACCTTGAAGGTGTACATTGCTGCTATAGCAGCATACCACGACACACTGGACGGTAAGTCCTTAGGGAAGCACGACCTGATCATCAGGTTCCTGAGAGGCGCCAGGAGGCTGAACCCCTCCAGACCTTGCCTTAATCCCGCATGGGACCTCTCTGTAGTTCTTCAGGGTCTACAGAGAGCCTCCTTTGAGCCTTTGCAGTCAGCTGAGCTTAAGGCACTCTCCTTGAAAACTGCCCTCCTGACTGTGCTCACTTCCATCAAGAGGGTAGGAGACCTGCAAGCGTTCTCTGTCAGAGAAACATGCCTGGAGTTCGGTCCGGGCTACTCTCACGTGATCTTGAGACCCCGACCGGGCTATGTGCCCAAGGTTCCCACGACCCCTTTTAGGGACCAGGTGGTGAACTTGCGAGCGCTGCCCCAGGAGGAGGCAGACCCAGCCCTGTCGTTGCTGTGTCCGGTGCACGCTTTACACATCTATTTGGATCACATGCAGAGCTTTAGGATCTCTGAGCAGCTCTTTGTCTGCTTTGGTGCACAGCGGAAAGGAAGCACTGTCTCCAAGCAGAGGATCGCCCACTGGCTCATTGACGCCATAGCTATGGCATATCACACCCAGGACGTGCCGCCCCCGGTAGGGCTACGAGCCCATACTACCAGGGCCAGGGGTGCCTCTCTAACAGACATTTGCAGAGCAGCGGGCTGGGCAACACCCAACACATTTGCGAGGTTCTACAACCTCCGGGTGGAACCGGTTTCATCCCGGGTAGTGGGGGAGGTTACGTGTCGGCCTGGTGCGCTGGCTACGAGGCACACTGTTGTCTGCCCGTCACACACCGCCAGTTCACGTAACACAGTTCAGCCAGTTGTGGCATTTTGTATAGGGACCCCTAGTGTCACTACATCGACACAACGTCGAGTGAGTGACAGATAGGGAATGTCATGGTTACTTGCGTAACCTCCGTTCCCTGATGGAGGGAACGAGAAGTTGTGTCCCTCCAGCCACAACGCTGAACTACCTGCTGAAATGGCCGGACCTTGTCTCGGCTCCTCAGTATAAAACCTGAATGAGTGGTTGCACGCCAGCTCCTTTTATACCCGTATGTTTGCATGCAAATACCACTCGCCAATTTTCATTGGCCTTTTATCAAAGACCAAAGGTGTCTTGGACTCCCAAGAGTGTCCCCTAGTGTCACTACATCGACACAACGTCTTGTTCCCTCCATCAGGGAACGGAGGTTACGCAAGTAACCATGACGTTTGCAGCAGCTACATGTGGCAATATTACATTATTGCTAAATGGATCCACTCATCACACTTTTAACCAAAAAAGTTGGGTACGTCAGATACTGTATGTCCCTTTGAGCTTGTGTATTACTTTTGACATTTGTCGAGTTACAAATCATATAAAAAAAAATAAAACAAATCATGATCTTTTTTGCTTTTGAAATCCCTGGCCTTTTAAAAATGGAGAGTTCATGGCAAATTTGCCGCAAACTTGCCACAGATTGACCCTTTGCTAAGCTCCGCCCACCGTGGCTACCGTTGCGTGCTCTGACAAGCTCTGCAAAACTCACCATTTGAATGAATGGGAGATTCCGTTAACTACGCGGTTTTTGGCAAAATATTCTTGTAAATGGAATGGATAATATTTTTACGTGTGCTAGTATGAAGTGTTGTAATGCATATTTATCTGAAGTTTTTTGTAAAAGAAATTGTTAAATTACACAGTAATTTTTATTAAAAACTGTAATGTAAATGATTATTACAGTCACTTAAAAAGAGAAAACTTCATTTAATAGCAATTACATATCTAATAACATTAGCGTAAGTGAACAGCTGTTTATAACATCTCATAACACACTCATTTTGAGCAAATGTAGGTGTTATTGCAGATGTATGTTCATTTGGGAATGAGGGCTGACACAGTTTAATCCATAACATGATCTTCTCCAGATTTATTTAAAGATTATTTAATAAAAGAAAGAAAAACACTGCGTGTATCCTCTCTGTGTAACTGGTTTCACTATTACAAATGACCCGGAAACAATGTGTTCTAGATTCTTTGGGATTATTTGGTAAAATCCTGCTTAAAAGTACTCATACACACATTAGTTCCATAGGCTGTCATTGGAAAACAGCAAACACATGTCAGAGTAATGGCGGCAGGGCAACAGTTGCTTAGGCAGGATTGGTCAGAAGTGCTTTTAAGGTGAGGCTTTGCGAAGGGTCAGTTGCCCATCGATTGTTTTCACATGCACAGGAGCTATGCTGCAAACTTGTGGCAAATTGTCCATTGTTGCCAAAGGTTTGCTGCAGGGTCACCATAGCGGTGAAGAGCTGCAAACTCCTGGCAAACATTTGCAGCGAATCACAAGCTCATTTGCATGTGAAAATAATAAGTGGGAAATTTGCGGCTAATTTGCCAGAACTCTAGATTTTTTTTGTAAGGATGACCCTGGAAACTTTCTCTGTACTTTATATAGCACTAAGCATAAGAATTATTCTAAGTGTAACATTCAAAGTATACAGACAATGTTTAAAGGCAATTTTCATATTTGCATTTTTGTAATAATTATTAAATTGTCAAAACAATATGATTTGAATTGTTTTGAAGTGTGAATGACAAATATGCACTATAACCAGCGTTATCTTGTATTGAACAGAGGAGAGACCCAGATTTCAATAATGACCTTTTTGAATCAGAAAATACTACTGAAATTACTTTTGGTTTGATGTAAACCAAACCACCTCTGTCTTGTTTAATTAAAGCAATTGAAAGTATGGATAAACTTGTTTGAGTTTAACTCTAATGAGCTTATGGAAAAGTGTGGTTTTAAAGTACATAATCAAGTGTTTTTTATTCCTCAGCAAGTTTGGCAGTGTGGGATTGAACAATCTCAACCAGAGGATGGATGGTTCCATGTTCACATTAAAGTTGTATACAACCTTTACCTTTGTGTAAGAGACACAACATGTTTGTATTTGTTTGCATGCAAGCTTGTTCCTTTTGTTCTCATTATGTGACAGTCAGGCTGTACAGAGGTCAACTTTGTAATCTTTTAAACGATCAAAAGATGTTTTCAGATCCAACTGACGAGAAGAAAATACAGTGGATCAGAAAGCAGAATTTCCAGTTTAATAACTCTGAGCCTTGCACGAACACCAAGAGTAGAAAAATGAATCTTGTGGTCTAACAACATTTACTGAGTCCTATAGATCACACAGTAATGTAATGTCTGATGTTGTTCTTGTCTCTTTAGGGATTCTTGCACCCCGGGTCCGATCATGGGACTCACAGAGGTTTTAAAAACACAAGGCTTTCACTGGACCTGCACAGACAATGACTTGTACATTTGGTTACTTTTTTAAAAATATTAAAATTCTTGAGAATGAGAACACTTTATACAATGAAAAATATTAAAATGGTAAAAATGGCTATTATTACCTCAAGGATCTATTTCTACTGGATCTAAACCATAAAAATAACTATCGTTTGTGCAGCCTAATTCGTAAAGTTGATTGAAGGCTGGATTACACTACATGAACTTAACACAGATTTTAATACATTTTTACTTAACAAAAACTGGGAGATTTCAAGAAAATTAACCTACACGGAGTCACGTGACGCCATGTGAGGTGCAGACGTGTGAACAGCGAGCTCTGCGCACTTTGCTAGTTTTAATACTTTTCATGTCATAAACCGGTGATATTCGATACACCCTGATCCTTAACTGTTCTAGGAAGACAATATGTCAAAGAATTCAAAATCCTCAGGCTCTGGAGACATTAAAAGACACTTACGTGCTCAAGCTGACCAGGGAGTCAATTTGGCCAGAGAAGTGAAGGAGATTCGGCATGAACTGCTGAACGTGTCGGCAATGCTGACGAAAGTCGTTGCTGACTTGGAGGATCTTGCTGTAATACGTCAATCAATCACTGCCATGGAGATGAAATTCACTGATATGGTTACAAGAGTGGGGGATGTCGAGAAACAGATCGATTATCTGGAGTCATCGGAGAGGGAATTAGCTGCTAATCCGCTAGCGACCAAAGTGGATTTGGAGCGCGTCTGGGAAAAGTTGGAAGACTTGGAGAATCGTAACCGGTGAAATATGTCCGAATTGTTGGAATTCCTGAAGATGATGAAGGTCGAGGTATGGTGACATTTCTGAATGGGCTCTTTCCGAGTCTGCTCGATATAATAGGCCATAAGCTGGAAATCGAGCGAGTTCACAGGGTTCCGGCACGTAGATCCACTGAGGGAGACAGGCCCCGATCAATTCTGGCCAAAGATCATCCAATAAAGATCTCGTGTTACGCGAGGCAGGAGTAAAGGAAGGCTTTCTTGGAAGAACCACAGCATTTTCTTGTTCCTAGACTTTGTGAATTCGACAAGAGAGAAACGTGATCGATTCAAGGAATGCAAGAAACTCTTACATCATTGGAAGGTTGCTTTTGCTCTGATGTTCCCGGCCAAATTGAGAATACATGCTAAGGATGGCCGCAAAACATTTACATGCCCACAGCAAGCATTGTCCTTCATAAAGTCAATGGACTGAGTAAGTCATTTGGTGATACTCACTTTGCAGCCAAGTGAGCCTAACTCACTGAACATTCACTTGACCATCCGAGGAAACTGAGCCCCTTTTTTGTTTCTTTTTGTGCTGGTTCCACCTAGCAGCCGGAGTTTGTTTTGTGTAGCAGCACTCCTTTGGGACAGTGTTGTGGATGAATCTGCACGTTCCTTGTGCTTATGCCTCCTATTGGCTGGAGTTTGTTTTGTGGAGTATTTCTTGCAGGACATTGGAGTGATTGGGTCATTTGTTGCACTTATGTAGCAGTTGAATGGGCCGGCTTACTGAACATTCGTTTGACTGTCCGAGGAAACTGAACTGCCCTTTTTTTTTTTTTTTTTTTTTTTTTTGTGCTGGTTCTGCTAGAGGCTGGAGTTTGTTTTGTGGAGGAATACACCTTCGGGGCAGTTATGTGGATGAATCAACATGTTCTTTGTGTTTATGCCACCTACTGGCTGGAGTTTGTTTTATATATTATCTTCTATTATGTAATTCTGTCTTGTAAAATTTGTATAGACACTTAGGGCTTGAGCAATCCGACCGCAAAGTTGTTGCGGGGTCTCTCGTAGGCGTACATGGACTGTTTGAGTTTAGAGGGATGGACACCAGTTGACGCTGATGCCATTTTAGTCTCAGATCATGCCCTGGTGAGTTTAGAGGTGTTGCCACATATGGAGAAAAAGAAATCATGTAGTTGCCGCTTTAATGTATCCCTTTTGCTAAATCCTTAATTCCAACAAATGTTAAAGGCTGAAATCAGTGTTTGTATGAAGACCAGCTGGTCCTCAATATCCTCTGTGGGCGTGGCTTGGGAGGCACTTAAGGCAGTTCTTAGGGGTCGGATCATACAGTATGCCTCATTCATCAAAAAATCCAAAGCACGAAAAACTCGTGGAGTTGGAAGGGAATATTAAAAGTGCAGAGGCAGAGCTGAAGCGCCAAATGTCGTCTGATGGCCTCAGAGAATTGACCCGATTGAAATACAGATATAATACTATTTTGTCACGGAAGGTGGAGTTTTGGCTATTCAGGGCAAGACAGTCATACTTTGAGTCGGGGGATAAAGTAGGGAAGCTTTTGGCTAGATATATAAAGCAGAGAGAATCTTTTTCTACCATTCCCTACTGGTGGTGATATTTTTACCTCGGCCATCAATATTAATAATGCTTTTAAAGAATTCTATCTTGATCTCTATAGCTCCACATCTTCGTCTACTGATGAAGATATTAGAAACTTTGTGGAACCATAAGAACTCCCTAAACTGACGACTGTGCAAAAAATTCTCTTGCTTCTGAGGTAATTAAGGCCTTGCCTACAGGCAAGGCTCCGGGGCCAGATGGCTTTGCCGCTGAATTTTTTTAGATCTTATGCTACAGAACTGGCTCCACTTTTATTAGAAATTTATACGGAATCATTAAAGAATGAAAAGCATCCGCCAACCATGACACAAGCCCGGATCAGTCTGATTCTTAAAAAGGACAAAGATCCAAGCGAGTGTAAGAGTTAATATCCAATTTCCCTGATCCAGCTAGACGTAAAAATATTGTCAAAAATTCTGGCTAACCGAATAAGTAAAGTTATGACATCTCTTATACATATAGATGAGGTGGGGTTTATTTGGGGCCACAGCTCTTCTGATAACATTACCTGTTTCATCAATATCATGTGGGCAGTGGCGAATAATCAGACTCACTTGACCCCAAAAAGGCGTTTGATATGGTAGAATGGTGTTATCTTTTTAAGATTTTGGATATATACGGGTTCGGGAATACTTTTATTGGATGGATTAACTTACTTTATAGACACCCGGTAGCAGCGGTACAAATTTTTTTATTAATTTCAGATTATTTTACTCTGGATAGAGGCACCCTGCAGGGTTGCCCTCTTTCCCCATTATTGTTCTGTCTTGCCCTGGAAACATTAGCAGCCGCGATAAGAAGGGAAGATGATTTTCCAGGGGTGGTGGCGGGAGGTATGGCGCATAAGCTTTTGCTTTACGCTGATGATATTTTATTATTCATCTCCGACCCCATTAGATCTATGCCTTGCCTCCACAGAATTATTCATTCCTTTTCTAAATTCTCAGGATACAATGTCAATTGGTCTAAATCTGAAGCTTTGGCTCTGACAGCATACTGTCCGGTAACGGCTTTTCAGCCAAGCACCTTCCAGTGGCCCAAACAGGGCATTGAGTATTTGGGCATTTAATTTCCAGCAAATTTGTCTGATTTAGTTAGAGTTAATTTTGACCCTTTTATAAAAAGTTTTTCGAGCGACGTGGGCAGGTGGGCTTCATTACATTTATCTATGATTGTGAAGGTTAATGTAATTAAAATTAATTGTATTCCAAAATTTAACTACCTGCTACAATCTCTCCCTGTAGATGTCCCCCTCTCTTATTTCAATCAATTTGATAGCATAGCGAAGTCCTTCATATGGAATGGTAAGCGTCCTAGATTACATTTTAATAAGTTACATAGGCTGATTGACAAAGGTGGGCTAGGCCTACACAAGATTTTGTTTTATTATTATGCCTTCGGTCTCAGACATTTGGCTCATTGGTCGCTTCCACCTGAGAGAGCCCCTCCCTGGTTTTGTATTGTACAGGAAGTTCTTACCCCTATTTCGCCATTGCAAAACTTTCTATCAAACTAATCGGAGAAGTTAAGTTACACCCCGTTATCTCACATTTGCACTCGGTATGGACAAAAGTGTCCAGAGTGTTTAATTCGGACATCTATATGAGAGTTGAGTGTTGAGATCCTTTGAAAATTTGGTTCAACATTTTGGGATTCCCAGATCTCAGTTCTGTATCTATTTACAGCTGCGCCAGCTGCTCTGTACTGTTTTTGGGAGTAGTTTACACCCCCCTAAAGTGGCAGATACTCTGGGAGAGGTGATTACTGCTTTTGGAAAAGGTCATGAGGCATCAGTGTATTACTCCCTGCTAATTCAGAGTCTGGGGGATGGAGCTTTAAATTCTATCAAGAGATTATGGAAGAAAGATTTAAACTTGGTATTGGAGGAGGGAGTGTGGGCTAGGATTCTAAAAAACATCAAGTCTGCATCTAGAGATGCAAGGGTGCACCTTTTGCAGTTCAAGATTTTACATAGATTCTATTGGACCCTCTCTAGATCGTATAGGCTTGGTCTTAAAGACACACCCATCTGCTGGTAATGCCAATCAGAAGATGGAGACACAACCCATGTTTTTTGGTGGTGTGTTAAGATCCAAGAATTTTGGTTGAAGGTTCAGAGTTTTATATGTGACATATTGGGCCCTCAAATTTCATTTTGACCCAGACTCTGTATTTTGGGCGATGGGGTGGTGATCAATATGGGGGATAAACACATAAAAAATTGGGTTGTGACCAGTGTGATGATTGGTAGGCAGGTTATTTTAAGGTGATGGAAGTCGGATGGAGCACCCTTATTTCCGGAGTGGTGTGTGGAGATGGGGGGAGGGTGGCAGCTTTCGAGGAGGTGTCAAGTAGAAGGCTGGGGTTTTGGGATTTGTTTCCTAGAAAATGGGGCAATTATTTAGCGTTTTTGGGGGACTCTCGGGGAGGGGCTGTGGAGAGAGAAGGTTAGTTTTGTGAATGATTATTATATTTTCTTTTTTGTTTTCTTTTTTTTTTTGTGTGTGTGTATTCTTATATGTGACCACAGGGGTGTTCGTTGGGGGTCAGGGTAGGGTTGGTGATTGGGGAGGGGTAATAGTGGGGGTTAAATGTTGATTCAGTGTATATCTGTTGTGTTTATATATATATATATATATATATATATATATATATATATATATATATATATATATCTTCGAATCAATAAAAATTGTTAATTGAAAAAAAAAATTTACCTACAAATAAATGTTTACATAATAGTGTCTCTGCATATTACATTGGGATAAAAGAAAGTATGTTAACACCAAAAAAGTTACACACTTCAGCTTTAATTCAGATATTTAGGTTACCTTACATATTTGTACCTGACGTATACAATTTTTACAGTGTAGGAATATATTGAATTGTCAATTTTTCCTCACTCCCATGCTGTTTCGATCTGCTTTGACTTTCTTTTGTGTAACACAGAAGGTTCCTAAATTCCCTAGCCGGTCTTCTGAAGTCATATGATAGCTTTGTGTGACATACAGACCAAAACTTAATTAAGTCATTATTTACTGAAAATCTTCCCCTTTCAAATAAAAAATAGCACCTTCAGACACATGGCATCAGATTTGAGGTCACTTTTATCCCAAATGACCTAAAAAGGGCAGAATTACCATATATAAATTGCTATATAGGAGCCATCAATATTGGCAGTATATCGTAATATAAAATTTTGAGTATAAACCAGAGTACTACAGAAGCTGAAGTAGAAGCGTAACTGCAAAAAAGTAGAGAAAAGATCCTGGCCCTACAGGCCAACATAAAATCCTTTAATTGCTGCTGGCAGCTATGGGTAGACAGTGACGTGATGCCAAGAGGTATGTGAAACTCAGTACTGAGAGGGTTTGCTTACCTGTTCATAACCTCCACCACTATTTTAATTTATGTTTGTGGTGTATCTCACTAGCCAGGTCCTTATGTCACTCCTGGGGTATGGACTTATCTAAAGGACCTCGTGCTGCAACCCAGTGCTCTTCCCGAATGGTAAACTCTGTAAACTCTCGTCTGATAAGACGAGAGAATAAGAATAAGACACAAGGACACATGATCAACACAGACCCAAACAAAAATAGGAAGAATCACCCAGGACAAGCTGTTCTAGGTGCAACACGGACATTGTCATTGACACTGTCCTGCTTTTGAGTGATCAATCGAAATGTAACTATTCTATGAGCCAGTGTATTCAAAACACAATTATCTCATGTCCAAGGTCAATATATGTCTTTAACCAAAACTATATCAGACACCTACTGTGATGAAGACTACCCTGATCTTTTTCCATATTCTGATGACTACGATTATGATGATGATGTGTATTAAAACAATCATTTGATTATTTTTTTTGTTTTTAAACACTAATAATTTTGTTAATCTATCTGAATTTGAACATACAGGTTCTAAGGGAGGAATGTGGAAAATTAATTTTAATTAATTCTCATTATGCTTAGTTTCTTTTCTATTATTTCTTATTAACTGTAAATTGCTTTATGTAAACGAACCAAACATGTTCAAATGCTTAGATAAATAGTTCCTCTTTTTGTATGGCCATCTCTGGCAAGGTCAGAGAGGAAAAGGGAGGCAGAGAACTGTGTCTTATCAGAGGACACATCCGAAGAGTGAAAAACATCTTATTATTATGGAATGTGATGAGGAAGACTAGTGTGGATGAAGAATAGAGCATTTCAGGACAGGACCTGTCCTTGTAAGGTGAAGAAAGATAGGAGGTTCTATGGTAATTACTTTTTATATTAGCCAATCATTTAGTTGATTCTTCATCTACTGAAAAAATGAATATGTATGATTGTGTTGGATAAATATTCTGTATTTTGGAACTAACCTTTGTAGCTCTCTGAGGTATACTTGGTAGTAGGAGAGGCTACCCGGGCTCGTGAATAAAGGTTCCCTATCTGTCACTCACTCGACATGGTGTCGATGTAGTGACATTATGGGTCACTCTTGGGAGCCCGAGACACCTCTGGTCTTTGATAAAAAGCCAATGAAAATTGGCGAGTGGTATTTGCATACCACTCCCCCGGACATACGGGTATAAAAGGAGCTGGTATGCAACCACTCATTCAGATTTTCTCTTCGGAGCCGAAAGGTCGATGTTTACTGAGCTGACCGTTCATTCACCTCTTCTGGATCTGACGGTGCATTTCAGCGGCTTCTCCCTCCTCTGCACTGGTGCACTGCAGAGAACGCCCCTGGGTGCTTCGGCAGAAATAAGAAAGTATATTTCTCTAAAAGAGTATATTTTTCTAAAAGAGCGGCACACACGGAACATCTTTTTAAAGAAGCTTTTTTTTAAAGATGGCTTTCCGTTTGTGTGTTATTCCTGGTTGCGGTCATTATCTCTCAACTTCTGATGGTCACGATCACGGTCTTTCGTGTCTGGGCATGACTCACGCGGAGACAGCGTTTGTGGATGGATCATGTACTCATTGCGAGAACATGACCATGGCAATGTTGCGGTCGCGGCCTGCTTTCATAAGAAAGCAAGCCACCCCAGTGGCTCCCCGCCTCGGTCATTCTACCTACGGGTATGAGGCCAGCGTGGCTAGCACTGGGGGCGATTTGGGGACCCCAATGGGACCACCTCCGCCGGGTATCCCCCCATGGACCTCCCATTCCCCAGCACGCTTGTCTGCCCCAATCGGGCTTCTGGATGTGTCCGCCAGCTCGTCTGTGCCCGCAGAGCGCCGCCACCTGGCGCAGGCGCCCAAAGCTCCCGTCCAAGGCCTGTAGGTTTACGTCATCCCTGACGGCCAAAGCCTACAGTGCTGCTGGAGAAGCCGCCTCCGCCCTGCATGCCATGGCTCTCCTGCAAGTCCACCAAGCCAAGGCGCTAAAGGAACTGCACGAGGGTAGTTCCGCCCCGGGATTGATGCAGGAGCTGCGCTCGGCGACCGACCTCGCTCTCCGGGCGACAGAGGTCACAGCGGTCTATTTGGATCGCATGCAGAGCTTTAGAGTCTCTGAGCAGTTCTTTGTCTGCTTTGGTGGACAGCGGAAAGGAAGTGCTGTTCCAAGCAGAGGATCGCCCACTGGCTCATTGACGCCATAACAATGGCATATCACGCCCAGGACGTGCCGCCCCATCAGGGCTACGAGCCCATTCTACCAGGGGTGTAGCGGCCTCCTGGGCCTTGACCAGTGGCACCTCTCTAAAAGACATTTGCAGAGCAGCGGGCTGGGCAACACCCAACACCTTTGCAAGGTTCTACAATCTCCGGGTGGAACCGGTTTCGTCCCGTGTAGTGGCACGCACAAGCAGGTAAGTCCGGGACAGCTGGCCAGGTGTATAGCTTGTGCATAGCACCTTTCACCTCCCCTGAGCTGAAGAGATGCGCTGTTGACTCCCAGTAGTGTTCACAAACTGTGTTCCCTGGATGATTTCCTCCGAGCCCTGTGACAGACGAGTTTGCGGAGAAACTCGCTGCTGGCTCAGTACACGTGCTAACTAAGCCCTGTACTGGGGTAGGTGCTCCGCATGTGGTGGTTCCCCATAGGTAACCCCATGCGACGTATATATATCGCGCATTTGTTTCCCTGCTGGTAAACTGCGTCTTCCTTAGGCAGAGGCCCCTCTGCCCCAGTCACCATGCTCGTAGAAACTCCTCCCCCGTAGGGTAGGGCCTACCATGGGACTTCTCCACATGACATACTTCCGACTAAGCTCGGCAAGACCATGTGACGTATTTCCACTCAAAATACCCCCCCCCCCACCTCTCTGGGCGGTGTGTGGTCTTTGCAGTGTCTTCCCCTTGGGAGTGACACCCCCCTGACTAGACCTGGTGGCCCCAATCAGTTAATTCCTTTTTTGGGGGGGAGAGGAAAAAAATAAGAGGCCACGACTGGGCTAGCCTGTTTCTATCTTTTGGGCAGTCGACTTGTCCCCAAAGGGCCATTCAACACTCATAACAGCGTTGGGGGAGGTTACGTGTCGGCCTGGTGCACTGGCTACGAGGCACACAGTGGTCTGCCTGTCACACACCGCCAATTCACATAACACAGTTCAGCCAGTTGCGGCATTTCGTATAGGGACCCCTAGTGTCACTACATCGACACAACGTCGAGTGAGTGACAGATAGGGAACGTCCTGGTTACTTGCGTAACCTCTGTTCCTTGATGGAGGGAATGAGATGTTGTGTCCCTCCTGCCACAACACTGAACTACCCGCTGAAATGGCCGGGACCTTGTCTCGGCTCCTCAGCACAAAACCTGAATGAGTGGTTGCATACCAGCTCCTTTTATACCCGTATGTCCAGGGGAATGGTATGCAAATACCACTCGCCAATTTTCATTGGCCTTTTATCAAAGACCAGATGTGTCTTTGGCTCCCAAGTGTGACCCCTAGTGTCACTACATCTACACAATGTCTCATTCCCTCCATCAGGGAACGGAGGTTACGCAAGTAACCAGGATGTTTTCTTTGCTTAAGCTTTACTACTGGAGTGGCCTGATTCATTTTACAGGTGAATTTCCATCACATGCCCTATGATGACAGAAATCCTTTAGGATTCCCAAAATTTGTTTCAGACGGCAGAATCGTGGCCAAAATCGTACAGGCTTAAACCTTATTCCTTTTAAAGACTTTCCCATCCTTTCCCATCATTTATGTTGTTTAGAACGAAGGGTCTGACAAGTAGACTGGGAAAATTAAATAATCAAGTGAATCTGTTCTGTAAATGAAGGGTTAAAATGAACAATTCCCTTATATTTAATGTTGGGAATTCCAATTCGTATTATTGAGTCAGTTCTTTTGGATGGTTCATATGAACAAACTAGTTCATAATTGATTCACTGATTCGCTTAAGCCTTAAAGGGTCTTTGCTTTTTTTATTGAGTAAAATATTTAGTTAATTGCTGCTGTTTGATCACTATATTTCAATTTGGTTATATCAAATAGGGTGTTTTCTAGTTTTATTAGTCACCAAAATTACCTGCCATAAGCTTCCAGCCAGACTGCGATGCTCCTCACTGAATGATACCTATATCAACTTGGTAAAAGGAGGGACAAAACTCTCTTAAAAAAGAACTACATAGAAAATGAATTAACCACTAATAAAAGCCTTTATCAGCCAAAATCAAAAGACAATGGATCTACGTGTATTTCCTCAGTTAATTCAGGATGACTTCAAGGACTTTAACACTAAAACTTATAGTTAATACAAAATTATTTTGTTTAACCATTGGCCCACAACACTTACTTAGTTTAATAATTTTAACCACTAATAGTTCTGAACATAAATAAATAACTAATATTGGCATTATATACATTCATTTTCTGTTATAGCATAATTTCATGTACAGCTGCTTTGAAACAACATCTGTTGTAAAAAGCAATATACAAAGAAATTTGACGACTTATTAGTGTATATTAAGTATAAATGTGTGTTCAATTTAATGTTGTCACCCTATTAATTAACCATCATTTTGCTATAGTGATATTGTATTGTAAAAAAAAAAAAAAAGAAAAAAAAATGGATGACGTAATTTTCTTCAAATACTGATAAAACAGAGGTAGTTATAATCGGTCATGACTTTTTTTAAAAAAAGGCAGATTGTCAGCACTTAGACAGGTGGTCCCAAATATTCAGCAGGTGGTGAGAAATTTGGGCGTCTATTTTTATACAAATTTTAATTTTGAATATTACATCAGAAAGTTAGTTCAGTCTTGTTTTTATCAGTTAAGGAACATTTCCAAGGTGAGACATGTTTTGAGTTTTAGGGACACAGAGAAACTCGTACATGCTTGTAACAAGTTTAAGGTTGGGAAAGGAGGCGGCGGGAACTGGCTGAACAGTCAAAATAATATTGAATTAAACAAAAAGACACAAACATAAACACACACGGCAGCTGCGTATGGCTCTCTCTCTCTCGAATTGCCCCATCTCGCTGCACTTATCCCTCTCCTCGGCTGATTAGCCTGATTGGAGGCCGGGCGTATGTAGTTTCGGCCCGGCCCCGCCCTCCTCCTCGTTACACTCCTCCCTCCTTTGCCTCAGGCCGGGGAACCCGATGACGACGGCACCTGTTTTCCAGAACAGGTGCCTTGATTCTATTGTGAGATCTGGAAACACTGCAACTGGTTGCAGGCTTATGAATATAAATGTGGTAGGTTATATGTTCATGAGAGATATTCTGTCTGGCACAGTGATTTGTTTTAATTGAAATAGCATACATTTGGATTATTGGCACTCCCCTACCCACCCTGCTAGAACTGTACACATCCAGAGTGATGAAAAGGGCTGGTAAAATCCTTCTTGACCCCATTCACCCAGCACATTTCCTCTTCGAACTGTTGCCCTCTGGCCGGCACTACAGAGCTCTGAGCACCAGCACAGCCAGGCACAGGAACAGTTTTTTCCCTCAGGCTATCCATCTCATGAACAGTTAAAACTGCCCCCAAATAATTTCCTTTGATCAATACAACAATGTGCAATATTCAATCCATCCATTCCTACTTATATCCATATTTCATTTATATTCTTCAACATATCCTTCCTCTTCTTCAATACATCAACTGCACATAACTGTATATCTGTATATAAAATATTCTAACAACATTATTGCTCTATTGTATATTTCTCTTTTTTAATCTGTGATATTTTTTTATATAATTTTATTATATCACTGTATGTATATATTTAAATGTACATGTCTGTATGTATGTATATCCACCATTTTCCTGGGGGCCTTACTGGAGAAAGGAATGTGGGTGGGACTTCCGCCGGAAGTTGTTCTATAGCATTCCCTAGCTCTGGCTGCAGTCATTTAGACGCTGTTTACAGCTGGTAATAAGACGCGTTTCGGATGATCTGATGGTCAGCACTAAATATGGTTGTAAACGGGGTGTAAAATGTTTTGTGATTGGATCACAAAAACACATACAGAGGTAGTCAAAAACCACATTGCATCTGAGGTTTAAAACGCCATCCTGATGCATCCCTGATGGCAGCGAAGCACCACCTCTCACCAGTCAATCACCCACCGAACAAAAGTTTAAACTTACGTGCGGATTTAAAAGAAAATAACCGTCCCGTCGGACAACTTGAAAAAGCGATTACATACCCAAGGATGAGAACTTCACGGCTCTTCCTCTGCGTGTCCGTCTGATATCAGCATGCAGGGTGACAAGATGACAAGCACACACATCTGAAGCTGAACTAACACAGGTTCTCCACTAAAAACAACAGATCATTTTGCTCGATATGTTGCATTTGTGCTAAGATTAAATCTCAACTGCATCTGGGAGAAACAGCGCACCGGTTTTGTTTGCGCTTTGTCTTTATGACTATTTTGCAGTTTATTATCGTTCAGTAACACACTGGTATAGTGACTGATGTATGTCCATATGAAATCATACACACTCTCCTCAAAATCCCAACACCGCAATGAAAGAATGTATGGATGTACATCGTAACAACAGCTGTATTTACTTGACAATGGAAGTAATGCCCATATTTCTCGCTAAGCATCACGGGACATGGGAAAAAGGTGGATACATTGCATTCTCTTGCACTGGAAGCTTCTGTCACCATGGCAGATTCCTTGTATGTGTAAGCATACTTGGAAATAAAGCTCATTCTGATTCTAAATTAAAGACAGTAGCTTACATATAATACAATTATGTGTAGGTTAAAATTTAGCTGCTAAATACTTTACATTTGACTAATAAATTAATATCTTATTAAGCTTGTGAAATGAGTGTTAAAATAATAATAAAAAAGGAGTAAAAAAATGGATTAAAGTAGTTACAGCTTTGGGGTAAATGTGCTAAATCATCATGAAAATAATGTTTTAAAATGGCAAAATATGAATTCTTATTTCTTTGTTTTGGGGTGAACTATGACCCAGACAGAGGCTTCATAACCGAAAAACCAAAAAGTAATAAAGCCTGCAACAGGTTGATCAGCTTTCTCAACAGTTTTGCGGTTGAATCTCTTGGCTTAAATCCAAGTTGCATGACCGTTTGTCCGTGGGTGCTCCGTGGAATCCAGGAGGGGTTTGCCGCGGTGCATTAACTGCATTTGCTTCATCCACTTCACAGTTCTGTGGAACTTTGAGAAATCATGCTGTCAAGGACCAGATTAAGCAAAGCACAACAAGACTTTTGACAGCAACCGTGTAAATGCCATTGTATGAGGAGTGAGACTCAACTCTAGATCAAATCTATGGAGATCACACAACGTCACCTGAACTTCAACCCAGAGTGACTTACACGCTGTCGCAGGAACGTCACAGCCGCTAGACACCGAGCGCAACACCACATTACAGAAGTGAAGGCGAGACATGGAATACGAGGGAGTTGCGAGCAGTTCACGTGGAAAACAGAGAAGAAATCCATGTCTTCTTGTCGGTATAATTACGTTCCTTGCGTTTGCGATTATTCTGGCGGTTGTGTTAGTGTGTACACTGAAGAAAGAACACGGCCTGAGAGAAACTGTGTTGAGCAGATGCCAGGGCTATATGGACGCCAACCCATCTGCGTCGAGGTGAGGAATTCATCCATACATTTATCAGTTTAAAAAAAAAAAAAAAACGAAAACTTAACGGTTATATGCGTATTATGCCGTAAAATACCAATAGTCTCAAAATAATTTGAAGTTCATTTAACTTTGTCATGAGCTATATAAGAGACTATAGAAACGATTTATAGGAGGAATCTAAATGTCCGAACAGGATTAAGTAAACAGCGGCGCAAATCACATGACAGCGTGGAGTTTACAGGCTGTTGAAACGCATGAACGCGTCCTGTGCGAGTGCCACCTAAAGCCTGTAACGGAATGACAAATGTTTGCATTGCAGGTGTTTTGATTTGGTCGCTGAAGTCAAAAGGCTTCGGGCGAGAATGATCAAGCTCAAGGCGATTCTATTATAAGTGTCTTCAGGATTGCCATTAACAATGTTGTCAGCCCTCTGGGCAGACCTTTAAATTTAGGTGTAGTCTTACAGAGACAATTTCTAGTTTTGTGGATCATCACATAAAAGATTTGGTTTCTAATTAAAGATAGTATATTAAAGACTATTTTTTGTTTTTATTTTTTTTATTGTTTCTCAAAAGTCTTCCGCCCCTTTAACAAATTGGTTCTGTTGCGCACATTGGAATATTATTCTAATATATCTGACCATGACAAAACCTACAGATAGGAATACACTCTGAATTGATATTGAAGATATACCACTGATCACGTATAAAAGGGGCTAAACATATATATATATATATATATATATCACCATATAGCAATCCTATAAACATCAGAGGTTTTATAACCTGCAAGACTAGAAATGTGAAGCCAGTCAAGTTATTTTCGTATGTGTATTACTTTTCATAATACACATTGTTTCAAAGCCGTCGTGATAACGCGATAGTTTTTTGAACAGGCATTACGAACCGTTATCCCTCGATTTCACGGAAAGACTCATTTGATCATGACACCAGGTTTGGATCCAGCATTGAAACAAGGAAGTAATAGCATTGGCATTATTAGTGACGAGTGTGATTCAGAGTTTTACAGTGTTACTCCACTGATGTAAGGTTAAGGTTTGGAGGGTACTGTTTATAAAATATGCATTCCTCTTCATGCTAAGAAAACAACACACTTTACAAGGCGCTTTTGGCGCCCCTCCATGGACATTTCACCCAGAAAATGGAGCTCACACATGGGCTGCATTCCACTTCACTTTTAATATCCACTGGCTAACTCCCCTTAGCACTTCCCCTCAGGGATATCCCCGCAGCCATTTTGGAAGTCCATTCCACTTCATTAAGTGGGTGAGGGAAGTTTCTGTTGACAGTCTCTCAAACCCTGGAATCTGACCAAGGGAGCAAGTCTACTCTGTACACTTCAGCTTCAGGCAGCTCCATATCCCACAATGCAACTCGATTGTGACAACAGCAGATTGCACTTCAATAACCCCACCCCCACACAGCTCTAATGATGATGGAAGTGAAGTTAGATCAATTAAGCAGTTTAGAAAATGTATATTGAGATTTAACAGCATAATATTTGTAGCTACCTTAAACTGTTTATCACACAGTTATAGCCTATGTGTTCATTGTTATGTTAACATTTTAGTTTGTGTAAATCTTGATTAATCCTTTCTAACAGTTCATTCTAAAGAAAAAAAAAAAAAAAAATGGATGTCATTGAATTTAGCGGTAGGCAATTTTTTTTTTTAACCCTGTCCATGTTTCTTAAATTCTCAGTCTCATGTGAAGCCCTGTCCACTGATAGATGAGCCCACGCTGCACACATGGATATTTAAATATCACGATATACATGATATAGCAGACTATCTATTGATTGACACTTTATATCGTCGCCACGATATACACTGCCTGGCCAAAAAAAAAAGTTGCATACACTAATATTTAGTTGGACTGCATTTAGCTTTGATTACGGTGCGCATTCATCGTGGCATTGTTTCGACAGCCTTATGCAAAATCACAACATTTATCTCCATCCAGAGTTGCATTAAATTTTAATGGACTATATTATTATTATTATTGTTATTATTATTATTAGGGCCCAAGCACTGAAAGAGCAGAGGCCCTATTGTTCTTCTAAGGATTATTAGGGCCCAAGCACTGAAAGTGCGGAGGCTTTATTGTTCTTCTAAGGATTATTATTGTTTTATTATTATTATTATTATTATTATTATTATTATTATTATTATTAGGGCCCAAGCACTGAAAGTATAAAGACCCTATTGTTCTTCTAAGGATCATTATTATTCTTTTTTCAAGGTTTTTTTGTACTTTTGGGTAGGGATGCACCGATACCACTTTTTCTCTTCCGATCTGATTCTGATATCAGAAATCTCAGTATCGGCCGATACCGTTTCCAAGCCGATACCAGTGTTGTTTTTTTGCATAATCAGTTTAGAATATCTTTACATTGTTGTGTGGAAATAATTGGGAGTACTCTTTAATATGTTAAGAAACACAAACCTCTAACTACACAGTATTTCAATATAAATGTATAGCTTATTAAGAAACACTTTATTATTAACTAGTATACTGGATAATGTAGCGGCAAAATTAACAGTAATTCCAGTCTTCAAGTCTTCAGTAGAAAAGACACCAGTGTTTTATTCACTGCCTTTTATTTATTGCCTTTTTTTTTTATTTTATTTTTTTTTTAATGTTTCAACTTGCATCTGGACTTTAAAGGATTCAGATCTCTTTTTTGTTCAATTTAGTTGTAAGACATCAGTCCACTTTTCATTCACACAGTTATTTTTTGGACCCCATTCAACTTAAATATTGTTATACATTGTAAACAAATACTAATGATGACAATATTAATAATAATAATAATAATAATAATAATAAATTGTTATTAATATTATTATTATTGACTTTTAATTTTAAATACAACAGTAATATATTTAAATTGTGCACTTTTTAAACCCTCATGCTTTTATTTTGACATTCTAAACTCTCCAGGAAGTCCTGTGTGTGTCTGTTTGTAGGCAAGTTCACAGTAGTTTAATTCCGTTCTAAATGCATATTATAAGTGAACCAAACTATTGAGCATCTACATCTGAGATGCTGTTGAGTAGCACTCAAATATTGCGCACCGCTGTGAAGGCTAAAAATAGCCGCGAGTGCATCACCAGCCTGTGCGTGAATTTGTGTCAACAGAGCAGCACCATTCACTAATGCGCTGTGCATACTATATATTTACTTATTAAACACAAATACTATGTCACGGTCATAGCGCCACCAATTGACAGCAGGAAGTATGGCAGTTTTAACAGACTTCGAAATAGCCCTCTTTTGTTTACATTAATGCCTTGAAAATTCTTTAGAATAATGTCAAGACACTGCTGATATAAATTTGTAATGGGATATTTGATATCTTAAATACTGTTGCCATGGAAACACATTCATTGTTATTTCTTTCTTCCTATATTTGGGTGTTTTGAGGCCCTTTGTATGCTTAAAATTTCATGAAATTTTGCACACATCAGAGTCTTTGGCCATTAATTCTGGGCAAGTTCACACGTGTGGGGGCTCTGTAGCGTCTGATGAAGAGCATGTAGCTCGAAACATCACATTTATTTCTGTGGTGAGCTCATAACATTTTTTGGGAGCAACAGTGTGCTGACTTTCCTGGAGTTTTTGTGGACGTATGTTTTTGGTCATGCACCTGTATTCATTATATTGTTTGGATGTGCATGCTTTCTATGACTTTTGGGGCTCTGTAGCGGCCCCTTTAAAATGGGCATGTAAGACGGCCTCTGTAGCACTCCCATTTTCACCTACAGTCATCAAAATTGGTACATATATAGTTCTCATCAAGCCGGACAACTTTCTTAATTATAGTTATTAGCTCTGCCAAACAGGAAGTCTGACATTTTGGATTCTTTTAATATTGCAGTCTCTGAACTTTTAAATACTCCTAGGGGATTCATTAGACTGTCACCACATTTAGACAACTTTATGACAAGACAATGAAGTGTACAGATTTTTTATATATCTACTGGTGTTACCATGGCGAGGCATTAAATTAATGTTGAAAAATGGGAAACATGAAGTGTTTCATGTCTTTTGTGTGCAATGTGTGATTTAGATCAAAATTGAGTTGTATGTTTAGTCTTGGGGGCTAATCACATGGATGTGACTATTTTGGGTCACTGTCATAGCACCACCACCTGGCAGCAGGAAGTGTGGCTCTTACAACAGACTTTAAAATAGTCCTCTTATATTTACCTAAATTGCTTCAAAATTGTTTAGAATAATGTCAAATGCCAAATGCATGTATTCACCCTGCATTGTTTTCTGAAAGCCACCGGTTGGAAATGGACCCGTGGTGCTTGGGCCTGTCATTGCTGCTTGCAGCCATATTTAATCTTGCTGTGTGTGTGTTTGTGTGACTTGGCACTATAGAGTTCTTGATGATTGAAACTATGGCAACGGCCTCCCCTGAAACCGTGAAGCGAGCACCGCCTTGACAGCACAAAACGCTTCCACTATGACAGAAATGGCAGCCGCACGGTGCTTTTTTTTTTACCACTTTCCTAGTCCAGTTTGTAACGGCCTTTAAAAATAAAATTAAGTCACTGTGTTTTTGCTGGTGTGTTAATCATAAAAGTTGGCATGAGCGATTCATTGATAAAGTATTTGCTTACACATATTTTAAGGAGGGACACAAAAAGCACTGATTTTGTGGAATGACCCTTTTTACTAGTGAGGTCAATTCTCACAAGTTGCATATAGCCACACACACCACACACACACTAGACTTGCATTTCTATCTTATCAAAAAGGTGAAAAAAAATCTATAATCTAATATGTAAATAACAGGTGCTTGTGCTTTTTTCAGTGGCAATGACTGCGAGAGAATATGGAGCATGTTTGAACAAGCCTATGTAGGAAAGGACCCATGTGATGTCCCTCCTGAAGCTTATGATCCTTTGATAAAGTCTGTTCAACAAAAAGTACCCTGCAATGAAGTGAGTGGCACACAGTGGCATTCACGCCTGAACATGCACCTGTATATAGCAACACATGTCATATTTGTTATATTTGTGTACAGAATATATTCTGGAGCAAAACAAATGACATGGTCCATGCATTGACAAAGAACAGAGACTGTTTGATGACTTTGGAGGACACGTTGTTGGGCTTCATGTTCAATAAACTTACCTGGTGTAGCAAGAATGGAAGCAAAGGTAAGACTCACAACATCTGTTAAAATGAGAAGGTTATGTGACATGACCACTAATGATGCATAATGCGCTTGATCATGCATTTCTTTATTATTATTATTTTTTTTTCTTATAATGTTAGTAAAGGTGGCCATTTTCTACCCTCTCACTGACCCTTCCTTCTTATTACTGGATGGACCAAGTTTCTAAACACCCAGCAGGTGTCATTGACATGTAAATATGAATGGACATGTAGAAAGTTGGAGATGTCCAGATTCATAACGAGTCATTGTTGCAGTTTAGTTTTAATAAAAGGACGTTTTGAGTCCTGAAAGTTAGAGTATAGTGCTGGAAACTTTTAGAGAAGTCCAGGAGACTTGGATAAAGCTTCAGCAGGATTCTTAAATGTATAGTTATATATTCTTTAATCTAACTGAGCTAATGATATCTTTAACCTACTACTAACTTCTGAAGATAGAGGTGGAAATTTCAGCGTTACTTTCACATCTTTGGACCTGACAGCTCTTGCTTCAGTTCTACTTAATATGCCTTCTATGAGCTGGTTTTTGTTTTCATAAAAATAAGAATAATATGTAAATTTTTCTGCCCTATTGAATAGACCTGAGCCCAGCTTCTTAAAGATCGATCTTATTTGGCAAGCGTTCATTGTTTTAAAGTAGAGTAAATATTTTTGTATGTGTACGTTTGTCTGGTTTTAATTTCTGAAACAACATATAGTATACAGATTATAATAGACGTAATGACGTATTTTTCGTCATTTATTTTAATGTTTTGCACCGTACAATGCAGCTGATGATATTGGTAGGCCTAGACATTTTAGTTTATGGGGTAGCTGACACGCAATACTATAGGAAGTTGGCATGTCCTGTGGAATAACATGCATGCTATCCTCCATCTAAATAGCATTTTTAACCTCATCGTAATTGGGATACTACATAAATACATTTAAAAATTCACTTGATACACTATAGAACTATTTAAAATGAACTAGGGAATTTCAAAATGTGCTTAAAATGCTGACAATCTTAAAAGAAATGGTGACCATTTACAATACTTTGACTTGCTGCTTATTGCTTAAATTCTAACTTTAAATCTTGATGTGTCATTCATTTGATTGCATTAGTCATTCTAAAGAACAGCATGGAAACATGGCTTAAAGTTTGTAGGGTGGGTAAAACCAGAATGTTAGGGTGTGTTGACTCATTTAAACATTTGTCATGTGCCTTTTTTTTCTTCATATATTTAATTTTTTTTTACTCAGATTTGAGTAACTGCCATTGCCAGTGGGTGAAGTCTCTGAATTCTACTAGCCATTTAACATAACAGTGAAATAGAAATGGCTAAAGAGATTCATACCTAGGTATTGCATTCACAGAAGACTCAGAAAGTGATTGAATCAGAAACAATAACCACCAGTCAAAGAATGAGAACCATCACAGAGAAAAGGGGATAGACCTAGTTTGCATTGACACACACACTCATTTATGAGGACAAATAGGATGCAGCCATTGGTAGATGATTGCACAGAATTATCATACCAGATACCTTGAAAGCCTGATACAGTGTATGTCAACTTAGTTTTTCATCCAATGTTTTGGGAAAGTAAGTAGATCAACTGATGTTTTCATGATCTATACATTTGCAATCCAAAAATAGTATTCAAAAGTCAATATTAGTATTATATCCATTATTAGTTTTCAAAGTACATTGACCTCTTTTATTTGTAAACATCAAGGAATATTTAAAGGGATAGTTCACCCCAAAATGAAAATTCTCTCATCATTTACTCCCCCCCCTCACGCCATCCCAGATGTGTATGACTTTCTTTCTTCTGCAGAACACAAACAAAGATTTTTAGAAGAATATCTCAACTCTGTAAGTCCATACAATGCAAGTGAATGGTGATCAGCAATTTAAAGCTCCAAAAAGCACATATATGCAGCAAAAAAATGAATCCATAAGATTCCAGTGGTTAAATGTCTTCAGAAGCGATATGATAGGTATGGGTGAGAAACAGATAAATATTTAAGTCCTTTGTTCTATAAATCTCCACCTTTGACCAGCCCCAGCCAGTAGGTGGGTGGATGTGAAAGTGACGGTGTAAATTTACAGTAAAAAAAAAAAAAAGGACTTAAATATTGATCTATTTCTCTCCCACACCTATCACTTCTGAAGATTTGGATTTAATCACTAGAGTCTTATAGATAATTTTTATGGCACCTTTACGTCCATTTTGGACCTTCTGAATTCTGATCACCATTCACTTGCATCGTATGGAGCAACAGAGCTGAAATATTCTTCTAAAAATCTTCATTTGTGTTCTGCAGAAGAAAGAAAGTCATACACATCTGGGATGGCATGAGGGTGAGGAAATGATGAGAGAAATTTCATTTTTGGGTGAACTCTCCCTTTGATGATGCCTTTGAGTATTTGTGCAACTTAGACAATACACAATAAGCCATTTACTCATGTCATAATGTGACCTTCTCTGCCATCAGAAACATTCACCACAGGTTGTCCTGGTTGGATGGAGTGTATTAATCCAGTGCACTCTTTTTGGACTAGGGCCTCTGCTAACGTAAGTAGATGTCTTCTTGCACCTATTTAAAAAAAAATATTGATAATTTTTCTCACTGCAAAGCAGTCACAAAATTATTTAATTGTGGATATCTTTACCTACTGTAAACAAAGAAACAAAGATAGAAGTATTAATAATCAGGGCAGGGTATCAATACAGATTTCCTGATTTGATTCAGATTCATTTGGTTATATTTAAATTATAATGTCCACTTTGTTTACATATGAAAAAAAAATCTCTCACAGCTAATGCTGTACTATATACAGGGAACCTTCTAACTTGGAACATTGTAAAATTATTTACATATATTTTACAAAATAACAATATGGCCCAAACTATGGCAGTCAGTGGCTATTTATTGAACAGATATGATAATCAATACAACCAAAACTGAAGTAAACTTTAAAGTAAAACATTAATCTTAGGATTTTAAGAATCGATATAATTTGTGATCATTAAAATGAAGATTAATCAGAAAATCGAAATTTACCCAAACCTGTCTGCAAATTCTTAATCGTTCTTGTTAGAGGTAGTTTTGCTCTAAACATAAGTAACCATGTTTCAGTTCGAGAAAAATTAAGACTTTTAGGATGCTAATGTTAGGAGGGTACTATTCATTATTATTATTATTATTATAAAGTCACAGGTGTACCTTATGGCATATTCATATATTTATCGCTTTCATATAACCACATACACAAACACATTTCATTCACCTAAACAGAATAGAACTGCAGAGTGGTTATTGTTAATATTAAAAAGAAAGGGTGCAAAGCTCCTTCATTTATTGAGCCCATAGTTTTAGTTGCTGCAGTCATGTTTCCCATAAGTCACAGTATGACAGTTTTCTAACTGAAACTAAAACTAAATTCTTTCTCAAGCACAAGAAAAGAATCACAACAACAGGAAATTGTGGTTTGTTGCTGACAAAGAGAGCAGTTAATGTTATGATGATGATTATGATTATATACATACTGTATAAAGTTAATTTAAATATAATATACATCCCTGCTGACAAGGCCAACTTAATCACGTTGCAATTCCCTCAATTCTCTAAATGTTCTGTGTGAAGGCGAGGAGCAATGATACACAAGTCCGTGCTATGCAGAAGTCTTTTTTGCCAAAACACCTGCATGCACATAAATTCTCCTCCCCCTGGCACAATTGTTTTACTTCAAGTTTTACCATGGTGGTTTAACCTCTCATACTCTGCTGCATATTTTGGCTGCTGCTTGCAATTTTTCACACCCAGATTTTAAAAAAGCAGACCACACGTATAGTGACTAATTGCAAAATATTAGTCTAATTTTACATATGTATGTACAACGGGACCATGCGTTGTCCATGTGTTGGCCAAGCGCTCGCGTCTGCGTTTGCGTACTTGCGTGAAGTATGTTTTGGCCTTAATGGTGACTGCAAATGAAAACAAACAACATCAACAAAAAATAGAGCTAAACCTCTATTTATTCTAAATAACAACTTTTGCACACATGAAAAAAAAAAACATTATTTTAATGAGTGTAAGCCCCCAGTTTTTCGAAAACACGCACACACACGCGTACACACGCACAATACACCTGATGCATATCCCTATTTTGACTGGATGAAGTGCTTAACCAGAAGCTGGGTTATATTAAGCCAGTGCTGGGTATGACCATAATGACCCAAACATCTTTCAAATTTCCCAGCATAACGACCCAGCACACCTTTTTTAGCACACTAGCATTTTTTAGAGTGTATACTGTATATAATATTTAGTAGTCCTCTTAACCTTGTTTTTTCACAGTGCTGATAAATGTTTCAGAAAAACTCAGAATTAGTGTTTGGGTTGAATAGGAACAAAACATAAAAATAGGTGGAAAGAAAGAATTGTCCATAAAAACACAAGCAGTTTTGTCTGTAGTTATATTGTCCAACAGCTGTGTATGATTTGTTTTGATTTGAATCTTTTTCAGTTTGCTGCTACTGCCTGTGGAAATGTGTATGTCATGCTTAATGGGTCCATCAATTCTCCTTTCAACCCAGAAAGGTATCCAATACATTATTTTGAGTGTTACAGTTAGATGGGTCTGTTCCTTAAACCTCATATGGTCTTCAGTCATTTTTGACCGGAATCATGTTTTGCTGATTTAAAAAAAAAAAAAAAAAAATGTTTTCTTTTATCTGAGTGGTACAAGACTGTAGTGACTGTTCCTCAACATACAAAGAAAGTGGTCGTAAAACAAAAGCGACGCCTTTGGTCTTTGTAGTCAAAATTGACCGATCATTGAAAATTAATGGGAAGGACCATAACACAGAGCATTTTTTTTTATCTGTCAAATACGATCAATAAATCAGCCACAATGCAGAAAATAAAGGGCAAGACTACAAAACATCCAAAGTGCAAAACATACACACCCACTCACACAAAAATGATCTGGTGAGGCTATAATAAAGAGCAGCTTTTAAAATTTGTTAAATAAAACCAATAAGTCACAATTCTAAAAACACAATCAGAAATGAGTGGGTGAGACAATAACACAACCACAATGCAGAACACATGCGCACACTCACTCTCTCTCTCTCTCTCTCTCTCACACACACACACACACACAGAAATAAACATAACAGCACTGTCTTCAAGAGACATTAAAACCAGTATGGTGTGCAAAAAAATGCAAAACAGCCATCTGCAAGATAAATGCCATCATGATTACACACTGCCATGAATGCATAAAGACATTGCATCATTCTTTACAGTTCTTACTGTTTTATTGTTTACTGTTTGTTCTTTTTTTTATGCATTTATTGTTGTTCATTATTGCTTTTCACCTCATTGACTTGAAAATATTTGCAAAATAAATTTTTACTATAGAAAGTTTGAAATTGCAAAATGTTTACTCTGATTCATCTGTTTTATTCTTTGAATTTTGACAATTTTGCAGTTAATTTCTGTTAACTGCTAAAACTGACACTTCAGATAAATTTTAAAATGCTGAACTTTGACCAATAATAAGTTGATAATGTCTAAATATATATCCAAATGCATAACTTGTGATAAAGTATAAAATTAAGTTACAAAATGCAATCAGACTACACAGTAGGTGGCTGCATAGAACACTGCAGCCATCTACTGGCTATTATTGTAACAACATTATTTCTAGTCATGTTATTTATATTTTGCATCCAATATATGTCACATTCTCATATTTTCTTCAAGTTTCAACGTATAGAAGTGTAGGTTTTACTGTACTAAAGTTTGATAAATGTGCTTATTTGCATATGCAACTTAATGAGAAATTTACATGTAAATAAGTTCCAAATAGCATTCATTGCCAAAAGATGTGCATCATTTTATTGTTATTACTTCAGGAAAGAAATAATTGTATCATTATCATCATCATCATCCAAAAAAAAAAAATCAAAAAAAAAAATGACACTTTCGCTCTTTCTGGTCAAAAATGACCGGGAGAACCAAAGGTAGGGCTCATTTATGAAGACCATAGGAGGGTTAAAGAAATAGTTCATTATTCATTATTTACTTGCCCTCATGTCATTCCAAAACGTTCTTCCCTGAAACACAAAGTGAGATTTTGGGCCGAATGTCAGAGCTGCTTTTTGCCATACGAGTGGATGGTGATTTTTAGTAACAAGTTCCAAAAGGCTAAAGAATACCATGAATGTACCAGAAAAGTAGTTCTTACAACTTGTGCACTATATTCTGAAGCCATACAATAGCAGAAAATAGCACTTTTAGACCTGTCGTGTCAGGTTGGATGTCACTACTAATTCCAGAAAGTTAAAATATATGCACCAACCCTAAATGAGTTTTAGATCTGCAGCAGAGGAGAAGAGTATAAGTGAATTATGACATATACTGCATTTCAGTCTGTTCCTTCCACAAAGGTATTGTATGACTTCAGAAATCTGTCATATTGACTAATTTCATTATAATTTAATGATGCTTGGAAATAGGCAGCGCTGCAGTTTTAATCATCTTTTAAGCTTTATAGAATGTAATAATGTCTTTTAATGTTAATACAAGTTATTATAAATGGCTTATCTATGGTTTACAGTGAAGAAATTATGTGGATTCTTTTCTGAAATATCAGCAAAACAAGTTTAATCTTGGTTCAGTGAGCCTGTATGATCATGTCGGACATTTAACAGGTTGATGAATACACATTCTCACTGTTTAACAGGCTTCTAAAGCCTAAGAAATGTGATATGTAAAAATAAAAACTATCACTAGAAATGCAATGTGTCTTTACTGCTTAAATTATTAACCCACATACAATAAATAATAATATTCTTACTTCAATATGATCATATTCCATATCAAAACTTAATAACAGCTGTTTTCAATTGAACAGTATTATTTACTGCATTCAAACTAAATGCAAAGACATAATTTTAGCAGTATGACATTATTTTTATTCACTTATCCTTTCACAAACAGTAGTCCATGTGCTGCAGTGGTGGAGACGGGATCTGTTCCTCCTGCTATATCATATACGGTGATCTTGATCAGATAAGATCATTGTTAGATCATATTTGACCTCATATCTGTCACAACGACAGCATTTTGGAAATTAAAAAAAGCAGTCTGCAATCAGAATATATGTAATTTCTTTGTAAAAAAGTTCATATCAACCAACAGCTGCTGCGGGTCAATTGTGTCTAATAGAGCAGTCGCAATAACTATGACGGTGACCCATGAAATATCATCATCATTTATGTAAAATCCTGAGTTTTTCTTGATGCAACGATCTGGTGGAAATTTTAAGCCCCACTCTCCAATAATCTGTGGGAAACTGATTGGTTGACAGACGTTTTAAGGTGTGCAAATATTTTCCAGTAAATGCACAGCTATGAAGTAGTTCCACGTCTTGACCGCATAACGATTCCATATCACTTCTCCAAATTATTTCACTTATTTCAAAGAGCCGTGCAGGCCAAAATAACCAATTAATACAAAAACATTGGTTAAGTACATCAAAAAAGAATGACAAACAATGTCTATAATATCTTACATTTCTATCAGGAAGACTTGCAGACTTGAGTGAAATTCAAGATGACATTTATTTGATGAATATAAAACAGAAAATGTAATGTCTTTCTTTGGCGTAAGCCCCATCTGGTGGTCCAAAGAAGTTGTACTGGGAACCGTCATATCCTGCCGGAGATAGGAGGCAGGGGCGAGGAGCCTACCCCCATGCAGGAAAGGACTCGACCTGTGATGGTGGGGTGGAGGAGGTTGCCGTGTTAGCACAACTGAAACAGCAATGTGATAATGTGAGCAGACTTATAAAGCAATCACATTTAAAAACCAATGTGATTGGCTAGGAGTTACTTAGCTAATGGTGCGATGATGTACAGCTGCTAGTCTTCCCGTTAGAACTACACTGCGCTTACATTTATTTCAATTTCGATTGAAAAGCGCCCTCACGCTCCCTCTCTTTCACAATTGTCTCACCCACACTCACACACGCTGACATTAACAAACACATACCAGTGGTGTAGTCGTGGCCATACACATGTACAGTTGAAGTCAGAAGTTTACATACACTTAGGTTGAAGTTATTAAAACTAATTTTTAGCATGACAGTAATTTTTTCAACAATTGTTTACAGACAGATTGTTTCATTTTTAATTGACTATATCACAATTCCAGTGGGTCAGAAGTTTACATACACTAAGTTAACTGTGCCTTTAAGTAGCTTGGAAATTCTAGAAAATTATGTCAAACCTTTATACAATTAGCCAATTAGCTTCTGATAGGAGGTGTTCTGAATTGGAGGTGTACCTGTGGATGTATTTTAAGGCTTACCTTCAAACTCAGTGCCTCTTTGCTTGACATCATGGGAAAGTCAAAAGAAATCAGCCAAAAAAAAATTGTGGACCTCCACAAGTCTGGTTCATCCTTGGGAGCAATTTCCAAACACCTGAAGGTGCCACGTTCATCTGTATAAACAATAGTACGCAAGTATAAACATCATGGGACCACGCAGCCATCATACTGCTCAGGAAGGAGACACAGTCTCCTAGAGATGAACGTAGTTTGGTGTGAAAAGTGAAATCAATCCCAGAACAACAGCAAAGGACCTTGTGAAGATGCTGGAAGAAACAAGTAGGCAAGTATCTATATCCACAGTAAAACGAGTCCTATATCGACATAACCTGAAAGGCTGCTCAGCAAGGGAGGTGTCACTGCTCCAAAACTGCCATAAAAAAGCCAGACTACAGTTTGCAAGTGCACATGGGGACAAAGATCTTACTTTTTGGAGAAATGTCCTCTGGTCTGATGCAACAAAAATTTAACTGTTTGGCCATAATGACCATCCTTTTGTTTGGAGGAAAAAGGGTGAGGCTTGCAAGCCGAAGAACAGCATCCCGACCGTGACACATGAGGGTGGCAGCATCATGTTGTGGGGGTGCTTTGCTGCAGGAGGGACTGGTGCAATTCACAAAATAGATGGCATCATGAGGAAGGAAAATTATGTGGATATATTGAAGCAACATCTCAAGACATCAGCAATGAAGTTAAAGCTCAGTCGCAAATGGGTCTTCCAGATGAACAATGACCCCAAGCATACCTCCAAAGTTGTGGCAAAATGGTTTAAGGACAAAAAGTCAATGTGTTGGCGTGGCCATCACAAAGCCCTGACCTCAATCCAATAAAAAATGTGTGGTCAGAACTGAAAAGCATGTGTGAGCAAGCAGGCCTACAAACCTGACTCAGTTACACCAGTACTGTCTGGAGGAATGGGCCAAAATTCCAGCAACTTATTGTGAGAAGCTTGTGGAAGGCTACCCAAAACATTTGACCCAATTTAAACAATTTAAAGGCAATGCTACCAAATACTAGCAAAGTGTATGTAAACTTCTGACCCACTGGGAATGTGATGAAAGAATAAAAGCTGAAATAAATCATTCTCTCTACTATTATTCTGACATTTCACATTCTTAAAATAAAGTAGTGATCCTAACTGACCTAAGACAGGGAGAGTTTTCTACGATTACATGTCAGGAATTGTGAAAAACTGAGTTTAAATGTATGTGGCTAAGGTGTGTGAAAACTTCTGACTTCAACTGTATATGCCGTATGCTTTCTTTTTCCCCAGGGCTGTTTGATTCTAACGACTTTTAAGGATCAATATTTGCATATACCCTCGGTATACCCACTTGTTTTGCTGCATGTTAGTTTCTCTTTAACTGTATTGGATGCTGTTTTGTGAAACTAAAGATTCTTTGTTGTAACTGGTGCATTATCACTTGAATTCTACCTTTCCCCACCCCTGAGAACCGTTGTCACTGCCATCATCGACTGAGGGAATTTATGACAGTGAGTGGAGAGAGAGAGTCACCCTCACACTGAAACAGTATCAGGTAAAATTAATTAACAAAATATGCCAGACGTCCTGTAAAATAAGGAATTGTCCCGTAATTAAGGGAAAAATTGCGTTCTGTATGAAATCCATACGCGATGCCGTTTGTCCAGTATTTTAGCATCACACACCCAAACACAAATCGAGAGAAATGAACCTGAAACACACACACCTTTCACATGAGTTGTGTGAGATATCGGATGTTGCTTTACACGGATGCTACACTTGACAGAAACGGCTGGGGGAAAGATCAGTGACAATCAGTGGATGACTTCTGTCATGTTTTCTGTCAGAAGCAAAATAATATTGTCAAAATCATGTAGCATTCGAGCGCATGTTATTGTTTTCTAATATTGGGATTTTAAAACACCAGTAAATGCACCTATTCATGACATGCCATTACATTTTATTGCATATGTCAGAGCTCGTTCTGGAAGAGAGAGAGAGAGAGAGAGAGAGAGAGAGAGAGACACTGCATTACTGCATTAATTCTAAATAAAAGCACAGTAGTACAGGTTTAGTTAAAACACTTAACATGATTTTCTTACATTTCCCTTATGATAAACACTATTTACTGCCAAAACAACGACACTAATCCAATGAGAAATACACAATTTTCACTTTAAGCCTTTTCTCTCCCTTTCTCTCTTCTTCCTGATCGTTGTATTAAAGCGTTTTTCATTTTAAGTTTAGTAGGGGACGTTCACACTGAACGGGTTTTTGAGTCCATCCGCTCTGTTTTTGAATGTAAAGCACAGGAACGCCTGTAAATTCATTCCTACGTTTCTGTGTCATTTAAGTCCCCATTACAAGTGTGTGTGGTATTTATATTGTTTAATTTCACCCGATTACAATTTTGATAGGCTTGTTAAAAGAATAAAGATTTTTTATAATGTTACACACTTCTTTGGGCTTAAAAGTAAAATTGAATTCATTTTCTATTGCACTGTCACTTCCTCATGTCCCAAAAACTGCACGTCAGACATCTTTGACAAAAATAAATGTTAAATCATTGGATTTCTATTCCCCCCCCCACACATACAGTTAAGAGTTTAGTGTTACATTCTCTCATTAACATGTATTCATTTGTGGTAAAATTTTAATTTTTTTGTGTTTGATTTATTGCGCACCCTGTTATGTCATGATACTATGACCTTTCATTGAAGATGAAATGACATGACAACATGTTAGGAAATGACCACACTGGAAGTGTACATCAGCCATTCTGCAAAATTACTTTGAGTTATTTGAAGTTTATAACTCTATTGTTTTATTTATGTTTTCCTTTATTTTGTGGTGTTAGTCATATGTGGTCAAGCATAACATGTCCACCCTATTATGGGAAGATATATGGGAAATTATTATAATTTTAAAATTTCAATATACAATATTTATGTTAACAGAAATAAAATCATTAATATTAGTTCACAAATATGTTCCCTAGATACTGTGTCAATCACAGACCATGTATTTGCTCATTTATACATTGAATGTCCACCCTGTTATTGTCCAGCCTGATGCTGCCCATTTAACTGTATGGACAACTTGTAATTTAGCTTGACCAGTATGACTCTGTAATGATAAAACATGAAGAAACTTTTAAAAGAATGTTTTATTTTTCAAACGTTTCAAAGCCGGAATGTCAACGAATTGTAGGAATGACCCATTTACAATATGTACAGAGTTGCAGTTCTCTATACGCAGATTACGCAGTCTACAGTAACAGTAAAGTGCAGTCTATAATAACAGACACCCCCCCCCCCCACACACACACACACCCACCACTGATACATACATGCACACACAAAGCATGGTGTCACACGCTGCTGCTTAGAATTGCTTAATCTTACATCTTGCCATTTTGAAGTGATGTTACTTCTGACAAGAGCTGCAACATATACATTTAATCCCACATGTGATATCTCTCAGTTACTGAGTTTCTCTCTTTTGATAACTCAAACACACACACATGCACAAATGCACTACCTTGTTACTCCAGTAAGTGCTCCAGTAAAGCAGCGCAAGCCTCGCAATCCTCCGTTAGTAGTTCTAAAGTGATGTTTTCGAACTAGCAACAAAGGCTCGGACTGTATCAAAGCAAGACGCTGATTCCACGGAGGAAGAAAGTAGTTCCACTAACAAGAGCATTTTAGGGATGAAAATGTTTTGAGCTAAAACCCTGAACAATGTCTTTAGGTGTAGTAATCATGGTATAAACTGAATAATTCACTCCGGCCCATTGAATTATTGAAGAACAATGCACACCCGAGGTGTACCTCCACTGCGCTGTGCATCGTGGCCACATTACCACCTTGGGTGTGCATTATTTTTCAATAATTCAATGGTCCGTCGTCAATTATTCCTTATATATGAGTATATATATATGTGTGTGTGTTTATTTATCTTTTCTCTAGTACATTTGCAAGTGTTGAGGTGCAGAACTTTAACCCTGCCACATTGGACGGCCTCACTGTACTTCTTGTCACCAAGGATACTGACGTGTACGTAACCATTTTCAATGATAAATCATTAAATTGTGAATTGTAAAAGCTGAAGTGTATAATTTCTGCACCATTAGCGTTAACGAACAGTTTAACAGGCTTCAGTTTTGTCTGCTATTCATTTAAATGTGCAATTTTATGTTAATAAAAGAAAAAATCATTAATTTCATTATTTTATGAAACCAGCTATTCCATAGTCTAATATATGTTTATGCTTTGTGTTTGATCAGTTGCTATCCATTTTCAGTGGTGCTCAAATGCTGCATCTTGATGATTTACTTCATCTTTACTCTCTTTTTTTCATGTTTGTTGCAAACTGTGCTTGCAGTTACTTTTTTAGTCTTAATTTAGTCCAGTTATTTCAGTCTGAATCCTCTTCTTACCAGTCATAGAAAACCTGTGCACCCAGCTGCAAGAAGACAAATTGGCGGCTGTACATACAGCCCATTTACACTAGCTACCAACTTCTTATGAATGGCTGACTTCATTTATATTGCTTGCACTTAAGATGCAGTGGTCTTACAATAGTGACATAATTTTTACCCTTTTCATGGGAATAAAATCTAATACAAGATGGCGCCGTGGATGGCCGCCTCGGTGTGTAGCTCTTCAGTTCTTTTGTTGTTTTTGTTTGTTTGTCCTGTGTTTAGTAATATTTTTCCAGTCAGTTTTACCAGGGACGAACTGCTGAACATTCGGCAGCATATACCAGACAACCTTTTCCCAGTTTTTTAATATTCGGATGTTTTGCTGGACATTTTAGTCGGAGGCTCAGCTGTGTTGTTTAAACGTGCTAGGAGATGCAGGCAAGGGAGAAGAGCAGGCGCTCTGGTCAGGCTCCGTCAGCGTGGCTTTCGATCAGCGCTGCCGAATATTCAACTAGCGAATCTCCACACTCTTCCTAACAAAACGGACGAACTACATCTCCTCACCCGCACAAACAAGGACTTTTCAAACTCTGCTACCTTGTGCTTCACAGAAACCTGGCTGAGTGAAGCCATTCCGGACAGCGCGTTACATCTGCCGGACTTTCAGCTGTTCAGAGCGGATCGCATCTCGGAGTTAACGGGGAAAACGAGAGGCGGTGGAACATGCTTTTACATCAATGAAAGTTGGTGTACAGATGTAACAACGGTAAAGAGGATGTGCTGCCCTAATTTGGAAGTAAGCCATTCTACTTGCCGTGGGAGTTTTCCTCGTTTATTCTGGTGAGTGTGTATATCACGCCAAATGCGTGTGTGAACACAGCACTGCAACAGCTGGCTGATCAAATCACAGACACAGAACAACAATACCCGGACTCAGTTATTATTATTCTTGGGGATTTTAACAAAGCAAATCTCACACGTGAACTGCCCAAATACAAACAGCACATTACATGCCCCACCAGAGACAGGAACATACTGGATCATTGCTACACAACAATAAAGGATGCATATCGCTATGTCCCTAGAGCAGCTTTGGGATCACTGTCTGGTTCATCTTCTTCCAACCTACAGGCAGAAATTAAAATCAGCAAAGCCAGTAGTAAGGACTGTAAAGAGATGGACCAATGAAGCAGAGTGGGAACTACAAGCCTGCTTCGATTGCACGGATTGGAGTGTTTTTGAGGCTGCAGACACCAATCTGGATGAGCTCACAGATACTGTTACATCATATATCAGTTTCTGTGAGGATATGTGCATTCCTACTAGGACTTATTTAAAGTTCAACAATGACAAACCGTGGTTTACAGCAGAGCTCAGGCAGCTTCGTCAGGCCAAAGAGGATGCTTGCAGGGCTGGGGATAAAGTTTTGTACAATCAGGCCAGGAACACACTGAACAAGGAAATCAGAGTGGCTAAAAGAAGATACTCTGAGAAGCTGAAAAACAAGTTTTCAGCTAACAACCCTGCATCAGTGTGGAGTGGCATGAAACAACTCACAAATTACAGGACTCCTACCCCCAACCCTGTGGTGGACCAACAACTGGCTGACAACCTGAATGTGTTCTACTGCAGATTTGAAAGGTCCAATCTCACACCCCACACTCACTCTGACCTTCAATTCAAACACCAACACCTCTGGCAACCCCCCTCCTCCCCTTCCTGCTACTCAACCTGCACTTAAGATCTGTGAAGATGATGTGAGCTGGGTCTTTCGAAAACAAAAGACGAGGAAAGCTTCAGGCCCAGATGGCGTCTCACCAGTGTGTCTTCGATCCTGTGCTAACCAGCTGGCCCCCATCTTCACACAGATCTTCAATAGATTACTGGAGCAGTGTGAAGTCCCATGCTGCTTCAAATGCTCAATCATTATTCCTGTCCCAAAGAAACCAAAAATCACAGGACTTAATGACTACAGACCTGTCGCCCTGAAGTCTGTGATCATGAAATAATTTGAGAGACTGGTGTTGGCCCACCTGAAGAACATCACTGGACCCTTTCTAGATCCCCTTCAATTTGCTTATCGAGCAATCAGGTCTGTGGATGATGCAGTCAACATGGGATTGCATCATATCCTGCAACATCTGGACAGATCAGGGACATATGCGAGAATCCTTTTTGTGGACTTCAGTTTGGCTTTCAACACCATCATCCCAGCTATACTCCAGACTAAATTACACCAACTCTCTGTTCCTACGTCTATCTATCAGTGGATTACCAGCTTTCTGACGGACAGGCAGCAGCTTGTGGACTTTAGGAGGAACACCCCAAAACTGACCCCCCTCACCATTCTAAACAGCACGGTGGCAGCAGTGGAGTCATTCAGGTTCTTGGGCACTACCATCTCACAGGACCTGAAGTGGGAGACCCACATTGCCTCCATTGTGAAAAAGGCCCAGCAGAGGTTGTACTTCCTTTGCCAGCTGAGGAAGTTCAACCTGCCACAGGCGCTGCTGATACAGTTCTACTCAGCAGTCATTGAGTCTGTCCTTTGCACTTCAGTAACTGTCTGGTTTGGTTCAGCTACGAAATCAGACATCAGAGGACTTCAAAGGACAGTTGGGACTGCTGAGTGGATTATTGGTTGCCCCCTGCCCCCCTTCAAGAACTATACACTTCCAGAGTTAGGAAAAAGGCTGGAAAAATCACTCTGGACCCAACTCACCCTGCCCATTACCTTTTTGAACTGTTGCCTTCTGGCCAACGCTTCAGAGCTCTGAGCACCAGAACCGTCAGGCACAGGAACAGTTTTTTCCCTCAGGCTATCCATCTCATGAACAGATAAATTGCCCCATTGAGCAATAACTATGTGCAATACACAGTTTAGTCTTTTTTTATATTTATCCAACACATCCAACCTCTTCTGCCATTTCATTCCTCTGAAAAAAAAAAGACATTTGCAATGTACATAACAGATTGTATTTGCACTGTACATAACAGATAACAGATTTGTATTAGATTTGCACTACGTATGTGTATGTGTGTATGTATGTAGAGTATGTGTGTGTCTGTGTGTGTATGTACGTATGTGTATAATTATTTTTTATTATTATCTATATCTTGCTGCTGTTTTTGTATTGTTTTTGTTTTGTTGTACACTGGGAGCTCCTGTCACCAAGACAAATTTCTTGTATGTATAAGCATACTTGGCAATAAAGCTGATTCTGATTCTGAATTACATGACCTACTTATAGTTGTCTCTGCGTTTTAAGTCGGGATACAAGGAAGTATTTTAACATTCTCAAAATGTAACACTTTATATTAAATTACTCATTATTTTGTGTGTGTGCGTTTTGCTGGAAGCCATTTGGTAGCACAAAACAGAATATAATAGAAGCATGTAAGTGCAGCCATAAATGTTAATTGTGTAATTAATTAAAAGTTTTATATTTCTACTCGCAGGATGACATGTTCTAATAAGTCATTGATGGATCTTCAAATGCTACTCAGTTCTGGTCCTCTACAGGCAGTTACTTATACATGCAGAGTCATTCCTCAGTAAGTAAACAGTGATCATGAAAAGACAAAGTGTAAATGCCCTCCCAAGGCTTATTTAAAACAGATAGCAAGCCGATCACTGAGGTGTTTTCAGTTGCAAGACTTGACTAGGCAGAGTGTAAATGCACTTGTTTGTTCCAAACGGAACTATGTATAGCCCACCGGAAAAAAAAAATATGTTTATCAAGTGACTGTGCAAACTGACGCAAATTAAACTGAACATTCGGCATCACATGATGTTGAACGTCCAGTAAAAGTCCTTATCCTCAGTAAAAGTAGTATCCATACATTCGCCCACCAGTGCTGACTCTGATTATTTGGTTTTAAGAATTAACACTGACGACAAAGAAACTGTGGCACATAACAGCTGTTATCTTTAGTACCACAATCGTCAAAGCAATTTTTTCCACCTCCTGTTTGTACAGTAGTTCTTATGAGCCACATCAAGTGAAGCAAAATGTTGTTGCCTGGCTTTATTATGAACACGGGAGGGAACTCTGCAGCATTTACTTGGATGCACATAGTGTGGGTATAGTAGATGGAGACACATTAATGTAACACATAATTGTAAATGGTATGTGCATACCCAATTAGATCAGTCCATTAAATCAAGACCTGTGTGACCAATCTAATGGGGCTTTTCCACTGCACGGTACAGCTCGACTCGACTCGACTCTGCTCACTTTTTGGGGGTTTCCACTGTGGATAGTACCTGGTACTTTTTTTAGTACCACCTCGGTCGAAGTTCCAAGCGAGCCGAGCCGATACTAAATGTGACATCAAAACCCTGCAGATCACTGATTGGTCAGAGAGAATAGTCACCACCAGCATCACTGGATTTGCGACACGGGACATCAACCTGCTAGTTTTAAAGTTAGCAACAGCGATAGCAGTATCACTTGTTCACGCGACTTTCGAATTGTAAAAAGAAATGGCTGTGCACAAAACCACGCCGTGGTCAATAAACGAGGTGCAGACGTTCCTCTCGTTAGTGACGAACGAAACGACGCGAAATGAAAAAGACTTTCAGGAAGTGTCTCAGCTGTTGGCCGCACACGGCTACCACCGGACCTACCAACAGTGTAGGGAAAAGTAAAAAAAACTTAAGTGACTACAGAACCATCAAGGACCACAACAGCTGGAGTGATTCAAACAGAAGACAGTGGAAGTGGTTCGACCAAATGGACACTATCTATGGCAATAGACTGGCGAGCAATGGGAGGGAGAGTGCCCTGGACTCGGCCACGGCGTTGATGGAGGATGGTATGTTTTGTTACGTTAACTCTATATTCTGCTTGAAAGCTTCACTTTATTTAGTTGACCAGCTACTGGAAAGCTTGCTTCTAAAACAACCAGGCCAATTTAACTGTTACAATTGTGTAAAATCACCATGCAACAACTGCTTTTTGCAGCACAATGAGCTAGTAGCTAACAGCTAACGGTCGTGTTATTGTTTATGGTCAGTAATGTTTGTGGTGCGTTTAAGATGATGTCACGGCAGTAGAGGCGGTGCAACTATGACGATCAGCCTATAATCCCACCCACGTTGAGGCGGCACTAAACAGCAGTGGAAAAGAAAGCTCAGAAAAGTAAAGTGAGCAGAGTCGAGTTGAGTTGAGTCGAACCGTAACGTGCAGTGGAAAAGTGCCATAAATATCCCTTATATCAGTGTATTTGTATGTGTGTGTTTGAAAATTTCAAGGTCTCTTACTGTATGTCCTCAGAGCAAAAGTCAAGAAATGCATTGATGACCTGGAGATTCCTTGTAGTGACTGCTGGTAAACTCGTACAGTCGTCATGGGAATGATGGATCTTAGAGGAACTCAACCAATAAACTGACAGAGGAGGACAACCTTACGTCTAGGAGGTCTATTCCCAAAATTAAAATTAAATCTGTGGGTAACTAATGTACAATACAAACAGGATAATGTGCTTGAAGAATTCTCCAACAGTATGCAAAATAACATATTTCCAGTACCATTTAATTCCAACTAGATTCGAATTTGATGATTCTATTTCTTTTTTTTTCTTCCTTTTTAAATTTGTTTTGCCATTAATCATTTCATGTGTCGAAATAACGCATCTAAAATAACAACATAACTACATTATCAGCAATGACAAACTTGCATTTTTATGGGGTACCATTCATGCCAAATTGTAACTTTTCTTTTATATGATGCATTTGATGAAGTTTTTGTTCTCTCGCTGTCTGGATTTTTAGAATTCTATTAAACTGTTTATGTTTACTGGCTTTTCTTACCCAGTGGTCATTGTTCATGTTGTACCCAGTCACGAATGGTACCCCTTTTAAGTACTCTTTTTGTTCTTAATTGGACTCTGAAGTGCGTGAAAAACTGTCTAATGGTAATTTATTGTATGTTGTGCTAAGCTTGAGGTATAGTGTGAAATTTGGTTTACAAAACATGCACTTGAAAAATGTTTTAATGTGAAAAGTTTTTGTATTGTCTGACTAAAACCTGGCTTAAACCAGATTAATATATTAGTGTAAATGAGTCTTCTCCCCCAGGTCATTGTTATAAACATGAGCCTCGCCTGAAGGGTCAAAGAAGAGGTGTTGCTACAATTTATAGTGATGTTTTTGTTTACTGAGAGATCAGGATACACGTTTTGTAGTCTTTTGAAGTGATAGTGCTTGATGTGACATCGTCTGATATAAATAAATAAATATCTTTTGGTCTTGCTATAGTACAGTATTTAGACCACCTGGGCCATACTCTGATTTCTATAGAGAATTAGCAGATTTTCTGTCAGATTTAGTAATTACTGTGAATAGAGCATAAATTGTTGGTGAATTCAACATTCACATAGATAATGAAAATGATACACTGGGATTAGCATTTATCTATATTCTCAACTCTGTTGGGGTCAGACAAAATGTGACAGGAGCAACTCATCACCATACTCATATGCTAGACTTAATTCTGTCACATGGAGTTGATGTTGGAAATATAGCAATTCTGCCACTGAGCGATCATTATCTCATCTCTTGTATGTTGCACTTAGCTAAGGTCACTCAATCTACATCACGTTATCGATCAGGTAGTACTATTCTTTTGACCACTAAAGATAGCTTCACTAATAATCCTCCTGATCTGTCTCAAATACTCAGTATGCCAAAAAGTTCATAAAAATTTTATGTAGTCAGTAAATATGGATACAGTCTTCTCTAGCACTCTAGATAGCGTCACCCCCCCTTTGATTAAAGAAAGTTAAAGTCTGCATATTTTGGCTAAACTGACAAGAAACAAAGCTTCGACTGAATCAGATATTCAATCGCAACACAGTAGTAATAACTTTAGGAATTTTTTTACTGATAAAATTGGAAACATCAGAAACAAATGTACAATTATGCAACCATCTACCACAGCACCTCAGAAGACAATGTCTCTGTAAGGGGGTAAAAGGGAAAAGAGGCGGCGAGAACCGGATGAAGCATCAAAGTAATATTTAATTAAACAAAAACACACAAACATAAACACATACAGGGCAGCTGCCTGTAGCTCTCTCTCTCCTTTTATCCCTCTCGTCAGCTTGATTAGCCTGATTAGGGGCCGAGCATGCGTCATCATGGCCTGGCCCTGCCCTCCTCCTTGCCACACTCCTCCCTCATTTCCTCCAGGCCGGGGAGTCCCCGGCATGACATACATCACCCCCCCTCCTTTCCGGGAGGGGGAGGGGGAGGGTTGGCATGCATTCCGGCCCCGCCTGCTGGCATATCTTCCCCGCCTTCTCGGACCTGGGAGGGAGACAAGGGGAGGGAAAAACAACAACAACAAAAAAAGAGAGGGAAAGGTCAACATGGAGCGACAGCGGGAGAGAGAGAGGAGAGAGAGAAAAAAAACATACTCTCTGGTTCTCTGATACGCTGTAGCCTGGTCCTCGGTCACCCATCCACTGTCTAGTGGATGACAGCCACTTCTCCCCGGGTGGATCGGAGGCAGTCCTCCGGCCCCTGGCGGACGGAATGTCTCGCCGCATTTGGTGGATGGTAGGGGTCTCCTCCGCCCCTGGCAGCGGTTCTCCCGCTCCAGGCGGTCGGCAGTGAGCCCCTCCCCGCTTGTGGGCAGTGGTCTTATCTTTGACCCATCCGCGTTTTAGCGGCTGGTAGGGGTCTCCTTCGCCCCTGGCAGTGGCCCGACTGTTGCAGGCAGTCGGTAAGGAGCCCCTCCTCCCCTCGTGGTCGGCGGAACTTCAGGCAGCTGGGCTCCTCCGTCCCCCGGCGGATGGCCGCAGCTGCTCCTTTGGGGTGGATGGTAGTGGTGAGGACTCTACTACGGCGCATCCCTCCTCCTTCCCAGGCTTCGGCACCTATAATGCCCTTTGAGCATAGATTGTAATGGTGATTTTTCACAGATATCTCAGATGATAAATAGATGGGTGACAGGCCACAAATCAATCAATAAAAAAGCAATAACAATGTGAGCGGCAACTCAGCTTTGGCATATAAATTGCAGTGATGGGTTTGATAACTACAACCAGTAATAAAAGCTTAAGGTACTATGAAAGAGAGTGTCTATTTTTTTTTTAAATATTGCCCTGGGGCATACATATACAATAAATCACCATAATCGAGTATGGGAAGAGAAGTTGCAGACACCTATCAGTGAAAAACTGCGTTTCATTATTTCTCTCAGTCTCACGTGAAGCCCTGACCACTGATATATGGGTGATTCTCCAATTGGAGGCACTTTTATGTCCCTGGACCACAAATTCAAACACTTAACTATGAAACAAACTGTTTAGTAATTAAAAACGATAATTATTTTACCTTGACAAAATTTGCTGTACCAAAAAAATAAAAATTTGTTTTCCTATTTTATTTTATTTTTTTTTAAAAATACCAATAATTTGCTACTTCTCTGCAACTTCTCTGTTTCGATAAACTCATGAAAAGTGATCAAATCATGCACATTTCTCATTGTGTGTCTTCATAGTAGTTTAAAAAGGTAGGAGCTATATAAATTTATTTTACATCTGTACAATTTGTATATATTTTTGGACAATATATCGCTGTCCCCAACATTCTCGTCATTACCATCACAGCATATTTTGTCTGGGGGAACATTTGGGGGGGGGGGGGAACACCTGTTTAAGTGGTAACCATGGAAATAATAACTGACAGAGGAGTACATGCCTGCCATGAGAGAAGACCGAAGATTTGATGTTGACAAAAGTGAGTAATTTAATAATTTATTCCTTGTGATCAAAGAGTATACTTATTCACCCTCATTACCATATATGAACCTGATGCAATATTTTACAAAAAATGTATTTAAAGTGCATCTTATGTTAGCTACAAAGTAGTGTTAGCAAAACCATGAGCTAGCCTCTTTTTTTCCCCAAAAACTAAGAAATGTCATTTCCGCAACATGTCATTACCAACACATTTCTAGTTGTGACGGTAATGGCACCTGGTGAAGGTAATCACATCCTGTCAGTTTATTTTCTAATATGTAGGGATTTCTTTTGTAATATTTCGATTTCTTCTCTGATGTTTAGAGATTAATCTTTCTTATCACCATAATAATGATGAAAAAAATAAATGAACTTAAATTTTCACTATTTCTCTTTAAGATATCATGGCCCCGAAGACGGCAACACAACGGTCTGGAAAATACAGAGACAAAGCCAAGGAAGATCCTGTGAAATATCAAGAGTACCTAAAAGGAAAGGTACAGAAAAAGAAAAGAGACAGGAAAGCTTAAAACAATCTCCCAGCTTTAAAAACGGAAAAATATACATAAATGCCGACAATGGAAAGTTAACCAACGAAATTAAAGAGCCAGTGATAGGAGAAGACAGGAAATTCAGCAGTATTTAGCAAACAACAGCCCCCTGAGTCTCCAGTAGACAGGGACAGAATGACACTCAACGTTTCCAAGAATGTCCTGAAAGTTCAAGTGTACATCATAAAACAACTCACAGACGAGGACGGAAAAAAGTGAAGGCAAACAGAACAAAAGTCTATCGTGCAATCCAAAAGAAGCTAGAAGAATCTCAGAGAAAGATGGAAAAATCTTTTAAAAGAGGTGTACTCTGCTTTCCCAGCAGCTTTCTAATTATATATACGCACACACGGATATATTGACATACACAATGTACAAACCTTGCAAATCGCTGTTTTCTGCTCGGTATTGCGTTTTTTAAAGCTAAACCAATTCCACACCATGGAGGATGCACTTTTTCCTTCATAATCTCCTCTCAATCCTCTCAGCAGTCCGAACTGTCCTTTGTAATCTTCTGATGTCTGATTTTGTAGCTGAACCAAACCAGACAGTTACTGAAGTGCAGAGGACAGACTCAATGACTGCTGAGTAGAACTGTATCAGCAGCGCCTGTGGCAGGTTGAATTTCTTCAGCTGGCGAAGGAAGTACAACCTCTGCTGGGCCTTTTCACAATGGAGTCAATGTGGGTCTCCCACTTCAAGTGCTGTGAGATGGTAGTGCCCAGGAACTTGAATGACTCCACTGCTGCCACAGTGCTGTTTAGAATGGTGAGGGGGGTCAGTGTTGGGGTGTTCCTCCTAAAGTCCACATTCATGTCCACCGTTTTGAGCGTGTTCAGCTCAATGTTGTTTTGACTACACCAGACAGCCAGCTGTTTAACCTCCCTTCTGAATGCAGACTCATTGTCATCTCAGATGAGGCCGATGACAGTGGTGTCATCTGCAAACTTCAGGAGCTTGACAGAGGGGTCCTTGGCGATGCAGTCATTGGTGTAGAGGGAGAAGAGTAGTGGGGAGAGCACACATCCCTGGGGGGCACCAGTGCTGATTGTACAGGTGCTGGAAGTGAGTTTCCCCTGTCTCACAAGCTGCTGCCTGTCCGTCAGAAAGCTGGTAATCCACTGACAGATAGACATGGGAACAGAGAGTTGGTGTAATTTATTCTGGAGTATAGCTGGGATGATGGTGTTGAAAGCCGAACTGAAGTCCACAAAAAGGATTCTTGCATATGTCCCAGGTCTGTCCAGATGTTGCAGGATATGATGCAATCCCATGTTGACTGCATCATCCACAGACCTGATTGCTCGATAAGCAAATTGAAGGGGATATAGAAAGGGTCCAGTGATGTTCTTCAGGTGGGCCAACACCAGTCTCTCAAATGATTTCATGACCACAGACGTCATGGCGACAGATCTGTAGTCATTAAGTCCTGGAAGCTCTCTCCACTCTCCCCTGAGGGTAACCTGATGTGACAGCGCGTCCCCTGGGGTGTTGAGGTCGCCCAGGATGTGAGTGGCTCGTAGAGACTTGAGGTGCTGCTGATTCCAGAGGAGGAGACGGCGGGCGAGTTGTGACATGCAATGGGAGCGTAGACCACCTTGGCGGTTGATGTATGCTACCGATGCTGTGTTGTCCGTCCGGACCAACAAGTGCTTACCCTGGATCAACGGCCGAAACCTCCGCAGGGCGAGCAGTTCTGCCAACAACTCTAGACACTTGATGTGTCACGGGCCAGTCCAGGAGCTGGCGGCTGTGTGCCCGTTGCATACGGCGCCCCAGCCCGTCTTGGAGGCATCTATTGTAACCACGACGCACCTGGAGACCTGCTCTAGGGGAACCCCTGCCCGTAGAAATGCAAGGTCGGTCCAAGGGCTGAAGAGGCGGCGACAGATCGGCGTGATGGCCATGCAATGTGTCCCACGGAGCCATGCCCATCTTGGGACTCGAGTCTGAAGCCAGTGCTGAAGCAGTCTCATATGCATCAACACGAGCTGTGTGGCTGCCGCTGAGGATGCCATATGCCCCAGGAGCCTCTGAAAAAGTTTCAGTGGAACCGCTGTTCTCCGTCTGAACACCTTCAGACAGTTCAGCACTGACTGTGCACGCACGTTTGTGAAGCGCGCTGTCATCGAGACTGAGTCCAACTCCAAACCGAGAAAAGAGATGCCCTGAACCGGGGAGAGCTTGCTCTTTGCCCAGTTGACCCGAAGCCCCAGTTGGCTGCGGTGCCGGAGAACAAGGTCCCTGTGTGGGCACAGCAACTCTCGAGAGTGAGCTAGGATTAGCCAGTCGTCTAGATAGTTGAGGATGCGGATGCCCACTTCCCTTAGCGGGGCAAAGACAGCCTCTGCGACCTACGTGAATATGTGTGGGGACAATGATCACATCGGACGTACTGGCGGGTGGGGCCTTGCGGCGGGGCAGAGATCGAGGTGCCGTGCTGAATCCAGGGACATCGAAGCACTTACCTGGCTCCTGCCGTCCACCATAAGATTGGACGAGGAGGGGGGAGGAGGAATCTCGTCCCCGTATTCCACTGGAACCAATCCCGTGTGGGTGTGTTTGTGCCACAGCTGGGCGCACAGGGGCAGGGGGTCTGCCACTGGAGCACTATACCTGCCAAAATGGGATGGTGGACGGTGGTCGTGTCAACGGCCGTGCGCACTGGATATGTGACCCAGGAGACAAGGGAACCATTCTTTTGTCGGGCTTTTGGGTGCCGCAGCCTTCTGGGCATGCGGCGACAAAAGATTCTCCTCCCGGCCCTCCACCGAGGGATGGAGTGGTCTGTCGACCAGCCCCAAAGAAGTGGGTCTCCTCACCCCCGGGTCGCCCGTCTCAGGGGCGCTTCAAAGCTTTCCTCGGGTTCTTAGTGGCCAGCCACGAGATGGGTGGCGTCTGTGTAGGGCTTTACTGGTTGTTTAGATCAGTGTTACTATCAGAAATAATTAATAATTATTTCTGTAGTTATTAATTAATATTTAAATTAATCAATTGGATCTAACTCATTTAAACCTCATATGGGGCTCCAGTAAATGTATTGCACTACGTTTAGGAGCAAGTTTGGTTATTAGCAATAATTAATAATTATCAAAGATAGTTATTAATTATTAAAATCAATAGAACATTGATGAGAATCAATGTTAGCTTTTTAAATCCTTTAAATCAACAGTTATCAAAGATAATCGTTAATTGTTAACATCGATGAAACATTAATTAAAATGAATACTAGCTTATTGATCATTCAAATTCAATCATCAAAGATGATTATCAATTATCAAAAATCAATAAAATATTAATAAGGATTAACATTGATGGGGCACCACCCTGGAATTAGGGACTAATAACCGAATAGTAAAACAGTCTCAATATTAGATTGTTTTCTTAGGAAAATCGGCATCCGAAGAATATCGATTTTTGGGAAAAAAAACAATGAATGAAGGTTTGAATCCAAGCACTGACATCCCGTCAGCATGACACAGGTGTACGCAAAACAAACCCAAACACTTCTCTTTGTAATATAAACAAAAGTTTATTTATGCAGTAATATCAATTAATAATTAATACAATGCAGTCAATAAACGTCCGACTTACAACTACAAACTAAACAGTGATATGATTAGATATGGAAATAAAAATAATTCTATAACACATAAGGTGTGTGTGTGTGACAGTGTGTGTGTAAGGAGGGACGTGCACAAAATAGCGGACGTGACTCTCGTGGAGAGTATGTCATGCGAGACTTCCGGCCAGGGAATATGACCGCGAATGGGGGCGGAGATGGCGTCTACCAGTTACCGCGTATATCCGCTTGTACGATAGCTTAGGGACAAAGCTGGGCTTTAGCATTTAAGCTATCTACGAGCCAAAATGTGTGCCAGAATGTTTGTGAGGGGTCGCGTGCCTGCGTGTGTGTGTGTGTGTGTGTGTGTGGTTAGTACGAGAGAGAGAGAAGTGACAGCCCTAAAGCTGATTTCACGATCGTGGGAGAGAAAGCAGCTGTTTAGTTCATCGCTCAGAGTCGCGGTGGACGGCTCGTAAACAGTCCCGTGTACTTTGACTATTTAGTGGATGAACTCAGTTGCTGTCTCACCCGTGATGGTGAAATTGCACAACAATCCAATTTGGTTGGACCACAATACAGCAAAACAAATTTGTGATAATTAATACCCTGAGTATTAATAATGAGCGGACATGGCGGTACGTAAACTGTACAAGCAAAAACCTTGAAACACAAGAATAACACACTATAATATTCTATCTCTGCCCAGATGTAAACCTCTTACTTGTATCGCATGAGGACACAGGTAGAATGTGTTTTCCTCCGTCCTTTAACTTTGACCTGGTTCCTTGAGGCTCGGGTGATGACGGGAGGCTGTTTCCTCGCTCTGTCGGCGGGCGGTACGGCTGTTGATTCTCGGCGGGCTTGCGGAGAACTCAGAAATGTCAACTTGATTGAAAATGGAAGAGAAATCTTTAATCTCTTCACTTCTGTAGGCAAACGGATGAAGATGTGAATTGCTCAGCGGTCTCCTTCGGATCCGTTAGAGTGTTTGGTTGAACACAGAGTAATCTCAACTCGTCCAGCGAGATGGAGATTGTATGGCTACAGTTTCAAGTTGGACATTACTTCCTTGTGCCACGAGGTTGCACCGGAGAGCAGCAAAAAAAGCTACGTCTATATTCGGTGAACAAAGTCGCTGGAAGTAAATTTACAAAACATTTCAGAGGTATTTCAACTCCTGATGATGTCATGTTTGAGGGACGTTCTGTTGTGTGCCTCATCCAATAGGAGTTGAGAGTTCGATCCTTTAGTGAGCAAGGCTTCATGGATTTGTAGTCTGTTTTGGACTCCCTTTGTTTGATTTTGATGCGATTTTTATCAGTAAAATTTACGACTTGGAAGGTGGGCTTGAGTTATGTTTTTATGACTGTTAGGCCTGCCTTTGTCTTCTATCTGAATACATGAGGCCCAACATCTGCTTCCTGCAGAGGGCTCCACGCCGGAGCCGGGCCACGGGGGCGGGCTGCGGCGGAGCCTGTTTTATTGCTGCAGGAGGACGCCCTTGATGACGAGCAGACAGGGTGCGGGGTCTTAAGCTGTGCCGGGGCAGGATATGTTGTAAAACCTCTGTCTGCTTCTTCACCGCTGAGAACTGCTGGGCAAAGTCCTCAACGGCGTCACCAAACAGGCCAACCTGGAAAATGGGGGCATGAAGGAACCGTGCCTTGTCCGCTTCTCCAATCTCTACCAAGTTGAGCCAAAGGTGGCACTCCTGGACCACCACGGTGGACATCGCCTGCCCGAGAGACCGCGCCGTGACCTTCGTCGCCCGGAGAGCGAGGTCGGTCACCGAGCACAGTTCCTGCATCAACCCCGGGTCAGAACTATCCTTGTGCAGTTCTTTTAGCGCCTTGGCTTGGTGTACTTGCAGGAGAGCCATGGCATGCAGGGCAGAGGTGGCTATTCCAGTGGCACCATAGGCTCTAGCCGTCAGGGATGAAGTAAACCTACAGGCCCTGGATGGGAGTCTCGGGCGCCCATGCCAGGTGGTAGCGCTCTGCGGACACGAGTGCACCGCGAGTGCCTTGTCCACCTGGGGGATCACCGAATACCCCCTGGCCGCTCCGCCATCGAGGGTAGCGAGAGCGGGGGAGCTGAAAGACCGGGCCCGGGCAGTAAAAGGTGCCTCCCATGATCTTGTCAGCACCTCATGCACTTCTGGGAAGAAAGGAACAGGGGCGGGGTGTAGCCGTGGGCGGCGCCCCGTGCCCAGGAACCGATCGTCGAGCCGCGAGGGTTCAGGGGAGAGTGGAGGGTTCCACTCTAGCCTGATGCTCGTGGCCGCCCGGGAAAGCACGTCCATCATTTCCACATCGGTGTGAGACTGGGCAACCGTTCCAGAAGGAGGAAGCCGATCCGAAGCCTCTGCGTCAGACTGGACGAGCCCGCTCACCGATGCTGCGCTCAATAACTCATTGTCTTCCGGAGCTCCGAACGAGAAGTCGAACTCGCGCTGAGACGAGCCGCCGGTCTTGTGCGAGAGCCCGTTCGGGGCAAGCGAGCATGCTGGGGAATGGGAGGTCCGTGGGGGGATACCCGGCAGAGGTGGTCCCATTGATGTCCCCAAATCGCTCCCAGTGCTAACCGACGCGGCCTCAAACCCGTAGGTAGAAGGACCAGTGCGGGGAGCCACTGGGGTGGCTTGCTTTCTTACGAAAGTAAGCCACGACCGCAACGTTGCCATGGTCATGTTCTCGCAATGAGGACATGACTCAGCCACAAACGATGTCTCCGCATGGGCAGTGCCCAGACACGTAAGACAGCAATCGTGGCCGTCAGAAGCGGAGAGATAACGACCGCAACCAGGAATAATACACAAACGGTAAGGCATCTTTAAAAAGATGCGTCTTTAAAAAGACGTTCCGTGTGTGCTGCTCTTTCAGAAAGAAAATATACTCTTTCAGAATATACTCTTTTAAATGTTCTGCCGAAGCGCCCAGGGGCATTCTCTGCAAACCACGATGCAGAGGGGGAGAAGCCGCTGAAATGCACCGTAAGATCCAGCAGAGAGAGGTGAATGAACTCGGCGGATGAATTCAGCTCAATGAATAGACCCGCTCGGCTCCGAAGAGAAAATCTGAATGAGTGGTTGCATACCAGCTCTTTTTATACCCATATGTCTGGGAGAGTGGCATGCAAATTCCACTCGCCAATTCTCATTGGCCTTTTTTAAAAAAAGCAGAGGTAATTGGGGCTCCCAAGAGTGAACCCTAGTGTCACTACATCGACACAACGTCGAGTGAGTGACAAATAGGGAACATGAAGTCAAGTCTTTGTCAAGTCAAGTCTAGTTAAGTTCAGTTGTTGTTTATGTTCATGTTCCTTATTTTGTGTTAGTTCCTGGTTTTTGGATTACTTTCACGATTAGTTTGGATCGCACGTCATGTGAATAAAGCTGCACTTGTGTTCCTCAGATCATCATCTATGTCTGCTCCTGTCTTCAGCCTGCCTCCAACGTTACAAGTTTTTTGTATTAAAAATACAAATAGAATAGAGAGAGGTAAAGGAGTGTGGATTTTAAATGCTGAACTTTTAAAAAGAAGAATCTTATTGTATAGGTATAGAGACAAATAAAAAAGGGGAGATGGGTGATGAGATATATGAGGAGGATAAAAGGATTTGGTGGGATAATACAAAATATGACATACTGTATATGACAAATATGAGGTCAGAAGGAATGGAGTAAAGATTATGTAGATACTCAAAAGATGTTAGATCTTGAAAATAACTTAAAGGAAATAGAAGAAACAAAGTGTAGAGGGGCAATGTTAAGGAATAATGCAAAAAATACAGTAGAGGGAGAAAAATTTACTAAATAATTTTTTACCCTATAGGAAAGTAGACAAAGGGCTGATGCAATAACTGGAGTGATTAAAGAGAATGGCAAGAAGATTAAGGAAACAAAATACATGTACATTTTAAGAGAGACAAGTAAGTTTTATGAAGAACTTTTTAAAAGGGCGTAAATGATGAAGAATTTTTTTTTTTTTTAAATAAAACAAATTGGAAAAGAAGTTACAGAGGAGGACAAAGAAATATGTGATGCAGAAATAATAAAAAAAGAGATAAAAAATTCAATTAGACAGTTAAATAACTGGAAGAGTCCAGGAGAAGATGGTCTGATGAGTGAATTTTATATGAATTCTAAGATTACATTTATTCCAATACTAAAAGAAGTATATGAAGAGATTTTTGGAAAAGGTGAGGCAAGTCAGTTAATGAGAGTGTGCCTAGTGAAACTGATTTTTAAGAGAAAGTGAAATCCAGAATGTTTGAGAAATTTTAGACCCATAACAATGCACAACACAGATTGTAAGGTTTTTAGCAAAGATTTTAACTAATCGATTGAAGAGGATCCTTCCAAATAAAATATAAACAAATTAGGCATATGCAATAAACAGGTGAAATATCACAGATACAGTTAGTAGTATAAGGGATGAAGTACACTTTATGTTGGAAATACAGAACAAGGGATATGTGATCAGTCTAGACTTGGAAAAAGTGTTTGACAGAGTGGAGCATCAATATTTATTTGACCTTTTAAAACAATTTGGATTTGGAGATATTTTTATCAAAATGTAAATTTAATGGATTCTTAACAGAGAGAAAGTTATGAATTTAGTACAGAAATATTGTATAGGTTCTAGAGTTGAAGGTTAATATGGACAAAACTGTTTATATGGGGATAGAGAATGCTGAGAAGTTTCCTAAACATTTGCCTCTAAAAGAGAAAACATCCTGGTTACTTTCATAACCTCTGTTCCCTGATGGAGGGAACGAGATGTTGTGTCAATGTAGTGACACTAGGGGTCGCCCTTGGGAGCCCCAAACACCTCTGATCTTTGAGAAAATGCCAATGGGAATTGGCGAGTGGAATTTGCATGCCACTCCCCCAGACATATGGGTATAAAAGGAGCTGGCTCGCAACCACTCATTCAGGTTTTGTGCTGAGGAGCCGAGACAAGGTCCTGGCCATTTCAGCGGGTAGTTCAGTGTTGTGGCAGGAGGGACACAACGTCTCGTTCCCTCCATCAGGGAACGGAGGTTACGAAAGTAACCAGGATGTTCCCTATCTGTCACTCACTCGACATTGTGTCGATGTAGTGACACTAGGGGTCCCTATACGAAATGCCACAACTAGCTGAACTGTGTTACATGGACTGGCGGTGCGAGACAGGTAGACCATTACGTGCCTCATAGCCATCACGTAACCTCCCCCAACGCTCCTACGATCATTGTACGTTCCCCTGCACCTTGGGGACAAGTCGACTGACCAAAAAAGGGGACAGCCGTGGCCTCTTCTCTTCTTTTTTGTCCCCAGAAAAGAGTGGATATTGATCGACTGGGGGCAATAAGTGTCCTCGTCGGCGGGGGTGTCACTCCCAAGGGGAAGACACCGCGGAGACACACCCTGCCCGAAGGGGAGGTAATGTGTGGAAATATGTCACATGGTCTTACCGAGTTTTGTAGGCAGTGTCACATGTGGAGAAGTCCCCGTGGTAGGTCCTACCCAGAGGGGATGGAGCTCTACAAACACGGCGACCAGTGGCAGAGGGGACTCTGCCCAAGGAAGACGTGGGCTTACCAATGGGGAAACCGTCTCGCGGGAAGATACATCACATGAGGTTACAGACAGGCAACCAGTGCATGTGGAACACCTACCCCAGTACAGGGCCTACTAGCACACGTACTGGGCTGGCATCGAGTTTCTCCACGAACTCGCCTCCCACAGGGCTAAGGAGGAAGGACATGCAGGGTCCATGATCTCGTGAACACGGCTGGGGGGTAAAGGCGCACGTCTCCCCTCCAGGAGGGGAAAGGTGCTGTACGCAAGCGGTACACCCGGCCAGTTGTCCCGCACACTTACCTGTTCGTATTTGACAATACACGGGATGAAACCAGCTCAACCCGGAGATTGTAGAATCTTGCAAAGGTTGCCCAGCCCACTGCTCTACAGATGTCTGCTAAAGAGGCGCCATTGGTCAAGGCCCAGGAGGCCACCACACTCCTGGTAGAGTGTGCTCGTAGCCCCAAGGGGGGCGGCACGTCCTGGGCGCGATATGCCAAGCAAGATCGGTTGTCGAACGCAGCTCCTGTATCAATCCCGGGTCAGAACTACCCTTGTGCAGTTCTTTTAGCGCCTTTGCTTGGTGCAATTGCAAGAGAGCCATGGCATGCAGGCTGGAGGCTGCATGTCCAGTGGCACCGTAGGCCTTAGCCGCCAGAGATGACGTAAACCTACAGGCCCTGGACGGGAGTCTCGGGCGGTTCCGCCAGATGGCGGCCTTCTGTGGGCACAGGTGCACCGTAACCGCCTTATCCACCTGGGGAATCGGTAGAGGGTAGTGAGAGCGGAGGAGCTGAGAGACCGGGTCCGGGCAGTGAGAGGTGCCCACCACGACCTCGTAAGCTCCTCATGCACCTCCGGAAAGAAAGGGACCAGTGGCGCTCTGAGCCCAGGAACCAATCGTCAAGCCGCGAGGGTTCGGGGGGTGGAGTGGAGTGGAGGATTCCACTCCAGCCTGACACTCACAGCCGCCCGGGCAAGCATGGCTGCCAGCTCCGCGTCGTCCTGCGACTGGGTGACTGCACCCAAAGGTGGGAGCCCAGCCAAGTCCTCAGCGTCAGACTGGAAGAGCCCGCTCTCCGATGCTGCGATCAACAGCTCATCCTCTTCGTGAGCCCCGAATGAGACCACGAGCCGGCGGTCTCATCCCAGAACTCGACCAGGGCGAACGAGCGTGCTGGGGAATGGAAGGTCCGTGGGGGGTTACCCGGCAGAGCGGCTCCCATTGGGGTCCCCAAATCGCCCTCAGTGCTAACCGATGCGGCCTCAAACCCATAGGTAGAAGGACCAGGGCGGGGAGCCGCTGGGGTGGCTTTCCCTCTGAGGAAGGAAAGCCGCGACCGCAACATTGCCATGTTCATGTTCTCGCAGTGAGGACATGACCCGTCCACGAACGCCGAGACGGCGTTCACGAATTAAACACAAATGGAAAGGCATCTTTAAAAAGACGCTCTCCATAAGTGCCATTCTTTTAATGGAAGAATATATTCTTTTAGGCTGCTGAAACACCCAGGGGCATTCTCTGCACTCCACTGGTGCACGAGGGGGAGAAACCGCTGTAATGCGCTGTAAATCCAACAGCTTTTCGAGGTGAATGGATCGGCAGAGTAATTCAGCTCGCTGAACACAACCGCTTGGCTCCGAAGAGAAAATCTGAATGAGTGGTTGCGAGCCAGCTCCTTTTATACCCGTATGTCCGGGGGAGTGGCATGCAAATTCCACTCGCCAATTCCCATTGGTCTTTTCTCAAAGATCAGAGGTGTTTGGGGCTCCCAAGGGTGACCTCTAGTGTCACTACATCGACACAACGTCGAGTGAGTGACAGATAGGGAACCGAAAACATGAACATTTTGGGAATAAGGATAGGGAATATAGATAAGAAAACAACAAATGTTATATGGGAAGAAGTGGTTGGAGGAATGAATAGAAGATTATGTTTTTGGAAACAGAGAAAATTAAATATAAAAGGAAAAGAGGTGATTATGAACATGCTAATGCTCTAAAATATGTGGTGTGTTCTAGGTTACACCGATGCCTTTTTGGGCATTTAAAAAACTGATACAATATGTTTTAGATTTCATATGGAGAGGAAAACCAGCAAAAATAGCATATGACACTTTAATAGAGCCAACTGAGATGGGGGTGGGGTATGGGGGCTTTTAGATCCTGTGTTAAGAATGAAAAGTTTAGGGGTTAATACAATGAAAGAATTCCTAAAATTAGAACATGTGATTGAATGGAATTAGATATTTTCTAAGTAAGTGTGGAACATTGGAAATAGGGTATTATCTGGATGAAGATATTATCTGGATGAAGATTAAATCAAATATGACAACAGGAATACCAGAGCTTTATAAAGATGTTTTACTTTCATTGAGTGAGTTTTTATCTAATGTGATTTTTATTCATGAAGGATGAGAAGTTTTACTAAACCAGCCTTTGTTTTTAAAACAAAATATTTTGTATCAGGAGTAAAATATTTTAAAGGGTGGATTGAAGAATATGTGAAAAAAAGAATTTCACTGTATATGTGCAAATGTATAATGTGTGAAATATATATATATATATATATATATATATATATATATATATATATATATATATATATATATATATAATTAAAAAAAATTAAATAAAAAAATTAAAGTTGGATAACAGAAAGTTAAATATTTATTTTGAACAACCTCATTATTACCAACGACCTGGACTTTTGTTTTTTGTCGGAAACCTGGTTAAAGGTAGGAGAATTGTCCCCTTTGACGGAACTTCTACCGCAGGGCTATTCATATTTTAACACCCCTCAACTAACTGGACGGGGTGGAAGACTTATGACTATTTACAAAATTGAAATTCAATGTCGGCCACTGTCCTTTGATGTTTATAATAGTTTTGTGCAGACAAATGTTTATAATAGTTTTCAAATTTCATCGACAAACCCTGTGGTAGTGGCATTAGTGTACCGTCCTCCAAAACTAAGCAAAGACTTTATTAATGAGTTTTCAGATCTCCTGAGTAGTATGTCTACACAATATGATTGATTTTTAATACTTGGGGATTATAATGTACATATTTGTTGTGGTAACGATTTAACTTCCAAAAACTTTCTAAATCTGATAGACTCTTTTGACTTGAAATAATGGGTTAAGGGCCCTTAACACAAATTAGGCCATGTGATAGATCTGGTTTTAACCCATTGTACATATTTAAGATACTGTGATTTATTAAACCAATTTCTCTGATCATAAGCCTGTGATTTTTAATGCTCTTATTGTTAATCAGTTAAAAAAATTACAGACAGTTGTCAATTGGTCTTGTAGACTTAGTCCCACATCTGGTGTAGAATTCTCCAAGATATATAGGGAAGTGTGTGAATCAACTTCATTGGAAATAGTGATGGGAAGATCGGATCATTTTATTGACTTGAATCTTTGAGTCTCATTCAGCAAAAAGAACGAGTCTTTATTCAAGTCATTTCATTCATTTGAGCAGAATTAAATTAAAATGTTACATTTTCAATAGCCAAATCCCCCCCAACACATCTACTTATGCAAACTTTGATTATAGTCCCAATAAGGAAAAATTGATTATGCAGCCAAGGACAAATTATGAAAAACAGAAAGATTAGTTCACCTCTGGAATCTTCTTGTCTGAGTCGTTCGTTCTTTTGTCACGTGACAGCCGTATGTGCATAGCGTATACGTCTGTCACGTGACAAAAGAATGAACGACTCGGACCAGATGACTCGAGAGGTGAACTAATCATTTCTGTTTCCTGTGTGAGCAATGCATAGCATATACGGCTGTCACATGACAAAAGAACGAATGACTTGGACCAGAAGACTCGAGAGGTGAACTAATCATTTCTGTTCCCTATCTGTCACTCACTCGATGATGTGTCGATGTAGTGACACTAGGGGTCACCCTTGGGAGCCCCAAACACCTCTGCTTTTTTGAAAAAAGACCAATGAGAATTGGCGAGTGGAATTTGCATGCCACTCCACCGGACATACGGGTATAAAAGGAGTTGGTATGCAACCACTCATTCAGATTTTCTCTTCGGAGCCGAGCAGTTCTGTTCATTGAAGCTGAATTCATCCGTGAAGTTCATTCACCTCATCTGCTGGATTCTACGGTGCATTTCAGCACTTCTCCCCCTCTGCACCCATGGAGTGCAGAGAACGCCCCTGGGCGCTTCGGCAGAAACAACTAAAAGAGTATATTCTAAAAAGAGTATATTTTCTTTCTAAAAGAGCGGCACACACGGAATGTCTTTTTAAAGATGCCTTTCCGTTTGTGTGTTATTCCTGGTTGCGGTTGATATCTCTCTGCTTCTGACGGCCACGATTGCTGTCTTATGTGTCTGGGCACTGCCCACGCGGAGAACATGACCATGGCAACGTTGTGGTCGCGCAACCCCAGCGGCTCCCCACACCGGTCCTTCTACCTACGGGTTTGAGGCCACGTCGGTTAGCACTGGGGGTGATTTGGGGACCTCAATGGGACAACCTCTGCTGGGTATCCCCCCACGGACCTCCCATTCCCCAGCACGCTCGCTTGCCCCGGCGGCTCGTCTCAGCGCGAGTTCGACTTCTCGTCCAGAGCTCCGGAAGATGATGAGTTATCGAGCGCAGCATCAGAGAGCGGGCTCGTCCAGTCTGACGCAGAGGCTTCGGCTAGGCTTCCTCCTTCGGGAACGGTCGCCCAGTCTCACGCTGACACGGAAATGACGGACATGCTTTCCTGGGCAGCCGCGAGCGTCGGGCTAGAGTGGAACCCTCCACTCTCCCCTGAACCCTCGTGGCTCAACGATCAGTTCCTGGGAACGGGGCGCCACCCACGGCCACGCCCCGCCCCCGTTCCTTTCTTCCCGGAAGTGAGTGCCTCAAGTCGCTACGAGCCACTCACATCCCGGGCGACCTCAACACCGCAGCAGATGCACTGTCACATCAGGTTACCCTCAGGGGAGAGTGGAGACTCCACCCTCAGGTGGTCCAGCTGATTTGGAGTCAAATAGGTCGAGCACAGGTAGACCTGTCTGCTTCCCGGGTATCCTCCCACTGCCCGCTTTGGTCTCCTTAAGGAAACTTTATGGATGCTAACCTGGTCACTCAGTGGTCCATTCCTCAGTCTCACTTGGATGAACCCATCTCCGCCAGCATGCTCTGTGATACTACTCTCACCTTGGTCATGCACATCACTGCTCCTCTCCAACTCACCATCTCTGGCAACCATGTGGAGGAGATCCGGTTCTATGTCATCCACTCTCCCTCTTCTCCAGTAGTCCTGGGACACCTGTGGCTGGTAAAGCACAATCCTTATGTTAACTGGGTTGAGAGTTCTGTGTTATCGTGGAGTTTTTTCTGTCTGACACAGTCTTGTTTCTGCTCTCTCCACAGCATTGTCTTGTTCTGTGTCACAGAAGGATCCAGTGGATCTGACCGGGATACCTGAGGTCTACCACAACTTCACGGCGGTGTTCAGTAGGTCCCGAGCTGCTTCTCTTCCTCCACATTGCCCGTACGACTGTGCAATCGATCTCCTTCTTGGCACTTCTCCACCTTGGGGTTGTCTGTACTCGCTTTCTGCTCCTGAGTGGGAGGCCATGGAGAAGGATATTGGCAATTCTCTTGCAGCCAGCATAATTCCTCCCTTTTCTTCGGCTGGGGTGGCGTTCTTCTTTGTGGGGAAGAAAGATGGCTCCTTGTGTCCCTGCATAGATTATCGGGGGCTGAATGACATCATGGTAAATAATTGCTATCCTTTGTCGTTGATGTCTTCAGCCTTCGAACTCTTGCAGGGATGTTCTGTCTATATGAAGTTGGACCTCATTGGGAAGTTGGCAATGCTTATCACTGTGTCCGGATCAGGAAGGGGGACGAATGGAATATGGCCTTTAACACCCCAACAGGGCATTTTGAATATTTGGTCATGCCCTACGGCCTTTCCAACGCACCGGCTGTCTTCCAGACACTCGTTAATGGCGTTCTTTGTGACATGGTCAATCGGTTTGTGTTTGTCTACTCCTAAAATATGCGCGATCATGTCCAGCACATCAGGCAAGTGTTACAGCACCTGCTGTAGAATTGCTTATTCATCAAGGTGGAGAAGTATAGAGTTCCACACATGGTCGGTTCCGTTCCTGGGATTCCTTCTCTCAACTGATGGCATCTGAATGGACCTGCCAAGGTAAAGGCGGTTGCCGATTGGCCTATCCCAGATTCCCGTAAGGTGGTCCACGGTTAATTCGGCATTTCAGTCAGGTCACCGCTCCTCTGACGAGTCTTACCTCCATCAAAACACATTTCTGTTGGTCCTCAGTCTGAGTTTGAAAAGTTCAAGAGCTGCCTTGTTTCTGCCCCAATTCTTGTTAATCTTGACCCATCTCGTCAGTTTGTGTTGGAGGTTGACACGTCAGAGGTAGGGGCTATTTTGTCCCAAAGATCTCCATCGGATGAGAAACTGCATCTCTGCGCTTTTTTTCCCTGTCGTCTCACCCCGGTGGAACAGAACTATGACATCGGGAACAGGGAATTTCTGGCTGTGTTAAGTTGGCTTTGGGTGAGTGGCGTCATTGGTTGGAGGGTTCAGAGGTTCCTTTCGTGGTTTGGACCAATCACAAGAATCTAAAATACATCCATTCCATGAAACGTCTAAATTCCAGACAGGCTCGATGTGCACTCTTTTTTGGCAGATTTGATTTCACCGTCTCTTATCGTCCCGGTCTAAAAATGTTAAACCTAATGCGCTGTCCCGCTCTTTTGAAACCGAGAGCACCTCGTCATCCCTGGATACTGTTGTTCCACCCAATAGGGTAGTGGCCTCGGTGTCCTGGGATATCAAGTCCAAAGTCCAGCAGGATTTACACAACGTCACTATTCCCGTGAGATGCCCAGAGAACCTGTTGTTTGTTCCTGGATTGGTCCAAACACACGTCCTCCGGTGGGGTCATTCTTCTAACCTAGCCTGCCACCCAGGAGCTACTCGCACCTTGCCGTTAGTTAAGCAATGGTTCTGGTGGCTCTCGCTGGCATGGGACATTCTTCAGTTTGTAGTCTGGTTTGTGCCAGCAACAAGACTTCCAGTCAACCCCCTGCGGGACTCCTCCAACCAATGTCTATCCCTTCAAGACCCTAGTCTCACATTGCTATGGATTTTGTTACCGGATCACCCCCATCCAATGGCAACACAGTCATTTTGACTGTTGTAGACAGGTTCTCGAAGACAGCTCATTTTGTTCCCCTCCCCATATTACCTTCAGCGAGGGAGACAGTGGTTGTTGTTGTTGAGCACGTCTTTCACATTCATGTCCTCCCGGTAGAGGTGGCCTCCGACAGGGGTCCCCAATTCGTGTCTACGTTTTGGGCAGAATTCTGTCGACAACTGGGGCGACTGCAAGCTTTGTCATCTTGTTTCCACCCCCAGACCAACGAACAGGCCTAATGGGCTAACCAGAATTTGGAGAGGGTCCTGCGTTCCGTCGTCTTGAAGTTCCAAACTAACCTTGGTTGAGTATGCACACAATTCCCCCCTGGTCTTGTCTACAGGTTTGTCACCCTTCCAGTGCTGTTTAGGCTACCCTTTATTCCCCTCCTAAGAACCCAACATTGTTATTCCATCCACACACGCTTTCATCCAGAAATGCCGTCGCACCTGGAGGGTTGCCAGAGAAACCCTTCTCCGGACTGGCAGTCAGAAGGGCTGGTTGTCCTCTCAGGACTTTCTTTTACGTAAATTGGGACCCATATTTATTGGACTGTTTACCATCTCTAAGATGCTTAGTCTGGTCTTTGAAGAAGAAAATGAATAGTTGGGAAGTTTATTTTATTCTATCTTTTATTTTTATGGTCTTATTGAGATGTGCAACAATTAATATGAGAGGACTTAAAGCTGAACTGAAATTTCAAAATGTTTTAAGCAATAGTAAAAGAGTTGATATTTTAAGTTTGCAAGAAACACTGGGATGATGACTGTATTGAAAGATTTAAATGTGGAATGGCAATGTACATCGATCAGCCACAACATTAAAACCACCTGACTAATGTGTAGTTCCCCCTAGAGCTGCCAAAACAGCACCAACCCACAATATGCCCTGTGGATAAATCTGTTTGTTCTTTGTGCTTATTCCTCCTGCTGGCTGGAGTATGTTTTGTTGAGTATTTTTACGGGACATTGGAATGATTATGTCATCCGCTGAACTCATATCAGCCGGCTCACTGAACAATTGCTTGTCTGTCCGAGGAAACTGAATGGCTTTATATCAGCTGGAGTTTATTTTGTGGAGGAACACACCTTCGAGACGGTTCTGTGAATGAATCTACATGTTTTTTCTGTTATTCTGCCTGTTGGCTGGGGTCTGTTTTACAAAGTATTTTCTGTTATGTAATTTTGCCTTACAAAATTTGTATAGAAGCACTGGACTTGAGCAATCCGATGGCAAAGTTGTCGCGGGCGCTCTTGTAGGCGTACATGGACTCTTTGAGTTTTAAGGGATTGACACCGGTTGGCGCTGTCGTGCGTGGGGTTAATGCGCACGTTTTTCTTTTTTCTGTTTGTTTTGTTCGGGGGGAAGTTCAGGGTTTGATTGTTGCATTAATGGGGAATGTGGTCTGTATAATCTTGTTTTTGACACACAATTTATTTATTTTTATTATATCAATATGACAAATGTTAATATGAATAAGTTGTCTCTCTCCACATGGAATGTAAATGGGTTGGGGCACTCCATAAAAAGAAGGAAGGTTATTTCTTTTCTTAAGCGTAAGAAATACGATATAGTGTTTCTTCAAGAAACACACCTTTCCCCGCAGGAAGCTGAAAAATTTGGGAAGATATGGGGTGGACATGTTTTCTTTAGTGTTGGCTCAAGTAAGAGCAGGGGAGTCATTATATTGATTAATAAACATCTACAATTCAAATTTCTCAAACAGATTAAAGATAAATTAGGAAGAGTCATTATTGTTTTAGCTGAAATTCAGGGGCAAAGGTTGATTTTGGCTAATATTTATGCACCTAACGCTGATGATCAGGGCTTATTTATAGATCTTGAAGGGATGTTGCAAGCCGCTGGCACCCCTCATGATATAATATTGGGAGGAGACTTTAATCTTTTGATAAACTCAGTCCTTGATCACAGTGAAGCAAAAGTGTGTAAGCCCCCCTAGAGCAACACTGACGCTTCACAGGATGTGTAAAAATCTTGGTCTTGCAGATATTTGGTGACTTTTGAACACATCTGGTAGGGACTATACATTTTTTTCATCAGTCCATAAGATTTATTCCAGAATAGATTTTTTTTTTATATCTAAGTCCCTCATTTCATCTGTTGCGGATTGCACAATTGGAAACATTTTAGTCTCGGATCATGCCCCAGTGAGTTTGGAGATGTTGCCACATACGGAGAAAAAGAAATCAAATAGTTGCCGCTTTAATGTATCCCTTTTGCAAAATCCTGATTTCCAACAAATGTTAAAGACCGAAATCAATGTTTATATGGAGATCAACTGGTCCTCAGTATCCTCTGTGGGCATGGCTTGGGAGGCACTTCAAATCAATCAAATCACTTTATTGTCACACAGCCATATACACAAGTGCAATGGTGTGTGAAATTCTTGGGTGCAGTTCCGATCAACATAGCAGTCGTGACAGTGATGAGACATATACCAATTTACAATAACATCAAATTAACACAACACAATTTAAACATCTGTTATACACATAATTACACTCAACAATATACAAATAATAACATACACTGTACAGTATACAATACGCATACAATACGCACTATATAGATACACATTATTCAATAAAAAATGAAAAACAAAAATATATAAAGAAGTATATATATATAGAACGTACAGTATTGTACTGTATTGACATTCAGGCTGTCGGTTGATAGTCAGTTGTTAAGAGAGAACATAATATAATAATAATAATATAATTTATGACAGTCCGGTGTGAGATATAAGAGTAAGGGTAATAAAGTGCAGTGCTGATGTATTTTGATCGTGGGAGATCAAAAGTTCAAAAGTCTGATTGCTTGGGGGAAGAAGCTATCATGGAGTCGGCTGGTACCGCCTACCTGATGGTAGCAGTGAGAACAGCCCATGGCTCGGGTGGCTGGAGTCTCTGATGATCCTCCGAGCTTTTTTCACACATCGCCTTGTATATATTTCCTGGAGGGAGGGAAGCTCACCTCCGATGATGTGTCTGGCAGTTCGCACCACCCTTTGCAGTGCTTTGCGGTTGTGGGCGGTGCTATTGCCGTACCAGGCGGAGATACAGCCAGTCAGGATGCTCTCCACAGTGCAGGTGTAGAACCGTGTGAGGATGTGGCGGTTCATTCCAAACTTCCTCAGCCGTCTCAGGAAGAAGAGGCGCTGATGAGCCTTCTTCACAACGACTTCAGTGTGGATGGACCATGTGAGTTACTCAGTGATGTGGACACCCAGGAACTTGAAGCTGCTGACTCTCTCCACTGGTGCTCCATTGATGGTGATGGGACTGTGTTCTCTGTCTTTTCTTCTGAAGTCCACCACAAGCTCCTTTGTCTTACTGACGTTGAGGGAGAGGTTGTGCTCCTGACACCAGTGTGTCAGAGTGTGCACCTCCTCTCTGTAGGCTGTTTCATCATTGTCAGTGATCAGACCTACCACCGTCATGTCATCAGCAAACTTAATGATGGCATTGGAGCTATGAGTTGCCACACAGTCATGTGTGTACAAGGAATATAGTAGTGGGCTGAGAACACAGCCCTGCAGGGCTCCAGTGTTGAGGGTCAGTGATGAGGAGATGTTGCTGCCTATTCTAACCACCTGGCGTCTGCTTGACAGGAAGTCCAGCATCCAGCTGCACAGTGAGCTGTTTAAGCTCAGAGCCCGGAGTTTCTCATCTAGCTTGGAGGGCACTATGGTGTTGAATGCTGAGCTGTAGTCTACAAACAGCATTCTCACATAAGTGCTCTTTTTTCCAGGTGGGAGAGAGCAGTGTGTATTGTAGATGCAATGGCATCATCAGTGGAGCGGTTGTTGCGGTAAGCAAACTGCAGCGGGTCAAGAGAGAGTGGCAATACAGAGCACATGTAATCTCTGATTAGTCTTTCAAAACATTTGCTGATGATGGGGGTCAGAGCAACAGGACGCCAGTCATTTAAACAAGTTATTTTTGGATGTTTTGGAACAGGCACAATGGTGGATGTTTTAAAGCATGTGGGGACTACAGACAAAGAGAGGGAAAGGTTGAAAATGTCCGTAAAAACACCAGCCAGCTGGTTCGCACACGCTCTGATGACGCGGCCCAGAATGCCGTCTGGGCCCGCGGCTTTGCGGATATTCACCCGTCAGAAGGATCGGGTTACATCCGCTACAGAAACAGAGAGTGAACTAACCTCTGTAGCTTCAGCCGCGAGAGCTCTCTCCGCGAGGGCGGTGTTATTTCCCTCGAAACGTGCATAAAAAGTATTTAGCTCATCCGGTAGAGAGTTCATGGTGGAGTTTTTATTCCCTTTAAAGTCTGTGATGTTAATTCCCTGCCACATGCTTCTAGAGTTGGTGGTGTTAAACTGTCCTTCAGTCTTACTCCTGTACTGGCGTTTTGCAGTTCTGATAGTTTTTCGGAGGGCATAACTGGCTTGTTTATGCTCCTCCACGTTCCCGGAATTAAAAACGGAGGTCTGCACATTAAGTGCCGCGCGAACATCGCTATTGATCCATGGTTTCTGATTCGGATAGATTCGTACAGTTCTGGTCGGAACAACGTCCTCTACGCACGTTCTGATGAAACACATTACGCTATCAGCGTAAAGCTCGATGTCGTCATCAGAGGCGGACCGGAACATCTCCCAGTCCGTGTGATCAAAACAGTCTTGTAGCGTAGAATCTGATTGGTCCGACCAGCACTGGATCGTTCTGAGGGTGCTTCCTGTTTCAATTTCTGCCTGTAAGCGGGCAGAAGCAGAATGGAAGAGTGGTCCGATTTGCCAAATGGTGGGCGGGGGAGGGATTTGTAGCCATCCAGGAACGGATCCAAATGGTCCAAAACCCGGTCCCCTCGTGTGTTGAAACTAATGTGCTGGTGATATTTTGGTGCGACTGATTTTAAACTGGCTTTATTAAAGTCCCCGGTCACAATGAACGCGGCCTCAGGGTGCGCGGTTTCCTGCTCACTTATAATCCCATACAGTTCCTTGAGTGCCCGGTCTGTGTCGGCTTGTGGCGGGATGTACACAGCAGTGATAATGACCGCTGTGAATTCCCTCGGTAGCCAGAATGGTCGACACAGAAGCATAAGAAATTCCAGATCAGGAGAGCAGAAAGACTTGATAGAATGTACGTTCCTCTGATCACACCAGGATTTGTTGATCATAAAACATACACCACCTCCTCTAGTTTTACCTGAGAGGTTTTTCGCTCTGTCCGCTTGGTGCACGGAGAACCCCGCGGGTTCAATGGCTGAGTCTGGAATCTCCGCAGACATCCAAGTTTCTGTTAGGCAGATAATGCAGCAGTCCCTTGTATCTCGTTGGAAAGAGATCCGTGCTTTCAGCTCGCAGAGCTTGTTATCCAGAGACTGAACATTTGCCAGTAGAATAGTGGGTAGCGGGGGTCGATTTGCATGGCGTCTTACTCTGATGAGAACGCCGGCTCTGTTTCCCCTTTTCCTCCTGCGTTTCCGTGGCCATGCTGCCCAGACAAAGAGCTCCACTTGCGTGTTTGTAAACAGCGGGTCGGCATTGAGGAATGTGAAGTCCGGTTTATGGTGTGAGATTGCTGAACCAATGTCCAAAAGTGTTTGTCTGTCGTAGACAATAAGGCAGACAACATCCAAGACAAAAAACATAAGAATTGTGAACAAAACAAACAAAACATTACTATGTTGTGTCGGAGCTCGCAACGCAGCAGCCATACTCGGCGCCATCTTGAGTCCAATCACTTAAGGCAGTTTTAGGGGTCGGATCACACAGTATGCCTCATTCACCAAAAAATCCAAAGCACGAGAACTTGTGGAGTTGGAAGAGAATATTAAAAGTGCAGAGGCAGAGCTGAAGTGCAGAATGTCGTCTGATGGCCTCAGAGAATTGACTAGATTGAAATACGGATAGTGGAGTTTTGGTTATTCAGGGCAAGACAGTCATACTTTGAGTCAGGGGACAAAGCAGGGAAGCTTTTGGCTAGATATATAAAGCAGGGAGAGTCTTTTTCTACTATTCCCTCAGTGAAATCTGCTGGTGGTGAAATATTTACCTCGGCCACTGATATTAATAATGCTTTTAAAGAATTCTATATTGATCTTTATTGTTCTACGTCTTCATCTACTGATGAAGATATTAGAAACTTTGTGGAACCATTAAAACTTCCTAAACTGACGACTGAGCAAAGAAATTGTCTTGATTCTGAGATAACCTTGGAGGAACTTGACGAGGTAATTAAGGCCTTACCTACAGGCAAAGCTCCGGGCCCAGATGGTTTTGCTGCTGAATTTTTTTAGATCTTATGCTACAGAACTGGCTCCACTTTTGTTTGAAGTTTATACAGAATCATTAAAGAACGGAAAGCTTCCTCCAACCATGACACAAGCCTGGATCAGTCTGATTCTTAAAAAGGACAAAGATCCGTGTGTGTGTAAAAGTTACCGACCAATTTCTCTGATCCAGCTAGATGTAAAAATTTTGTCCAAAATTTTGGCTAATCGTTTAAGTAAGGTTATGACATCTCATACATATAGATCAGGTGGGGTTTATTCAGGGCCGCAGCTCTTCTGATAACATCAGGCGTTTCATTAATATCATGTGATCAGTAGCGAATGATCAGTCTCCGGTCGCTGCCATTTCACTTGACGCCGAAAAGGCTTTTGATATGGTAGAATGGGATTATCTTTTTAAGATTTTAGAAATGTATGGGTTCGGGAGTACATTCATTGGTTGGATTAAGTTACTTTACAGACACTGTTGCAGCGGTACAAACAAATGGACTAACTTCAGATTATTTTACTCTGGATAGGGGCACTCGGCAGGGTTGCCCTCTTTCCCCATTATTGTTCTGTCTTACCCTGGAACCATTAGCAGCTGCGATAAGAAAGGAGGATGATTTTCCAGGGGTGGAGGCGGTAGGTATGGCGCATAAACTTCTGCTTTACGCAGATTATATTTTATTATTCATCTCTGACCCCATTAGATCTATGCCTGCCCTCCACAGAATTATTAATTCCTTTTACAGGTTCTCAGGATACAAAGTCAATTGGTCTAAATCCGAAGCTTTGGCTCTGACAGCATACTGCCCAGTAACAGCTTTCCAGCTGGGCGCCTTTCAGTGGCCCAAACAGGGCATTAAGTATTTGGGTATTTTATTCCCAGCAAATTTGTCTGATTTAGTTAGAGTTAATTTTGACCCTTTAATAAAAAGTTTTTCGAGTGATGTGGACAGATGGGCTTCATTACATTTATCCATGATTGGGAAGATTAATGTTATTAAAATGAACTGTATTCCAAAATTCAACTACCTGCTACAGTCACTCCCTATAGATGTCCCCCTCTCTTATTTCAAGCAATTTGATAGCATAGCAAAATCTTTCATTTGGAATGGTAAACGTCCCAGACTACATTTGAACAAATTACATAGGCCGATTGACAAAGGTGGGCTAGGCCTACCCAAGATTTTGTTTTATTATTATGCGTTCAGTCTCAGGCATTTGGCTGATTGGTCGCTTCCACCTGAAAGAGCCCCTCCCTGGTTTTCTGTTGAACAGGAAGTCCTTGCCCCTATTTCACCTTTGCAAAGTCTTTCTGTTAAACTAACCAGAGAAGTTAAGTCACACCCCATTATTTCACATTTGCACATGATTTGGACAAGAGTGGCCAGAGTATTTAATTTGGACGTTTATTTAAATGTTGCCTCAAGCATATGGTTGAACCCAAAATTATGTATCAATAAGTCCCCTTTCTGTTGGTCAGAGTGGATTGTGAGAGGGGTTGTTACACTCGGCGACCTGTATGAGAGTGGAGTGTTGAGATCTTTTGAGAATCTGGGTCATCATTTTGGGATTCCCAGATCTCAGTTTTATAGGTATTTACAGCTGCGCCACATGCTCTGTACTATTTTTGGGAGTAGCACACACCCCCCTAAAGCAGCAGATGCTTTGGGAGAGTTGATTACTGCTTTTGGAAAAGGTCATGAGGCATCAGTGTGTTACTCCCTGCTGGTTCGGAGTCTGGGGGATGGAGCTTTAGCTTCTATCAAGAGATTATGGGAAAAAGATTTGAATTTGGTATTGGAGGAAGAAGTGTGGATTAGGATTCTAAAAAATGTCAAGTCTGCATCTAGAGATGCAAGGGTTCGCCTTATGCAATTTAAGATTCAACATAGATTTTACTGGACCCCCTCTAGATTATATAGGCTTGGTCTTAAAGACACACCCAACTGCTGGCGTTGTCAATCAGAAGTTGGAGCCTTTTGGGGGTGTGTTAAGATTCAAGATTTTTGGATGAAGGTGCAGAGCTATTTGTTTGATGTTTTGGGTACTCAAGTTTTGCTTTGCCCCAGACTTTGTATTTTGGGTGACAGAGCTGTCACAAATTTGGGGGACAAATTTATAAAAAATTGGTTTTTAACAAGTGTTATGATTGGCAGACAAATCATTTTAAGGGGTTGGAAGTCCGACAGAGCACCGTCATTTCTAGAGTGGTGTACAGAGATGGGGAGGGTGGCAGCGTTTGAAGAAGGGGTATCTAGAGGATTGGGTAATTTGGACTTGTTTATGGGAAAATGGGGCAAATATTTGGCATTTTTGGAGGGCTCTCGGGGAGGGACAGTGGAGAGAGAGATGTAGAGTTTATGTGTTTGAATAATTATATTTTATTAATTATTTTATTTTTTAATATTTGTTTTTGTGTGTCTATAATTATGTGGGACCACTGGAATGTTGTTTTGGGTAGGATGGGGGGGAGGGGTAGTAATAGATGGGGGTTAAGTATTGATTCTGTTTGTATATGTTCTTGCTTGTATGTGTTAATATAGGAATCAATAAAAATAATTTTTTTTTTTCTGTCTTTTGATTTTTTTTTTTTATAATTTCAAATAAATAGCTTTATAGCAGAGAGTTGTTTTAATGGGTGATTTTAATACTGTAATGACTAGATTAGATTTAGGGATATGGTATTTTGAAGAGATCAAAATAGTGAAGAATTGCAGAAACTGATAAATCAGAGTGAACTGATAGATGTGTGGAGGGATATGAATTATATGAGAAGAACGTTTTCAAGAAGACAAATTGTTTAAGGAGAAATAACACAAAGCAGAACTGATTTTATGCTATGTACAAAAGACATTGGGGAAAAAAGCAAAAGATGTGTTTTATAAGGGTGTTGTTTTTAGTGATCAGTTTCTTATTCATGACAGTGTATTTTAAAGGGTTATGAAACCCCAAAACACATTTTCTGAGAAATGAACAGATATGTACAGGTTGCACATCACTGAAAACAATGATTGTACTCAATATGTTTGCTATTAAGAGGAAAGTGGTTATTTTTTTGTTTTATTGAGCCATTTTGTTCTACCGGTTTCATAACGAAAGTTGAAGCAACGTCACAAGAATTAGGTAAATGTGTAAACACAGAGTTATTACTGGTAGGACAGGACGTATTTACATCACTGGATTCTGATTGTTTTTCCACATTATTTATGGATGGAAGCGTTCCTTCTCAATCACAGTGCTGCCTCATGCATGAGCTGGCATTACAGTGGAGAATTCAAACTCAACAAGGACGTAACAGCTGTTCCGCAGACGTAAGACTTCAACAGCACTCAAGGAACAGACATGAGAGTGGACTTGTACACTAATCAATCCACAATACGCACAGCAGTCCATATTCGGACCAGCGCGAGCATTTCTTGGCTGCAGTTGTGCTAGACATGCTCCATAACATGCTGTTTGTGAGACTGCGGTATAGGTGGTTCAGTGTTGCCAACTACTTTCAATGAAAAGTAGCTAAAGCCTGCTAAAAAAGTTTCTAAAAGTCACTAGATGACGTCATGCGTTAATTAGCATATTCATGATGTCATCACGTATTTGCATTCTGCCTTGTGTCAGCCCTTTACATCTGTTTGCTTCTCTCCTACATTCTGTGCTCACATACTGTATTATAAAACAGCCAAATTCCCAATAAAGCTGTTCTCTTGTACATATTTGTTCTGTTTCTGTTGTCAGACAACGTAACGAGTATGAAATAGTGACTGAAACACTGCCCATTGACTACATGTTAACCAGTAATCACTTACAAGCAATTTCCAAGCTGCTGCTCTGCACTGCTAAAATCCTGATTTTATAACATCAGTTAAAGACAACGGCTCTGCTGTGATTTCGGCTATATTTACATGTAAAATGATAACTCAGAGAGAAAGTTAGAAGCAACAGAATACCTCCGTCTGGGTAACAGTAAGTGATAAGCAAGAAAAATAATGGTCAAATTAAATTGTTTAAATTAAAACAAAGGAGAAGCAAACCATACAGATTATTGATTGGTACTTGGCAACTCTGTTTGCACATGTGCAGCTCATTCATGTCTGTGTCAGCTGCCGTGCAGTGAACTTAATGTGCTGCTGCTCTATCTGCCACTCACTGAAAGGAGTAGACACAAAGTCACTAGATTTGTCGCTAGGTGCTTTTTAGAAAAAAAGTCGCTAAAGGGGTCTGAAAATCGCTAAATCTAGCAACAAAGTCGCTAAGTTGGCAACACTGAGGTGGTTTCACATTCGCATATTCGGACTTCTTCATTCAATAACTTTCAAATTATGCATTAAAAAAGTATAATTTTGGTAAATTATCATTACTGGCCATTATGACAATAAGCTACAACACCTTTTTCTCCAGAAGTTGATGTTTTTCAAGAGTGGATAAAAGCGTTGATCTCTATGGAATGCTGTGACGTCAACGATCTCTGAGGGACCGTCTACAAATTATATGATACTTTTACGACAACCTGCTAAGGACGCTTGTGCACTGATCTTCTCTGCTTGTCTTGATCTTAAATGTTCCAGAACAAGTTGTAAAATTTCTGGATATCAATATATATAATATTATTAATAAAAACAATAACAATAAAACAAAAGTTTGATGTACAATCAATGAATCATCTAAATGACTGAATGAAATGAAATTTTTGTTTGTTTGTTTGTTTGTTTGTTTGTTTTCTACTTATAATGGAATATTACAACAATCTCTGTGCAAGTTGCACTCAGTGCAAGTTTTTTTGCTTATGTCGTCATGGACTTTCACTGACACCAAGTGGTGTGGATGCAGCATCATTCAAACTGAATAGTTTTCAGTTACTATTGCCTTTGTAGAAATGTGCTATTTATAGTCAGATACGATTACTTTAATCCATGAGAGAAAGTGTCCAATAAAAGGGTGGTTACTGAGATTAACTGATTAGTATTTGGCTGGTTATGTGGTCTATATGACGGCCCCCATGAGGAGGAGACCCTCTCCATGTAGAATAAAACTTAATCTCATGAGTCTTCATCTCATATTATATATATACAGTTGAAGTCAGAAGTTTACATACACCTTAGCCAAATACATTGAAACTCAGTTTTTCACAATTTTTGACATTTAATCGTAGAAAACTTTCCCTGTCTTAGGTCAATTAGGATCACTACTTTATTTTAAGAATGTGAAACGACAGAAAAATAGTAGAGAGTGATTTTATTTCAGCTTTTATGTCTTCCATCACATTCCCAGTCTTCCACAAGCTTCTCACAATAAGTTGCTGGAATTTTGGTCCATTCCTCCAGACAGAACTGGTATAACTGAGTCAGGTTTGGAGGCCTCCTTGCTCGCACATGCTTTTTCAGTTCTGCCCACAAATTTTCTATCAGATTGAGGTCAGGGCTTTGTGATGGGCACTCCAATACCTTGACTTTGTTGTCCTTAAGCCATTTTGCCACAACTTTGGAAGTATGCTTGGGGTTATTGTCCATTTGGAAGTCCCATTTGCGATCAAGCTTTAACTTCCTGGCTGATGTCTTGAGATGTTGCCTCAAAATATACACATAATTTCCCTTCCTCATGATGCCATCTATTTTGTGACATGTACCAGTCCCTCCTGCAGCAAAGCACCCCCACAACAGTATGCTGCCACCCCCATGCTTCATAGTTGGGATGATGTTCTTCAGCTTGCAAGCCTCACCATTTTTCCTTCAAACATAACGATGTTCATTATGGCCATTTTTGTTCATCAGACCAGAAGACATTTCTCCAAAAAGTAAGATATTTGTCACCATGTGAACTTGCAAACTGTAGTCTGGCTTTTTATGATGGTTTTGGAGCAGTGGCTTCTTCCTTGCCGAGCAGCCTTTCAGGTTATGTGAATATAGGACTCATTTTACTGTGGATATAGATACTTGTCTACCTGTTTCCTCCAGCATCTTCAGAAGGTCCTTTACTGCTGTTCTGGGATTGATTTGCACTTTTTGCGACAAACTACATTCATCCCAAGGAGACAGAATGTGTCTCCTTCCTGAGCGGGTGTATATATATATCTTTTTAGGAATTTTATAGTTTGTTGCCTCAAGACAACATTATACCATCATGGAACATATTGAAAACATGCTTTACTTGGTGGAAAAGATTTTTAAAAATTAGAAATTATGCATGAAAAAGTTTTCAATACAATAAATGACTGAAAATATTATTCAAAACAAATTCAAGAATCAATATGAAAAAAATCGTCCTGGTTACTTGTGTAACCTCTGTTCCCTGATGGAGGGAACGAGATGTTGTGTCGATGTAGTGACACTAGGGGTCACTCTTGGGAGCCCGAGACACCTCTGGTCTTTGATAAAAGGCCAATGAAAATTGGTGATTGGTATTTGCACGCCACTCCCCCGGACATATGGGTATAAAAGGAGCTGGTATGCAACCACTCATTCAGGTTTTATGTTGAGGAGCCGAGACAAGGTCCGGCCATTTCAGCGGGTAGTTCAGCATTGTGGCAGGAGGGACACAATGTCTCATTCCCTCCATCAGGGAACGGAGGTTACACAAGTAACCAGGATGTTCCCTATCTGTCACTCACTCGATGTTGTGTCGATGTAGTGACACTAGGGGTCCCTATACAAATGTCGCAACTGGCTGAACTGTGTTACGTGAACTGGCAGTTTGTGAAGGGCAGACAACTGTATGCCTCGTAGCCAGTGCACCAGGCCGACACGCAACCTCCCCCAACATAGCTATGAGTGTCGAACGGCCCTTTGGGGACAAGTTGACTACCCAAAAGATAGAGACAGGCAAAACCAGTCGTGGCCTCTTTTCCCCTTCTTTGTTTCCACTCCCAGTCGGGGGGTGTCCCTCCCAAGGGGAGGACACCACAGAGACCACACCTTGCCCAAAGAGAGGGGGGATATTTAAGTGGAAGAATACATCACATGGTCTTGCCGACCATGTGGAGAGTCTCATGGTAGATCCTACCCAATGGGGGAGGAGTTGCTACAAACATGGAGACTGTGGCAGAGGGGGCTCTGCCCAAGGAAGATGCAGTTTGCCAACAGGGAAACGAATTAGCGGAAGATATACATCGCATGGGGTTACCTTAAAGGGAACTGCCACATGCGGAGCACCTACCCCAGAACAGGGCTCTTAGTTAGCACGTGTAATGGGCCGGCAGCAAGTCTCTCCGAAAACTCGACTGCCACAGGGTTTGGAGGAAGTCAACCAGGGAACATAGTTTGTGAACACTACTGGGAATTAATGGCGCATGTCTTCAGCTCAGAGGAGGTGAAAGGCGCTATGTGCAAGCGATACACCCGGCCGGCTATCCCGGGCTTATCCGCTTGTATTGCGTGCCACTACCCGGGACGAAACCGGTTCCACCCGGAGGTTGTAGAATCTCGCAAATGTGTTGGGTGTTGCCCAGCCCGCTGCTCTGCAAATGTCTGTTAGAGAGGCACCCCTGGCCAGGGCCCAGGAGGCCGCTACACCCCTGGTAGAATGGGCTCGTAGCCCTACCAGGGGCGGCACATCCTGGGCGTGTTATGCCATAGCTATGGCATCAATGAGCCAGTGGGCGATCCTCTGCTTGGAGACAGCAATTCCTTTCCGCTGTGCACCAAAGCAGACAAAGAGCTGCTCAGAGATCCTAAAGCTCTGCGTGTGATCCAAATAGATGCGAAAAGCGCGCACCGGACACAGCAACGACAGGGCTGGGTCTGCCTCCTCCTGGGGCACCACTCGCAGGTTCACCACCTGATCCCTAAAAGGGGTCATGGGAACCTTGGGCACATAGCCTGGTAGGGGTCTCAAGATCACGTGAGAGTAGCCCGGACCGAAATCCAGTCACATTTCGCTGACAGGGAACACTTGCAGGTCTCCTACCCTCTTGATGGAAGTGAGTGCAGTCAGGATGGCAGTCTTCAAGGAGAGTGCCTTAAGCTCAGTTGACTGCAAAGGCTCAAAGGGGGCTCTCTATAGACCCTGAAAAACTAAAGAGAGGTCCCATGCGGAAAGGAGGTGCGGTCTGGAGGGATTCAGCCTCCTGACACCTCTCAGGAACCTGATGATCAGGTCGTGCTTTCCTAAGGACTTACCGTCCACTGTGTCGTGGTGTACTGCTATAGCAGCAACGTACACCTTCAAGGTGGAAGGGGAAGCCGCCCTTCCAACCTCTCCTGCAGGAAGAAAAGCACTGATCCGAATGTGCATCTCTGGGGTCTTCCCGTCGGGAAGAACACCACTTAGTGAACAGACCCCACTTAAAGGCATACAGGCACCTCGTAGAGGAGGCCCTAGCCTGAGTGATCGTGTCTACCACCATGGGTGGTAGACCGCTTAGGTCTTCCACGTCCCATCCAAGGGCCAGACATGGAGATTCTAGAGGTCTGGTCGTGGGTGCCAGATGGTGCCCTGTCCCTGAGAAAGAAGGTCCTTCCTCAGGGGAATTCGCCGGGGGGGGGCTGTCGTGAGGAGCGTGAGGTCCGAGAACCACGTCTGGGTGGGCCAGTAGGGTGCTACCAGGATGACCTGCTCCTTGTCCTCCCTGACCTTGCACAGACTCTAGCAAGTAGGCTCACTGGGGGAAACGCATATTTGCACAGGCCAGGGGGCCAGATGTGTGCCAGTGCGTCTATGCCGAGAGGTGCCTTGGTCTGGGCATACCAGAGCGGGCAGTGACATACAACGAGAGCGTAGACCACCTTGGCGGTTGACATATGCTACCGTTGCCGTGTTGTCTGTCCGTACTAACACGTGCTTGCCCTGGATCAACGGCCGGAAGCCTCTGAAAGAGTTTCAGTGGAACCCCTGTTTTCTGTTTGAACGTCTTCAAACAGGTCAGCACCGACTGTGCATGCTCGTTCGTGAGGCGCGCTGTCAATGAGACTGAGTCCAACTCCAAACCGAGAAAAGAGATGCTCTGAACCAAGAGGAGCTTGCTCTTTTCCCAGTTGACCTGAAGCCCTAATCGGCTGAGGTGCGAGAGCACCAAGTCCCTGTGTGCACACAACATGTCCCAAGAGTGAGCTAGAATTAGCCAATCATTGAGATAGTTGAGAATGTGAATGCCCACTTCCCTTAATGGAGCAAGAGCTGCCTCTGTGACCTTCGTGAAGACGCGAGGGGACAAGGACAGGCTGAAAGGGAGGAGCTTGTACTGATACGCCTGACCCTCAAATGCAAACCGCAGGAAGGGTGTGTGTCGAGGTAGAATCGAGACGTGGAAGTACGCGTCCTTCAGCTCTACCGCCGCGAACCAATCTTGATGCCGGACGCTTGCCAGAATGCGTTTTTGCATCAGCATCTTGAACGGGAGCCTGTGTAAAGCCCGGTTCAGTACTCGCAGGTCCAAGATTGGCCGCAGCACCGCCTTTTTTCGGTACGATGAAGTAGGGGCTGTAAAACCCCTTCTTCATCTCGGCCGGAGGGACAGGTTCTATCACACCCTTCCGTAGGAGGGTGGTGATCTCTGTGCACAAGGTAGCAGCGTTTTCGTCCTTCACCAAGGTGAAGTGGATACCGCTGAACCTGGGCGGACGCCAGCCATCGCGACGGATTGGAAAGCGCAAGCCACGCATCAAAGTTCCGGACGAGGGGGACCAAAGGGACAATGTCGTCAGACGTACCGGCAGGTGGGGCATCGCAGTGAGAACATGAACCATCCACGAATGCTGCCTCCATGTGGGTCGTGCCCAGACATGAAAGACAGCGATCGTGACCGTCTGAAGTTGAGAAGTAACGACCGCAACCAGGAATAACACACAATCGGAAAGGCATCTTTAAAAAGACGTGCCTTTAAAAAGACGTTCCGTGTGTGCTGCTCTTTTAGGGAAATACTCTTTCAGAAAAATATACTTTTTTTTTCTGCCAAAGCGCCCAGGGGTGTTCTCTGTAGTGCACCAGTGCAGAGGAGGGAGAAGCCATTGAAATGCGCCGTCAGATCCAGCAGAGGTGAATGAACAGTCATGAGAATTCAGCTCAGTGAGTGGTTGCATACCAGCTCCTTTTATACCCGTATGTCCGGGGGAGTGGCATGCAAATACCACTCGCCAATTTTCATTGGCCTTTTATCAAAGACCAGAGGTGTCTCGGGCTCCCAAAAGTTACCCCTAGTGTCACTACATCGACACAATGTCGAGTGAGTGACAGATAGGGAACCTGTGGATTTTTGATAGACCAGCCCAAGCTTGAAACACAATCATTCTGTACAGAACATGCTACAATTAATTTAGTAACTGTCCCCTCAAATTATTCTTACAGTTGTCATGGTTGGGGAGTGGGTGAGGATAAAGAACCCAAAAGCAGAGAGAGAGAGAGATTTAAGTGTTTTATATACAAGTACTCAAAAGTCAAGTCAAGGCGCACCCGGTGCCGGCTGAAGAGATCGGAGATCCAGCGAGCCGCTAAGGGCTAGTGAAGAGTGTGTTCGTATGGGGAATGTGTGCGTTGTGGAAGTCAGGAGCACTCAGACGAGAGACCGTAGAAGCTGGTGAGGTGCAGGCGAAGCCCAGACGAATCTCTTGAGACGCGGGCAGAAATCAACAAAGAAGAACTTTGACATGAGTAGACTGAGGCCTTTACAGTCTTGCGGCACTGTCACTGTCCTTGGTGCTGAATTAATCATATTCTAGAAAAATACTCATTACAAAGAGTGCATGACATCCCAAAAATGTTATTTGGACAAAGACTTCAATAACATTTAACTAGTTGAGAAAATGTCATCACAACATTTTGGAAAGATTTTGCCCCCATTTTTCAATGTGTACAAGCATCATCTTGTATTGACTTCCTCAATGACAAGATCCAGTTCAATAGATTTTGAAAGAAAGGACAGACTGCTCCAAAACAAGTTGGACAATCTGTTGTGTACCCTACAGACATACTACAGCCCATGTTTTCCTAATTTTTCACCTCAGCTGAATTTTGTTGTTTTAAGTGTGATAAAGAGTTGTGATCATTATAATGAGGCATGTAACAGTGTTCTCCAGGTATTGAATGAAGGGATTGGACATACTATCCTTTGTGTTTTTCTGTTGCATGCCATGTTTAGTTAACATTAAATTCCCACAATATCATAATTTGTGTGCGTTGATTGATGTTTACAGTCTTGCGGCACTGTCACAGTCCATGGTGCTGAATTCATCATGTTATAGACAAACACTCAGAGGGCAAGACATCAAACAGTGTTTATTTGGAAAAACACTTCAATAACTTTTAACTAGTTGAAAAAATTTTATATAAATATTTTGGAAAAAAACATTTCCTCTGATTTTCAATGTGTACAAGCATCATCTTTTGTTGACTTCTTCAATGACACAAGATAACCACTTTTTTGAAAGGAGAGACAGACTGCTCCAAAACAAGTTGGAAATCCTTATATGTACCCTACATAACATAAAACACCTCTACATTTGACAATTTTTGCAAAGGATTTTAAATCTGTAAAAGCACTGTGTTGTGTTGACTTCTTCAATGACACATGATAACCACTTCAATAGATTTTGAAAGAAAGGACAGACTGCTTCAAAACAAGCTGAAAAACCTTACTTGTATCTTACCAAACACACTACAATTCAAAGTCTGACCTAAATTAAAAAACTCAATAGTGGTTGTTGAAGAGTTATATAAATTCTCCCAACTAAGCCATGATACAAAGCTCAAAATGTTTAAAAAAGAAATAAAGAATGAACTCGACCTATTCTTTTTGAGTCTTTATTCCTGACATATCGTAGTTGTTTCAGTTCAAAATTCTTTGTCATTAACCATTTGGTATTTTGACTCAAACATAGAAATAAAACAGTCAACACATTCAAATTCACATCTTTTTTCCTCAATAACAAACGTCATGGTTACTTGTGTAACCTCCATTCCGTGATGGAGGGAACGAGACGTTGTGTCGATGTAGTGACACTAGGGGGTCACTCTTGGGAGCCCCAAACACCTCTGCTTTTATGAAAAAAGGCCAATGGGAATTGGCGAGTGGAATTTGCATGCCACTCCCCCGGACATACGGGTATAAAAAGAGCTGTATGCAACCACTCATTCAGGTTTTGTGCTGAGGAGCCGAGACCAGGTCCCGGCCTTTTCAGCATTGTGGCAAGAGGGACACAACATCTCGTTCCCTCCATCAGGGAATGGAGTTTACGAAAGTAACCATGACATTCCCTATCTGTCACTCACTCGACGTTGTGTCGATGTAGTGACACTAGGGGTCCCTATACAAAATGCCACAACTATCTGAACTGTGTTACGTGAACTGGCGGTGCGTGACGGGCAGACCACTGTGTGCCTGGTAGCCAGTGCACCAGGCCGTCACGTAATCTCCCCAATGCTCTTATGAGCGTCGGATGGTCCTTCAGGAACAAGTCGACTGCCCAACAGTAGGGACAGTCTAGCCCAGCCGAGGCCTGTTTTGCTCTCTTTTCTCCCCAAAAGAGTGGAATTTGTTTACCGAATGGGAGCCATAAGTATCTACGTCGGGAGGTGTCCCTTCCAAGGGGAAGACACCGTGGAGACCACACCCCGCCAAAAAAGGGGGGGGTGGGGGTATTTTGAGTGGAATACATCACATGGTCTTACGAGTCTTGTCGGAAGTATGTCATGTGGAGAGGTCCCATGGTAGGTCCTACCTGAAGGGGGAGGAGTTTCTACAAAGCATGGCGACCAGGGGCAGAGGGGCCTCTGCCCAAGGAAGATGCAGTTTACCGACAGGGAAACAGTTTTGCGGAAGATATCACATGGGGTCGCCTTCGGGGAACCAGCACATGTGGAGCACCTACCTCAGTACAGGGCCTCATTAGTGCACGTACTGGGCTGGCAGCGAGTTTCTCCACAAACTCAACTGCCAGAGGGCTAAGGAGGAAAGTCATCCAGGGATCACAGTCTGTGAACACGACTGGGAGTCAAGAGCGCATGTCTTCACCTCAAGGGAGGGGACAGGCGCTATGCGCAAGTGGTACACCCAGCCAGCTCTCCCGGAACTTACCTAATGAGACTGGCTCAACCCGGTGATTGTAAAACATCGCAAAGGTGTTGAGTGCTGCCCAGCCCGCTGCTCTACAGATGTCTGCCAAAGAGGCGCCACTGGCCAGGGCCCAGGAGGCCGCCACACTCCTGGTAGAGTGGGCTCTTAACCCTGCAGGGGGTGGCATGTCCTGAGCCTGATATGCCATCGCGATGGCATCAATGACCCAGTGGGCAATCCTCTGTTTGGAGACAGCGCTTCCTTTCTGCTGTCCACCAAAGCAGACAAAGAACTTCTCGGAGCTTCTAAAGCTCTGCGTGCGATCCAAATAGATGTGTAAAGCTCGCACTGGACACAGCAACACCAAGGCTGGGTCTGCCCCCTCCTTGGGCAGCGCTTGCAGGTTCACCACCTGATTCCTAAAAGGGGTTGTGGGAATCTTGGGCACATAGCCCGGTCGGGGTCTCAGGATCACATGAGAGTAACCTGGACCGAACTCCAGGCACGATTCGCTGACAGAGAACGCCTGCAGGTCCCCTACCCTCTTGATGGAAGTGAGCGCAGTCAGGAGGGCAGTCTTCAAAGAGAGTGCCTTAAGCTCAGCTGACTCCAAGGGCTCAAAGGGAGCTCCCTGTAGTCCCCGAAGGACTACAGAGAGGTTGCACAAGGGGACGAGGTGCGGTCTGGAGGGATTCAACCTCCTAGCACCTCTCAGGAACCTGATGATCAAGTCATGCTTTCCCAAGTACTTACCATCTACTGCATCGTGATGAGCCGAAATAGCGGCTACATACACCTTCAAGGTGGAGGGGGACAGCCACCCCTCCAGCCTCTCCTGCAGGAAAGCACCGATCTGACTGTGCATCTCTGGTGGTCTTCGAGTCAGGAAAAACACCACTTAGCGAACAGACACCACTTCAAGGCATACAGGCGCCTCGTAGAGGGAGCCTTATCCTAAGTGATCGTGTCTACCACTGCGGGTGGTAGGCCACTTAGGTCTTCTGCGTCCCATCCAAGGGCCAGACGTGGAGATTCCAGAGGTCTGGCTGTGGGTGCCAGATGGTGCCCCGTCCCTGAGAAAGAAGGTCCTTCCTCAGGGGAATTCGCCGGGGGGGCTGTCGCGAGGAGTGTGAGATCTAAGAACCATGTCTGGGTGGGCCAGTAGGGTGCTACTAGGACAATCTGCTCCTTGTCCTCCCTGATCTTGCACAGGGTCTGTGCAAGTAGGCTCACTGGGGGAAACGTGCATTGCATACAGAGCCCCAGCCCGTCTTGGAGGGGTCTGTTGTAACCACGACGCACCTGGAAACCTGCTCTAGGGGAACCCCTGCCCGTAGAAATGCAAGGTCGGTCCAAGGACTGAAGAGGCAGTGACAGATCGGCGTGATGGTCACGCGATGTGTCCCGTGGCACCATGCCCATCTTGGGACTCGAGTCTGAAGCCAGTGCTGAAGCGGTCTCATATGCATCAACCCGAGTGGTGTGGCAGCCACTGAGGGTGCCATATGCCCCAGGAGCCTCTGAAAAAATTTCAGTGGAACTGCTGTCCTCCATCTGAACACCTTGAGGCAGTTCAGCACTGACTGTGCGTGCTCGTTCCTGAGGCGTGCCGTCATCGAGACTGGGTCTAACTCCAAACCGAGAAAAGAGATGCTCTGAACCGGGGAGAGCTTGCTCTTTTCCCAGTTGACCCGAAGCCCCAGTCGGCTGAGGTGCCAGAGCACAAGGTTCCTGTGTGCGCACAGCAACTCTCGAGAGTGAGCTAGGTTTAGCCAGTCGTCGAGATAGTTGGGGATGCAGACGCCCACTTCCCTTCGACCTTCGTGAAGACACGAGGGGACAAGGACAGGCTGAAGGGGAGGACCTTGTACTGGTATGCCTGGCCTTCGAAGGCAAACCGCTGGGAGGGTCTGTGTTGAGGTAAGACTGAGACGTGGAAGTACGCGTCCTTCAGGTCTGTACCTCTGCTGGATCTGACGGCGCATTTCAATGGCTTCTCCCTCCTCTGCACTGGTGCACTGCAGAGAATGCCCCAGGGTGCTTTGGCAGAAAAAAGAGAATATATTTTTCTTCACCTCGGCTGGAGGGACAGGCTCTATCGCGCCCTTGCGCAGAAGGGTCGTGATCTCCGCACGCAAGGTAGTGGCGTTCTCGCCCTTCACCAAGGTGAAGTGGACGCCGCTGAACCTGGGTGGGCGCCTGGTGAACTGAATTGCGTAGCCGAGTCAGACGGTCCGGGTCAGCCATCGCGACTGGTTGGAAAGCGCGAGCCACGCACCCAAACTACGGGCAAGGGGGACCGAGGGAATGATCACATCAGACATATCGGCGGGTGGGGCCTTGTGGTGGGGTGGAGCTCGTGGTGTCACGTCGAGGGGACTCGAGCCCCGTGGCCATGCTGAGTCCAGGGACATCGAAGCACTTTCCTGGCTCCTGCCGCCCACCATAAGATTGGCCAAGGAGGGGGGAGGAGGAATCTCATCCCCATAGTCCACCATAACCAATCCCGTGTGGGCGTGTTTGTGCCACAGCTGGGCGCACAGGGGCGGGGGGTCCGCCGCTGGAGCGCCATACCTGCAAAAATGGTACGGTGGATGGTGGTCTTGACAACGGCCATGCGCACTGGACATGTTACCCAGGAGATGAGGAAACCATTCTTTTGTCAAGCTTTTGGGGGCCCGGGTCAGAACTACCCTCGTGCAGTTCTTTTAGCGCCTTGGCTTGGTGTACTTGCAGGAGAGCCATGGCGTGCAGAGTGGAGGCGGCTTGTCCAGTGGCACCGCAGGCCACAGTCGTCAAGGACGATGTAAACCTACAGGCCCTGGATGGTAGCTTTATCCACCTGGGGGATCACCGAATAGCCCCTGGCCACTCCACCATCAAGGGTAGTGAGAGCAGGGAAGCTGAAAGACCGGGACCGGGCAGTAAAAGGTGCCTCCCACGATCTTGTCAGCTCCTCATGCACTTCCAGAAAGAAAGGAACGGGAGTGGGGCGTGGCCGTGGGCGGCGCCCTGAGCCTAGGAACCAATCGTCGAGCCACGAGGGTTCAGGGGAGTGTGGAGGATTCCACTCTAGACCAACGCTTGCGGCCGCCCAGGAAAGCATGTCCATCATTTCTGAGTCGGCCTGAGACTGGGTGACCATTCCCGAAGGAGGAAGCCCAGCCGAAGCCTCTGCGTCAGACTGGACGAGCCCGCTCTCCGATGCTGCGCTCGATAACTCATCGTCTTCAAAGCTCCAAACGAGAGGTTGAACTCGCCCTGAGATGAGCCGGCGGTCTCATCCGAGAGCCCGACCAGGGCAAGTGAGCTTGCTGGGGAATGGGAGGTCCGTGGGGGGATAACCGGCAGAGGTGGTCCAATTGATGTCCCCAAATTGCCCCCAGTGCTAACTGACGCGGCCTCAAACCCGTAGGTAGAAGGATCGCTGCGGGGAGCCGCTTTCTTACGAAAGTAAGCCGCAACCGCAACATTGCCGTGGTCATGTTCTTGCAATGAGGACATGACTCATCCACGAACGATGTCTCCGCGTGGGCAGTGCCCAGACACGTAAGACAGCGATCATGGCCATCAGAAGCGGAGAGATAACGACCGCAACCAGGAATAACACACAAATGGAAAGGCATCTTTAAAAAGACGTTCCGTGTGTGCCACTCTTTTTGTGAATGAAAATATACTCTTTTAGAATATACTCTCTTATTTTCGCTCTGCCGAAGTGCCCAGGGGCGTTCTCTGCACTCCACAGGTGCAGAGGGGGAGAAGCCGCTGAAATGTGCCGTAAATCCAGCAGTTTTGAGGTGCTTCTTTGGAGGGAATTGAATTCAGTGCACTGAATACAACCGCTTGGCTCCGAAGAGAAAATCTGAATGAGTGGTTGCATACCAGCTCCTTTTATACCCATATGTCTGGCATGCAAATTCCACTTGCCAATTCCCATTGGCCTTTTTTCAAAAAAGCAGAGGTGTTTGGGGCTCCCAAGAGTGACCCCTAGTGTCACTACATCAACACAACGTCGAGTGAGTGACAGATAGGGAACTAGAAATTACATTAGGTTCACACACACACACAAACACAAAGCACTTACAACTTAAAGAAACAGTAAACGTGAGCTTTTCTGAAAAAACATTAAAAAAAAGTTAAATACACAAACCACAAAACCATGGTTGGTCTTTCTGTGGAATTGTAGCATTTAGGCACCTCACATGATAATCTTTTTTTTTGTATTTATTTATTTTTTTTACGTTCAATAAATAGACACTTTAATACTTTAAAATGGAAATATGGGTGTACTTGAATGCATTCAATTATAAGTATATATAATGCACTTTCAAGATTGTCGTTTAGCTATTTTAAAGATTGTTTACAATACCTGATACCTGCAGAAACTCTTCAGTGATTTGTCTTCTGCAGTGGCATATTCACTCTTTAGTTGGATTTATATCGATTGTATGAGGAATTTGTGGAAATTCCTTCATCACCAGTTTAGCCACCTGAAGTGACAGCAGTGAAATGTTAAGACACTTTACTCTGGGAAAATGTATGTCCAATATTTTAATGTAAACCTCTTTTCCCTTATCTACAGGACTGGGAAGGATATGGACCAAAGGAACGAACTTGGGTGCCCTGTTCCTTCATCCTGGACCCATATCTCATCCAGGAGTTTCATCGAGCCAACCCTGACAAGCCTGGTAGATCGCCAGGAGGCTCCCGTTTGGGTGGGGGGGGGGGGGGCTTCTCCCATCTATGTTTTCTGTCTGTCTGTGTCTCCCCCTGTTTGTCTGTGAGTTGTTTTGTTCTGGCGCCGTGGCAGCTCTCCCCACTGATTTCATCTCGCCTGCACTTCATCATGTCATCACCAGCCTGCCCTACTTAAACTCAGAGTTCTCAGCCATTCATCGCCAGATTGCTCAATCAACTAGAGTGATCCACCATCCAACCCACCAACCAGTATTCATCACTTACCTTTTCAGTCATCCTCAGATCCACTCTCCATCAATCCTGCCATGCCAAACCATCCAGCTCACCGCTCCGTTCTGCCATTGACTCCTGTCTGCCCAGTCCTCAGCATCCAGCAGCAGATTAACCACCTGTCTGCTCATCCTTCAGCTTATTCCCCAGTCCCCAGTCTGTAAATAAATACTATTTTATCAAACTCTCTCTCTCCATCTGTGTTCAGCGTTTGGGTTCAAACCATTGTCTGGGCATAACAGATTTTGGTCCAATAATTAGTACATCTGTTTTGTCAGAATTGAGCAGAAGAAATTTTCTGGCCATCCAATCTTTGATTTCATTGATACACCCTGCTAATTTGGAGAAATGTGAAATTTCATCTGGTTTCGAAGAAATATAAAGTTGGGTAACAGTGGAAACTTATTCCACGATTCCTGACAATATCTCTCAGGGGAAGCATATATAAGGAGAAAAGCAGAGACCCTAAAATTGATCCCTGTGTCTCTCCAAACTTAACTTTTGTTTGATTTGACAATTCCGTGTTTATACAGACAAAGTGGTAGCTGTCTGATAAATAGGACCTAAACCATGCTAATGCAAGTCCACAAATGCCAACATAATCCTCAAGCCTATTCAAGAGAATGTGTTGATCTATGGTGTCGAAGGAGCACTAAGATCTAAAAGTACTAGAAGAGAAATGCAGCTGCGATCAGATGATAAGAGCAAGTCATTTGTAACTCTGATAAGTGCAGCCTCTGTACTAAATCCTGACTGAAATTGGTCATATATACTATTTCTCTGTAGAAATGAACATAGTTGGGAGGACACTACCTTTTCTAGTATTTTCGACATAAAGGGGAGATTTGAAATCGGTCTATAATTAGCCAATTCTCCAGGATAAAGCTGTGGCTTCTTAATAAGCAGTTTGATAACTGCCATTTTAAAGTTTCTTGGGACATATCCTAAGGATAGCGAGGAGTTAATAATATTAAGAAGAGATTACAGGGAATACATCTTTTTAAGAGCTTAGTTAGTATTGGATCTAACATACATGTTGTGGCTTTTGATGTTTTGATAAGTTTCGTTAGCTCTTCATGACCTATGACAGTGTAGGATTGAAGTTGCTCGTGAGGAAAATTATGAGACACTGTTTTCTGAGGTACTGTGACAGACGATTTCATAATTCCAATTTTATTTCTGATGATTTCAATTTTATCAGTAAAGAAATTCATGAAGTCATTATTGTTGTGCTGTGACAGAATATCTGGTTCACCTGAGGTTTTATTCCTAAACAGTTTAGCCACAGTACTGAATAAACACCTTGGATTGTTGTGGTTATTTTCTATGAGTTTGCTAAAATATGCTGACCTGACAGCTTTTAGTGCCTGTCTGTAGCTAGACACTACCCTTCCATGCACCTCGAAATACCTCTCATTTTGTATTCTTCCACTTGCGCTCCATTTTCAGAGCTGCATTCTTGAGAGCATGAGTGTGATCATTGTCCCATGGTGCGGGGCTTTTTCTTTAATTTTCTTTTATCGAAGGGGGGCGACACTGTCAAGAGTGCTAGAGAAGACTGTATTTATATTTTCTGTTATTACTTTAAGTTCTTCTAGACTTTTTGGCTTACTGAGTATATGAGATAAATCTGGAAGATTATTAGTGAAGCTATTTTTAGTCATTGAAAGAATAGTTCTACCTGAATGATAGCATGGTGGAGGCTTTAGCCTGATGCTCTCTGTGTTGGTAGCTGTCAGGACTTCCTGGGGCCATTCGATTTCTCTTGTTGAAGCTTGTTCCAGTTGTTCGGACACCTTGCATCGATCTTGGGCTTCAGCTTCTAGCTGGTCTATGCGGCACATGGCATGCGTCAGCAACTTTTGGGTCTTTGTATACTGCAGCTTTAGTTTGTTTACTTCTTGTGTCAGATGGGTGGCATTGTTGTCGCTCAGTTTCATCTGGCCTATGAAGTTGGGGGCCAGGTAGTTGGTGATTTTTTCCAGCATGACACTCAGTATCACTTTAAAGTCTTTCCAGTGGGCCGTGGGGTCAGTGTTCAGTAACATGTTGACACGCTGAAGTGGAAGACTAGGGAGAGAGCTGACACAGATCTGCACAGGGTTAAGGTCCTAGGTGTAGTATTACAACTAGATGTTGGCTTCAGAGTGTGGGGACACAAATGAAGGGTAGTAACAGCTAAGTGTTGTTTTCAGTGAATGTGTGCAACAAGTGAAGTGCAATAAATATATTTTCAATCTGGCAGGACTGACACCATACACCTGTTTATGAGGTACAGTTGAACTGCTTACCACAGATGCCTCAAAGACTCGCTCGGGGGCGGTGATGGTTACCTGGCGCTTCTCTCTGCAATTTATTTCTGGACGTGGCTGCGTTTGGATGCCGGAATTTGGATTGCGTTGATAAACACAAAGAGAGTAGTTGCATGAGGTTAGACTAGGGAGAACACACCAAATTGGTTAATGACTTGACATTTCAAGATGACTTTTATTGATGACAAATATTTTAACCAGAATTATCTGTGGTTCAACAGGCTTTGTCTCTAGACTGTAAACAGTAAGGAGAGAAAAGTCAGAGGGAGACAGAGAATTGAAAATAAAATGGAAAATAAACAAGACTAAATTGAACAAAATCTACCAATAACTGTTCTGTTGTTATGCTTAATAGCAATATCAGGGATTCTGATTGAGGCTAGGTGCTCGTTGATCGTGATTGTGTAACAGAAACATTTATTGGAGGGATTTTGTCAGTATAAAATTCCACAATGGGGAAGCTGTTAAAGTCTTATACTGTGGGCCTGGGTATTGAGTTGATCACATTTTTGTGGAGGCCCTCCACACAAACAAATCACCACAATGCCCAACACACAAAAGTGAAATAAAATAAAACAGCTGATAAGTAATTAAAAAATATGCTGGAAACTGATGGGTGGTAGGTATTAATAAGAATGAGAGGCAGATGTAAGTTTTCTGTAAACTTACACCGCTTCAGACTTATTATTATCTAAAGTAGTTCAGCTTTGATAAGAAATTGATAAAAGTTGTAATAAAGGAAACATGAAGAAAAGATCAATTTTAATCGGCTCTCTAAACTCAGCTTAAATGAAACTCAACTCAGTTGTTCATTGAGAGAAAGTAATTTGTGTTATGAGATAATGGAGAGGGAGTAATATTTAATAAAATGCATAAGAGATAGTGATGGGAAGATCGGATCATTTTACTGACTTGAATCTTTGAGTCTCGTTCAGCAAAATGAACGAATCTTTATTCAAGTCATTTAGTTCATTTCGTTCATTTGAGCAGAATTAAATTAAAATGTTACATTTTCAATAGCCAAATCCCCCCCAACACGTCTACTTACACAAACTTTGATTATAGTCCCAATAAGGAAAAATTGATAATGCAGCCAAGGACAAATTATGAGAAACAGAAAGATTAGTTCACCTCTGGAATCTTCTTGTCGGAGTCGTTCGTTCTTTTGTCACTGCATAGTGTATATGGCTGTCACGTGACAAAAGAACGAACGACTTGGACCAGAAGACTCGAGAGGTGAACTAATCATTTCTGTTTCCTGTGTCAGCAATGCATAGCGTATACGGCTGTCACGTAACAAAAGAACAAATGACTCAGTCCAGAAGACTTGAGAGGTGAACTAATAATTTCTGTTTCCTGTACAGCGCCTATGCAGTTTTCACGTAACAAACAAACGGAGGTTGCGCAATGCACATGCGCGGGCAACACAAAATGAACGAATCAGTCTCTGAGACTACTCATTCTTCTGAGTCGCATAAAAGATTAGTTCAAAATGAACGAATCGTTCATGAACGACCCATCACTAAAAAGAGAGAGACAAAAGTGTTTAAATTTTGAGAAGTTACAGGGTTAAATCGCTTAAAGTTTGTTCAAACACAAGCTGTATTTGTAACAGGCCACAGGATGCTAACCGCTAGCATTTGATGCTATGGTTTAGTATCAGCTTTCAATATAAGACCGCTAATTTATTAGCTTAGCTATGCTGTGCTATGTTGACAATATGACATTGGCAGTTTGCGCATGCACGGTGAGTTGCCCCGGAAGAGTCTCCAAGGATTTCCCATGAACTCTTGTCGTCATAGCAACCAATACCAGTGATTTATGATCTTTCTTTAGCACTAATGAAAACAGTTTCATCGATTCACATGAACATCAGCGTGTTCAACAATGCAAAAATTACAGCAGTCAAGTTCAGCTCATTGTAACTCAACGTGGCACTTGCAATTTCAAAGCATTCAAGGCGAATCTTAATGCACAAATAAAACAGCATGCTTAACCATTTGCAGCGTGGTATTTATCACTTTAGTTCTTTTAAAGAGCAATTCTTAAGCAATGCAAGTTACAGACTACTCTTGTAATTGTTTTATGGAGTGGCGCTTATACTTTCAACTCATTCGGAGCGAGATTAATCTATATTTAAGTGGCAGGTTAAAATGCGGCTGTTTAAACAACGTTATTTGATCAGAGTGGATTTTCATGTCCGTTTCTGGTTACACAACAGGGTCTGTCCACCGAAGGCACTCAGATTTATTGCAAAACTCTAGCATGATCAAACATTTACATTATTTTATTTGAATCCAGAAACAGAACAGAGAAACAAGTCTAAAGTGCTACTAAGTGCTATCCTTGCAGGATAGTCTGTGGATCGAGGGATCTTTTTTTTTTTTCCACGCATGCACTTCTCTTCCACCGGTCGATTTTTGCTTTAAAAATTCAATTTATTTATAGAAACACGAAAAACTTAAACCAAAAATACTTCTAAATTCAAATTACACCTCACACAAAATGAAAATATAATAAAAATAATGAATTTGTCAAAAATCTTATATAAACCATGACATCTAGTTAGTTGAACACAAATCTAATAAATTATTGTTTTATAAAACAGCAACAACAGTGATTGTTTTCAGAGTTTGGACATGAACTTCATTACCTGCTTGTTAAATCTCTGCAAATGCAGGAATTGAGTTTGTACTTTGCACTGAAAACAGAGGTGATTTTGAAACTTCTTAGCCCAATAACCTATTTCTCAAGAAAACTGCACTTTGCGCCAATTTATTATTTTATATGTATGTTATATTAACATACAATACACCCACACTCCCACCCACGCCCTTGCACTATACGCTGGTATGAAAATAGCGCTTAGAATTAGCGCTCCAATGAAAATGAGACATTGCACAAGGTCGATGCACATTGCACTGCAAAAATGGAGCCCATAAATTACACCAGTCTTTGAATTAATAAACAGTTAAGAGGAAAAGTATTTTATAACATATTGGCATTGTGAAATAGACAAGTGAACAATGTCAATCACAAGTATAATTGGCAATTAGATGGTTATCTGCTGCATTTACTTCTGTGTTATGGAATTGGGCTAAAAATCTATTTATTTTAAAGGGAAAAGGAGGCACAATCCCTGTGCTCAAACTGAATTTCTGAGCTACCTTAAGAACTCTGATGCGGCATATCGTAATCTACTTGACAACCATCAGAAGGTGATGATTGAGTGCTGACAAGCAGAAGCTGAAGCAGCAAAGTTAAGAGTAGAGGAAATTTTTAAGTTAATTTTTAATTTTTTTAAGGTTGTTTGAGCAGTTTGTTCAGATTCTGGGACAGAATTGGTCTGGAACACATGCTGAACCACCACTAGACTAGATGCTCAATAAATACTCTTATTCAATAGTGTAGTTCATAGAATTAATTTAATATAATTTAATATAATTATAGTTAGGGAAAATGGTTTTCTGATTTCTTGTATTTTCTTGTACAAAGGCATCCAGTCAACATTTTGGGCCATGTTGAACTGGTTTTCAGACATACAGAGGCATGCCACATGGAAACGTCATGCAGCGGTGACATTCAATCTAAAAAAATGATAATAATAATTTTATTAAATTGCCCACTAATCACTCACTCACTCACTCACTCATTCACTCACTCACTCAGTCACTCACTCACTCACACACACACACACACACACACACACACCCACACACATGTAAACACAATACAGTAGGCCTGTTAAAAATTTACAATCAATGCAACCTTGCCCGGCCAAAACATTTTAGACCACCACCTGGGGGTTTTGAGGCAGCACATAATGAACAGTAATGCCCCCTCTTGAACACTGAAAACATGTAGTTATATGTTAGCTGTGTTGGCAAATGGTACATATACAGCATATAGTATTCTGCTACCAAATGTGTTACTACTTATAAAAAATTTCATCTTGTAAATGGATAGTATGGTGTTACAAAATGTGTTATTTTTCTGTGATAATACAAATCTACAATTTTTACCACAGTGAAAATGCCAGGCTTCCTTGTAGAGGATCTACTGTAAATTACATGAGGCTTTCAGAAGTTACTCTGCCATTGTCAGTCACAGACGTTCCATGTGTTCCTTGGACGAGTTGATAGACAAATGGCAAGGGATCTCAGGAAAAGCCCCAACAACTTCTTTTGCCATCTACATAAGACAAGATAGTGCTTTATTCATCTCCCAGGGGAGATTGTTTCATCATAGCAGCCATACATACAAATAAAAAACACTTACATCTAAATCCATAATATTCATATTCATTATTTAAGGAGTCTGCTGGAACACTCTGAGCCTCCACAAAAAGTCGAGTCTACTCTGACCCTTCCTGTATGAGGCCTCAATGTTCCCACTCCAGTCTAGTTTGTTGTCCAGATGCACTCCAAGGTACTTGTACGACAACAATCAACATCCTGCCCCATACATTTATAACAACTGTGTGTCTGAGTTTAGTATGATAACTTTTTTCTGGATGTTGTACAATTTAATGTAAGTAAAAACAACCAACATGACAAATATTCCATAGTCGTAGTTGTCTTGCTGTGTGGAGTGGTCAGTTTGTCCTCCCTTCCACTTTATGTCCACCCAGTCATTTTTACTGTGACAGTTTCATCTCATCTTGAAGTATTCTCTTGGTAATTTAAATAAAGAAAGTCATGAACATTGTTCATGTTATTAACCTTCTTAGTTGTTCCTACTATGTTGGATCTACATGTACAGACATGTGACAAATTAAAAGAAAATCCTGATTGCTTATCTCTTACAGTTAGGGGCCATCTGTCTCCTACAGTGTCATTGGGCATCCAGAGATTTGTAAGATATTTGCCAAGTCTCTAGAGCACCAACAGCAGGGATGGAACATCATTCTTTCAAAATACAGTATGTTCCTTCCTTTTGACATTTTCAAGATGGTACTGGAGAGTGGTGACTAACAGCTTGGTCCAAATTGTCATATTGGTGTTCACTTTACTGATGATCTGGTGATTGTCAAGTGCAAATTATATCATTGCAACAGGTTCGCGGGAATAAGGAAGCGGGAGGCAGCGAATCAAACTCAAAGGTACCGTTGAAGTCAGAAGTTTAGGTTAGGTTGAAGTCATTAAAACTCACTTTTTAACCACTCCACAGATTTAATATAAGCAAACTATAGTTTTGGCAAGTCGTTTAGGACATCTACTTTGTGCATGACACGAGTAATTTTTCCAACAATTGTTTACAGACAGATTGTTTTACTTTTAATTGACTGTATCACAATTGCTGTGGGTCAGAAGTTTACATACACAAAGTTAACTGTGCCTTCAAGCAGCTTGGAAAATTCCAGAAAATTATGTCAAGCTTTTAGACCAAGGGTCTTCAACAGGGGGTCCGCAGTGGTACCGCAGGGGGTCCGCAAATGATTGTTTGATCCACCATTGGTGGCATTTGTAATAATCACTCACTAGCACGTGAGCAACAGCAAAAGACAGGAGTGTGAATTATTGACATGTTGAAGTCCTGCACAGCTGCATGCCAAATCTTAAAGTGTGACTAAACTGCGCTAGTCAGCAGAAGCACGCAGCCTGGACAAACCCTTCACACGACCACTGCTCATCACGAGCCACTCAAAGCATGACACACATCAGGTTCAGCAGTGCTGCAGTGGAGGGTCGTGTGAGTAAATGCATCTGCTTTGGTTGGTTGTGCTGCACGGTTGAGCAGATAACAGTCTGCTTTCAGAACAATAGCGTACTTGCCTGGTGTAAATAAATAGTTACCGCTGAGATTATCAAGCTGGCATACAAAGTCCTTAACATTCCACACACTCAAAACGTTGACTCTAAAATCAACATAATTCAAGGTGCACTCAGTCATTGTTTTCCTCATTACAAATATTTACTCAATGAAATCAACAGTAATTTTAAAATATATGTATAAAATCGAGTGAGTTGAAGACTCACTCGCATGAGTTGAAGACTCCATTTTAGTAACCTTATAAAAGTTGTTTTATTCTGCATGGACAGGGTCTGTCTGTCTGTCTGTCTATCTGTCTGTCTGTCTGTCTGTCTGTCTGTCTTTTTCTTTCTTTTTGGAGGAGATTTGGCACAGGGATTTACAGAGGAATTTAAAAATGTCACCATGTCAAAAATGTTGCAGACCCCTGCTGTACATCCTTGCTGAAAAGACCAGCTAAAACCAGGTTAAGCTGGTTGGCTGGTTTTAGCTGGTCGCCCAGCCCAGCCCATCCTGACCAGCCAAGACCACCCTGACCAGCTAAGACCAGCCTGACCAACTAAGACCAATCTGACCTGCTAAGATCAGCATGACCAGCTAAGGCCAGCTGAGACCAGCCTGAACAGCTAAAAAAGGGTTCAAAACCCTTTTAAAACCAGCCTGACCAGCTATGACCAGGCTGGGCGATCAACTAAAACCAGCCAACCAGCTCATGTTGGTTTTAGCTAGTCTTTTCAGCAGGGCAGCATTTAATGATTATTTCAATGGCTTTGCAATGTAAACATCATTAAGTATACATAAAATAATGTGGTAGCCTACCATCCACGCTTTTATAGGCATAAAACGCAACACTCAATTTTATACAATATGTAACAGGGGTCCCGGCACTGTCTCTCTACCCACCAAGGGGTCCTTGGCCTAAAAATGGTTGAAGACAACTGCTTTAGACAATTAACCAATTAGCTTCTGATAGGAGGTGTACTGAATTGGAGGTGTACCTGTGTATGTATTTTAAGGCCTACCTTCAAACTCAGTGTCTCTTTGCTTGACATCAGGGGAAAATCAAAAGAAATCAGCCAAGACCTCAGAAAAACATTGGTTCATCCTTGGGAGCTATTTCTAAATGCCTGAAGGCACCACATTCATCTGTACAAACAATAGTACGCAAGCATAAACACTATGGTACCACGCAGCCATCATACCACTCAGGAAGGAGACGCATTCTGTCTCCTAGAGATGAACGTAGTTTGGTGCGAAAAGTGCAAATCAATCCCAGAACTACAGCAAAGGACCTTGTGAAGATTCTGGAGGAAACAGGTATACATGTATCGATATCCACAGTAAAACGAGTCCTATATCAACATAACCTGAAAGGCTGCTCAGCAAGGAAGAATCCACTGCTTCAATATATCCACATAATTTTCCTTTGTCATGATGCCATCTATTTTGTGAAGTGCACCAGTCCCTCCTGCAGCAAAACACCCCCACAACATGATGCTACCACCCCCATGCTTCCCGGTTGGGATGGTGTTCTTCGGCTTGCAAACCTCACCCTTTTTCCTCTAAACATAACGATGGTCATTATGGCCAAACAGTTACATTTTTGTTTCATCAGAGTAAGATCTTTGTCCCCATGTGCAACCACTCATTCAGATTTTCTCTTCGGATCCGAACGGTCGATGTTTACTGAGCTGACTGTTCATTCACCTCTGCTGGATCTGATGGCGCATTTCAGCGGCTTCTCCCTCCTCTGCACTGGTGCACTGCAGAGAATGCCTCTGGGCACTTCGGCAGAAAAAAGAGAGTATATTTTTCTAAAAGAGTATATTTCTCTAAAAGAGCGGCACACATGGAACGTCTTTTTAAAGATACCTTTCCGTTTGTGTGTTATTCCTGGTTGCGGTCATTACCTCTCAACTTCAGACAGTCACGATTGCTGTCTTTCGTGTCTGGGCATGACCCATGTGGAGACAGCATTCGTGGATGGTTCATGTACTCACTGCGAGAACATGACCATGGCAACGTTATGGTCTCGGCTTTTTTTCTTAAGAAAGCAAGATCCTTCTACCTATGGGTATGAGGCCAGCGTGGCTAGCACTGGGGGCGATTTGGGGACCCCAATGGGACCGCCTCCACCGGGTATCCCCCTGTGGACCTCCCATTCCCCAGCATGCTCGTCTGCCCCGATCGGGCTTCCAGATGAGTCCGCCGGCTCGTCTCACGGCGAGTTCGATCTCTTGTTTGGAGCCCTTGAGCTCTCGAATGCAGCATTGGAGAGTGGGCTTGTCCAGTCAGATGTAGAAGCCTCAGCTGGGCTCCCCCCTTCGGGGATGATTGCCCAGTCACAGGCTGATGCGGAAATGATGGACATGCTTTCCCGGGCGGCAGCGAGCATTGGGCTAGAGTGGAACCCTCCGCTCTCCCCCGAACCCTCATGGCTCGATGATTGGTTCCTGGGCTTGCGGCGCCGCTCAAAGCAGCCACGCCCCGCTCCAGTGCCTTTCTTCCCGGAAGTGCATGAGGAGCTGACAAAATCGTGGGAGGCACCTTTTACTGCCCGGTCCCGATTTCTCAGTTCCCCCGCCCTCACTACCCTCGATGGCGGGGCGGCCAAGGGCTATGCGGTGATTCCCCCGGTGGATAAGGCACTCGCAGTGCACCTATGCCCGCAGAGCGCCGCCACCTGGCGCGGACGCCCAAAGCTCCCTTCTAAGCCCTGTAGGTTCACGTCGTCCCTGACAGCCAAAGCCTACAGTGCTGCTGGACAAGCCGCCTCTGCCCTGCTTGCCATGGCTGTCCTGCAGGACCACCAAGCCAAGGTGCTAAAAGAACTGCACGAGGGAAGTTCCACCCCAGATCTGATGCAGGAACTGCGCTCGGCGACCGACCTCGCTCTACGGGCGATGAAGGTCACAGCGCGGTCTCTCGGGCGGGCGATGTCCACATTAGTGTTCCAGGAGCGCCACCTTTGGCTCAACCTGGTCGAGATGGTTGAGGCCAACAAGACACAGTTCCTTGCTGCCCCTATCTCCCAGACTGGCCTATTCTGCAACACCGTCGAGGACTTTGCCCAGCAGTTCTCGACAGTGAAGCAGCAGACGGAGGCTATCCGGCATATCCTGCCCCAGCGCGGCTCAAGATCCCACACCCCGCCTGCTTGTCGCCAAGGGCGTCCCCCTGCGGTGACTGCATCAGCTCCGCCGCAGCCCGGCCCCGGCGTGGAACCCACCGCAGGAAGCAGATGCCACCCGTCTCACAGCCAGCCGCCAAGAACCCACGAAAGGCTTCAAAGCGCCCCTGAGACGGGCGACCCAGGGTCGACGAAACCCACTGCTTTGGAGCTGGTAGGAAGACCACTCCATCCCCCGGTGGAGAGCCGGGTGGAGAATCTTTTGTTGCCTTTTCATTTGATTTCGAGGCATGCCCAAGTGGCTGCGGTACCTAACAGTTCAGCAAAAGAGTGGTTTCCTCATTCCCTGGGTCACATACCCGGTGTGCACGGCCGTCATCACGACCACTGTTCACCTTTTTACCCTTGCAGGATTGGCACTCCAGCAGCGGTCTTCCCGCCCCTGCACGCCCAGCTGTGGCATACGAGGACAGGCCTCTTCCTCCCCCATCCCAGGCTGTTCTGGAGGTGGTCACAAGGAGCCAGGTAAGTGCTTTGATGTCCCTAGACTCAGCACGGCCACGACATGGTGTGGCACCTCGAGCTCTGCCCCGCCGTGAGGCCCCACCTGCCGGTACGTCCGACGAGGTTGTCCCTTTGGTCCCCCTCGAGCGGAGCTTGGATGCGTGGCTTGCACTTTCCAATCTGTCGCAATGGCTGATCCGGACCGTCCAACTCGGCTACGCGATTCAGTTCACAAGGCGTCCGCCCAGGTTCAGCGGTATCCACTTCACCTTGGTGAAGGACGAAAATGCTGCTACCTTGCGTACAGAGATCGCCACCCTCCTACGGAAGGACGCGATAGAACCTGTCCCTCCGGCCGAGATGAAGAAGGGGTTTTACAGCCCCTACTTCACTGTACCAAAAAAAGGCGGTGGGTTGCGGCCAATCTTGGACCTGCGAGTACTGAACCAGGCTTTACACGACTCCCGTTCAAGATGCTGATGCAAAAACGCATTCTGGCGAGCGTCTGGCATCAAGATTGGTTCGTGGCGGTAGACCTGAAGGACGCGTACTTTCATGTCTCGATTCTACCTCGACACAGACCCTTCCTGTGGTTTGCATTCGAGGGTCGGGCGAACAAGTACAAAGTCCTCCCTTTCGGTCTGTCCTTGTCTCCTCGCGTCTTCACGAAGGTCGCAGAGGCAGCTCTTGCCCCGTTAAGGGAGGTGGGCATTCGCATTCTCAACTATCTCGATGACTGGCTAATCCTAGCTCACTCTCGGGACATGTTGCGTGCACACAGGGACTTGGTGCTCTCGCACCTCAGCCGATTAGGGCTTCGGGTCAACTGGGAAAAGAGCAAGCTCCTCCCGGTTCAGAGCATCTCTTTTCTCGTTTTGGAGTTTGGACTTTGTCTCATTGACAGCGCACCTCACGAACGAGTGCGCTCAGTCGGTGCTGGCCTGTTTGAAGCTGTTCAAACAGAAAACAGCGGTTCCACTGAAACTCTTTCAGAGGCTCCTTGGATGCATATGGCATCCTCAGCAGTGGCCACCCCGCTCGGGTTGATGCATATGAGACTGCTTCAGCACTGGCTTCAGACTCGGGTCCCGAGATGGGCATGGCGCCACGGGACACATCGCTTGGTCATCACGCTGGTCTGTCACCGCCTCTTCAGCCCTTGGACTGACCTCACGTTTCTATGGGCAGGCATTCCTCTAGAGCAGGTCTCCAGGTGCGTCGTGGTCACGACAGAAACCTCCAAAATGGGCTTGGGTGCTGTTTGCAACGGGCACACACCCGCCGGCTTATGGACGGGCCCGTGGCTGCTTTGGCGCATCAACTGCCTCTAGTTGCTGGCAATTCTGCTCGCCCTGTGGAGGTTCCAGCCATTGATCCAGGGCAAGCACGTGTTAGTTCGGACAGACAACACAGCAACGGTAGCATATGTCAGAGATGCGCAGTCGGATCAGTGCTTTCCTTCCTGCAAGAGAGGTTGGAAGGGCGGCTGTCCCCTTCCACCTTGAAGGTGTATGTTGCCGCTATAGCAGCACACCACGACACAGTGGACGGTAAGTCCTTAGGGAAGCACGACCTGATCATCAGGTTCCTGAGAGGCGCCAGGAGGCTGAACCCCTCCAGACCGCGCCTCGTTCCCTCATGGGACCTCTCTGTAGTTCTTCAGGGTCTACAGAGAGCCCCCTTTGAGCCTTTGCAGTCAGCTGAGCTTATGAGCTGAGCTCTCCTTGAAGACTGCCCTCCTGACTGCGCTCACCTGCATCAAGAGGGTAGGAGACCTGCAAGCGTTCTCTGTCAGCGAAACGTGCCTGGAGTTCGGTCCGTTCTACTCTCACGTGATCTTGAGACCCCGACTGGGCTATGTGACCAAGGTTCCCATGACCCCTTTTAGGGATCAGGTGGTGAACCTGCGAGCGCTGCCCCAGGAGGTGGCAGACCCAGCCCTGTCGTTGCTGTGTCTGGTGCGTGCTTTAGGCATCTATTTGGATCTCACACAGAGCTTTAGGATCTCTGAACAGCTCTTTGTCTGCTTTGGTGCACAGTGGAAAGGAAGCGCTGTCTCCAAGCAGAGGATCACCCACTGGTTCATTGACGCCATAGCTATGGCATATCAAGCCCAGGACATGCTGACCCCGGTAGCGCTACGAGCCCATTCTACCAGGGGTGTAGCGGCCTCCTGGGCCCTGGCCAGGGGTGCCTCTCTAACAGACATCTGCAGAGCAGCGGGCTGGGCAACACCCAACACTTTGCGAGGTTCTACAACCTCCGGGTGGAACCGGTTTCGTCCCGGGTAGTGGCACGCATTACAAGCGGATAAGCCTGAGATAGCCGGCTGGGTGTATCGCTTGCACATAGTGCCTTTCACCTCCTCTGAGCTGAAGACGTGCACCATTAACTCCCAGTAGTGTTCACAAACTATGTTCCCTGGTTGACTTCCTCCGAGCCCTGTGGCAGTCGAGTTTTCAGAGAGACTCGCTGCTGGCCCAGTACACGTGCTAACTAAAAGCCCTGTTCTTGGGTAGGTGCTCCACATGTGGCGGTTCCCTGTAGGCAACCCCATGTGATGTATATCTTCCGCTAATTCATTTCCCTGTTGGCAAACTGCATCTTCCTTGGGCAGAGGCCCCTCTGCTACAGTCTCCATGTTTGTGGTAACTCCTCCCCCGTTGGGTTGGACCTACCATGAGACTTCTCCACATGACATACTTCAGACATAGTTTGGCAAGACCATGTGACGTATTTTCCACTTAAATATCCCCTCTCTCTCTGGGCAAGGTGTGGTCTCCGCAGTGTCCTCCCCTTGGGACGGACACCCCCCGACTAGACCAGGTCGGCCCAGTCGGATAATCCCCCTTGTTTTTAGGGAGTGGAAAAAAAGAAGGGGAGAAGAGGCCACGATTGGGCTAGCCTGTCTCTATCTTTTGGGTAGCCGACTTGTCCCCAAAGGGCCGTTCGACACTCATAACAGCGTTGGGGGAGGTTATGTGTTGGCCTGGTGTGCTGGCTACGAGGCACACAGTGGTCTGCCCATCACACACCGCCAGTTCACGTAACACAGTTCAGCCAGTTGCGGCGTTTTGTATAGGGACCCCTAGTGTCACTACATCGACACAACGTCAAGTGAGTGACAGATAGGGAACGTCATGGTTACTTGTGTAACCTCCGTTTCCTGATGGAGGGAACGAGAGGTTGTGTCCCTCCTGCCACAACGCTGAACTACCTGCTGAAATGGCCGGACCTTGTCTCGGCTCCTCAGCATAAAACTTGAATGAGTGGTTGCACGCCAGCTCCTTTTATACCCGTATGTCCAGGGGAGTGGCATGCAAATACCACTCGCCAATTTTCATTGGCCTTTTATCAAAGACCACAGGTGTCTCTGGCTACCAAGAGTGACCCCTAGTGTCACTACATCGACACAACGTCTCGTTCCCTCCATCAGGGAACGGAGGTTACACAAGTAACCATGACATTTTTATCTCCCCCGTCTCTCACTGTCAACACAGAATCAGTAATTAGCAGCAATTAATCTCAGGTGAACCCCTTACCACATTCTCTCTCCTCCAGATGGGCGCTCGACCACACCCTCACCTTCACAATAATTCACATATTTTTATACTTTTGCATGTATGTCTATACAAAAGTGATAGACAGAAATGTTTGCATATAATTGGACAGTTTATTTTATATATATATATATATATATATAAATTATAATGATGTTGCTGCTGGCAATGACGATGAAATGAAGAACCCAAGTGCAATTTATTAAACAGAAGTGATACCCAAGAACCCTTAACTATAAACATGAACTAAACAAAACATAAACATGAACTTGACTTCACTTGACTTACCATAGACTTAAACTTGGCCTGGGTAGCTCAGTGGTAAAATACGCTGGCTACCACCCCTGGAGTTCGCTAGTTCGAATCCCAGGGCATGCTGAGTGCGGGTTGACTGTCTCAGACGTGGAGGCAACTGGGATTCGTCCTCTGCCACCCGGACTGAGGCAAATCACTATGCGACCACCAGGACTTAGAGCGCATTGGGAATTGGGCATTCCAAATTGGGAGAAAAAGGGGAAAAATCCCCCCCAAAAAAAAAACAAACAAAAAAAAAAACATAGACTTAAACTTGACTTAGACTTGGCATGAATAGACATGACAAAGTTATCAAACATACAATACTTCACCAAGGACAATGGCAAACATGAGGGTTTAAATACATGGACATGGGAGAACAAACCAATGAACAAACAGAACTCTAAACAAGATAACTAAACAACAAACCAATGAAAACAAGACACATGAACATGGAGGGAAAACAGGAATCACATGACATGAAACAGGAACTAAACTTTTCAAAATAAAATACATGAAATACATGAACACACACATTAAACATTACATATCCCCCCACTAGGGGCAGCTCCCGACGCCCCAAAACATGGACACATACATTAAACATTACATAATTTCAAAGTTCTTTAGGGAGCTGGGGGGGTGGAGCCATGAGAGGCTCGAGGGGCAGAGCCATGGAAGGCAGAGCCATGAGAGACTCAAGAGGTGGAGCCATGGAGAACTGGATACCTGGAGGGTAGCCGAAGACTCGAAGGGCCAGGGTGGAGCCGGAGGCAGGGAGGACTAAGGCGGCGCCGGAGGCTCGGAGGAGCAAGTTGGAGCTGTAGGGAAGGAGGTCCCTGGTGGAGCTGACGGATCGGAGGGACGAGGCGCAGCCAGAGAATCGGAGAGCCAAGGTGGAGCCAGGTGACCGACAGACCAAGGAGGAGCCGGAGGGACGAGGGACCCCGGCAGTGGAGCTGAGGGAACGCAGAGCCGAAGCAATGTCGAGGGACCGACAGGCCAAGGCGGAGTCCAGGGCTCAGAGGGTCGAACGCTGGCTCGGCGGCCATGTCGTGGAACTCTGACTCAGCATCCGCCTCCCCCATAGTGAACGTAGAACCAGTGATCTGCAGGTCAAGGTCGATATACTGAACAAGGCTGAGGGAACTACGACCGCCAGGCATAAAAGTGGAGATAAGCTCATTTAGTCCAAATCAGAAACAGTCTTTGAGGGCAACCTCATTAAAGTCCACCTGGCAGGCCAGAGCGCAAAAGTCCTCAACGTAATCCTCCAGGGGACGATTCCCCTGATGTAGGAGGAGGAGCTAGATTGCTGGGTTCATTGTCGGTGAAGTATTTCTGTAACGATGGCTGGCACAGACGATGACGATGATGATGAAATGAAGAACCAAATAATCTAAAAGGTCTGCATCATTGCTGACACCTAGATGCACACTTTGGAGTTAGTTGCATGACTGTAAGTTATTTTCTTTAAATCTTATTGAATTTAGAAATGTATACATCAATGTCGAATGTATCTTTAGAGACGGTCCCAAAATTTGCGACTATCTGTGAATATCGAACCTCCAACGTCAAGCCATCTTTATTGCAGTCTATACAGATATATAGTATAGTTTTCCTTAAATCCACCTAATACACATTTACACCACATATGAAATAAATTAAACTTTCACTTGAAAATTAAAACTGCATCACAAGTGACTTTTGAATACATAAAACCTAATAAGTTTGGTAAATGTTGGTAGCTGGTGTGCAGTAACATTGGCACTGTGACATCCGCAGACATACTATATACTAAGATATTAACTCTCACTAACTTTATTTAACATTGAATCTTGAACGATTCCACGTTGAGCATAGTATGCCTGCACTTGTTTTTCATTATATGTACCATGTTGCACAGGAAGCTGTTTAAAGAGCTTTTAGTTTTAAACGTGCCTAATTTTGTTTTAAAGGTCTCATACAATAGATTTACATGCATCCAAGGTCAAAAAACACTTTAATTTGCTCATAATTTAAATTGCAGCATTGCCTTTTTTTTTTCCCAGTGTCAGAAATGACTCGTTCAATGATCCGTTCTAAAGGATTCATTCTAAACTCCTCCTTTCAGAGAGCCTACTCTGCTCTGATTGGTCAGATGTCCCAGTCTGTTGTGATTGGTCCACAGCTTAGTGTAGTGTTTGAGGGCAGGTCAAAGCTGTTCGCGAGCAGCCAATGAAGACCAGAGGCGGGTTTTTTGTTACCAAATTACGTAGATTAGTACAGGAAGTAAGTCAATAACTCCATTTGTCGTGCACTTTGATTTTTGACTTTTTTACATTCACAAACAGCTATATAACACACTACATGAAAGGTAATATTTGAAAAACCATAATAGGTTCTCTTTAACTAATTCTTGGCCACAGATGTAAAATATTGATTAAAATTCTCTGCTTCTGATTTGAAACTAATTTCCCTTCAACATTAATATTTATTCTTAAACATTTATTATTTACACTCTTAGAGTAACCTAGTCTATTTGTTTTAGTGTCCTCCAAAGCTTTTGTAGTTCCTGTTTATTCTCTACTTTTATGAGTGTATTGTCAAGTGCTCATTGAAAAGATGTGTCTTTAGCCATTTTTTTGAAGACAGAGAGGGAGTCTTCTTCATGGATGGAAATGGGAAGGTCATTCCACCATCGAGGTAGAGTGAAGCCGAAAGTCCGGGAAAGTGATTTGGTGCATCTTTGTATTGGTATGACAAGGCACCACTCACAAGACCGCAGGCTTCTGGTGGGAATATAGATCTGCAGTAATGCTTGTAGGTAAGCTGGAGCAGATCCATTGAATGTTCTGTATGCCAGCATCAGAGCCTTGAACTTGATACGTGCAGCAACCGGCAGCCAGTGTGGAGAGACAAGGAGGGGTGTAACATGCGCTCTTTTGGCTCCTTGGCTCTCTTTGAATGTGCTGCTGCATTCTGGACCATTTGCAGAGGCCTACTTGCGCATAAAGGAAGGTAGGCTAAAAGAGCATTGAAGTAGTCCAGTCTAGATACAAGGAGTTGTAGGTCATGTTCAGAGAGGAAGGGTCTTATTTTCCTGATGTTGTAGGGTGCAAATCTACATAATCAGGCTGTTTGTGAGATGTAGTCGGTGTAATTGAGTTGTTTGTCAATGGTCACCCCTAGATTTCTTACTGTTTTGGAAGGTGTTATTTTAGATGAACCTAGCTGAATGGTAATGTTGTGCTCTACAGCAGTGTTGGCTGGAAAGAAGAGGAGCTCAGTCTTTGCTAGGTTGAGTTGCAGTTGGTAATCCTTCACCCAGGCCGAGATGTCTGCCAAACAGTCCGAGATTTGAACAGTCATCAGGCTGGAAAGACAAGAAGAGTTGTGTGTCATCGGTGTGGCAGTGATAAGAGAACCCATGTGCTTGAATGTTGGGTCCCAGTGATGTTGTGTATATAGAGAAGAGGAGTGGGCCAAGCACTGAGCCCTGAGGTACCCCAGTAAGTAGCTGATGTGACTTGGACACTTCATTTCTCCAGACCTACCTGACAGATAGGACCTGAACCAGAAAACACAGTTCCTGTGATGCCCAGAGTAGAGAGGGTGGACAGGAGAATCTGATAGTTGACTTTGCTGATGGCTACAGATAGGTCCAGCAGAATAAGGACAGATGATCTGGATCCAGCTCTCGTCTGTCTCAGCAATTTGGTGACAAGCCGTTACCTTGGCTTGCGGTTATGTATATTAAAGTTACACCTTGAAATCCAAGGAAAAATCAGCTAGTGTGACGCCGGCTTAGAAGAGTGAATCAAAAACTATCAGAAGCAAAGTTGCTGTCATCAATCCACTGCACTCGAGTCAATGTTTTGGAATATTACAATGACATGGAGCTTTTAAAAATCCAAAGGGTGTTTTCATAATTGTAAACTTATTTAGGATGCAATACCTCTCACACAACAAAACAACCCAATTACACCAGTTGAGCTATATATTAACAGAACCTAGCCTACTTTTGGGGTGAAATATCATGATGCTCAGGGACATGCACAGAGGGGTGGTCACATGCCAAAGAGATCCTAGGTAAGGGTTTTTGCTTAAAACCTATTCACAAAACTTCTAAGAGCAAGTTTTACAAAAGGGGCAGTCACACTACACTTCGCACTCTATTCACTCCCATTTAAATGCATCCGAACATGGGAGACTGGAAACACAACTCATACAAAGAAATTTAGCAATATGGAGCAGAGGAAATTTCAAATTTGGCAAACTCTGGCCTGTGAATCCATAAGGAGAAGACGTGAGATCAACAGAAGATTGAAATGTCACACACTGACCCTTTTGGCTCAATTCAAAGAATGCATATTTCAAAGCTGCATGTTTTTATTGTTGCTGGAAAGTGAGTAGACTGTAAAATCGAACATTTTACATATAATATTATTTGTTTTTTGTGATTATTTAAACCAGAACCCCTCGTGCTTGGCAAAATTTTGCATGCTCAAAGCCTAGTGTGACTGGGGCTCCAAACACGGAGTGAAAGAACCAAAAAAGGATTTATTAAACCAAAAATGCAAAAAACAGACATAAACAACCCCGTAGGGGGAAAATATCCAGGCAGGCACCCTCTGAATCTGGGCTGGGGCAGAAGTACTGGACACAGGACCGACCGGACCGAGTAGGGATGGCAAATGCCACACGATGCACGCAACAGGTGATAAAACGAGACAGGACACCTGTGCGAGAGTTTGGCCACACACAAACCCGACGCCTTAGACCAAAGTGACCGAACCTCAGCACAATGTGAAGACAGCTCGCGACCCGGGCACGCAGCGCAACGCGGGGCGCACCCATGTTCGCAAGAGACAGACATATACTATTGACGCGAGTGCATGCCACCAAGATGACATAAGCGCAATGCACTCACGTCAATAACAGACAGAACATGGGGCATGAGTGTCCGGATCCCAACACAGACCGAAACCGAACCAGACAGGGAAGTCAGGATCCAGACACCATGCTCCGGACATGAAACACAAGACAGACTGAAGAGCGCATGGCAGGGAAATAAAAACCAAAGCCACAAAGACAGACAATGAAACATAAGACAGACACAGGATGATGATGTCACGGTCCTGTCACACAAAAACCCAGATTGACAGAGTGACAGGACCGTGACATGCAAATACATAAAAATGTTTAGAGTAAACTTTTTTTGCAACACATAATTCTTATTATTATTCAAATTTTTTATTCTGTGGAATGCAAAAGGACATATAAGGCAGAACCGGCATTCTCTGTCACCATTCACTTTCATTGCATCTTTGGACCACAGTCTGGACCACTTTATTGTCTCAGATTCATACGTGCTTTGCACAAAATGGCAGGTGATCAAGTAGCAGTTATGAGAGGGATTGTAGATGCCTTATAAGCACTAGCAGATTTCTGTGAAATTACTTCACTTGATTTTCACTATATGTTCAGGAGGGTATTGCAATTGAGAGAAGACCTTGCAAATGCATCTGCTCATTATGGGTGGACAGTCAATGAAATTATATGGTCAAAGTTTGCTGAGGTTCAGAGGGTTGTTTAACAAGGAACATCACCTGCAACTCAACCCAGCCAAGACCGAACTCCTTGTCTTTCCAGCCAACCCTGCTGTTGAACACAACATCACCATGCAGCTGGTTGCAACTACAGTAACTCCTTCCAAAACAGTCAGAAATCTAGTGGTAACCATCGATAATAAACTAAATTTCACAGACCACATCTCAAACACCGCAAGATCACGTAGATTTACACTCTACAATATCAGGAAGATAAGACCCTTCCTCCCTGAACATGCCACACAACTGCTTGTCCAGTCACTTGTCATAACTAGACTGGACTACTGTAATGCTCTCATTGCAGACCTCCCTGCATGTGCAATTAGACCCCTGCAAATGATCCAGAATGCAGCAGCACGTCTGGTCTTTAATCAACCAAAGAGAGCACATGCTACACCAATCCTTGTCTCTCTCCACTGGCTGCCGGTTAATGCATGTATCAAATTCAAGGCTCTGATGCTGGCATACAGAACAGTCACTGGGCCAGCTCCAGCATACCTTAAATCATTTCTGCAGAGCTACGCTCCCACTAGAAGCCTGCGGTCGGCTAAAAAACATTGCCTTGTTGTACCAACACAAAAAGGCACCTAAACACTTTCCCGGACTTTCAGCTTCATCATACCACGTTGGTGGAATGATCTTCTCAACTCCATCCGTGAAGCTGACTCACTCTCTGTCTTCAAAAAACTACTTAAAACACATCTTTTCCATGAGCACTTAACCAGTCACTAAAAAAAAAAAAAAAAAAAAAATTATTATTGTTGCACTTTAATCTGTTTTGAATACTATTCTGATGCTAGTGAAACTTTGTAATATGTCACTTTTCATACCACTGTCTCCTTAAGATGATTTGCTTATGTTTTCCTCTTTTGTAAGTCGCTTTGGATAAAAGCGTCTGCCAAATGAATAAATGTAAATGTAAATGTAACTGAGGCCTTGATTTACTAAAATCTCAAATAATGAGTGCTAATTTGCTTGTGCAATCTATCAAACTGTGTGTGCACATTGTGGCTGTTTTGTAGGTGATTTACTAAGAAAAATAGCACAAAAAACTACATGTGCAAATATGTTGGACACACCCTCCAAAAGGAGGCTTTTGTGTGTGGTACCTGTAGATCAGTGTTACTATCAGAAATAATTAATAATTATTTCTTTAGTTATTAATTAATATTTAAATTAATTAATTCAATCTAACTCATTAAAACCTCATATGGGGCTCCAGTAAATGTAGTGTGCTATGTTTAGGAGCAAGTTTGGTTATTAGCAATAATTAATAATTATCAAAGATAATTATTAATTATTAAAATCAATAGAACATTGATGAGAATCAATGTTAGCTTTTTTAATCCTTAAAATCAACAATTATCAAAGATAATTATCAATTATCAAAAATCAATAGAATATTAATAAGGATTAACATTGATGGGGCACCACCCTGGAATCAGGGACTAATAACCAGATAGTAAAACAGTCTCAATATTAGATTGTTTTCTTAGGAAAATCGACATCCGAAGAATATCGATTTTCGGGAAAAAAACAATGAATGAAGGTTTGAATCCGAGCACTGACATCCCGTCAGCATGACACAGGCATATGCAAAACGAACCAAAACACTTCTCTTTGTAATATAAACAAAGTTTATTTATGCAGTAATATCAATTAATAATTAATACAATGCAGTCAATAAACTTCCGACTTACAACTACAAACTAAACAGTGATATGATTAGATATGGAAATAAAAATAATCCTATAACACATAAGGTGTGTGTGTGACAGTGTGTGTGTGTGTGTGTGTGTGTAAGGTGGGACGCGCACAAAATGGCGGATGTGACTCAACACCCGCAGAGCGCCACCACCTGGCGCGGGTGCCCAAAGCTCCCGTCCAAGGCCTGTAGGTTTACATCGTCTCTGACAGCCAAGGCCTATGGTGCCGCTGGACAAGCCACCTCCACCCTGCACACCATGGCTCTCCTGCAAGTCCGCCAAGGCGCTAAAGGAAATGCACGAGGGTAGTTCCGCCCTGAGATTGATGCAGGAACTGCGCTCGGCGACCGACCTCGCTCTCCGAGCAACAAAGGTCACGGCGCGGTCTCTCGGGCGGACGATGTCCACATTAGTGGTCCAGGAGCACCACCTTTGGCTCAACCTGGTCGAGATGGGTGAGGCCGACAAGACACGGTTCCTTGATGCCCCCATCTCCCAGGCTGGCCTATTCGGCGACACCGTCGCTGCAGATGGAGGATATCCGGAATATCCTGCCCCAGCGCGGCTCAAGATCCCGCACCCTGTCTGCTTGTCGCCAAGGGCGTCCCCCTGCGGTGACTGCACCGGCTCCGTGGGTGGGTTGCGGCCAATCTTGGACCTGTGAGTACTGAACCGGGCTTTACACAGACTCCCGTTCAAGATGCTGATGCAAAAACGCATTCTGGCGAGCGTCCGGCATCAAGATTGGTTCGCGGTGATAGACCTGAAGGACGCGTACTTCCACATCTCGATTCTACCTCGACACAGACCCTTCCTGCGGTTTGCATTCGAGGGTCAGGCGTATCAGTACAAGGTCCTCTCTTTCGGCCTGTCCTTGTCCTCTCACGTCTTCACGAAGGTCACAGAGGCAGCCCTTGCCCCGTTAAGGGAAGTGGGCATTCGCATTTTCATCTCGATGATTGGCTAATCCTAGCTCATTCTCGGGACATGTTGTATGCACACAGGGACTTGGTGCTCTCGCACCTCAGCCAATTAGGTCTTCGGGTCAACTGGGAAAAGAGCAAGCTCCTCCCGGTTCAGAGCATCTCTTTCCTCGGATTGGAATTGGACTCAGTCTCTTTGACAGCGCGCTTCACGAATGAGTGCGCACAGTTGGTGCTGACCTGTTTGAAGGCATTCAAACAGAAAACAGGGGTTCCACTGAAACTCTTTCAGAGGCTCCTGGGGCATATGGCATCCTCAGCGGTGGCCACACTGCTCGGGTTGATGCATATGAGACCGCTTCAGCACTGGCTTCAGACTCGAGTCCCGAGATGGGCATGGCACCGCGGGACACATCGCGAAGTCATCACGCCGGTCTGTCACCGTCTTTTCAGCCCTTGGACCGACCTCTTGTTTCTACGGGCAGGTGTTCCCCTAGAGCAGGTCTCCAGGCGCATCGTGGTCATGACAGATGCCTCCAAAATGGGCTGGGGCGCTGTTTGCAATGGGCACGCAGCCGCCGGCTTATGGACGGACCCGTGACTGCATTGGCACATCAACTGCCTCGAGTTGTTGGCAATTCTGCTCACCCTGTGGAGGTTCCGGCCGTTGATCCAGGGCAAGCATGTGTTAGTTCAGACAGACAACATGGCAACGGTAGCATATATCAACTGCCAAGGCGGTCTGCGCTCTCGTTGTATGTCACAACTCACCCGCTGTCTCCTCCTCTGGAGTCAGCAGCACTTCAAGTCGCTGTGAGCCACTCACATCCCAGGTGACCTCAACACTACAGTGGATGCGCTGTCACAGCAGGTTACCTTCAGGGGAGAGTGGAGAATCCACCCTCAGGTGGTCCAGCTGATTTGGAGTCGATTTGGACTGGCACAGGTAGACCTGTTCACCTCCCAAGAATTATCCCACTGCCCACTCTGGTACGCCCTGACCGAGGCACCCCTCGGCATAGACTTGCTGGCACACAGCTGGCCTCCTGGCCTACGCAAATATGCGTTTCACCCAGTGAGCCGACTCTGTGCAAGGTCAGGGAGGACGAGGAGCAAGTCGTAAGGGTAGCACCCTACTGGCCCACCCAGACGTGGTTCTTGGACCTCACGCTCCTCGCGACAGCCCCCCCTGGCGAATTCCCCTGAGGAAGGACCTTCTTTCTCAGGGACGGGGCACCATCTGGCACCCGCGACCTAAGGATGCGGAAGACCTAAGCGGTCTATCACCCACGGTGGTAGACATGATCACTCAGGTTAGGGCCCCCTCTACGAGGTGCCTGTATGCCTTTAAGTGGCGTCTGTTCACTAATTGGTGTTCTTCCCGACGGGAAGACCCCCAGAGATGCGCAGTCGGATCGGTGCTTTCCTTCCTGCAGGAGAGGTTGTAAGGGCATTGTCCCCTTCCACCTTGAAGGTGTACGTTGCTGCTATAGCAGCACACCACGACACAGCGGACGGTAAGTCCTGAGGGAAGCACGACCTGATCATCAGGTTCCTGAGAGGTGCCAGGAGGCTGAATCCCTCCAGACCATGCCTCGTTCGCTCATGGGACCTCTCTGTAGTTCTTCATGGTCTACAGAGAGCCCCCTTTGAGCCTTTGCAGTCAGCTGAGCTTAAGGCACTCATTTCCATCAAGAGGGTAGGAGACCTGCAAGCGTTCTCTGTCAGCGAAACGTGCCTGGAGTTCATTCCAGGCTACTCTCACATGATCTTGAGACCCCGACCGGGCTATGTGCCCAAGGTTCCCACGTCCCCTTTTAGGGACCAGGTGGTGAACCTGCGAGCGCTGCCCCAGGAGGAGGCAGACCCAGCCCTGTCGTTGCTGTGTCCAGTGCGCGCTTTACGCATCTATTTGGATCGCACGCAGAGCTTTAGGATCTCTGAGCAGATCTTTGTCTGCTTTGGTGCACAGCGGAAAGGAAGCGCTGTCTCCAAGCAGAGGATCGCCCACTGGCTCATTGACGCCATAGCTATGGCATATCACGGCCAGGACGTGCTGCCCCCGGTTGGGCTACGAGCCCATTCTACCAGGGGTATAGCGGCCTCCTGGGCCCTGGCCAGGGGTGCCTCTCTAACAGACATTTGCAGAGCAGCGGGCTGGGCAACACCCAACACCTTTGCAAGGTTCTACAACCTCCGGGTGGATCCGGTTTTGTCCCAGGTAGTGGCACGCAATACAAGCGGATAAGCCTGGGATAGCCGGCCGGGTGTATCGCTTGCACATAGCGTTTTTCACCTCCTCTGAGCTGAAGACGTGCGCCATTAATTCCCAGTAGTGTTCACAAACTATGTTCCCTGGTTGACTTCCTCCGAGCCCTGTGGCAGTCGAGTTTTCGGAGAGACTCGCTGCCGGCCCAGTACATGTGCTAACTAAGAGCCCTGTTCTGAGGTATGTGCTCTGCATGTGGCGGTTTCCTGTAAGGTAACCCCATGCGATGTATATCTTCCGCTAATTCATTTCCCTGTTGGCAAATTGTGTCTTCCTTGGGCAGAGCCCCCTCAGCCACAGTCTCCATGTTTGTAGTAACTCCTCCACCATTGGGTAGGATCTACCATGAGACTCTCCACATGGTCGGCAAGACGTATTTTTCCCCTTAAATATCCCCCCCTCTCTCTGGGTGAGGTGTGGTCTTCACGGTGTCCTCCCCTTGGGAAGGACACCCCCCGACTAGACCTGGCGGCCCAGTCGGATAATCCCCCTTGTTTTTTAGGGAGTGGAAAAAAAGAAGGGGAAAAGAGACCACGACTGGGTTAGCCTGTCTCTGTCTTTTGGGTAGTCGACTTGTACCCAAAGTGCCATTCGACACTCATAACTATGTTAGGGGAGGTTACGTGTCGGCCTGGTACGCTGGCTACGAGGCACACAGTTGTCTGCCCGTCACACACCGCCAGTTCACGTAACACAGTTCAGCCAGTTGCAGCGTTTTGTATAGGGACCCCTAGTGTCACTACATCGACACAACGTCGAGTGAGTGACAGATAGGGAACGTCATGGTTACTCGCGTAACCTCCGTTCCCTGATGGAGGGAACGAGACGTTGTGTTCCTCCTGCCACAACTCTGAACTACCCGCTGAAATGGCCAGACCTTGTCTCGGCTCCTCAGCATAAAACCTGAATGAGTGGTTGCATACCAGCTCCTTTTATACCCGTATGGCATGCAAATACCACTCGCCAATTTTCATTGGCCTTTTATCAAAGACCAGAGGTGTCTCGGGCTCCCAAGAGTGACCCCTAGTGTCACTACATCGACACAACGTCTCGTTCCCTCCATCAGGGAATGGAGGTTACGCAAGTAACCATGACGTTACTATTGGCTAAAGCATTTCTTCCAGTAACCGTTCAGATAGACGAGTTTTTGTGCTAAAAAAGCAAAACGCACCACAACGAATAGAGCAGAAGGCAGGTGCCTCGAGATGCATTTTTATCAGTTGAAGAAGTTCTTTTTAACTTGACACAGCGTCCAAAAATGCAGTGCTCCAGTGAGAGATGCTAAAAACACAGTGAAACGTGATGCAGTTGTCAAAGACATCCATCTATGGAATGTTTACTTGGAAAGCAAATGAAAAACAGCGCGATCAGACGCAAAAACATGTTCAGTTTGAACAGACCCTTGTTCGCATGACACAGCACTAGCTGAAGTTTCTCAAAGTTACCTCTCAAAAAGACAGCCTTTTGTTTCAGTTGACTGTTGGTAAATTTACACTGTATCCAGCACTGTATTCATAAATACCCTGATACTGTTTTACTGTGTGAGAAACTGCTCCAAATGATTCAGAGAGTGCTCTGAACGAATTGTACTGAATCATGAATCGATTCAGACCATTTTACAAGCCCGTTTGGCCAATTCACCAAAAAGAACCGACTCAAAATAATTATTCATTCACAAATTGGGCATTGCTAGTTCTTTTAAACAGCCAACAGAAATACTGGACACACTTTATGATTGATGAAATATTCTGAGAGTAAATATTTCTCAGGTCAGTCAGAGCGCTCATGGTACGCACAGTGCGTATGGCTGTTCAGCTGCAGGCGTTAGAGTAATACTTAAACTTCATCCCCGTACTCATTTAAATAGTAAGCATTTTAAGGATCTTGGTTTATTGACAGTTGAGAAAAGAGTGACTTAAATATAACTGGTTATCACCCATAAAACCTTGAATCATTTGGTTCCAACTTATTTGGATAATTACTTTGATATGGTAAGAGACCAGGTTAGGGTTACACCAGCTGTGCGTAGGGTGTCACGTAAGTTAGGTCGTAAAGTTCTCACTAAGGGCTTAGTACCTACTAGTTAGTTTGTAACTAAGGGTATGTTCACACTTGTAGTTCGGTTCTCTTGGTCCTCTTGGTCCAGACCAAAAAAGAAAATTATACATTTAGTCCTGGTTCGCTTAGCATTCACACTGGCATTTTTAACACCGAACATAAAGATATAAAACAAAAGGTGTCAGGAAAAAGTCACAACCTGATTGGACAGCTTTTATGACGTATTTTTGCGACGGAACTTTCCGAACATGCAAAACAATGCTGGCTGCTGGGTTAAATGCGCTCATTGGATTTATATATATATATATATATATATATATATATATATATATATATATATATATATATATATATATATATGGTGGTATTTTTACCAGCTGAGAACAAACAAAGAGCTAATAAAATGTGTAAAGGAGTCAAAACAGCGCCAGGAATTCCTCCGTTGCACACACAAACGAAAATATGCTGCAAGTACAGCTGATGGCGGTTCCGACGCCTGTACCGAACTGTAATGGGCAACATAGCTCCTATGATGAGAAGAACCAGGTATGCTTGAGGTCAGTATTAGGCAAATTACTTCCTGTCTTTGGTCCATGTTGCATTCATATATCAGTCGAACCACACCAGAGTTCGTTTGGAAGTGGACCGAGACCCACTATTCAGGCGGTCTCGGTCCGCTTGTTTGGTGCACACTAATGTTCGGATGGCAGCGTTCACACTTTTTCAAATGAACCACACTAACAGAGCAATCGCACCTGAGTTAGTTTTAATCGAACCAAACCTGCAAAGTGTGAGCACACCCTAATTCAGTGCTTAATTTGGTTGCACCACCTGTTCTTAAGGCAAGACTTTATTTATTTTTTATTGGTTGATTCATTGTTTACAATACAACAAAATTGGCAACTTATTCATGAACTCTTTTACATAACAGACTGAGATCACAATCACATTAGCATAATTCAAAAGTAGAAAAAAAGAAAAAAAAAATAAGATAACATTTGTAGGGGTTTGTTATATGAGTCCAAACTTAAGAGAAACTTATATGAGAAAACAGGTTTCTGGCTTGGTGTAATATGTGCTGGCTGCTGACAATGATGAAGACATGAAGATGAAGAACCCAAGTGCAGTTTATTTACAGATGTGGAATCCCAAAACCCTGACTACAAATGTGAACATGAACATGAACATGAACATGAACATGAACATGAACATGAACATGAACATGAACATGAACATGAACATGAACATGAACATGAACATGAACATGAACATGAACATGAACATGAACATGAACATGAACATGAACATACACCTTCACATTCAATACTTGACCACTAGACAATGAAAACATGAGGGCTTAAATACAAGACATGGGAGAACATAAACCAGTGAACAAACAGAACTGATTACAAGATAATTAAACAATAAACCAATGAAAACATGACACCTGAACATGGAGGGAAAACAAGACATCACATGACTAGGGAACAGGAACTAAACTTTTCAAAATAAAAGACATGAATCAACAAAATACACCTGCCACTTGGGGAATAGTCATTATTTTCAACGAGTCCACATATATAGATAGTTCTTTTTTGAAAATGTGTAGTTGGGGTGGTGTTTTTAGGTATCTACATTTATGGATAACATTTTTTGACAATTATTACATTATCAAAAAATAGATTTTTTTTGTCATCGAATATTATTCCAGATTTAAAAACATCCCAAGTAAAAGAGGGTATAACAGGAATTCTTTGTTTCAACCAGTTGTACACATTGTTTCAATATCAGAATTACAGAATAAGCATACATTCGAGATTTCCATGTTAAATTGCACTTCTTTGCATTTGGGGGCTATGGGATCAGAAATATATTTCCTCCTTATTTCACATCTGGCTTTCTATTGTGATGATTAAGAATGTAAGTTCGTCTTACAGGACTCGGATAGCATTCTTGTAACAGACATTTCCTCAGAAATGTATTAGTGCAAAGTTTGTTTATAAAATGAACTTGGTTTATCCTAGGCTCATGAATCTTAGGACTTGTCACTGTGTATTTTACATGTTCTCTTATTAATCTATTCATTGGTAAAGGGATACTTTTTATTAATTTTGTCATAAATCCTTTGAGGGCTGTTTAGTTTAAATTTGCTACAGAGGTTCTCATAATCCAAGATATTACCCTCTATATCCATAATATGTAGTATTGACCAGATTCCTTTATCCCACCATTCTTCTATAAATAAGGATTTTCTATTTGTTAATATACATCTATTGTTCCAAACTGACATATCATGTGGGCTAAAATTGTGTTTGAAAATTAATTTCCAATATAGAAGGACCTGTTGGTGAAAAGCTGAAAGTTTCAAAGGTAGCTTAGAAATTTCAAAATCACAATGTAAAAGAAATTTTATACCCCCACATTTTTTAAATAATGAACAAGGAATTTTATAGCAATATGATGATTCATTTTTAAAAAAGTTTTGCAACCATTTTAGTTTAAGCACTTCGTTCATAATATCAAAGTCAATTGTGTTTAGTCCACCATCTTCATAATCTTTTAATATGTCACTTTTCCATATATAATGATATTTGTTTTTCTAAATATAATAAATATTTGTTTTTCTAAATAATATTGTCATAATTCATCTTATTGATTTTTGCCGAAATTGCTAGTGAAAAACTTGGATAAATAACTCTTGAAAGGCTCTGCACTTTAGAGAGTAAAATTCTTCCAAATATTGTAAGTCTCTTTGGAGCCAATTATTCATAATTCATTTACATTTATTTAAATTACTGTCAATATTTAGATTTTCTAAATTTTCTAAATTCTTAGAGATCAAGATGCCCAGATATTTCACCTCATCCTTAATTGGAATGTTGTATAATGAGATCAAAAGATGATTATGAATAGACATTAGTTCGCATTTGGATGCATTTAGTTTTAACCCAGAAGCTTTTGTGAAAAACTTAATTGCTATGGGGATTTGTAATTTGTCTCTTAAAAAAAGAGTTGTATCATCAGCAAGCTGACTAATAATAAAGTGATTTCCTGCCATGTTAATCCCTGCTACTCTCCCCATTTTTAATAACATGGCTAATAATTCTGCTACCATAATAAACAGCAAGGGTGAGCTGCCACAGCCTTGCCTGATTCCTCTTTTGATTTGAAATCTTGGACTCGTCCATTGCATAAGTGCCACTGAACTATTTATATCTTTATAAGCATTTTAATGATATTTATAAATTTGATTCCAAAACCAAAATGAAGCGCTTGAAAAATAAAATGGTGTTCCACCATGTCAAAGGCCTTATAAAAATCAAAAAATAATACGAAATCATCCCCTTCAGTTAAATGACCATGCTCTTAATATATCAAGAACTAATTGGATATTATTATGAATTGACCTTCCCTTTAAGAAACCTGATTTTGTCTCACTTATTATTTGTGGTAAACCTTCTTTTAAATCTTGATGCTAGAGCTCCTGTAAATAATTTATAACCTATGTTAAGTAATGTTATGGGACGCAGATTGTCTAAGACCCTCTTATCTTTATTTGGTTACGTGGAATATCCTTCTTCACTTCCTCGAAAAAAGCAAAAGAATCTTCAGCCGCTTGCGAAGATTATAAATTAAAATAGAACTGAAACACCTTAGTAATTATTTTATGATCAGAGTTTTCTTCCTGATTTACTATTAAGCTACCAATCATATTTCTTTCTTGTCTTTTTTCCAGCTTGATGATACAGTATATGAACTGTTCTTTTCTCCCTCTTCCATCCATTTAGCTCTGGATCTTACATATGCACCTTTTGCTTTCCTAATATATACTTCATCTAGTTCGGTGTAATGGTGTCTGGAGTGGAAGAGGAGAGGAGACACAGGAGTGGAATCTTTAAATCCTTTAATAATACATGCTGGAGTGGAACAAACGAAAGGCTCAACAATAGTAAATCCCTGGAGTGGAACAAACGCTGGAACAAACTCTAAATCTTATCAAAAACTAAGCACAACGTAACACTTGAAGGACTGAAAAAAGGAGTGGGTAAAACTAGAGGATATTTATACAAAAGGAACTAATGAGGGAATGGAATACATGTGAGGATAATAAGACACAGATGGAAGTGATGAGGGCAGTGCACTATTGGAAATGAAGTCCGGGGGAAACTTCAAAATAAGAGTCCTTGAAGAAGATGGAGACAGACTGAGCCTTGGAAAAGAGTACAGGCTGAGACTGGGGATCAACCTCAGAGGTCGACAGCATGGGCAGAGACTGGGGAACGACCTCCATGGTCATGAGCATGGGCAGAGACTGGGGAGGAGTAGTCCTTTTCCTTCTCTTCCGGACGGTCGAGTCTATAGGCACTGGCTCTGGGATGGTCGAGGCTACAGGCACTGGGACAGGCTCACTAACCGTGGTCGCTACCGCTGACTGCAGCAGGGAATCGACCACCGGAACCTGGAGAGGATGAGCCCACCCCCCAAGAAATTGAGGGGAATAGAATGGAGAGGAGTTACCTTGGAGATAGGGGGTGTGGGGGGCGTGGAGGGAGGAGTCGTTGAAGGCTGGGAAGGAGGAGTCATGGAAGGCATAGAACAAGCTGGGAGAGGAGTACCTGTGGCAATGGAATATAGTGAGGGATAATGGATGTTCAGTGTAGCTATTATGTAATCCGCTAGGGAAATATTCTCTGCCTCCGGAAGTGCTGTAGGTTGGTAAAAATGTAAACTCATACTGTAAATTGACTTTAGGTATAAATCTGATATGGAGGTTGTAGCAGCGAGTTGGCAGAATTTTGTAGAATATTCCAAGAGGGGAAGATCCTGCCTGAAAAGCTCCATGAATAACCTTGTTGGCTCCATGCTTATGTGGGTTTGGACAAGTGGAAGAGGATTAGAGGGATCGCTGGAGTAGAGGATGACATTGGGAAGAGCAGGTAAGTATATCTGTATCCTTTGTGGGTCAGTTCTTCTGTAATGTTGGTGTCTGGAGTGGAAGAGGAAGAGAGGAGACACAGGAGTGGAATCTTTAAATCCTTTAATAATATACGCTGGAGTGGAACAAACAAAAGGCTCAACAATAGTAATCGCTGTAATGGAACAAATGCTGGAACAAACATTAAATGTTAACATCAAAAACTAAGCACACCGTAACACTTCTTAAACTCAACATAACACTTCAAGGACTGACAAAGGAGTGGGTAAAACTAGAGGATATTTATACAAAAGGAACTAATGAGGGAATGGAATACAGGTGAGGATAATAAGAAACAGATGGAAGTGATGAGGGCAGTGCACTATGAGAAATGAAGTCCGGGGGGGGGATTTCAAAATAAGAGTCCTTGAAGAAGATGATGGAGACAGACTGTGACACTCGGATTGTAAATAAATGAGTTTATCCTTGTCTGTGGTCGGTTAAGAACGGTTTGCAACAACGATTTATATCTTGAATTAATTCAAATTCTTTTTCCCTTTTCTTTTTATTCAGATTTTTGCTAAATGTAATTGAGTATTCTCTAATTTTGTATTTCATATATTCCCATTTACTGCCACTGGACATATCTTTATTTCTTATCTCAGTAATCATTCATTTAATATAGGAACAATAGTCTTTTTGATTTAGCAGCTCGGCGTTAAACTTCCAGTAGCCTTCTGTTCTTGAAGGTTTTTCCCTTGGTTTTAAATCAAGATTAATAACACAATGATCTGTTAAAGGAGCTTTAGAAATGATACAATTGTAACCAAATTGGAGATCTCACTTGTACCTAACCAATAATCGATTCTTGGACTAGTGTTTCCATTTGGTTTAATCAACGAGAACTGTCTGGAAGTGGGATTTAGTTCTCTCCAAATATCTACCAGTAAATTTGAGAAACAGAAATCTTGCAAAATACCACTGTGGAATATTTTTTATCAAGTTAAATATAAATTAATCAAGTATAATCAGTGTAAATATAGCCATATTAGTCTACAATTATTTCTGATGGTCAAGCATGGATTTTACTGTGTGTGTGTAGAAGCCTGTGTAAAGGAGGCCCCTCAAAATGGAATGTGTGATCACATATGGTACTCATATAAGGTAATCTTGAGTCTCATGTTTTGACACTAGAGGAAATATAGGATAATGCCCCATAGAGAGATGGAGAGGGGCCTCTCAAATAGTTTCATGTTCTCTAACAGACTGAAGACACAGAACAAAATTTATGGGGTGTATTGGTCACGCCCTAGGTGAATGTGTATATAGGCATGTTTGAATACAGAAAGTTAGTTACTCTGCAGACTGACTTGGCTTTGCTATCTCTGATAATAAAGTCTATCTTCTGGCATCAAAACCTTAAGACTTTGAGAGTGATTCTTCATAAAGGTGGCAGAAGCCACAACAAATTGGCACCCCAGATGGGACACTGGAAAGGAGCAGAATGAAACACCACGACAGGCTAGCTGGACGAGCAACTCAAACAGTGGCCACTTAAAAAGGTAAGCATTTTTTGCTTATATAATTAGTTTGTGTTCTTGCCAGAATCTGCCCACGGTGGCAAGGACATTCAAAAAGCTCCTCCAAATTAAAAAAAAAAAAGAATAAAGGGTTCTGATTTCAGAAGAAATAATTGCATGCAATGATCTGTTTTTACTGTTAAGGGGGCCTTGATGGATAACAGTAAATGAAAAGCAGATAAAATTTAAAAATAAAAAAAGCCAGGAAGGCAAGAGAGGCAAATCCTGCAGGTCACCTAAGAGGGGGGTAGAATATTGCGTTTTAGAATTTTATTGTGTTCTTTGAGAGCTCTGTGTTTAGAAAGGCCTTGTGTTTGTGTGAAAGTTTCTGTGTCTGTGAGAGTGTTGGTGTGACTCTGGACGTATGAGAAAATGAGTTCTGTATCTTGTGGACAATTTATTGTCACACTTGAGAGGAGAGTATGAGAGAATGAGCCCTGAATAAAAAAAGGGGACAAAGAACGACTGTATGAGCCCATACAAATGGGACAAGTATATATGAGAATATATATGTATGAGAAATAATGAACCCAAACAAATTGTACAAGTATATATGAGAATATATATGTATGAGAAATTTGAAGTATGAGAAATTTGAGCCCTACACAACAATAAAGGGCTAGTGAAGGTGAAACAAATTAGAAAAATTGTTGGCTTTACAGATTATTGTAGTAGAAAATAAATTAAAATAGTAAGATATACGTTCATCTTCTAAATGTAATGATTTATCTAAATGAAGGGTGATAAAATAATTTTTCATTCTTTGTGTGCCAAGTAAAAATAACTTGGAAGGAAAAAAGAATAAAAAATAAAATAAAGAATAAAATAAAGAAATAAGGATTAAACTTATCTAAGAAAAAGTAGCTGTTATTGTGGTTTGGCACTATTTGGATAGTGATCCTAAAAGTAAATTGACAACATATAGGAAATTTGTGCACGTATGTGGTATAATAATTATTACAATTAATGTTATAGAAGGTGATAAGGGAAATTGGTTTATAAATAAATAAAAATAACTGAATTTCTTTAGGAAGATCATATTAATTGAACAAATAAAATTGTCCAAAAAGAAAAATTGTCACAAATATTGATACAGTGATATATTTTTCCTAAAGATAGGATTTGGTGTATTATAGGAAAAGTCATGGCAGGATTCATGTTAGGATTAAAATATCCATTGTGTAAAGAACTTATAGATAAGTTTTCAAGCAAATGGCAAAAGAGAACCAAAGATATGATGACAAAATGGCCAAAGGAAGGAACATTTGATGTAAGGTTGTGTGAGGAAATGGAAACGTTGATAAAAAATTAAAAAACTAAAGATAAGAGTAAAAAAAATAAAAAGAGAGAAACAAAAAGGGAAAAAGAGAGAGAAGTGCTAGCCCTGTTCAAAAAGGAAGGAGAAAATTCTCTGAAAAATATAAGACAGGCAAGAAAAATACTGAAGGATGCAGAAAAAGAGATGAGTAAAAAAGGAGAAGAAGTCCTTGTTAAACCACCTCCATATGTGCCCTCGGAAGGTCAGTTCCCAATACTCAAGGGAACTGTAGAGGTTTTAGGAGAAATGCAGATGGAGGGACATGTGGAGTTAGAAAAAGAAAGACAAACAAAACTGGGAGTGAGACCAAAGAAGAAACAGGATAGAAAAAGTGAGAGAAACTTGCCTTTAGATTGTTATGAACAGGCACGGAAAATAAAATCTATTTTTAGATAAAATAAAAGTAAAGTATGAAAAAGAAAAAGAATGTGAAGAAGAACTGATAGGGCAAGTGAGAAGAGAACAAGAGGAGATTGAAGCGGGAGCGCAAGTAATAGAAGCACAAATAAATAGGAAAATTAGAGAAAAAGAAAAATTAATACAAGACACAGATAAATTGGTGAGAAATAGAAGTAGACTATTAGACAGTAGGGATATAGAATGTGAAGAGGAGTCATCATTTGATGGAGGAAAGTGGGCACAGGGAAGAGAAAGAGGAAGGCTTAAACCATTGGCACAGCAACTCCCCATTTTAATTAATTAATTAAAGGTACGCAGACCCTAAGGCATTAAAGGGGGAACAGCTGGGGGAAACAGAAAACCCAATCACATATGTCCAGAGATAACTGAAAAGATGGAAGCAAGAAACTGAAGGGAATCCAGAGGGAGACCCATTAATGGCTACATTGTTTAGAAATGCTGTGATAGATGCCATGCCACAAGCTGTAAAGAGCAAGCTGGAGGACATGGTTGGCTTAACCTCCAAAACACACAAGGAGTTTTGCGATCATGTGACTCATGCAGTGGAGCAATACAGAAAAAATGAACAAAAGCTCAAGAACCAAGAGAAAGAGCTACAGAGAAAACTGACTCAGTTACAGCTTGAAGAACTAACACATAAGCATAACACATGGCAACAGCCCTTTCAGGGTCCATCTCAAGGCCCAGTAAACCCTTGGGGAGGTCCAAATCAAGGATATTAGGGATGCCCAGAGAATCCTACAGGGGAGAGTCAGCTTCCAATTTTAACAACCAATGCTGATCAAGAACCTATGCTGCAGGTTAAAATAGAGGGAAAAACCACACCCATGCTAGTAGACACAGGAGCGGTTTACATGTGTGTAAATTCAAATTATGCCTCACATCTCCCCTTGTCTGGAAAATTTGCAAAGACAGTAGGATTCTCAGGACAAATGCAGGTAATCGCTATGACCGCTCCAGTGTGTCTACAAACTAAAAACAAAAGTGTAACTATACCTATCCTAGTATCAAATCAGACTCCTGTTAATTTGTTAGGGAGAGATGCATTATGTAAATTGGGACTTCAAATCTGGTGTTCTCCAGAGGGAGTGCAGATAGACTTACAGGGAATAAGAACTCAAATGATGATTTCTGAGCCAAGAGCAAATGTGTACTGGATAGGACAGATAGAAAATTATGTGAGACAAACAATTAATAAACGGGGAAAGTTTATTGAAGCACAGATTCCTGAAGTACAGTTGCCAAAATCAGAATTTCACTGTACGATGATATATGATCCTGAGAGAGAGATGTAAAAATAGAAAAGAAATGGCAGGAAGGAACTGAAGGACAAAAAATCGAAATGACCTCACAATACATCATAATAGGTAAACAAGGAGCAGCTTTGAATATAACTGAGAGTGAATTTGTAAAAAATTGGTTTAATGTAACAGATTCTGCTCCACATGTATCCTTATATGTAGGGAGAAATTGGAAAGCAAATGATTTAGGGCCAATGATGAAAAAAGCTGCCAATGGGAACCAACAGTAAATCCATTGATTTGTCATTCTGCTGACAAAAATTACATCAAAATTTTGTGTGAAACTATATTGATGGGTACTCCTCAGAAGTAGTCATATAGTAAAAAAAAAAATACAAATGCAGATGATAACAACACCCAAATTGGTAGAGACTGTAGATGCTGAACTGTTTAAGGAAGTGGAGCATCAGGTACCAACTGAGTTATGGTCTCAGCATTACACAGATGTAGGACTGGTAAATTCAGCCAGCCCAATAAGAATACAACTTAAGCCAGGTGCATGACTGCCAAGAAAATCACAGTACCCTTTGCGGCCTGAGGCTGAAACAGGCATAAAAGACACTATTGAAGGTCAAGTGGAGTGTTAATGGAAACAAACAGTTACTATAATACTCAAATTTTTCCTGTGATCAAAGCAAACAAATCTAAATGGCGCCTCGTTCATCACTTACGAGCAATCAATGATATAGTAGAGGATTGGCCAGCTGATGTTCCAAACCCACACATGCTGCTGACAAATGTCCCTCCTGATGACAAATACTTTACTGTGATTGATTTATGCTCTGCCTTTTTCAGTGTTCCGGTAGCAGATGAAAGTAGACACTTGTTTACATTCACATATGCCGGTAAACAGTATACCTATACCAGAATGCCGCAGGGATTTAAACACTCACCACATATATTAAATCAAGTTCTCAAGGCTGATTTAGAAGACCTAATGATAGACGGTACTCTGCTGCAGTATGTAGATGATTTGATGATTTGTTCCACATCATTGGAACAATGTCATAGAGATTCTATTAAAGTACTTACTAAATTAGCTCAAGGAGGTCACAAGGCATCCAAAACAAAACTACAGTATTGCCAACCACAGGTTGAGTATTTTGGACGATTGATCTCATATGGCACAAAAGCTATAGCCCCAGATCACTTAGAAGGCATAAGTAAAACACCATTGCCACAAACAGTAGGACAGATGATGACTTTCTTAGGAATGACGGGCTTCAGTTCTGATTGGATAAAGGAATATGCAGTAAAAACAGCTCCATTGAGAGAAATCATGAAACAAGCAGGACTGCAAAATTTAAGTACTCCACTAAGATGGAATACAGATGCGATGCTAACATTTGAATCTACAAAGAAAGAATTACAAAGGGCACCTGCCCTCTGTAATCCCGAATTCACTATATGAAGTCTTATATGAAGAAACTAACTGCAATACATAAAGCTATCCATTTACAGGAAAAAAGAAAGGAGCCTAAAGAGGAGACAGAGACATCTTGTCCAGTCGTACCAGGTGACCAAGTATATTTGAGGGTATTCAGGAGAAAGTGGAATGAGCCCAGGAGAGAGGGACCTTACAAAGTGGTGACAGCTACTCCAACAGCAGTCCAAGTGGAAGGAAGCATCACCTAGTATCATCTAAACCACTGTACAAGAGTTCCCAGGGTAAGGAAGGAAAGAGAGGGAGAGAGACTTGAAACAGACGATAAGGAAGAAAGTGAGGAGAGACCAGAGACAAAGGACGAAAGAGTGCAGAATGGCAAAAGCTCAGAAAGAGATGCACAAACAGCTAAGCAAAGCAGAAAGAATCAAGAGAGTGGAAGGAATGAGCCCAATAGCATGTCTAATGATCATCACATATTTACTGCATCTGATACTCCAAGCTCAAGCCACAATCAATACCACCCATGCTTCTCTACTTCAAGCCCAAACTACAGCCAACACCACTGCTCAAAATTTCAACCAGACTTCCCTACAATTGATTTTTCAGCCCTCGGTCAGACCCAGTAACAACTCAATAATAACCCCAACAGAACAAGAATTGAATAAAGAACAGAAGATATCAAAACAATGTAGAAACATTGATAATGAAATCAATAGTAATGAAAAAATAAATGAATTAGATAGTTTATGGGAAACAGAGCAAAATAACGAATGGTACGAATGGGCAACGTTTACAGCAAGAGAGACAGGTATGGAAAATTGCTTACTGTGCTCCAAATCACCCTTAAACAAGGTAATAGTAGTTCCAAATCCACATGACTATCAAAAATGTGCTGAATTTAATAGAAACTTTTGTCATCTAGAAAAGCATTTTAGACCCTACTGCTTAGCTGAGTGTTTGGCTTTTGTGGGTAATTCCATCCTTAAGGAGAAATTTAGTAAACAACATTGGGGAGATTGGTGTAGATATTGGGATGTAAAAGAAAAAATTTAAATAAAAGAAAGAAAGGTAGAAATCCCAAAATGGTACAACATAGATTATAGCCAAGAGTATGAGTGCTATAATAAGCCTGAAGGAACTCTTGATATGGGAAAATTCAAGGGAAGATGTGCTACTATTTGGTACTTAGACAAAACAAATGCTTGACAATCAAATGTACCTGTAAGAGCCCCAGTACTTCAAGCACAAGGACTAGGAAAGGGAATGAAAATATATCCAGAAGAATGTGAAAATCAAACTATAGCGTTACCTTCAATAGAGTTATATGAGGATCAGACAATAGTGGTGGTAGATTTTTATTTTATTTTTGGTCTGTGGAAAAGAACGACTTAGGGCCTCCTTACCACTAGGATGGAAAGGAATATGTGTTAGAGTATGACTGATCCAGGAAATTGCCATGGCACAGTGGGAATTAGGACATTTCATAAAGGAAGATAAGAATAGAACTAAGAGAGCTTATAAAACAGACCCTAATGTGTATATAGATTCAATTGGTCAACCCAGGAATATACCTAATGAATTTAAAGCTAGAGATGAAGTCAAAGCAGGGTTTGAATCAATATTCGTTTGGATCACACAAAATAAAAACACAGAAACGATCAATTATATTTACTATAATCAACAAAGGTTTATTAATTACACTGATGATGCTTTATCTGCATTAGGAGAACAAGTACATGAAACAAGTAGGATGATATGGCAAAATAGGCAGGCTCTTAATTGGTTATTGACAGACAAAGGGGGTGTAATTGTTATGTTTGGAGATCAATGTTGTACTTTTATACCAAATAATACTGCTCCAGGAGGAACATTTAGTTCATGATTATATTAAAAAACTTAAGAACCGAAGTTAAAGCAAATGCTGGAAGAGATAATCAAATGTGGGATTGGTTTGATCTAAAGTTAGGAGCATGGGGAGCATGGTTTGCTAAATTGGGAATGTTTTTGGGAATTACAACAATAATAGGAGGGCTATTGTTTTGTTGTGTACTTCCTTTATTAAGGTCAATAGTTATCAAAGCCACAGTTAAGCAAATGGAAGTGCTAAGATGTCAAGATATGGGAAAGTGATATTAGAGGGTAACCAAAGTGTATATTATCAGGATTGGCTTTATAAACCAAATTGGGATTCACAAACATTGGATGGGAATTCAAGTACCTCAAATGAAGACGAAGAAGATGAATAAAGATGAGCCACACCCTGGGTGTAAGTGCTAGCCTAACCTCTCCCCAAAGGGTGACCCTCTACGATGTACAAAGTATCTGGGTTGAAGATATGTACACTACAAAAAAGAACTCTTGATTAGGATGAATATTTTGTTTTATGTTTGATATACTCTACGTAACTATGACAAACACAAGCAATGCTGAACCAATTGCACGCTCATGCTTATAACATGCTTATATGTTGCATTTATTGAATGAATAAGAGAACAGAATCTTTTACTCCGTTCTTAATCAAAATTGAATGGAGACGTTTGGTTCTGTAATCTCCACCGGAGTGCGGTTGCAAATCTGGTCATTGGTAATGAAGCTGTGTGATTTAACTTAGTCACTAGATAGCATAACTGAGGCGACTGAATTATGAAACTGCACCCTGGATAAAGACAGTGAAGGTGAGACTTATGTAAGTCTCAGAGGGGGGATATGTGGAATATTTTTTATCAAGTTAAATATAAATTAATCAAGTATAATCAATGTAAATATAGCCATTTTAGTCTACAATTATTTCTGATGGTCAAGCATGGATTTTACTGTGTGTGTGTGTGTGTGTGTGTGTGTGTAGAAGCCTGTGTAAAGGAGGCCTTCAAAATGGAATGTGTGATCACATATGGTACTTATATAAGGTAATATTGAGTCTCATGTTTTGACACTAGAGGAAATATAGGATAAGGCCCCGTAGAGAGATGGGGAGGGGCCTCTCAAATAGTTTCATGTTCTCTAACAGACTGAAGACACAGAGCAAAATGTACGGGGTGTATTGGTCACGCCTTAGGTGAATGTGTATATAGGCATGTTTGAATACAGAACGTCATGGTTACTTGTGTAACCTCCATTCCCTGATGGAGGGAACGAGACGTTGTGTCAATGTAGTGACACTAGGGGTCACTCTTGGGAGCCCAAGTCACCTCTGGTCTTTGATAAAAGGCCAATGAAAATTGGCGAGTGGGCAGGAGGGACACAACGTCTTGTTCCCTCCATCAGGGAACAGAGGTTACACAAGTAACCATGACGTTCCCTATCTGTCACTCACTCGACATTGTGTCGATGTAGTGACACTAGGGGTACCTATACGAAACGCCACAACTGGCTGAACTGTGTTACGTGAACTGGCGGTGTGTGGTGGGCAGACCACTGTGTGCCTCATAGCCAGCACACCAGGTCGACACGTAACCTCCCCCAACATAGTTATTAGTGTCGAAATGGCCCTTTAGGGACAAGTTGACTATCCAAAGATAGAGACAGGCTTAACCCAGTCGTGGCCTCTTTTCCCCTTCTCTTTTTCCACTCCCTAAAAAAGAAGGGGGATTATCCAACTGGGCCGCCAGGACTAGTCGGGGGGTGTCCCTCCCAAGGGGAAGACACCGCGGAGACCACACCTCGCCCAAAGAGAGGGGGGGATATTTAAGTGGAAGAATATGTCACATGGTCTTTCCAACCATGTGGAGAGTCTTCAAGGTAGATCCTACCCAACGGGGGAGGAGTTCCTACAAACATGGAGACTGGGGCAGAGGGGCTCTGCCCAAGGAAGACGCAGTTTGCCAACAGGGAAACGAATTAGCGGAAGATATCACATGGGGTTAGCCTTACAGGGAACCGCCACATGCGGAGCACCTACCCCAGACCAGGACTCTTACTTAGCACGTGTACTGGGCCGGCAGCGAGTCTCTCTGAAAACTCGACTGCCACAGGGCTCGGAGGAAGTCAACCAGGGAACAAAGTTTGTGAACACTACTGGGAATTAATGGCGCATATCTTCAGCTCAAAAGGAGTTGGAAGGCGCTATGTGCAAGTGATACACCCAGCTGGCTATCCCGGGCTTATCCGTTTGTATTGCGTGCCACTACCCGGGACGAAACCGGTTCCACCCGGAGGTTGTAGAACCTTGCAAAGGTGTTGGGTGTTGCCCAGCCTGCTGCTCTGCAAATGTCTGTTAGAGAGGCACCCCTGGCCAGGGCCCAGGAGGCCGCTACACCCCTGGTAGAATGGGCTCGTAGCCCTACCGGGGGCGGCATGTCCTGGGCGTGATATGCCATAGTTATGGCGTCAATGAGCCAGTGGGCGATCCTCTGCTTGGAGACAGTGCTTCCTTTCCGCTGTGCACCAAAGCAGACAAAGAGCTGCTCAGAGATCCTAAAGCTCTGCGTGCGATCCAAATAGATGCGTAAAGCATGCACCGGACACAGCAACGACAGGGCTGGGTCTGCCTCCTCCTGGGGCAGCGCTTGCTGGTTCACCACCTGGTCCCTAAAAGGGGTCGTGGGAACCTTGGGCACATAGCCTGGTCGGGGTCTCAGGATCACGTGAGAGTAGCCCGGACCGAACTCCAGGCATGTTTTGCTGACAGAGAACGCTTGCAGGTCTCCTACCCTCTTGATGGAAGTGAGCGCAGTCAGGAGGGCAGTCTTCAAGGAGAGTGCCTTAAGCTCAGCTGAGTGCAAAGGCTCAAAGGGGGCTCTCTGTAGACCCTGAAGAACTACAGAGAGGTCCCATGAGGGATTCAGCCTCCTAGCGCCTCTTAGGAACCTGATGATCAGGTCATGCTTCCCTAAGGACTTACCGTCGACTGCGTTGTGGTGTGCTGCTATGGCGGCAATGTACACCTTCAAGGTGAAAGGGTACAGCTTCCCTTTCAACCTCTCCTGCAGAAAGGAAAGCACTGATCCGACTGCGCATCTCTGGGGTCTTCCCGTCAGGAAGAACACCACTTAGCGAACAGACGCCACTTAAAGGCATACAGGTGCCTCATAGAGGGGGCCCTAGCCTGAGTGATCGTGTCTACCACCGCAGGTCCACGTCCCATCCAGGGGCCAGACATGGAGATTCCAGAGGTCTGGTTGTGGGTGCCAGATGGTGCCCCGTCCCTGAGAAAGAAAGTCTTCCTCAGGGGAATTCGCCGGGGGGGGGGGCTGTCGTGAGGAGCGTGAGGTCCGAGAACCACGTCTGGGTGGGCCAGTAGGGTGCTACCAGGACGACCTGCTCCTCATCCTCCCTGACCTTGCATAGAGTCTGTGCAAGTAGGCTCACTGGGGGAACGCATATTTGCGCAGGCCAGGGGGCCATGTGCCAGCGCGTCTATGCTGAGAGGTGCCTCGGTCCGGGCGTACCAGAGCGGGCAGTGGGAGGATTCTTGGGAGGCGAACAGGTCTACCTCTGCCTGTCCAAATTGACTCCAGATCAGCTGGACCACCTGAGGGTGGAGTCTCCACTCTCCCCTGAGGGTAATCTGCCGTGACAATGCATCTGCTGCAGTGTTGAGGTCGCCCGGGATGTGAGTGGCTCGCAGCAACTTGAGGTGCTGCTGACTCCAGAGGAGGAGACGGTGGGCAAGTTGTGACATACAACGAGAGTGCAGACCGCCTTGGCGGTTGACATATGCTACCGTTGCCGTGTTGTCTGTCCGAACTAACACGTGCTTGCCCTGGATCAACGGCCAGAACCTCCACAGGGCGAGCAGAATTTCCAGCAACTCGAGGCAGTTGATATGCCAACGCAGCCGCGGGCCCGTCCATAAGCCGGCGGCTGCGTGCCCATTGCAAACAGCGCCCCAGCCCGTTTTGGAGGTGTCTGTCGTGAGCACGACGTGCCTGGAGACCTGCTCTAGGGGAACGCCTGCCCGTAGAAACGTGAGGTCTGTCCTGCGGCGCCATGCCCATCTTGGGACTCGAGTCTGATTCCAGTGCTGAAGCAGTCTCATATGCATCAACCCGAGCGGGGTGGCCACTGCTGAGGATGCCATATGCCCCAGGAGCCTCTGAAAAAATTTCAGAACCACTGTTTTCTGTTTGAACGCCTTCAAATAGGTCAGCACTGACTGTGTGCGCCCATTCGTGAGGCGCGCCGTCAACGAGACTGAGTCCAACTCCAAACCAAGAAAAGAGATGCTCTGAACTGGGAGGAGCTTGCTCTTTTCCCAGTTGACCCGAAGCCCTAGTTGGCTGAGGTGTGAGAGCACCAGGTCCCTGTGTGCACACAACACATCCCTAGAGTGAGCTAGGATTAGCCAACCATCAGGATAGTTGAGGATGCGAATGCCCACTTCCCTTTGCGGGGCAAGGGCTGCCTCTGCGACCTTCGTGAAGAAGCGAGGGAACAAGGACAGACCGAAAGGGAGGACCTTGTACTGATACGCCTGACCCTCTAATGCAAACCACAGAAAGGGTGTGTGTCGAGGTAGAATCGAGACGTGGAAGTACGCGTCCTTCAGGTCTACCGCCGCAAACCAATCTTGATGCCGGACGCTCGCTAGAGTGCGTCTTTGTGTCAGCATCTAGGACGGGAGTCTGTGTAAAGCCCGGTTCAGTACTCGCAGGTCCAAGATTGGCCGCAATCCACCGCCTTTTTTCGGTACAATGAAGTAGGGGCTGTAAAACCCCTTCTTCATCTCGGCCGGAGGGACAATCTCGTCAGAAGTACCGGCGGGTTATTGTGTAAACCTACAGGCCTTAAGTGCACCATGAGCGCCTTTATCCACTGGAGGCATTGCCGAATTGCCCTTGGCCGCCCCACCATCGAGAGTAGTGAGGGCGGGGAAGCTGAAAGATCGGGACCGGGCAGTAAAAAGTGCCTCCCACGATCCTGTCAGCTCTTTATGCACTTCCAGGAAGAAAGGAACGGGGGCGGGGCGTGGCTTTGAGTGGTGCCGCGAGGCCAGGAACCAATCATCGAGCCACGAGGGTTCAGGGGAGAGCGTAGGGTTCCACTCTAGCCTGATGCTCACGGATGCCCGGGAAAGCTTGTCATCATCTCCGCATCAGCCTGTGACCGGGCGACCGCACCCGAAGGGAGGAGCCCAGCTGAGGCTTCCACGTCTGACTGGACGAGCCCGCTCTCCGATGCTGCGCTCGAGAGCTGATCACTTTCGCGGGCTCCGAATAAGAGGTCGAACTCGCCGTGAGACGAGCCGGCCAGCTCATCCGGAAGCCCGATCGGGGCAGATGAGCATGCTGGGGAATGGGAGGTCTGCGGGGGGGATACCCGGCAGAGGCGGTCCCATTGGGGTCCCCAAATCGCTCCCAGTGCTAGCCGCGCTGGCCTCATACCCGTGGATTGAAGGACCGAGGCGGTTGAGCCTCTGGGGTGGCTTACTTTCTTACGAAGGTAAGCCGTGACCGCATCGTTGCCATGGACATGTTCTCGCAATGAATACATGACCCATTCACAGACGCTGTCTCCGCGTGAGCAGTGCCCAGACATGAAAGACAGTGATCGTGACCATCAGAAGGCGAGAGATAACAAGCGCAACCAGGAATAACACACAAAGGAAAGGCATCTTTAAAAAGACACGTCTTTAAAAAGACGTTCCGTGTGTGCCGCTCTTTTAGACATATATACTCTTTTAGAGAAATATACTCTTTAGAGAAATAAATTCTTTTAGAGAAATATACTCTTTTATTTCTGCCGAAGCGCCCAGGGGCATTCTCTGCAGTGCATCAGTGCAGAGGAGGGAGTAGCCACTGAAATGCGCCATCAGATCCAGCAGAGGTGAATGAACAGTCGTGGGAATTCAGCTCAGTGAGCATGACCGTTCGGCTCCGAAGAGAAAATCTGAATGAGTGGTTGCATACCAGCTCCTTTTATACCCGTATGTCGGGGGAGTGGCATGCAAATACCACTCGCTAATTTTCATTGGCCTTTTATCAAAGACCAGAGGTGTCTCGGGCTCCCAAGAGTGACCCCTAGTGTCACTACATCGACACAACGTTGAGTGAGTGACAGATAGGGAACCTTACTTTTAAGCTGCTCTTCAGCATGAAACCGTTTAATCGGTACAGTTTTCAGGGTGCGTCGCCCGGTGTCAAGTTTCAACACATTCAATATATATATAGGATATTAAAATGAATAAATGTCTATTTTCCCAGCCTGTTGTATTAGTATTTATATATCAACCCTCATTTATTTTAGATACAGTTCCTATATATTGTTATTTACATCAGGCAAATATACTGTTTATCAAATCTATTTTTTTGTTATTAACAGTTTTTATTGATTCCATTCATAAGACAAACAAACACAACATAAAATACGGAATCAATGATATACATCGAACCCCTCCCCCTGAACATTAACTAAACTAGACATAACTAAATCACACAAATTTGCTGGGAATAAAATGCCCATATACTTAATGCCCTATTTGGGCCACTGGAAGGTGCCCGGCTGAAAAGCTGTCGCTGTACGTTGTCAGAGCCAAAGCTTCAGATTTAGACCAATTGACTCTGTATCCTGAGAACTTAGAAAAGGAATTAATAATTCTATGGAGGCAAGGCTTAGATCTAGTGGGGTCGGAGACGAATAATAAAATATCATCTGTGTAGAGCAAAAGCTTATGCGCCATACCTACCGCCACCACCCATGGAAAATCATCTTCCTTTCTTATCGCAGCTGCTAATGGTTCCTGCTGGGTGCCCCTATCCAGAGTAAAATAATCTGAAATTAATCCATTTGTTTGTACCACCGCTACCGGGTGTCTATAAAGTAACTTAATCCATCCAATAAAAGCATTCCCGAACCCGTATATTTCCAAAATCTTAAAAAGATAATCCCATTCTACCTTATCAAATGCCTTTTTGCCGTCAAGTGAGATGGCAGCGACCGGAGTCTGATCATTCGCCATTGACCACATGATATTGATGAAACGCCTAATGTTATCAGAAGAGCTGCGGTCCTGAATAAACCCCACCTGATCCATATGTATAAGAGATGTCATAACTTTAATTAATCGGTTAGCCAGAATTTGTGACAATATTTTAACATCTAGCTGGATCAGGGAAACTGGACGGTAACACTTACACTCGCTTGGATCTTTGTCCTTTTAAGTATCAGACTGATCCGGGCTTGTGTCATGGTTGGCGGAAGCTTTCCATTCTTTAATGATTCCGTATAAACTTCTTGCAAAAGTGGAGCCAGTTCTGTAGCATAAGATCTAAAAAATTCAGCGGCAAAGCCATCTGGTCCCGGAGACTTGCCTGTAGGCAAGGCCTTAATTACCTCGTCAAGCTCCTCCAAGGTTATCTCAGAATCAAGATAATTTATTTTGCTCAGTCATGAGTTTAGGGAGTTCTAATGGTTCCACAAATTTTCTCAAATCTTCATCAGTAGATGAAGATGTGAAGCTATAAAGATCAAGATATAATTTTTTTAAAGTATTATTAATATCAATGGCCGAGGTAAATATTTCACCACCAGCAGATTTCACTGAGGAAATAGTAGAAAAACACTCTCTGCTTTATATATCTAGCCAAAAGCTTCCCTGCTTTGTCCCCCGACTCAAAGTATGACTGTCTTGCCCAGAATAGACAAAATTCCACCTTCCACTGCAAAATAGGATTATATCTGTATTTCAATCGGGTCAATTCTCTGAGGCCATCAGATGACATTTGGTGCTTCAGCTCTGCCTCAGCACTTTTAGTTCTTGTGCTTTGGATTTTTTGGTGAATGAGGCATACTATATGATCCGACCCCTAAGAACCATCTTAAGTGCCTCCCAAGCCATGCCCACAGAGGATACCAAGGACCAGTTGGTCTCCATATAAACATTGATTTCAGCCTTTAAGATTTGTTGGAATTCAGGATTTTGCAAAAGGGATACATTAAAGCGCCAACTATATGATTTATTTTTCTCTGTATGTGGCAACATCTCTAAACTCACCAGGGCATGATCTGAGACTAAGATGTTTCCAATTGAGCAATCGACAACAGATGAAATGAGGGACTTAGATATAAAAAAAAAATCTATTCTAGAATAAATAATATGGACTGATGAAAAAAACATTTTAGTCCCTATCAGATGGGTTCAAAAGTCACCAAATATTTCCAAGATTTTTACACATCCTGTGAAGCATCAGTGTTGCTCTAGGGGGTTTACACACTTTTGCTTCACTATGATCAAGGATTGAGTCCACCAATAGATTAAAGTCTCCTCCCAATATGAGGGGTGCCATTGGCTTGCAACATCCCTTCAAGATCTATAAAAAAGCCCTGATCATCAGCATTAGGTACGTAAATATTAACCAAAATCAACCTTTGCCCCTGAATTTCTGCTAAAACAATAATGACTCTTCCTAATTTATCTTTAATCTGTTTTAGGCATTTGAATTGTAGATGCTTACTTATCAGTGTAATGACTCCCCTGCTCTTACTTGGGCCAGCACTAAAGAAAACATGTCCATCCTATATCTTCCCAAATTTTTCAGCTTCCTGTGGGGAAAGCTGCATTTCTTGAAGAGACACTATATCATATTTCTTACGTTTAATAAAAGTAATAACCTTCCTTTTTTTATGGGGTGCCCCAACCCATTCACCATCCATGTGGAGAGAGACAATCCACTCATATTAACATTTGACATTTTGACATATTAGAAAAAATAGATTGTGTGTCAAAAATAAAATTATAAAGACCACATTCCAACATTAGTGCAACAATCAAACCCCAAATTTCCCCATGAACCAAAAAATAAATAAATGAAAAACACGTGCATTAACTCTGCGCACGACAGCGCCAACTGGCGTCCATTCTTCTAAACTCAAACAGTCCATGTACGCCTACGAGAGCCCCCGCGACAACTTTGCCATCGGATTGCTCAAGTCTGGTGTTTCTATACACATTTTGTGTGACAGAATTACACAATAGAAGATAATCTATAAATCAAACTCCAGCCAATAGATGGAATAAACACACAGAACGTGTAGATTCATCCACATAGCTGTCCCGAAAGTGTGTTCCTCCACAAAACAAGCTCCAGCCGCTAGCAGAACCACACACACACACACACACACACAAAAGCCGTTCAGTTTCCTCGGGCAGTCAAACGAACGTTCAGTGAGCCGGCCCACTCAGCTGCTACACGAGTGCAACAAATGTGGTCACTCCAATGTCCTGCAAGAAATACTCCACAAAACAAACTCCAACCAATAGGAGGCATAATCACAAAGAATGTGGAGATTCATCCACAACACTGTCCAAAAGGAGTATTATTCCACAAAACAAACTCCAGCCGCTAGGCGGAACCAGCACAAAAAGAAGCAAAAAAGGCGCTCAGTTCTTCAGACGGTCAAGTGAATATTCAGTGAGTCAGGCTCACTTGGCTGCAACATGAGAACCACAAAATAACTTGCTCATTCCATTGACTTTATGAAGGACAATGCTTGCTGTGGGCATGTGATTTTTTAACGGCCATCCTTAGCATCTATTCTCAATTTGGCCAGGAACATAAGTGCAAAACGAGCTTCCATTGATGTAAGAGTTTCTTGCATTCTTTGAATCTATCATGTTTCTCTCTTGTCGAATTCGCAAAGTCTGGGAACAAGAAAATGCTGTGGTTCTTCCAAGAAAGCCTTCCTTTACTCCTTACCTCGCGTAACACGAGATCTTTATTGGATGATCTCAGAAATTTGGCCAGAATTGATCGGGGCCTCTCTCCCTCAGCGGTTCGCCGAGACAGGACTCTGTGAGCTTGCTCGATTTCGAGCTTATGGCCTGTTATGTCGAGCAGACTCGGAATGAGCCCAACCAGGAATTCCATCATTTTCTGACCCTCTGCTCCCTCAGGAATTCTGGTTATGATTCTCCAAGTCTTCCAACTTTTCCCAGATGCGCTCCAAATCCGCCTTGGTCGCTAGTGGATTAGCAGCTAATTCTCTCTCCGATGACTCCAGATAACACTGTGTAACATTTTTTTTTTGTTGTTGTTGTTGTTGTTCCTGGGTAGTAAGTGTTATTTCCTAATTGCTTATGCCTCAGAAGTATAGAAAATGGCTATTATTCCCCACAAACTTTGCTTTTGTGACCAGGACAGTGATATTTTGTTGTTTTTTTCTGACTTTATGTTAACGAAAAGACACAAATTCGCCCGTTTTCTCATTGGAAATAAGTACATTTCAAAATATCACTGTCCTGGTCACAAAAGCAAAGTTTGTGGGGAATAATAGCCATTTTCTATACTTTTGAGGCATAAGCAATTAGGAAAGAACACTTACTACCCAGGAACAAAAACTGAGTTACACAGTGATCGATCCATTTCTCAACATCCGCCACTCTTGTAACCATCTCAGTGAATTTCGTCTCCATGGCAGTGATCGATCGATCGAGTATTACAACAAGCTCCTCCAAGTCAGCAACGACCTTTATCAGCATTGCCGACACGTTCATCAATTGTCACCGAATTTCCTTCACCTCACCGGCCAAATCGACTCCCAGGCTTGCAGCCTGGTGCTCGGGGGCTTCAGCTTTAGCACGTAAGTGTCTTTTAATGTCTCCAGAGCCTGAGGTTTTGAATTCTTTGACATATTGTCTTCCTAGAACAGTTAAGAATCAGGGTGTATCGAATCTCACCGGTTTATGACACAAAAAATATTAAAACTAGCAAATTGTGCAGAGCTCGCCATTCACACGTCCGAACCTCGCATGGCACCACCTATCAAATCTACTTTTATTACGTATCGTATTTTAATGGGGATATAATTTTTTACAGCTGACAGTTATGTGAGCAAACAAGGTTTGAACATCAACCGTAACAAGATCAAATTGAAGTTCACAGCTTTTTAACACTTCTGTGTACAAATTTGAAGGCTGCTTATTGGATAAATACAGGTAAACGTCATATTATGCAACTACGCATTACTTTACGGAGAGCTTACGACCTACTAGCTAAGTCTTGCCTCAAGAACAGGTGGTGCAACCAAATTAAGCACTGACTTAGTTACAAACTAACTAGTAGTTACTAAGCCCTTAGTGTGAACTTTACGTCCCAACTTATGTGAGACCTTATGCACAGCTGGTGCAACCCTACCCAGCATACCTTTGATACACTTTGTATGATACAAAATATTTTTTGAGTGAATGTTTATGTACATTAATTTGATTTCATTTGGTTTAAATGTATGAATGCTTTTTAAAAGTGCACCCAGTAATTTTTCCTCATTAAAAAAGTTTAACTTCTAAAGACATGAATTGTAATTTTGCAATATATGTAGGAAATCATGACTGCTCACATGAGATGAGGACACTAGTCATTTCAGTAACCTTATAAAAGCTGTTTTATTCTACATGGAGAGGGTCCGCACATGGGTGCTGCCATGTTAGAATCACATGACCAGCCAAATACTACTCAATTAATCTCAGTAACGTCCTGTTATTTGACACTTTCATTCACTGACTAAAGTAATCATGGCTGACTGTGAATACTAAATTTCTACAATGGCATCTGAAACGGAAAACTATTGATTTTAAATTATGCTGCATCCAAGCTGCTAGGTGTCAGAGTAAGTCCAAGATGACACAAACAAAAAGTTACTGAGTGCACCTTTAAACTTTATACATAACTTAATTCTTTATACAATAATATCTATACATTTTAAACCATTTATTTTCCGTATGAACCAAAAATGCAAGAAAACTGCTTAGGTTTATAAGTTAAACATGTACACACACACACACACACGCCTGATCTCACAGTGAAATCGGAAAGAGGAGATCGACTTTTCTTACACACACACACACACACACACACACACACACACACACACACACACACACACACACACATACACACATATACATACACACACACAGACCCACACAAACACACACACAGACACACACAAACACTCTCTCTCTCTCTCTCTCTCTCTCTCTCTCACACACACACACACTAATTTAATTCCATTAAATTAAATTGAGTAATCTTTTACAAAATAAAATAAAAAAAGCTAAATATTTATGTTTTATTATTTTAATATTGTTAAAAATTAAACACTTCATTTTGATTGAATTTTGTTATGAAATTTAAATGCATCTCTTAAAAATAGGCTAAAATAATTTTTTGAGTGTATTGATTATAATTTTTTTTATTTAATTATTTGCTATATATGCAATTATTTCTCTATCAACCAAGAAGTAAACAATAATAAATAATTATATAATAATAATTCTTGTTCCATGGCCAACAGTATGTTTTTCGGTCATGATAAGGTGTCCAGGAATTTTCCAGGGCCAAGGTGGCAACCCTACGTGAATTTCACATGCACGTCGAAGTGTCTTTAAGTTTGGTTAGTCAAGGATCAACACATTTGAAGTGACATAGTTTGATTTCATTTGTTTGGCAATTTCCACTATTTCACTTATCACTTTATAAACTTGATTATTGCACCATATTTTCCCATGGTCGTTGTCATTAGTTCCAGCACATATATAATTTTAAATATCTATTTTGATGTTATACCCATACACCCCTAGATAATCTTAGGGTCACAACATTGAGTGACATTGACGAGTGACATTTTCAAAAACAAGAAAGCCAGAAAAACTGTGTCTAAATGAATTTGAAATATGTCTGTGATGCACTTTTATTTATTTGATTTTTTTAAGTATTTGTACTGTTTGTGTTTAAATTATTATTATTATTATTATTATTATTATTTTTAATGTTTAAAATAGTCAATTAAAAGGACCGTTTGTGACAGGCCCGATGTTTCTCATTTGGGCCACAACACGTGTCCAGCCGCACTCTGAATTACGCGCCACCTGTAGGAGGAAACTTCCTCTCCACGCGCTACACTTCCGGGTGTTTCTTTTTCCTGCTTGTGTGTTGCGAGTTCAGTCGCACATGTCCAGCTGCTCGACAACATCTAACATGCCGGCAAAGATCCACAGTGAAGGCGATCACATCACACACATGGAGGAGGTGGAGAACGGACTGGAGATGATGAAGGTCAGTGCGACACTTCAGATTTACACTTTATTCACTGAAGATGCGCTGATACGGATTAAAAACTCGCTCTGATCTATATGACGAAAACACCCGAGTACTCTCAGTGTAAAACATCACTCTAGTGATAACTGAGAAACATTAACTAGTTCAGAGGAGAGTAAAAACGTCTCTTCGCTTTTTTCCCCCTCAGTGTACGAGTCGCGATCAGTGACGTAGGCATGTGATCACGTGTGATGAGTGTGTTTTTATATTTATATTCATTTAATGTTTTTTTTTTTTTTTTAATAATTATGTAGAAATTATATATTCAATCATGTTTAACTTGTGTCCTTTCTCAGAAAATATTGATACACGATTTGTTTTATTAATTAGCATGTCATGCAATTTGATTATCAGTTTTGAATTGTTTAACAGTCCTACTAGAAACACAATAAAATGTACTGGAGGGATGAACTTTGTGAATGAGTGAATGGAGTTCTGCAGGTGTGGAATGAACGAGAACACTGTAACGTGTGTACGGGACTGTGGCCTCGTCTGTCATGGACGTTTTTAAATGTCTTTGGATCATCTACTGCACATTATGAACACATTGTGTTTGCCGCTCTTATTTTTCTCCAGAAAAAGAAAATAAAGAAAATGAAAGAAAAGAAAACAACGGCAGCGACAGACGAGTGTGAATGTCCAGCTCCTAAAAAGAGGAAGAGCGAGCAGTTAACCACCGATGTGAATGGAAACATGGACACAAACACCATCAAGGTAATCGATCACTGATTACATCTGAGTTTGCGCTGGATTTCACACGTCATGTGCTTCACAATGTCATTTGTTACAGAAGAAGAAGAAGATGAAGGTAAAAGCAGCGGACGCGACAGACGGATCAGAGATGCTCCAAACCTCTTCATCAGCAGAGATCAGCAGCGAGCAGCCAGCAGCGGCCAGTGACAGCGACATGGAGAAGGTGTGTGTGTGTGTGTTATTGAGATGACAGTGTTGGTTTTCATACTGTTAATGATCGCTGTGTGTCCTGTAGGAAACTCCTGAGCAGAGAGAAGGAGCGTTTGCCAACTTCAGGATCTCACAGGACACCGTCAAACTCCTGCAGGGTAACACTGACTCTCACACACTCACCAAACACCGGGGGAAATTGTTGTGATTTACAAACCTGGAAAAGTCATTCAAATGTAGTCAAATCCTTAAATGTCATGGAGATTTCTGTAGTGAACATGCTTTCTAGATTATAGATGAAATTACAGTGACATCACACCACAGGCAATCGTGCTTCAGGGTTCTTTTGAGCAGCAGATTTCAATTGTGAATATGAGCAGCACTGATGTTTTAATCATCTCTTAAGCATAATATAATGTAATGTTTCTACTGGAGAAATATATGTTGTTTTAGTCCCTGAACTATCAGAAAAACAAGTTTTAACTTGGTTCAGTATGCCAGTATGATCATGTCGGACATGTAACAGGTTGATGAAGACATCCTCACATGTTTAACACACTTCTAAAGCCTGACAAATGTGGCATATAAGACATGCAGTATGCATCTTTACTGCTTTAATTATAAATATTAATATTATTTGACTTAAATATCATTATATTCCATTGTCAAACTTGAAAACATCTGGTTTCGATTGAACATGAAACTTCATGCATTCAAAATACCTTTTAAAAGTATGACATTATTTTAGTTGCACATCCTTTAACAAACAGTAGCCAATGCACTGCAGTGATGGAGACGGGGTCCAGTTCATCCCGTTAGATTGTGGTATAAGATCATCAATGGATCAAATTTGGCCTCATATCTTTCACAGCGACTGCATTTTGGACATTAAAAACAGTTCTTTGCGATCGGCGTTTGTGCAACGCTTTCGTGAAAAGTTCAAATCCACCAGCTGCAGCTGCGGAATGAATGTTTCTTATTATGTGAAATACCATAAATGATGTTTATCCTGATCCACAGATCCTGATGGAAATTGAAAGAAGCCCAAACCTCCAATAATCTTTCAGAAACAAACAGCACTTTTTGAACATTTTCAGCTCAATTTTTGTGAAACGCCCATTAAACACTGATCTTTTCTAGGGTTCTGAAAGAACCCACAAGTGCCGGAGCTGAGCAATTTATTGGGTAGAAATTGCTCTTTGTGAATGCAGTCTGGATGAAATTTTTAAAAATGTTTTGGTCAAACGGTGTGGGAACCCTTTCAGTCATTTGCGATCTGAACAGCAAAAATGCACCACAGTTTTCCGTCCTCTTTGTCCACAATGTCTGTGCTACAGTAACTGATGTAGATATTCACTTTATGTTCCAGAAATATGGAATGTTTGTTCTGAAACATTGCAGTCTAATATAGCACATTGTGAAATATTAAAGTGTTTTTTTTTATTTTTATGCTTAAAGGAATGTTCTGGGTTCAATACAAGTTAAGCTCAATCGACAGCATTTGTGGCATAATGTTGATTACTACAAAAATTAATTTGGACTTTTTTGAAATTAACTTTCTTTAAAAAAAAAAAAAAAGCACAAATCTGTGTTACAGGGGGACACTTACAAAGGAAGTGAATGGGGGCTAATTCTTTAACATTCAAATACTCACTGTTTCAAAAGTCTAGCCACAAGACATAAACAATATGCATATTAACATGATTTTACTGTGATAACATCATTTACTAACCGCATCTGTGGAAAGTTAGAGGCAGTTTTACAACTCTGTGCCATGATGATATGTCAACAAACCCTGAACCACCATAAAATTACAATTTAAACAACTTTACAAGTTTTAACAGAAGAATTTATGAAAGTGCTTATATAAAATTATAAGCTTTTCTGCCTTTAAACACTCCAAAAATTTATTGACTTCCATTGTAAGTGCCTCACTGGAACACAGAAGCCGAGTCTAAATTAATTTGTGTGATAATCAATATTATACCACAAATGCTGTCGATTGAGATTAACTTGTATCAAACCCAGAATATTCATTTAATTGTAGAGATCAGCTGTTAATCATTTTTACATGTATTATACTTCTTTATTGGGTATTGTTTTTTTTAATATATTGAATCTACTGGTAAATAGCATCATCTGGTGGGTGTGTAAATAATCGTGCCTAAGAACTAAATAAAATGATTACAAATCATTTCTACAGATCGTTATCAGACATGCAAAAAAAAAAAAAAAAAATACGTGTTGATCTCCAGTTAATAAAAATGAATTTTGCTCTGATTTGAGGTGTTTACTGACAGTGTCGCTCGTCTTTTTCCAGCACGCGGCGTCACGTACCTCTTTGACATCCAGGTGAAGACGTTTAACTCAGTTTATGATGGGAAAGATCTGATTGGTCAGGCGAGAACCGGCACTGGAAAAACCTTCTCATTCGCCATTCCACTGGTGGAGAAACTGCAGTCTGGAGCAGCAGATAAGAGACGAGGACGAGCCCCTAAAGTACAAACACACAAAACACTTTCATTTGTATTACTGTGACACATAAAGTGACATTACAGTTCTAGTCCAGGGGGAATGGCACTTTCCAAATCTGTACAGGTATATAATGCATGTCAACGTGTGTCTGTGCAGGTGTTGGTTCTTGCACCGACTCGAGAGCTCGCTATTCAAGTGTCCAAAGACTTCAAAGACGTCACCAGAAAACTATCTGTCACGTGTTTCTATGGAGGAAGCTCCTACAACCCACAACGTAGGATTTGAATGTTCTCATACTTTAAAGATTGAACTTTCAGTGGCTCTTTAGAGAAATTATTATTATTCTAAATGAAAACAACGTTTGATAACACGTTGATTGAATTGTCTGTTGTGGCGTCAGTCGATGCAATCCGCAGTGGCATTGACATTCTGGTGGGCACACCAGGTCGAATCAAAGACCACCTGCAGAATAACAAACTGGATCTGTCTCAGCTCAAGCACGTGGTTTTGGATGAGGTGGATCAGATGTTGGACATGGGCTTTGCTGAACAGGTGGAGGAGATCCTCTCCATGTCCTACAAGAAAGGTACGTATTTCTTTGAGCGATGACACGTGTTCTGTCTAGGGGTGACTGATCGTGTCTAAACAGATAGTTTTCTGGCCGTTTCCTCTCAGATGCAGAAGAGAAGCCGCAAACGCTGCTGTTCTCCGCCACGTGTCCTCACTGGGTTTATGATGTGGCCAAGAAATACATGCGCTCGCAGTACATTCATGTGGATCTGATTGGGAAGAAGACGCAGAAAGCCGCTACCACAGTGGAGGTAACGGCACACCACAGATCAGACGTCGCTTCACAGTTTACCATGTGTAAATGATCCGTTCAGAGCATCCAGTCAGGAGAACTGTAGAAGGCCTGTTCAAATTATATTCAGTGTGTGTTGTGCTTTTTTAAACGTGAATGTTTATTAAGAGACATTTTTGTGTGAATTATTCTTTCGTCTTGTGCTCGCTGTTCTCTCACATGCTCTTGTTGTCGCGTGCAGCACCTGGCTATTGCGTGTCACTGGTCACAGAGAGCGTCAGTCATCGGTGATGTCATCCAGGTGTACAGCGGCAGTCACGGCCGAACCATTGTCTTCTGTGAGACCAAGAAAGAAGCCACAGAGCTCTCCATGAACACCTCCATCAAACAGGTGCCCAGTGTTTGGTGTTAGTTTTGTGCTGTTGTTTTGTATTTAGCGTAGTGTGTAACATGTCCGTGTGTGTGTGTTTCCTGTGGTTCAGAGTGCGCAGACGCTGCACGGAGACATTGTTCAGAAACAGAGAGAGGTCACCCTGAAGGGCTTCAGGAATGGCATCTTTGAAGTGTTGGTGGCCACTAACGTTGCTGCTCGCGGTCTGGACATCCCAGAGGTGGATCTGGTCATTCAGTGTTCTCCTCCAAAGGTATGAGACACAACAACACTCACATGAGTACCAGGGTTATTATACTTTCAACATTTCTAGTTTTTACTTTAATTTCATCTTGTATTTACTTTGTGTGATGTATTTAAATAGGTGATTTTAGATGTAGGATCACTGTGACAACTGCCCCACCGTGGTCATGTGCATGTAGATGTAATAACTTAAAATGTGTAAACCTGAAATTCATGAAATAGTAGCATACAATCAGTATAGTAAAGTATAAGATCCTTTGTCACCGTGTTGTCGATTCTTCATGCCAGAGACATTTTCAGTTGTTTAGAAACTAGAATTTTGCTCAGCAGCACGTTGTTATGGCGCTGGCCTGTTCATAACAAAAGTTACACAAGAGCACACTACTTGTTCGAGTTCAGTTGTGCATTCGCTTCATTTTCTGTGCAGATGTAAGTGGGAATATTATATTAATGTTGTTGATTTAATGTCATATGTGGAATGTGTTTGAAAAAAGTGAAATACTCTGACTGGATCATTTGGTTTATTCAAACCAAGAATTTTCTTCTAAAATATTGTTCATGCATTGGTAAAATCTTGTAGTGTTGTTTATTTCTCATCATGTTTTCATTAGCAATATGTTTTAAGTAGAATTGCTTAATTATCCTCATGATGTGTATTTGTCCGTCTCATCTTTGTTAAAGGGAGAGTTCACCCAAAAATGATATCATTTACTCACCCTCATGCCATCCCAGATGTGTATGACTTTCTTCTGCTGAACAAAAATGAAGATTTTTAGAAGAATATTTCGGCTCTGTAGGTCCATACAATGCAAGTGAATGCTGATCAGAACTCTGAAGCTCCAAAATCCACTTAAAGGGAGTAGGGCTGAAATGATTAGTCGATTTTAGTTGTCCAATAGTAGTTTGATGTCATTTAACATAACATGAGATCATATAAAACTCTAATGATGATGCGTGAGAGCAGCACTGCAGCTCGCGCCTGACTGAGGAGAGGAAGAATTACACCGATCACAGTCCAGATGCACTCTAAACTTTTACAGCTTCAGGTGATGTAGATCGTCAAGCCAAATCATTTTTATTTGTATAGCACTTTTCACAAAACACATCATTTCAAAGCAGCTTTACAGAAAATCATGCATTAACAGAAAATGAAACTGTAATATCTATGAAGTCTTAGTCATCATTGTGAAGTTTGATTAAATACAATTGTGAAATATGTATAAAAAGTTGATGGATAAATTAGGTGTATGCCTGGCTAAATAGATAGAGTCTTTAGTAGAGCCCGACCGATATGAGATTTTTGAGACTGATACCGATTTTAGAGGGGGGAAATTCACCGATTACCGATATGGTAACCGATATAGTTAATTTTGGAGCTGGAATGAAAACAGACCTTTTCTATGTGGATTGTGCACCGATTTTGCACCGATATGACTATGCAAAGGTACTCAGAAGGCTGCTTTCTTAAACAAATATTTTTATCAAAGAATATTTGACATTATTATTATACATTGTCAACAAATTCTAGAAATGAACACCGAGAAAATAAAGAATAAATAAAAATACAATAAATAGCTAAATAAACATCAGTACTGTATGTTTAGTATCAGTCAATTCCTGACCATTTAAATAAAGAATAAATAAAAATAAAATAAATAGCTAAATAAACATCAGTACTGTTTAGTATTAGTCAAATGCTGACTATTTTAATACTGCCGAGTCAAGAGATAAACAGCGGCAGCGGCGTTACACCGTAATCTGCTGTACAAGTTCAGGGGAAACTTTCAACAGTGGAAAACCAGACTTTTAAATATTACATTTTATAAATGCAGTGACTGGAATTGTTCAGTTGAAGGGGGTACCAAACTGTGAATCCTGAACAAAACAGTTTGATGAATACATGTTTACACATTAGCTTCCACTCAGTTGACAAGGTATGAAAGTAGCTACGTGGTTAGCTAGTTTGCTATAAGCTCATTGTCACGGAGAGTAAGGCCTTGTTCAGACTGCCACTAAAAATCCGATTTTTTGCATATCCAGATTGTATCCAGATGAGTTTTTGATAGTCTGGACAGCAAAACACCACATGAAATCTGATTTTTCCGAATCTGATTCAAACCACATCGGGAGGTGGTTTCAAATGCGATTGAAATCTGATTTTTTTCAGATGCGTCTCAGTCTGGACGCTCTGCTGCTCAAATTGGATTTCAAATGGTCTTTTGCGTCACTCAACGCGACACAACGATGACGTCAAAAATCGGTGACTGCAGCACAGAACATCACAATATTTACCAGTCTCCTCCGTCGCTGAGTTTTTCTTGTGTGACGGAGGAGTTCTGCACCGCGACTGGACAGGGCGCTTATTTGGAGAGCGAGATGATGCACCTCCATTTTTCCCGCATCTGTTTTGAAAGCATCGTCACGTGGGTACGCCTACGTCGTTACCAAAGCAACCCATGCAGATAGGTTGGTTATGTCTGAATGCGCAAATATGTTTCTGTTGTGCTGCGATGGAATATCTGGTTCAGTTGAGGCTTTATTGTAGGGATGGAACGATACAATTTTTTTCTCTTCCGATACCTGAACTATCAGTATCGGCCGATCCGATACCAGTGTTGTTTTTTCTTAAGTTTAGAACATCTATAATTCACTGTGTGAAACTGATTGGGAGTACTCTTTGTGTAAAGAAACAAAAACCTCTAACAATATATTATTTCATAAAATAGGAAAGCAAAAAACAATTACATAAGAGCATGAGCAAAACTTTATCTAGTCTGCAGGATGCAGCAGCAAAAATAACAGTAATTCCAGTGAAAGTCTTCAGTAGAGAAGAAGCCAGTTCTCTTTGCACATTTTAACTTGTATCTGGACTTGTAAATGCTCTCAGATCTCTCTCTCTCTCTCTCTCTCTCTCTCTCTCTCTCTCTCTCTCTGTTATTTATTTCATTTTAGTTTTATTAGTATATCAATCCACTTTTCAGTCACACAATAATTTTTGGAACCCAATTTGTTTTTATTGTAATTTCTAATAACAATAATTTTACTATACATTGGTGATACATTTCAGTTGTAATTTCTTAAGGGTTTTATTTTGAAAGTCCAGCACTGAGTGCTCCAGGAAGTCTGTGTTTGAATGTTTGTTTATAGGCTAATTCACAGTAGTGTAATATGCTTCTAATTCAACAATGCATGTTATAGGCGGACCGAACTAAGTATTGATCATCTACATCTCAGATGGAGTTTATGTGGAGCGACCACATATTGCGCCGAGCAATGCATCACGAGCCTCTGCATGTGTTTATGTGAGTGTGTTGGCAGAGCGGTGCTCGGTCAGTAAAGCTTGGTGCCAGAGACCACTTAGCTGTGAATGCTGATTGTGTATTTATTATTAAACACAGCCTTTTGCCATTCACAAAGCTTTTGGGTGACTGTAAGAGCCTGAATAAAAGGCACAAGTTATATGGACTACTTTAATGGTAATTTGAAGGTTATTTATGTCATTATTTGAGCTTGACAGTAACGTCAATGACCAACATGCGGTATCGAAATTGGGTCGGGCTCGTTGGATCAATACCCGATCCAGGTGAAAATATCAGTATTCGACCCGATACCGATCCAGGTTATTCCTAACCAATTTAACTCTATTTTCTGAGCTGCTTTCTTGAGAGCATGAATGTGATCGTTGTACCATGGTGCAGGGCTTTTTTCTTTAATTTTCTTTAATCGAAGGGGAAGACTGTGTTTTATTTTCTGTTATTTCATCAAGTTCTTCTAGACTTTGGGGCTTATGAGATAGATCTGGAAGATTATTAGTGAAGCTATCTTAAGTGGTCGAAAGAATAGTTCTACCTGAACAATAGCGTGGTGTAGACTGAGTAACATTAGCTGATTGCAGCATACAAGAGACGAGGTAATGATCTATGTCATCGCTCTGCGGAAGAATTTTTATAGTATCTACATCAACTCCATGTGACAAAATTAAATCTAGCGAATGATTATGGCGATGAGTTGGTCCTGTCACATTTTTTCTGACTCCAAGAGAGTTGAGAATATCAATAAAAGCTTATCTCAGTGTGTCATTTTCATTATCTATGTGAATGTTGAAGTCACCAACAATTAAAGCTCTATCTACAGTAACTACTAGATCTGATAGAAAATTTGCAAATTCACCAAGGAAATCAGAGTACGGCCCAGGTGATCTATATACGGGTAGCAAGGGCAAAAGACGACAGTTTATTTATTTATTTATTTATTTTTTATATCTGATGGTCACATTAAGCATTATTAATTCAAAAGACTTAAACTTATATCCTGTCCTCTGAGTAACACCAAAAACTTCACCGTATATTGTAGCAACACCTCCTCCTCGACCCTTCAGGTGAGGCTCATGTTTATAACAATAACCTGAGGGAGTTCATTTAAACTAATATATTCATCCGGTTTAAGCCAGGTTTCAGTGAAACAGAGCATATCCAAAGTATGATCTGTAATAATTTCATTTACAGTTAGTGCTTTGGTTGAAAGAGATCTAATGTTTAGTAGCCCTACCTTTTATATGATGTTTATCTTCAATTTTTATTTTTTCAAGTTTGACCTTAAATTTTTTTTCTAGATGATTTAATTGGGGGGTATGTTTTTGTTAGTTCAGGGAACAGACAGTCTCTATATGATGTCTACATGATACTTTCTCTATGTGTTGTAGTTGATGTGACCTGTGTGACGTCTCAAGACAGCTAGCAGGCGTTTGGTTTAGCCAGTTTGTCTGCTTCCTGACCTGGGCCCCAGTTAGTCAAATACTATCACTATTAAGACTATGAGCCAAATTACTAGAGAGGAGAGCAGCACCTTCACTGGAGGTATGGAGTCCGCCTCTCTTTAGCAGGTCAGGTCTACCCCAAAAACAATTCCAATTGTCTATGAATCCTATGCGATTCTCAAGTAGAGTTGCCACATTATCATAATTTTCTCACCGGTGTGGTGTTCAAGTTCAAATCGACTAACACCGGTATTACCGCTGGTTGGACGCTAGGTGGTACTATGGGGTAATGTTAAGCAATAGGCTACACAATAACGCAAGGCAGCTTGATTTCAAACTTTCAAACATTATTTATTTATTTATTTTAACTAAAAATTAAAATGAAACTGAAAAAAATGCTCCGCTGGCAAATGGCAGCGGTGAGGACTCTGCGACAGCGCATCCCTCCTCCCTCCTGAGTTTCTGAAACACTGAAACAGATAAAGGACAGGCAAGGAGGAGGCGGGAACCAGCTGAACAGTAAACATTTTGTTTCATAAGAAACTCAACATAAAACAAACAAACACAGACACACATGCAACACGGATGCGTGCGTCTCTCTCTAACGGGCGCCTCTAGCTCTCCCGCTGATCAGCTGATTCAGCGCCGGCCGTGAATCATCACGGCCCGGCCACGCCCTCCTCCTCGTTACAGATGGCTTTTCAACAGTTGTGAAGGGCAACATCTCTTTGGAAAACATCCTTGCATTCTTATATATATATATGTTAATCACAATATGCAATTTCATCATCAACGCCCCGACTGAGGGATCCTGAATATTTTTGCTTTAGTGATTTTGCATTGAAAATTAAATTTATTAAAGAAAATGAAAAAACGAAAACCAAAGACATTTCTAAATTCAAATTGCACTTCAAAGGAAATGAAAAAGCAATTAAAAAAACGAAGTGGTAAAAAAACATATATTTAACCACCTTTCCATTTACTGTCAGGCAAATAAATTACTGATACATATTAAGATCTAAAAACAGATGTATAGGCTGCAGAGTTACGCTCACAACGAACTGCTCTGTGGAAATAAAGCAAACTGAACTCCGAGCACCTCCTGAGCTGAGATATTTGAGGTAATTTGCAGCATTCTCATGGTCTATAATATTCTTGTAAAAAATGTTCAGAACACTGAAAGAAAGAGTGAGAACCCTTTACATACGTGTGTTCTACGAGACTTCATGACTCCACGAGCAAACAGTGTGTCAGACATGTGCATAGACGGCTTTCCTGTCATCTGTTCTTAAAAATATAATAAAAATAAAAGTTTCAAGCGCATCTGTTTCTAACAGAATTTCTTGTGTCATTCCGAATACGAGACATCTTACAGTTACCCACCATGCACATTATATTCGCTACCTGCAATTAAACGTATTCTGTCAGTGCGCATACTTTGCTGCCTGTGTAATTTGATACATTGGTACAGAACATCTGGCTTTCAATGCGTTATTTAGGATCATTTATCATGGGTCGCAAACTCTTCATTAGGCAACTATTATTTAAGGCTATTCTATTCGTTAGGCTATTGTATTGATATTGGAAGTTCCATTTATAATGTTTCCACCGGTATAAAATGTCACTGCGGTGTTGTCCCTTGTACCGAGTAAAACCGGTAACACCGTGGCAACCCTATTCTCCAGACACCACTCAGTGACACTAATCTACTATAAATCTCATCACCAGGACGAGCAGGGAGGGGGCCCGAGCATATTACAGTGTCTGACATAATTTTTGCAAGTTCACACACCTCTTTAACATTATCTTTAGTGATCTCCGACTGGCGAAGCCAGACATCGTTAGTGCCGACATGAATAACAATTTTATAAAATCTACGTTTAGCATTAGCTAGTACTTGTAAATTTGATTTAATGTCAGACACCCAAGGCCCCGAAATGCATTTAACAATTGTGGCTGGAGTCTTTTTCCACATTGCTTATAATAGAGTCACCAATAACAAGGGCTCTTTCAACATGATTCTCAGTGGGTGCATCACTGAGTGGGGAGAATCGATTGGAAACCCTAACGGGAATGGAAGAGTGGTGTCGCTTTTCTGAGCGAGTATGCCGCAGAGACATCACCCAAACGCCCTGCTGCGGGGGCTCTACAGCCGGAACCAAAGTGTATGTGTTGCTTGCTGTACTACTCGCATCCGAAACAGTATCTACCGGCTTCTCTTCTCTCTGACCTCCACTAGCGTTCAGACGCGTGTCTCTAACTCGTTAACCTTCTCCATCAGCCAGACTAATTACTTACTTTTATCACATGTGAATCCCTCACTGCTGATGAAAGAAGCTATAGTAAACGTGACATGCAATGCGGGAAGCAATAACATGAGCGGATGCCATGACTTACCGCAATTGTTTGTTGTTGTTGGTTGTTCTTGAGCGGCGAGGGTTTGAGATCAATGTGAATCCCTCACGCAGTTGTTTGTTATGATTGTTCTTGATAAGCGGTGCTTTGAGATCAATGCAATAATTTGTGTAACACAGAGGAGAAAACGGGTGCACGCTGTAAAATGCACGCAGTTGAATCGCGATAAGAGAATAATGCAGGGGGAAATCTGATGCGTGCTCAAAAATGGCAGATATTAAAGTTTAAAAGCTGAAACCAGATAGATAAGCGATGCTTTAAAAAAAAAAAAAGAAAAAAGCTAGCTGGCTACAAACACAGACTCGAGCTAGGCGCCAGCAGGAACAGGAAGTGATGTGTCAGGAAGGAGTTACTTCCTGAGTCCTTCATAAAGTATGAGGGAATTATACAAAAATACCAAATAAGTAAATACAGAAGCACTCCCTTTGCGAAATAAGTGGAGCTGGAGCTGCCGCTCTGCTGGGGCAAAACTTGTGTTTCGAGCGTCTCCGAAACTGGCATTTCTCTGTGCGGTCGGCGCCTCTTCTATGAGTTGCGCGAAGTGTCCCGATCTAAGGGAGAGAGATAGAAACTGCATCTGTCTGAGGCACACTCTGGTGCGGGGACGTTTGTCACGCACGTGCACGCTTGCTTCAGCTAGAATATAACGTGATGGCTCACGACTTGTATCATTATACAGATATGTGTGTCACTGTGCCTTTCTTATCGTGAAGAAAATTGGCATTACGCAGCTTTATTAATAAGAGTTTGTTTTTTTGCGAGTTAAAGATGGATTGACGTGAACAGAGGTGAGAGAAGGTAGTCTTTGTCCCATTATACACTGCAACAAATTTTTACTTTATTTTTTTGGATTGTTTTCCAATATAAATATCTAAAACTCCTTTAAAACAGCGTACATTTACGTTAGCAGCTATACTGCAGAAGAAAAAATTGTTATCTGAGAATGTTGAAAATAATATTAAAAATACAAATATTTTAAAATATCTAAAAATCCTTAAAAAAAAAAAAAAAAAAAATGCATTCACCTGAGAAGCAGCATATTAGATATTTAGACTTGCTTTTAGAGAATAGATCTTGAATATAAGTATATTTTGTCTTTACTGCACTCGCAGAAGTTTAACCAAGTGAAAAAATACACTTATATACAAAATACACTTATATTTGTTTCTTAAAGCAAGTCTAAATACCTTATATGTTGATTCTCAAGTAAATTTATTTTTAGACCATTTTAAATGAAAAACAAGAAAACACTTGATGACAATAGGGTTTTTTGCGGTGAATTTGTTACTGAATTAAATTTAAAATGTATTTTTCCTTTAATTCAGTAAATGTCATTTAGAGTATTTTTAAAAGATGATTTTGTCCTCTACTGTTAGCAAGCACGTTTAATACAACCTTTAAATCGGGGCACAAGCTGAATAGTCGGTTAAGAGTTAATGATTAATCGTTGCAATAATCACCCTAATAGTCAAATAATCGTTCTAATAATCGTTAGATTTATTGATTATCAAAATAATCGTTAGTTGCAGCCACTAAAAGGTAGCATAATATGACTCCAGTGTTTTAATCCATGTCTTCTGAAATGATTTGAGAGGTGTAGGTGAGAAACAGATCAATATTTAAGTCATTTTAGGGGGCAATATGCATGAAAAATGTGAAATTGGAGACTGAGCAGAAAGCAGAATTTATAGTAAAAAAGGACTTAAATATTGATCTGTTTCTCACCCACACATATCCTATAAATTCTGAAGACATGGATTTAACCACCAGAGTCATATGGATTACTTTTATGTTGCCTTTATATGGATTTTGGAGCTTAAAATTTTTGTCACTCATTGGCTTGCAGTGTACAGACCAAGAGAGCTGAAATATTCTTCTAAAAATGTTCATTTGTGTTCTGCAGAAGAAAGAAAGTCACACACATCTGGGATGGCATGAGGGTGAGTAAATGATGAGAGAATTTTAATTTGGGGTGAACCATCCATTTAACGGAATCAAAAAAGACCTCATACATTTTTGTCAGTAATTTAGTTTATGAGATTAATACTGCTTCTGAATGCGTATTCAGTGTGGCTTGAAACATCATAAACCCAGTGAGATGAAAAAAAACAAACAAGAGTCACGTGACGCCATGCGAGGAGCGGACGGCTTGCTCTGCGCACTTTGCTAGTTCAAATCAAATCAAAAATCACTTTTTTAAATACTATTTGTGTCATAAACCGGTGAGATTCGATACACCCTGATTCTTAACTGTTCTAGGAAAACAATATGTCAAAGAATTCAAAATCCTCGTGCTCTGGAGACATTAAAAGACACGTACATGCACAAGCTGATTCCCCTCAGAGGCAGGCAGGCCAAAAGCCCCGGACTCGATTCAGACGGTGACCTGAAAGAAATCCGGTGTGAATTTTAGAATGTGTCGGCAATGCTGATGAAGGTCGTTGCAGACTTGGAGGATCTTGCTGTAATACGTTGATCGATCACTTCCATGGAGAAGAAATTCTTTGAGTTGGTTACAAGAGTTGCTGATGTTGAGAAACGGATCGATTATCTGGAGTCATCGGAGAGGAAATTAGCTGCTAGCGACAAAGGCAGATTTGAAACACTTGTGGGAAAAATTGGAGGATTTGGAGAATCGTTATCGATGAAACAACGTCCAAATTGTTGGAATTCCTGAGCATGAGGAAGGCCGAGATATGGTAAAATTTCTAGACGATCTCTTCCCGAATCTGCTTGACATAACAGGCCATAAGCTGGAAATTGAGAGAGCCCCGATCAATTCTGGCCAAATCTCTGAGATCATCCGATAAAGATCTTGTGTTACGTGAGGCGAGGAGTAAAGGAAGGCTCTTTCTTGTTCCCAGACTTTGCGAATTCGACGAGAGAGAAACGTGGTAGATTCAAGGAATGCAAGAAACTCTTACATCAACAGAAGGTCGCTTTTGCACTGATTCTGGCAAAACTGAGAATAGATACATAGGATGGCCGCAAAGTATTTACATGCCCACATCAAGCATTGTCCTACATAAAGACATTGGAGTGAGTAAGCCATTTGGTGATTTTCATGTTGTCGCATAGTGTACCTGACTGACTGAACATTCTCCTGACTGTTCGAGGAAGCTGGGAGCCTTTTTCGTTTCGTTTTGTGCTGGTTCCGCCTAGCGGCTGCAGTTTGTTTTGTGTAATATCATTTCTTCGAGACAGCTTGTGGATGAATGTGCTCGTTTTGGGTGTTTATACCTCCTGTTGGCTGGAGTTGGTTTTGTGCAATATTTCTTGCTGGACATTGGAGTGAGTTTGACTGCCTGAAGAACTGAATGGCCTGTTTTTGTTTTTTGTTTTTTTGTGCTGGTTCTGCTAGCGGCTGTAGTTAGTTTTGTGGAGCAACACACCATCGAGACAATTAACCCTCTGGGGTCTGAAGGTGTTTTGGGCACTGGAGAAGTTTTGACATGCCTTGACATTTGTGCTTTTTTCAGTTGCTTAAAAACATATTAATGGCTAAAGTCTCAACACTGTATTCAGCACAAACTGGGCTACAATAATATGTGAACAACATGTATGTACATGTTTGTATTTTTGAGAAAAGAACGTTTATGCGTGGTTTTTGAAAAAACTAAAATTGTAAGTCACTGAAATAAGGCCATATATCACATACTAAACATTTGTTCACAAGACTTTTGAGAACTGGATCTTGTAGCCTAGAGTTTTTGCTACAGAAATGATGTGAAACCATCCTGATCACTCATTCATACAAAACAATATAGTCATTTAACTTTTGTGAGACACTTTTAGTGTTAGGCCATATGCGAGGAGGCGTGGATGATCATGAATATTGATGTGATTCACACCTGAGGAGACAAAGACCCCTCCCCTGAGAGAGAATGAATGTGAGGAGACTTAATGATTGAATATATTGTTTGTAGCTTATTCACAAATCAAGTTTAAGTTAAAAGTAATCTGACTATACATTTTCTTTACATAAAGACTTTACTTAACTTTAGACCTACATTACCGTTTAAAAGTTTATAGATCTGTAAGATTTTTTTTTTAATGTTTTTAAAAGAAGTCTCTTCTGCTCACCAATGCTGCATTTATTTGATCCAAAATACAGCAAAAACAGTGATATTGTGAAATATTTTTACAATTTAAAATAACTGTTTTCTATTTGAATATATTGTAAAATGCAGTTTATTCCTGTGATCAAAGCTGAATTTTCAGCATCATTACTGCAGTCTTCAGTGTCACATGATCCTTCAGAAATCATTCTAATATGCTGATTTTCTAATATGGGCATATTTACAGCACATTTTACACATTTACACCTGAACAGATATTTGCAAGCACAAGCTTCGTTGATGATGAGGAAGCATAAACACTAGTTAAAATATAACCTAAACATTCATATTATTTTTGTATCATATTACATATCATATTTATATCATACAGCATATAATTTAAATACCTGCTTTAGCCTAAACAACATTTAATGTAACTAAAACTTGCCTATTAGGATATATTTCAAATGTCAATACTCTGAATCCTGGCTGGCAAGTCTGGAAATAGTCCAGCTAGTAAAATATGTACGTTTATATAAAATAGCATGTCAACTAACGTAAGTAAAACTAAATGACTTACTCATCCGGAATTGTATCCTCGGCTGGATCAATTCGCTCTTCAAAATGTAAACATTTATCATCAGAGTCCCGCTCTTCTTCTGAGGAAAATGTGAACTCTTCGTCACTATCCAGTGACTATCCAGGTAGAGCTTCCTCACCTGTGTAGCGTGCCATCTTCCAAACGCGCAGGAAAGTGAATGAATCTGATGATGAACTTGATGTTTTTTAAGGCATTGTTAGGGGCGTTTACCATTTGCATTGATCATCTCGGCATATTACCATATGAATAGCGCGCTCTGCTGGTGGGTGTTATCTCATAAGGGATAATGAGCTGAGCCAGGAGAAACTGAACATCGCTTTGTTTTATACAGATTACATTGCAGGAGACTATTTGTTTTAAATTTGAATTGTTTTATTTAAAAGTACACATTTTTTCTGTTTTTTTTTTTTTTTTTTTTTTTTTTTCGGGGGAAGTTCGGGGGTTATTTGCACTAATGGGGAATGTGGTCTTTATAATTTTATTTTTAACACAATCTATTTTTTCTAATATGTCAAATGTTTATGAGTGGATTGTCTCTCTCCACATGGAATGTGAATGGGTTGGGTTACCTCATAAAAAGAAGGAAGGTTATTTCTTAAACGTAAGAAATTTGATATTGTGTTTCTTCAAGAAACGCATCTTTCCCCGCAGGAAGCTGAAAAATTTGGGAAGATATGGGGTGGACATGTTTTCTTTTGTGATGGTTCAAGTAAGAGCAGGGGAGTCATTACATTGATAAGTAAACATCTACAATGTCTCAAACAGATTAAAGATTAATTAGGAAGAGTCATTATTGTTTTAGCAGACATTCAGGGGCAAAGTCTGATTTTGGCTAATATTTACACACCTAACATTGATTATCAGAGCTTTTTTATAGATCTTGAAGGGAGGTTGCAAGCCGTTGGCACCCCTCATGACAATACTGGGAGAAGACTTTAATATTTTGATAGACTCAGTCCTTGATCATAGTGAAGCAAAGGTGTGTAAGCCCCCTGATGAACATTGACGCTTCACAGGATGTGTAAAAATCTTGATCTTACAGATATTTGGAGACTTTTGAATCCATCTGTTAGGGACTATACATTTTTTTCATCAGTCCATAAGATTTATTCTAGAATAGATATTTTTTTATAATTTTTTTTATAAAAAAAAAACATTTCATCTGTTGTTGATTGCTCAATTGGAAACATTTTAGTGTCAGATCACGCCCTGGTGAGTTTAGAGGTGCTGCCACAAGAAATCGTATAGTTGGCGCTTTAATGTATCCCTTTTGCAAAATCCTGAATTGCAACAAAGGTTAAAGGCTGCAATCAATTTATATAGAGATCAACTGGTCCTCAGTATCCTCTGTGGGTGTAGCTTTGGAGGCACTTAAGGCGGTTCTTAGGGGTCAGATCATACAGTATGCCTCATTCATCAAAAAATCCAAAGCACAAGAACTTGTGGAGTTGGAAGGGAATATTAAAAGTGCCGAGGTAGAGCTGAGACAATGTATGTCGTCTGATGGCCTCAGATAATTGAACCGATTGAAATACAGATATAATACTATTTTGTCGCAGAAGGTGGAGTTTTGGTTATTCTGGGCAAGACAGTCATACTTTGAGTCAGGGGACAAAGCAGGGAAGCTTTTGGCTAGATATATAAAGCAGAGAGAGTCTTTTTCTACCATTTCCTCAGTGAAATCTGCTAGTGGTGAAATATTTACCTCAGCCATTGATATTAATAATGCTTTTAAAGAATTCTATCTTGATCTCTATAGTTCCACGTCTTCGTCTACTGATGAAGATATTAGAAAATTTGTGGAACCATTAGAACTCCCTAAGCTGACAATTGAGCAAACAAATTCTCTTGATTCTGAGATAACTTTGGAGGAGCTTGACGAGGTAATTAAGGCCTTGCCTACAGGCAAGCCTCCGGGGACAGATGGCTTTGCTGCTGAGTTTTTTAGATCTTATGCTACAGAATTGGCTCCACTTTTGTTAGATGTTTATATGGAATCATTAAAGAATGGAAAGCTTGTGCCAACCATGACACAAGCCCGGATCAGTCTGATTCGTAAAAAGGGCAAAGATCCAAGTGAGTGTAAGAGTTACCGTCCAATTTCCCTGATCCAGCTAGACGTAAAAATATTGTCAAAAATTTTGGCTAACCGATTAAGTAATGACATCTCTTACACACATAGATCAGCTGGGGTTTATTCGAGGCCGCAGCTCTTCTGATAACATTAGGCGTCTCATCAGTGGCAAATGATCAGACTCCGGTTGCGGCCATCTCACTTGACGCTGAAAAGGCGTTTGATATGGTAGAATGGGATTATCTTTTTAAGATTTTGGAAATATACGGGTTCGGAAATACTTTTATTGGCTGAGTTAAGTTACTTTATAGACACCCGGTAGCAATGGTACAAACAAATGGATTAATTTCAGATTATTTTACTCAGGATAGGGGCACCCGGCAGGGTTGCCCTTTATCCCCATTATTGTTCTGTCTTGCCCTGGAACCATTAGCAGACGTGATAAGAAGAGAAGATTATTGAGGCATGGCGCATAAGCTTCTGCTTTACGCAGATTATATTTTATTATTCGTCTCCGACCCCACTAGATCTATGCCTTGCCTCCACAGAATTATTAATTCCTTTTCTAAATTCTCAGGATACAGAGTTAATTGGTCTAAATCCGAAGCTTTGGCTCTGACAGCGTACTGCCCAGTAACGGCTTTCCAGCCAGCCGCTTTCCAGTGGCCCAAACAAGGTATTAAGTATTTGGGAATTTTATTCCCAGCACATTTGTCTGATTTAATTAGTTAATTTTGACCCCTTAATAAAAAAGTTTTCGAGCGATGTGGACAGGTGGACTTCATTACATTTATCGATGATTGGGAAGGTTAATGTTATTAAAATAAATTGTTTTCCAAAATTTAACTACCTGCTACAATCTCTCCCTGTAGATGTCCCCCTCTCTTATTTCAAGCAATTTGATAGCATAGCGAAGTTGTTCATTTGGAATGATAAACGTCCCAGATTACATTTCAGTAAAATGCATAGGCCGATTGACAAAGGTGGACTAGGCCTACCCAAGATTTTGTTTTATTATTATGCGTTCTGTCTCAGACATTTGGCTCATTGGTCGCTTCCATCTGAGAGAGCCCCTCCCTGGTTTTGTATTGAACAGGAAGTTCTTGCCCCTATTTCGCCACTGCAAAGCCTTTCTATCAAACTAATCAGAGAAGTTAAGTTACACCCCTTTATCTCACCTTTGCACTCGGTATGGACAAAAGTGTCCAGAGTGTTAAATTCTGACATTTATTTAAATGTTGCCTCAAGCATATGGCTGAACCCTAAATTATGGATTAATACGTCCCCTTTCTGCTGGTCAGAGTGGATTGTGATGGGGGTTACTACACTTGGTGACCTATATGAGAGTGGGATGTTGAGATCATGGGGAGGGGTTATAGTGGGGGTTTAATGTTAAATGTGATTATATATATGTTGTGGTTTTTCTTTGTGTTAATTCTATGAATCAATAAAAATGTTAATTGAAAAAAAACAAACAAACAGAAAAATTCTTGTCGAAATAAATTACAAACTTCTGACAATTGGAAAGCTTTAAGCCAAGGTAGGATTGACCATTTAATTATTGTCCAGCTGTTTACTGATATTTAGTCATGTTGAATATTTGAGTTTAGCTATATTCACAGATTTTGACATTCTGGAATAATTTTAGCCATAGATGTTTACATGTTACTGATGTATAAGGCTATTGGTGCAATAACAGCCAGACATTTTAAAACCGATGCAAACTAGTATTATAGTATTTTGTGATATTTTTAAAGGGTTTAATTTTCAGTGTCTTTTTAAAGTTTGATCCACAATAAACACATAATTTGTGTGCACCTCCCCCAACCCCATACAACACCGTTCACCGGCGATGATTGGCCCTTAAACACTGCAGTGGGGAAAAATTGCCAATGCAACAGCGCTATTTAGACATTCAGAAATATTTGGTTTGTGAGTCACGTGACGCTATGCGAGCGTTGGTCGCTTAAAGGCAAGCTCCGCTTAAACTTCTCTACATTTATCCTTTTAATTAATTTTAACCAGTGAGAACTGTAATAGTTTTGTTTGTTAAACTGTGATGGGAGGGCAGGATGTCAAAAAATTTGAAATCGTTGGCTTTCTCAGACTGTATGAAGTTGCTAACATTAGCTGCCGTGCTAACGATTAGGCTACGCCAGTCACTGGACCCCAGATTGATTCCATCCGGACCACAAGAGATCATGACGACCCCAGATCTGATCTTTCAGCGCTGTATTCTTTAATATTTTTCTCTAGCACCGAACATGCTTCATTTATGCCCTGTCCCACTCTGCACGCATTGCCTCTTTTCCCCACATGTGAGTAGACATGAGGCACTGCATAAGTTAACGTGGCTCCAGAGTGCCTTCAGACTGTTAGAACGTTTTTTTCCTTCTAAATTTAGCTTTACTAATCAACATGTTACAAGCCTTTAATAATAAACAGATTTCTGTTCTAATTCTGGCATGGATGACAAGCAAAGACAATAAAATTACTAGTTTGTAGCCTAGTCTTTCTCACTTCAATTAAAATATAATAAAAATGGTCCATTCAGACTTTTACATTTTCTAAATTTTCTCTCAGGGGATAACCTCAGATACTTGGGTAACTGAATGTAATAAAATATAAAAGCAATTTGAATGTAAAAATGATATGCTGTCATTATGCTTCAAAACGAAGAGATGATCTTTTCATATCCAACTGCACTCGATTGATAAACTCTAAAATATTTTTATATTTTTGTAGAAGATCCCTCAGACACCACTGCTTTTGCTGTCTCTGGGGCCTGGGCCCCCAATGCAGTTTTGTATAGACTATTGTAACTGTTTAGGATTTTCTTTTTTTCTTCTACCAACTTTGAAATGCAAAAAAATTTGCAATGTGCAAATCTGAATGTATATCGTGATAAATATCGATATCGAACGATATGAGAGAGAATATTGTGATAATATTTTTGGCCATATCGCCCAGCCCTACTCTTACATGTCAGATTCCAGCCCCAATGGGCTTGGCCCATTGGTGGAGACCCTCAGGTAGGCAGCCAGGTGCTCTCATTGCAGCCTGTTATGAGGGTCTGAAAATGAAGATAATTACAATTAGCCAAATGAATGAAAATAAAAGGTGCATTTGGAGCACACTGTTTGTACTCTTCTTTTAGTTAAGAAGATTATGCAGTTTATCATGTAAGTGCAATGGGTTAAATGTTTGGCCCACATCTTGGCAACTTCAGTCATACTGCCATGCCCTCTGTCCTTACCCTGTTCATAGTGGAGAAATCTCTCTCACAGTTGACGCCTGACACTGGAATTACAAGTGCAATTGCTGCCAAACAGCTGAGTAATGGGTAGATCTGTCCCCATTCGTCACACTCACTGGCTAGCAGGGTCATTATTTCGGCTTGGTTCCGGTCCTAGGAAAATAATTTTAAAGAAAAGATAATTTACATTATTTAAATTAAACAAGGTGTGTTCGCAGGTTAAATTGAATAATTTTTAAGACTTTTAAAATATAAAGAAATTTGAGACTAGGATTTGGTTGATTTCTCTTTACAGGTAAGTATGACAAGTAAGTGTAAAGTGAGTTGGGTATATTTACAATAAGAAATTTCCCAACAGGTAAGTGTATTAGGTTCAGCATAAGTGATACGCATTAGGTAGATTTGGGGATTTGTAGGCTATCAAAACTTTTGATCCTTCTGCAGAAGAATGACTAATTCTGACAAAGATAAATGAATACATAAAATGAGATATAATGTTTGTTGAAGATCACATTGCAATATCTCAGTATCATTCACCCACCTTGAATGCACCTCCTCAACGCATGTGCTCCTTAAAGGACTGCCACTCCTGGAGTATCAAGGTCTCCTTCCCAGGGAGAAACCTTTTTGCCAGGGTCTGAAAGTGGGAGTTGTTCACCTAGTGCAGCTGCATGTGGTACCAAAACTCTGAAGGCCCCAATGATATTCAGATTCTGGAACCTGCTTTCTAGGTGGTGCATCAGGCCACTGATCTAAGGACTGGAAACCTAAAATAAGCAGAAAATACAAATAAAAAACCCAAACTCTTCAAACAGCAGAGAATCTTAAGCACTCTTCCAATTAAGTAAAATGCCTACAAATGGCATGTTCAAACAAACAAGTTTATAACCAGACTCTGATGAGAAACACTAGAGTTTGGCATTGTATTCACTACTCCCTTACGAAGGCATGCTGGTCGAATTCTGGTTTTACCATTTTAATTAAGGCATTTTAATTCATTGGAAGAGTGTCTTGGATTCTCCTTTGCTTTTTTTAAACTATGGAACTCCAAACCAAAGAGCACCTTCAATCTAAGACCCAACACACTTTTATATTCTAATCTGGGAACAACAACAACAAAAACATTTATCTCTCTCACAAATCTTGTCCACTGCTCCTCCCGTGGCAGGTCCTCAACACCCTGTCCTCTCTGGTTCCTCTCCTCCTCATGATGGATGGTGAAGGCTCCAAGTTCAATGGCATCATCAAGGTCTTGGTGGAGACGGGACAGGAAGGACCCAGGGAGTGGAGTCTCACCTGCATCCTTGATGTGCCTGAGGGTCTCAATCATGATGGGACCTAAAGTTAAAGAGATGTTAGTATTGGCATCAGATTGCTGTAAATATAAGCACTTACAGTATAATGTCTCAGTGGTAACAGCACAATCTCCAATGGTAACCAACAGTATCATAGAAAGACACAACATAAACACACTCTAAAATATTATAAATAGTGGTGCACTGGTCAGGAAATTTGAGGCTGAAGTGTCATTTGCCACACTTTTGCAAGTTATATTGTGCAGTTATATGTTTATGCCCCACACAGTAAAATTACAGTAACACATTACAAAAAAAAAAAAAGGTTCAATTTGTTAACATTATTTAACAACATTAATGTAGTTAATATGGACTAATGAACTTAATAAATTAATGTTAGTTACAACATATACTATTACATTTTTAAAATCAAAATTTGGTCGATCGGTGAACCCCTTATTATAAACTAATCATAACACACCTGCTGCTTGAAGTTACAGAAGTTGACATTTGGCTGTTGGAAGACTTTTGACAGCCGTTCAAGGTCTGGCAATATATCAGCCTGGATGTACACCGATGCCACAAACCTGTAGGTCGCACAAAAGGTGTACAGGCCCTTGCCGACCGGGCATCGTTTAAGCTCTGCCTCCTCTGGCAAGCACAGCTGTGAGATTTCTTTGGAGTATCTCAATGGCCAGGTGCTGAGATAGCCACCTTTTGTCTTTTACCTCCTGGAAATAATAAACCAGTGTAATGTTAGTATAGACTTGCTGTACTGGTTAGTACTGAGTAGATGGGAAATACCAACTGTGAATTATAGTAAATGTAATATACCTTCATCTTCAAGTCAGACAATCCCAGGGTGGTAGCTGCTGCCTTCAGTGCTGTAGTCCAGTTTGCACTGTGATGGAATTACAATTGTAGTTCCTGGTGGTGGTTCTGAAAGGTCACCATGTATTTCACATCATTTGATGCATCCTTGCAGACCAGGGCAAGGCGGTGGGCTGCACAAGCCACGGCATTGATCATGGGGAAGCTGTCGGTCAGCTGCTTAGCAACCCCATTTATACGCCCTGTGTTTATATGTCAAATAACACAAGACAAATTGCATAAACATTTCTTTCTTAAAAACCCACTAACATGGAATAGTAAAATGATCATACCCATCGTAAGTGCTGCCCCATCAGTGCCAAGCCCACAGAGTTTCTCTGTTGGCACCTGCTTGTTCTGCAGGACAGCTTTCACAGTAGTGACAATGGTATCAGCCTTGCCATCACTGACTGTCACGATGTTAAAGATACCTTTAACCAGGTATCTGAATGAAACAAAAACAGCATTAAGTATAGCATGATAAGGGGTTTACTAAAGATAATTAAAAAAGGAGGAGCTACAGGGGGAAAACAGGAATCTTGATTAAAATTACAAAAGTATTCCTGATAAAGCAGGAAAAATCGCATCCCTGATCATGTTATTTATGCCTTTACTAGCTTCTATTACTCCAACTACAGTAGAACCTCAGAGATACGAAAAGTCCAGTCTTTCGAACAGGGTATGAATCCAGAAGTATGCATAATTCACACAGAATTTCACACAAAATTCAGTAAACTTTGCCTCTTATAGAGCGGACCACATGGCGAGCGGTGTCCGCCAATTACAGCTTCATGATCCACAGTGATGATAGGCTTGTGGCATTCATGACAGAGTATCCTGCATAAAAAAATAAAACATTAAGTGACGACTAATTCTAGCCTCCCTGAACACTACCCATTCAACCACATCTGAAACTTTTGGGATTGTGATTTGAATAGGCTGATGATGTAACTGGAGTAAGGCTTAGAAATTACGTGATGCAATTGATTTGTGTCATTTAATGCTCTGTTGGTGTTGCTCAGTATTTATATGGTGCTCCAGTTAATCCTTTCTGTAATGGACAGCCTCAACCTCCACAAAGGGTCTCATTTTAGGACCATTTTTTACAGGAGGCCTGTGCTGCCTGCAAGCACAACAAAACATCCATAAAAAATACAACAACATTCCATAAAGTTTGCTAACCACTGCAATAATTGTATTCATAATGGGTCATTCTTTGTAAATTAGGACCCTGTTTCTGACTTGACCTCTCAGATTTTTCAAATTTTTTACATCCATAATCTACCCTACATTATTAATAATTCAAATTAAGAATGACCTCAGAACTGCTTTTTTATTTTGCTTAATTTTTCATATACACATTTATACAGTCTGATGTACACACATTTGAAAGATCTGAGAGGTTGGAAAAAGGGCCCAAATTCACATGTACAGTTGAAATCAGCAGTTTACATACACCTAAGCCAAATACATTTAAACTCACAGTTTTTCACAATTCCTGACATTTAATCGTAGAAAACATTCCCTATCTTAGGTCAGTTAGGATCACTATTTTAAGAATGTGAAATGTCAGAATAATAGAAGAGAGAATGATTTATTTAAGCTTTTCTTTCATCACATTTCCAGTAGGTCAGAAGTTTACATGCACTTTGATAGTATTTAGTAGCATTGTCTTTAAATTATTTAACTTGGGTCAAATGTTTTGGGTAGCCTTAAGCAAGCTTCTCACAATAAGTTGCTTGAATTTTGGCCCATTCCTCCAGACAGAACTGGTGTATCGGAGCCCGGTTTGCAGGCCTCCTTGCTTGCACATGCTTTTTCAGTTCTGACCACAAATTTTTTATCGGATTGAGGTCAGGGCTTTGTGATGGCCACTCCACTGCCTTGACTTTGTTGTCCTTAAGCCATTTTTCCACAACTTTGGAGCTATGCTTGGGGTCATTGTCCATTTGGAAGACCCATTTGCGACCAATCTTTAACTTCACGGCTGATGTGTTGAGATGTTGCTTCAATATATCCACATAATTTTCCTTCCTCATGATGCCATCTATTTTGTGAAATGCAGCAGTCCCTCCTGCAGCAAAGCACTCCCACAACATGATGCTGCTATCCCCATAATTCACAATTGGGATGGTGTTCTTCGGCTTGCAAGCCTCACCCTTTTTCCTCCAGATATGTGGTCATTATAGCCAAACAGTTAAAGTTTTGTTTCATCAGACCAGAGGACATTTCTCCAAAAAGTAAGATCTTTGTCCCCATGTGCACTTGCAAACTGTAGTCTGGCTTTTTTATGGCAGTTTTGGAGCAGTGGCTTCTTCCTTGCTGAGCAGCCTTTCAGGTTATGTCAATATAGGACTTGTTTTACTGTGGATATAGATACCTGTCAACCTGTTTCCTCCAAAGGTCCTTTGCTGTTGTTCTGGGATTGATTTGCACTTTTCACACCAAACTACATTCATCTGTAGGAGACAGAATACATCTCCTTCCTGAGGGGTATGATGGCTGTGTGGTTCCATGGTGTTTATACTTGCGTACTATTGTTGGTACAGATGAATGTGGTACCTTCAGGCATTTGGAAATTGCTCCCAAGGATGAACCAAAATTGTGGAGGCCCACAATTTTTTTTCTGAGGTCTTGGCTGATTTTCCCTTGATGTCAAGCAAAGAGGCACTGAGTTTGAAGGTAGGCCTTAAAATACATCCACAGGTACACCTCCAATTCAGTACACCTCCTATCAGAAGCTAATTGGCTAATTGTCTAAAGGCTTGACATCATTTTCTGGAATTTTCCAAGCTGCTTAAAGGCACAGTTATCTTAGTATATGTAAACTAATGACCCTCTGGAATTGTGATTATAGTCAATTAAAAGTGAAACAATCTGTCTGTAAACAATTGTTGAGAAAATTATTCATGTCATGCACAAAAGTAAATGACTTGACAAAACTATAGTTTGCTAATAGTAAATCTGTGGATTTGTTAAAAAATGAGTTTTAATGATTTCAACCTAAGTGTATGTAAACCTCTGACTTCAACTGTAATGCCCTTCTACCAAATGCAAATATGAAACTTACCATGTGAAGAAACATAAAGCCAGTGTTTAAACTGGGGCAATTGCAGCCATTCAGGATTCCACCCTGATTTCCGAAAATAATACACCAAACATACACCAACAACTACTGAAACTACAAAAGTCTTAAAATGTCTTAAATTCAAAATTAAGGTCATAAAATGTCTTAAATGATACAACAAAAGTCTTAATTTTTATTTAAAGAGATTTGTTTAAGGTTTTTAATTACATTTGGACACTTGTAGCCTCTGTCTGGTCCTCCCCATCACAGGAAGGAAAGACTAAACATTTAATATAGGCAACCAATTAAAAAAACTATTGGCAGATTAACTGGCTTTCTTTCAACACATTATCGAATCAGCGCAATTCAATATCGGTTGACCTCTAATTTGAATTTATTAATATAATGGTACAAAAAAAAGTTTAAAAGTATTTTAAACTTGCTTATAGCCTACCCTGTTTTACTGATAAGTAATGTTAAGGCCATGTTGAATGTGTGCCCTTGCCTGTTTAAGAGTCTGTGATACATGATTTGTTTTGAGATTGTGTTGGTTTGTTTTGGTATGGGGATACAGTATTAATTTTATTTGTTCAGGTCTTAGAAAAAGGGCATAAAAAGTCTTCAATTTGATTTTAGAATCTCTGCAGCAACCCTGGTAGTGTTACTTCAACTTGATTAGTTAACATTGCAAGCAGCTTAACGTTACATGATGAGCCAACTTGCTCCTCGGAAGCTGAAAATAGTTTCGTTTCGAACATCTTTCATTTGTGGATTTATCATTGAACTCATTGGGATTACTCATTGTTGCCTAAACAGCGCCACGACTTTGCATGATGGACTAAGGCCTATCGTTTACGGACTTTAAGCGCAACAAATGCAGGCGTACAGGTTTCTTATTCTTTATTTTCATATAACCATTCGTGTTATACCACTGTTTGGTTTTTGTTTTGTTTTGTTTAATTACATTGAATTAACTGCGTTTCATGAACTTTGTTGTTGGTGGGGAAAATTGAATGTTTATGTTGAGCACTGTATATATATTGCACCGTATGCTTTCTTCTAATAATAACTCTGTTAAAGAAAAAGTTTGGACATGTCCCACTCAGATTATCATGCGGTCTGACAAATAGGACGAGTGTTACATAAAATAGTGCCCAAACAGGGACCGTTTCAGGTTGTTTGATTTGCCAGTATTATCATATTGGTGTTGTTGTGTATATATACTTCATCTGTGCTTTATCTAAGAAAGTTTCATTTCATTTCGTTCATACCCCTGCATATTGAGTTTATTCACTGTGTTTAGAATACAAATCTGTGCCAAAGTCAATACCACCCCATATTGTTACAAAATGGCAGCTGATCCTGCCGAGTACATGAGTTCCCAGTAGAGCCAAACTTTAGCGCTGCATTCACTGTTCACCGTGAGCCTATACAAGACCTGATTTAATCAATCGGTAGCCTATACTTGGGATCAGAAATAGAGGTTGACGAAGTTGAAGGGGCTGATGATTTTGCTTGGTTGCCACCTCTGCCACCTCGAGAAGAGGATGGAGAAGCTAATGAGGCTAATAAGTTTGTTTTACTGCCACCACCACCTCCACCTGAAGAGGAAGACGAAAGTCTGATCTCCATGATCATTGCAGCTAAAGTCAACCATATTGAAACTAAGGATGTTGAGCAAAATTTTAATTCATGCCTTAGAGTTTGAAAACCACATTCTGGATAGTTTGACCACCCATCACAGTCGAATGTACACTTTAGAGGCTTGAGTTAATGATTGTGAAAGATCTCTAAGACAGCTAGAGGAAAAGATTCTCGCTGAGTCTAAGAGAGAATGTCAGCACGTTAAAGTATTAGAGGAGAACATGCAAGATCTAGGACATGTTGTTATGGATTGTCTGAAGCTGAGGGATGAGCAATTAAAGGCGATGATTCATTCCATGCCCAGTGACGTTTCTACCCCAGCTTTAACCTCAACTCATCTTATAAGCAATAATTCTCGACCAGTTCATTTTTAAGTTCCCATCAAACTTGAATTCCCCGAATTTAGCAGTCTTGAGGGAGAAGATCCCATAGCCTACTCGGAGAAGTGCGAAGAGTACCTCGCCATTCAGCCTTTAAGTAGCGCAGAGATCTTATCCATGTTACCATTGGTACTTTCCCATACTGCTAAAGACTGGTGGATTGCAGAGAAAGCATGAGTTAAGACCTGGGCCCAGTTCAAATCTGTCTGTCTTCAGTCATTTCTTCCTGATGATCATGAGGTGGAGGCTGAGAGAAGGATTATGGAATGGAAACGGATGGATGAGAGTATTCGTACTTTTGTTGACCAGTACATGCTTACGGCTGAAACCATCCATGGCTGAGCGTGATATTCTTCAAGCTACTCTGCGTAATTGTATCCCTCGTATAGCCAGCATACTGAGAGGCACAGTGTCCACAGTGGATGAGCTGGTTCGAGTGGGAGCACTGGTAGAGAGAGACAAAAGTGAGGAGAGAGCTTTCTGGAGACAGAGACAGGCAGAGCATGCAGCAAGAACTGGAGGAGCTGGAAAACCAGGCCGAGGACGTCCAGGTAGTCAAAACATTACAGTGTATGCAGAAACCTGTGAACGCCCCATAACCCCTCTAATTTTACCTCTAGTCATTCATCACCACCAATTTCAAGCCATAATAGACACTGGTAGCACCTATTCCCTGATGCAAGAAACTCTCTGGGACAACGTCAGGCAAGAAAGAGAGACTTGGCAGTCCAATAGAGGTCGGACATTTTTCCTAGCTAATGGCTATATTCAACATTCCTTGGGAAAAGTATCTTTGCAGTGTTCTGTGCATGACCATGTCTACCCCCTCAGAGCTTATGTGAGGAGAGATTGTGACTTAACCTTTCCTCTCCTTCTGCAGCTGAAGTTCTTGAACACTTCTGGTATGAAGTTGGACTTCGCTATTGAAGATGAGATCTGTCATTATCCTACCTCTTCCCGTTTTAGAACTGCTGACACCAGATTGCATTTAGCATTACCACCTATCCAGATAAACGAATCCACAAGAACCACAATAAAGTGCGCTCAGCAGATGCCTCACGCACACAGAAAAGACAACTAGAAAGTTTACTTCTTGACTGGTCAAGAGTATGACTCACTAGGACGCACTTCCATCAAACATTGCATTATCGCAAGTGATGAGATACATGTGAGGAAAAGGGCGTACCCAACACCTGTGGACAAACAAAAATTAATTGATGACAAAGTAGCCAAAATGCATGTCGAGCATTATTCGTCCTTCTACATCTCCATGGGTCGTTCCAATAGTTCTTGTACCAAAGAAGGATGGGAGTACATGCTTCTGTGTTGACTACAGAGCCCTGAATGCCAAAACCCCGCTTGACGGTTTCGCAAACCACAAGTCCAAGACATACTTGCTTCACTCTACGGAGCTATGGTATTCAGCACTGTGGACTTGAAGAGTGGATACTGGCAAATATGCATGGAAGAGGACAATATTTCTAAAACTGCTTTTGTCACCAGGAATTCCCAATATGAGTTTGTACGCCTTTCATTTGGGCTAAAAAACACAACAGCCACGTTCCAGCGCATGATGAACACCATCTTGCGAAGCATCATTGGCAAATTCTGCTTCGTCTACATAGACGACATAGTGGTCTACTCAGCCAACTTTCACAGTCATTATGGTCATCTCAAACAGCTATTCGCTGTTCAGCTATTCTCTGAATGTGCATCCCGTTACATGATTTAAAGAAGAAACATGTTACGTGGGAGTGGACTCCGGAATGCTAGCATGCCTTTTGAAGGTTTGAAAGAAGCTCTTCAAAAAGCTCCCATTCTGAGACCTCTTGACTTCAGTCATTCTTTCAAAGTTCAAACAGATGCCAGCGATATTGGCTTAGGAGCTGTACTCACCCAAGATTCAGAGCAAGGAGAGAATGTAGTGGCTTATGCATCAAGACTACTACAAGGCGCTGAAAAAGCTTATTCCACATCTGAGTAGGAGTGCTTAGCTGTTGTGTGGGCAGTGGAAAAATGGAGAGAGTACTTAGCCAGCATTTCGAGGTGCTAACTGACCATTCTGCCCTTACCCTGCGCTTTCAACCACCCAAGACCTTCATGTCTTATGAGATGGGATATCAGGTTGCAGAGCTTTGATTTCACTGTAAGGTCTTGAAAGGGCCAGTGTAATTTAGTTCCTGACACTTTGTTTCGAGGGATTGGTGAAGAAATTCCCGGGACCATAGGCCTCTTGCAAGAAGTCGACGTACCATGCAATCTACCCGTAAGCTGGGAGGACATAGCCCATGGACAGGAGGAGGATAAAGATCTTCAGCCTCTGTGGGAAGAAGCAAAGGTCAGTAACGCAAACCCAAACTGTGCACATTACGTCATTCAAAATGATTACCTGTTTAGAAGTACCATCGACAAGGATTGAGGTCAAAATCAACAAGTAGTCATACCTACACATCACCTACACAATAGCAGTGCCTGCTATTTGCTCACGCTAACCTTTTAAGTGGTCACTTGGGATGCATGAAGACTTTGTGATGGTTGCTTGAGGTAGCATTCTAGCCCGAGATCCAAAAGGATGTCTGCAAAGCCTGTAAAGAATGTCTAACGTGTCAACAGTAAAAGCTGCGGATCACAAAACTTGCAGGCAGAATCCAATCCAATCCACTCCAGTGGTCGAACCAGGGTTTATGCTGGGGATCAATCTAATGGAACCATTTCCCAAAAGAGGTCGGATAAACGAGTACCTGCTGGTTGTAGTAGACTACTGCAGCAAATGTGTGGAGTTGTTCGCCATACAATCTGCGAAGACCCCCTTGATCACCAACATCTTGATCAAGGACATCTTTACAAGGTGGGGAACTCCAGTTTACCTGGTATTGGACCACGGACCCCAGTTTACCTCCCAACTGCTGAATGACACCTGTAAGCAATGGGGAGTAGTACAGAAGCTGACCACAGCATACCATCCCCGGACTAACTTGACGGAGCGAGTCAACAGAACGCTCAAGACCATGATTGTGTCATACATATGAGAGAACCACCGCCAGTGGGACAGATGGATTCCTGAGTTCCGGTATGCCATCAACTCAGCGTGGCAGGAGAGAAGACCACACGCCAGCTGAGAACGCCCTGGGTTGTAAGTTAAAATGTCCACTTGAGCACTTAGCCCACAAGTCTCCAGAACCTAACCAAGCTGCCTACAGTGTTATTGAAAGGCAGAAAGATCTGTTGGAGAGAGTCAGAGAGAATGTGAGCAGAGCCCAAGAAAGACAGGCCAATTACTGTAATCTCAGGCGAAGCCAGTCCAGTACTAACAAGGAGACCTGGTCTGGGTACTCGCTCATCCTGTTTCGTGTAGGTGACGCATTCATGGCCAAATTAGCTGACAAATGGCAAGGCCCTGCTGAAATTGTCACAAATCAATAAGGTAAATTACAAAGTAAAGATGGTAAATAGTCCCGACTGTATTGATGTTACAACATTGTCAGAGCCTCTGATAATAACGTTAACATTAGATAATTAGCTAACGTTAGCTAGCTAGATATAACGTTACATACATTATACATTAATGTTACATGATGAGCCAACTTGCTCCTCAGATGCTGAAAAAAGTTACATGGTCAGAGCCACTGGTAATAACATTAACATTAGATAATTAGCTAGCGTTAGCGATCTAGATATAAATTGGACTCAATTGGACTCGAGATGGCGCCGAGTATGGCTGCTGTGTTGCGAGCTCCGACACAACACTGCAGTTTTTTGTTTGTTTTGTTTACAATTCTTATGTTTTCTGTCTTGGATGTCTGTCGTAGACAATAAGGCAGACAACAAACACTTTTGGACATTGGTTCTGCAACTGCATACCGTAAACCGGACTTCAAATTCCTCAACGCCAACCCGCTGTTTACAAACACGGCAGCGGAGCCTTTTGTCTGGGCAGCCTGGCCACGGAAACGCAGAAGGAAAAGGGGAAGGAGAGCCAGCGTTCTCATCAGAGTAAGACATCGCGCAAATCGATCCCCGCTACCCAGTATTCTACAAATATTCAGTCTCTTGACAACAAGCTCTGCGAGCTGAGAGCGCGGATCTCTTTCCTACAAGAGACGAGGGACTGCTGCATTATCTGCCTTACAGAAACTTGGATGTCTGCTGAGATTCCAGATTCAGCCATCGAACCCGCAGGGTTCTCCGTGGAGAGCGAAAGACCTCAGGTAAAAGCAGAGGTGGTGGTGTATGTTTTATGATCAATAAATCCTGGTGTGATCAGAGGAACATACATTCTATCAAGTCTTTCTGCTCTCCTGATCTGGAATTTCTCATGCTTCTGTGTCGACCATTCTGGCTACCGAGGGAATACACAGCGGTCATTATCACAGCTTTGTACATCCCGTCACAAGCCGACACAGACCGGGCACTCAAGGAACTGTATGGGAGTATAAGTGAGCAGGAAATCACGCACCCTTAGGCCACGTTCATTGTGACCGGGGACTTTAACAAAGCCAATTTTAAATCAATAGCACCAAAATACCACCAACACATCAGTTTTAACACACGAGGGGACCGGGTTTTGGACCATTGCTACTCTCCCTTACGTGATGGCTACAAATCCCGCCCACCATTTGGCAAATCGGACCACTCTTCCATTCTGCTTCTGCCCGCTTACAGGCAGAAACTGAAACAGGAAGCATCCACCCTCAGAACGATCCAGTGCTGGTCGGACCAATCAGATTCCATGCTACAAGACTGTTTTTGATCGTATTTCATCAGAAAGTGCATAAAGGATGTTGTCCTGACCAAAACAATACGGATCTACCCCATCCAGAAGCCATGGATAAATAGCGATGTTCGCGCAGCACTTGATTTAATTCCGGGAATGCGGAGGAGCATAAACAAGCCAGTTATGCACTCCGCAAAACTATCAGAGCAGCCAAACGCCAGTACAGGGACAAGATTGAAGGACGGTTTAACACCACCAACTCTAGAAGCATGTGGCAGGGAATTAACGTCACAGACTTAAAAACTAAGGGAATAAAAACTCTGCCGTGAACACCTGCCTCTCTCCCGGATGAGCTGAATACTTTTTATGCTCGTTTCGAGGGAAATAACACTGCCCTCGCGTAGAGAGCTCTCGCGGCCGAAGCTACGGAGGTTAGTTCACTCTCCGTCTCTGTAGCGGATGTAACCCGAACCTTCCGATGGGTGAATATCCGTAAAGCTGCGGGTCCAGACGGCATTCCGGGCCGTGTCATCAGAGCGTGCGCGAACCAACTGGCTGGTGTTTTTACGGATATTTTCAACCTTTCCCTCTCCTTGTCTGTGGTCCCCACATGCTTTAAAACATCCACCATTGTGCCTGTACCAAAGCAATCCAAAATCACTTGCTTAAATGACTGCCGTCCTGTTGCTCTGACCCCCATCATCAGCAAATGCTTTGAGAGACTAATCAGAGATTACATCTGCTCTGTGCTGCCTCCATCACTGGACCCATTGCAGTTTGCTTACCGCAACAACCGCTCCACTGATGATGCCATTGCATCTACAATACACACTGCTCTCTCCCACCTGGAAAAAAGAACACTTATGTGAGAATGCTGTTTGTAGACTACAGCTCAGCATTCAACACCATAGTGTCCACCAAGCTTGATGTGAAACTTCGGGCTCTGGGTTTAAACAGCTCGCTGTGCAGCTGGATCCTGGACTTCCTGTCAAGCAGACGCCAGGTGGTTAGAATGGGCAGCAACATCTCAACACTGACCCTCAACACTGGAGTCCCACAGGGCTGTGTTCTCAGCCCACTCCTGTATTCCCTGTACACACATGACTGTGTGGCAACACATAGCTCCAATGCCATCATTAAGTTTGCTGATGATACAACGGTGGTAGGTCTGATCACTGACAATGATGAAACGGCCTACAGAGAGGAGGTGCACACTCTGACACGCTGGTGTCAGGAGCACAACTTCTCCTTCAATGTCAGCAAGACAAAGGAGCTTGTGGTGGACTTCAGGAGAAAAGACAGAGAACACAAGTCCCGTCACCATCAATGGAGCGAGAGTGGAGAGAGTCAGCAGCTTCAAGTTCCTCGGTGTCCACATCACTGAGGAACTCAAATGGTCCATCCACACTGAGGCCGTTGTGAAGAAGGCTCATCAGTGCCTCTTCTTCCTGAGATGGCTGAGGAAGTTTGGAATGAACCGCCACATCCTCACACGGTTCTGCACCAGCACTGTAGAGAGCATCCTGACTGGCTGCATCACTTCCTGGTACGGCAGTAGCAATGCTCATTGGTTGAAGCACATTTTTTTCTGTTCTGTGGGTTATTAAGGATGTTATAGTTACATAAATGTTGGATAGTGGTCTATATAATTTAGCCTTGGGTACACAATTTATCTTCATGTCAATATGTCACACTTTAATATAAACTCAGCAAAAAAAAGAAACGTCCCTTTTTCAGGACACTATTTTAAAGATAATTTTGTAAAAAATCCAATTAACTTCACAGATCTTTATTTTAAAGGGTTTAAACAAAGTTTTTCATGCTTGTTCAATGAACCATAAACAATTAATGAGCATGCACCTGTGGAGCGGTTGTTAAGACACTAACAGCTTAGGCAATTAAGGTCACAGTTATAAAAACTTAGGACAGTAAAGAGACCTTTCTACTGACTCTGAAAAATACCAAAAGAAAGATGCCCAGGGTACCTGCTCATCTGCGTGAATGTGCCTTAGGCATGCTGCATGAAGGTATGAGGACTGCAGATGTGGCCAGGGCAATAAATTGCAATGTCTGTACTGTGAGACGCCTAAGACAGCGCTACAGGGAGACAGGAAGGACAGCTGATTGTCCTCGCAGTGGCAGACCACGTTTAACAACACCTGCACAGGATTGGTACATCCGAATATCACACCTGAGGGACAGGTACAGGATGGCAACAACAACTGCCCGAGTTACACCAGGAACGCACAATCCCTCCATCAGTGCTCAGACTGTCCGCAATAGGCTGAGAGAGGCTGGACTGAGGGCTTGTAGGCCTGTTGTAAGGCAGGTCCTTACCAGACATCACCGGCAACAACGTCGCCTATGGGCACAAACCCACCTTCGCTGGACCAGACAGGACTGGAAAAAAGTGCTGTTCACAGATGAGTCGTGATATTGTCTCACTAGGGGTGATGGTTGGACTCGTGTTTATAGTCGAAGGAATGAGCGTTACACCGAGGCCTGTACTCTCGAGCGGGATCGATTTGGAGGTGGAGGGTCCATCATGGTCTGGGGCAGTGTGTCACAGCATCATCGGACTGAGCTTTTTGTCATTGCAGGCAATCTCAACTCTGTGCGGTACAGTGAAGACTTCCTCTTCCCTCATGTGGTACCCTTCCTCCAGGCTGATCCTGAAATGACCCTCCAGCATGACAATGCCACCAGCCATACTGCTCGTTCTGTGCATGATTTCCTGCAAGACAGGAATGTCAGTGTTCTGTCATGGCCAGCGAAGAGCCCGGACCTCAATCCCATTGAGCACATCTGGGACCTGTTGGATCGGAGGGTGTGGGCTAGGACCATTCCCCCCAGAAATGTCCGGGAACTTGCAAGTGCCTTGGTGGAATAGTGGGGTAACATCTCACAGCAAGAACTGGCAAATCTGTTGCAGTCCATGAGGACGAGATGCACTGCAGTACTTAATACAGCTGGTGGCCACACCAGATACTGACTGTTATTTTTTATTTTATATAGTGTTCCTTCAAGAAACGCACCTTTCTTCACAGGAAGCTGAAAAACTTGGCAGGGCATGGGGTGGGCATGTGTTTTGTAGTGCTGGTGCAAGTAAGAGCAGGGGAGTCATCACATTGATAAGTAAACATTTATAATTTAAATGTCTCAAACAGATCAAAGATCATTTAAGAAGAGTCATTATTGTTTTGGCTGAAATACAGGGGCAAAATCGTATTTTTTATAGATCTTGAGGGAAAGTTACAAGCCGCTGAGATCTTCTATGATATGATGGAGACTTCAGTCTTTTAATGGATCTGTTCCTTGATCATAGTGATGCAAAGGTATGTAGACCCTGTAGAGCAACATTGACACTACAGAGAATGTGTAAAAATCTTGGTCTTAGACATTTGGAGACTTCTGAACCCATCTGGGAGGGTGTACACCTTTTTTTCATCAGTTCATAAGATTTACTGTAGAATTAAAGATTTTCCCTTTTTTAACTGTTGCCTTCTGTCCGGCACTACAGAACACTCAGCGCCAGGACATCCAGGCACTAATGTTGTCACGATACCGTAATCATATCTTATGTTACTATACCAGCTAAAGTATAATGATACCAAGTAGTACGATACCACAAGATAGTGTGTTGATTCTTAACACAGCTTGTCATAGTGGTTCTTAGAAACTAGCCATTCCACTTATTGCTCTGGAAGTGGTGAAAACTGATGGATAAAATGGCAGAAGGCTCAAATGGACTAACTTGTTATTTGATACATTCTTAGTTTGATGTGGGAAAAAAAAAAAAAAAACCTTTGCTGCATCAAAACAGCCAGTTCAAACGGCATTAAACTTTTATTCCATTATTTCTGTGATTATTTGAATGTTGGTAACATAAAAATAAAGATATTGTAACGTTGACAAGACTGTTTTGAGCAGCTGTTTCATTATTACAACCACTTCAGCTTCAGCCCCTCTATCCTGGTAAACAGCAGCTCGAATGCATATTACACACACACCGGATAGATCGCACACCTCAGGGGCGTGATCAAACCTATCTGTGTTGCTTTTCCCAAACGCATCGCAAGCTTAAGTTGATGGTAGATATCATTGGCGCCAATCATATGTGCGAAGTTACTGTCAACATGCATTTGTAATTGGAAAAAAATAAACGAGTGCAACATTCGATATTTCAGAGAAACTGTAAATCTGTAAATATTAAGAAAGCATCTAGGTTCAATGAAGTGGCACTAACCCATGTGTATTCTGCAGAAACCATGGGATGTGTCCGAAGGTGTTTAATAAGGTTGCTGGTGTTTCCCCCTTTGGCTTGAAATCTTAGACATTCACGGCAGATGGGTTTTCCTGGTCTCATCAGGCAAAACCCAAAATAATTCCAAATCTCGCTACGTGAATTGTGTTTTTTAAAAAGCTTGTCACTCTCCAAAGTTTTATTTAAATCCATATTATCCATAAGGAGACACGACCGCCAAATGAACACACTGGGATTCAGACATGTGTGTTTGAAGCATGGGAAAACCACACATTGAAAAATAAACAATACCATAAAAGGGGAAAATTCAAAACATAATTTTGCACTCTTAAAAGGCACTGCATGAAGGGGATGCAACTCGAAAAGACTGCTTTAAAGGTCTGATTCAAATGAAAGTTTTAGTGAAAATAATTTTCTACCGCACATACAACAACATACGGTACTACCATAGTAACGGTACTACCGTTTAAAAAAATACTGTGGCACTGCCAGTATTTTGAAGCTTTAGTATCGTGAAACTGCCATAGCACTGGTATACCTTGCAACCCTACCAGGCACAAGAACAGTTTTTACCCTCAGGCCATTTACCACATGAACAATTAAACTGCCCTCAGGACTCCCCATAGTGCAATAATGTAAATAAATATCTCATGTACGTATGTAAATTCACTCATATTTAATTAAATAACTGTACATACCCCATACCTTGCACAAATATTACCACTTGAGCATGTACATACGCCATTCTGTTATGTCCTATTTTTTATGTCTATTTATACTCTTACCTTGTTTTATATTTTGTGTCTCACTGTAATGTTCTGTGTGCACTTTTCTTATCACCAAAAACTTTCTTGTGTACATGAGCACACTTGGCAATAAAGCTCATGATTAATAATCCCTTCTACATGACCCAAGCATTTGTTAAAGATAGAATGTTAACGATAGAAGTTAATGCTTATGCAGAAACCAATTGGTCCTCAGTGTCCTCTGTGGGCGTGGCATGAGAGGCACTTAAGGCAGTTCTTAGGGGGTGGATCATACAATATGCCTCGTTCATTAAATAGATCAAAGGAATCACAGGAATTCATAGAATTGGAAAAGAGTATTAAAAGTGCTGAAACAGAGCTGAAGCGCCGAATGTCATCCAATGGTCTTAGAGAGTTGATTCAGCTAAAATATAGATACAATACTATTTTGTCACAGAAAGTAGAGTTTTGGTTATTCAGGGAGATGGACATACTTTGAGTTGGGAGACAAGGCAGGGAAACCCTTGCCAGATACATAAAATAGTTTTTTTTCCACCATTCCTTCAGTTAAGTCTTCTGGAGGCAATATATTTACCTCTGCCACAGATATTAATAAAGCCTTTAAAGAATTCCATTTAGATCTTTATAGTTCCACGTCTTCCGATAAGGACATTAGCAACTTCGTAGAGCCATTAGAACTTTCTAAACTGACGAATGATCAAAAAGACTTTCTTGACTCAGATATTACTTAAGAGGAGCTTGTTCAAGTAATTAAAGCCTTGCCAACAGGTAAGACACTGGGGCAGATGGTTTTGCAGCAAAAATGTTTAGATCATATGTCACAGAACTGGCTCCACTTATGTTAGAAGTTTATTCGGAGTCATTAAAGAAAGGTGAACTACCGCCAACTATGGCACAAGTCCTGATCAGTCTCATTCTTAAACATAAAAACCCAAATGAATGTAAAAGTTATCATCCAGTTTCCCTGATCCAGTTAGATGTAAAATTATCTAATATTCTGGCTAATCGATTAAGCAGTGTAATTACATCAATTATACATACAGATCAAGTGGGGTTTATATGTGGTTGTAGTTCTTCTGATATTATTAAACGTTTTATAAATATTATGTGGTCAGTAGCGAATGATCAGACCCCAATCGCTGCAATCTCACTTGAAGGCCGAGAAGACATTTGATAGGGTGGAATGGGACTATCTTTTTAAGACTTTGGAAATTTACGGGTTTGGGAACACTTTTATTGGGTGGATTAAGTTACTTTATAAACAACCGGTAGCAGCAGTGCAAACTAATGGATTGATTCATCTCATTTTTCTATTTTTCTCTTGGTAGGGGAACCCGGCAAGGCTGTCCTCTCTCCCCTTTTTTGTTCTGTCTTGCCCTGGAACCATTAGCAGCAGCAATAAGAGGGTGATTTTCCTGGCATTGTAGCAGGAGGTGTGGTGCATAAACTTGTACTCTACGCAGATGATATTATTATTTGTCTCCGACCCTAAAAGATCTATGCCTAGCCTCCACAGAATTATTCATTCATTCTTCAAATTTTCATGATACAGGGTGAATTGGTCTAAATTGGAAGCTCTTGCTCTGACAGCATATTGCCCTGTCACTGCTTTCTAACCTGGCGCCTTTCAATGGCCCAAGCAAGGCATTAGGTATTTAGGCATTTTATTTCCAGCAAATTTGATACATTTAGGGCGTTTTCACCCCTGGCTTGTTTGGAGCATTTGTTTCGGAACCTGCCGCATTTTCTCTCTTGATTCGGTTTGTTTAGGCATATATGAACACTGCAATCGCACTCGGATCCGTACCAAAACAATCGGTCTGAGACCGCCTGAACAAGATGGTCTCGGACTGATTGCAAACGAACTCTGAAGCGGTTTGCTTGTGGTGAGAATGCAAACAACCCAATGGACCAAGGAACCAACCTGCATGATGGGAACAGTGTTGCCCGATGGGAACTGCATTACGTCAAAAGCAGCAGTGTTTGTTTAATATGGAGACAAGATGAAGTAAAATGCCTAATTGAAATTTGGTCAGATGAAAATATATCAGAACAGCTTTTGAAAACACATAAAAATACTGAGGTTTATAAGGTTTTTAGTGAGCATCTTCAGGATATGGGCTTTAATCGCTCCATTTCAATCTGCATTGTAGTAGTCCTACTGTGTGTTCAGCATAAAAGTAGAAATGTCAAAAGAAAAGCAAAATATCTGACAATACTGATCCCACTCTCACTGAGCCAGAGATGTCTGATGCTGCACAGAGCACAGACAGCAGCTATGAAGAACCTTGAGGAAGGCGTCTGGCCTTTCCTGGAGCTCTCGGGAAAATAAATCAAAATCCTCTGTGCTTGATCATGAGCTCCGGGCTTATATGGCTGAGCATAGAAGGCAGTTGGAGGCATTGAACAGAGCTGAGGAAAACCACCTGACTCAAGACACTGCTGTCTTTGAGAGAATGCTAAAGGCACAACAGGAGGCTAAAGGCACAACACTGGAGTGGTGGTGGGGTAGTGGGCTAAAGCACATAACTGATAATCAGAAGGTTGCTGGTTCAGTTGCCACAGCCATCACCATTATGTCCTTGAGCAAGGCACTTAACTCCAGGTTGCTCCAGGGGGATTGTCCCTGTAATAAGTGCACTGTAAGTCGCTTTGGATCAAAGCGTCTGCCAAATGCATAAATGTAAAATGTAAATGTAAAGGAGGCTGAGGAGAGTAGGTTCCAGGCAATGCAAGCACAGCAACAGGCCAACTACCAGATGCTTCTGCAAGTAATGGGCAATTTTACAAGTGCTCTGCATCCAGGACAGTCACCATCCTCAGCACCACGGCCCTGGATTCCTCCACATCCACCAACGTCAACCTCCAGTGCTTGGTCAATTTCACAATCATCTCAGCCACCCACTCTGCCCATTCCAGGTGTTCCCCAGCCAATGGTGCCCGTGCCTCCAAATCAGCACCTGTCACAGTCTCCATCATCTGAGAGTAGACAACTCACTGTATCTTCCCTGCTGCATGATGTGCACAAGAGTCAACAGTACTACAACCTGTAACATGAACCATCAGTCCATTTAAAAAATAAATAAATAAATAAATAAAAAAAAAAAGAAGGCTTGGTTGATTGTGCCTATTGTTTAATACATTGTTAATTTGTTAATTGTTTTGAAATGTTCATTCAGATATTTTCTATATAAAGCACATTAAGAATAAAGAAATGACTTTCTTCAAAGGGACATGTTATTTGTTAAAGTTGTTAAAACAATGTTTGCTACCTCTTTTTTTTTATATTAGATGGTCTTTGTTGATCTGTGTGTTTTTGAAGGCTGAAACTGCCTTTTGTTTTGCCTTTTTCTTTGCATTTCATGCCATTGATCAGAAACACTGTTGATACTGCTAAATAAATGTTAAGTTTTTTTTTATTTTGAGCAAACTCTATAGACAGGTAAACAATATTGAGTTAAGTACAGAGACATTTTTTTGTTTTGTTTGGCCTGTACAACTGTCAATAATAATAATAATTAAAAAAAATAAAATAAACTTTGTTGTTTTACATTTTTCATCACACTTGTATCACAGCTTTCCAGCCTTCAGAATATGGTAACCTCTAATCAAACCAACATCAAACATTTTTAACAAGTGAATTGATTAGTAAAAATAATTTTAAACATGAGCTAGGCATTGTAAATTCCAAAAAATTTATTTCTGAGATTTTGCATTTCAGGAAGCTTACAGAGGCCATGTTCATTATACACCTTGAAGGAGTCTGGGTGATCAGATGCACTCATTCAAATTCTTGAGAAATATCTGTACAGTGCATTTCTGATGTTACTGCCTTGGGCATACTCCTGGTCATGACATCCCTCATTCTCTTCCTGCTACTCCTTTCCAACTCCATCTTTCCTAAGGAATTCTTCATTTTGCACTTCACAGTAATTTGCAGCACACAACAAGCAGAGACTATGCGGCTTATTAGAGTAATGTGGGCCTCACATTGCTTTAGAAGACAACGCCAGCGTCCTTTGAGCCGCCCAAAGGCACGCTCTACAGTCATCCATGCTTAACTTAAGCGGTGGTTGAATTGAAGCTGTTCTGGCATTACTCCCCTTCCCTTAGGGTAAGGCTTCATCAGCCAGTGTAATAGGGGATAGGCAGAATCCCCTAAGAGAACAAGTGGCTCATCAACTACCTCAAATGTTTCAGTCCTGTTAGTAAAACTGTGGCTCTGCTCTCACACTCAAAGAGCAATGGGCATCATGAATTTTACCCCCTTGCCCAATGTTAATGTCCCAAAACTTCATCCTATTGTCAACTACTCCTTGCAAAACAATGGAGTAATTGCCCTTTCTATTATAATAATCTGTGGGTGTGTTGGTTGGAGCTTTGATATTTTTATGTGCCCCGTCAATAGCTCCTGCAACTTGAGGGAATCTCCACTTGTCACAAAAGCCTTGCACAATCATTCTGAACTCTGCTGAAGAGGGTGTCTTGAAGTATTGTGGCTTCATTATCACATTTATTGCAGTCACAACATCTTGAGTGATAATGCAGCATGTAGACAACCCAACGCCAAACAGGTGCGAGAGAGACCTATATTCAAGATTTGTTGCCAATCTACAAATACAGATTGCCACACAAACCTCAACAGGAACTGGTTTTCTGTATCTGGTAGTCTAACGAGTCAGCCAGGGCCGGAGGATGTCACATGGTTGCATGAGTGTGCCTCTTCGCATCCTGAAATTTTGCAGCCATTCACGATCCGTCCATGTATTATTGATGTATGTCCACCAGCCATGACTACATGGGTATGCCCATATGCTCCTTTAGCAATATATGTAGAGAAAATAAATGTCATCTTATTAATCTAAGTGAAAATTAATGACATTTTGTGGATGTCAGAATACTATAAAATAGGACAAAACTGAATAGAAAAAAATAATCAAAAAAACAGTTTAAGAAAACTTAATATAGCCAACTTTTAAGTAAATACTAAAAACGTATACAGTCCGAAAATGGGTATTGTGTAAAAAAAAAAAAAAAAAAAAAAAAACCTGCAATTTTCTTTACATTGTGGCTACATGCATGACATACGCACAGTTGAGGTATATCCATTCCACTTTCTCACACATACCCATAACATGCAATCAATTTACATGACCATAAATGTTTTAAGGCAACACGATGCAAAAGAGGGTTAAACATTTGTGAAATGCTGATAAGCTATAGTGATCAGATAAGTGATAGATATGCGAATAACTGTGAACATACCTGATAGATCATTGGTGACACATTCTGTGGGTGAGCACATCATGGCACCTCGCAGTGAAAGCGCGCCGCCTTTTCTGAAAATGTCGAAACAAGTGCATGGCAATATTGTTGTTCCGATGAAGCCTTGATTCCCGCTCAAACTGATCAATTAAAATAACGTGATTAGAAAAAAAAGCCACAGTAAGCCCGCAAAGCTGTTGTCCATCCATCTTGATGGATAACCGACTGGCCGCTATAAGCAGAACCCTAGAACATAAACAATGCACTTTGACCAATGAGGGGACAGTTTACTCAAACGTGACTTGCGTAAACACATTTTGGTCCGTTTGTAAATGTTGCCTTGTGAAAGCGATCCGAACCAAGGAGAAAATGCAACATTGTAACAATTTAGTCCCCGTTTCGGGACGAATCAAACGGTCTACAGGCCTGAAAGCGCCCTTAATTAGTTCATTTTAATCCATTAATGAAAAGGTTCTTGTGCAATGTGGATAGGTGGGCTTCACAACATCTGTTTATGGCAGGGAAGGTCAATGTTATAAAAATGAATTGTATCCCCAAATTTAATTATCTACTACAGTCTCTCCCTCTAAAAGTTCCCCTTTCTTATTTTAAACAATTTGATAGACTAAGTCTTTTATTTGGAATGGTAAATTACCTCTGTTGCATTTCAGTAAGTTACATAGACCAATTTACAAAGGACGCTTAGGCCTCCCCAAAATGTAGTTTTATTACTATGCTTTTAATCTCAGTCACCTGGCCCATTAGTCTCTTCTAGAACATTTGAAAATATAACAAAGCAATTTGGGATTTCTAGGTCTCAATTTTTCAGGTATTTACAGTTGCGCCATCTACTTTGTACTATTTTTGGTGGTAGTACACAGCCCCCTAAAGCTGCAGACACCCTCTGTATGGTGCTCACAGCCTTTGGAAAGGGTCATGAAGCGTCAGTCTATTATTCCTCGTTGATTCAGAGTCTTGGTGACAGGGTCTTAACTGCTCTTAAGAGGATATGGGAAAGAGATTTGAACTTATGTATTGGTTGATAGGGAGTGGGAAAGGATTTAAATTTTTTTTAATTATGTCTAGGGATGCAAGGGTATGCTTTATTCAGTTTAAGATTTTGCATAATTTCCACTGGACTCCCTCTAGATTGTTGAGGCTTGGTTTAAAAGACAAACCTACCTGCTGGCGATAGAAGTTGGAGGATGGAGACAATTCAAGAATTCTGGGTAAGAGTCCAGAATTTTAACTGTGAGGTTTTAAATTCTCAGATTTCATTCTACCCCAGACTATGTACACCGATCAGCCACAACATTAAAACCGCCTGCCTAATATTGTGTAGGTCCCCCTCATGCCACCAAAACAGCGCCAACCTGCATCTCAGAATAGCATTCTCACCACAATTGTACAGAGCAGTTATCTGAGTTACTGTAGACTTTGTCAGTTTAAATTCTCTGTTGACCTCTCTCATCAACAAGGCGTTTCTGTCAACAGAACTGCCGCTCACTGGATGTTTTTTGTTTTTGGCACCATTCTGAGTGAATTCTAGAGACTGTTGTGTGTGAAAATCCCAGGAGATCAGCAGTTACAGAAATACTCAAACCAGCCTGTCTGGCACCAACAATCATGCCACGTTCCAAATCACTGAGATCACATTTTTGCCCCATTCTGATGGTTGATGTGAACATTAACTGAAGCTCCTGACCCATATCTGCATGATTTTATGCACTGCACTGCTGCCATATGATTGGCTGATTAAATAATTGCATGGATGATTGTTGGTGCCAGATAGGCTGGTTTGAGTATTTCTGTAACTGCTGATCTCCTGGGATTTTCACGCACAACAGTCTCTAGAATTTACTCTGTGTGATGCCAAAACATCCAGTGAGTGGCAGTTCTGCGGATGGAAACGCCTTGTTGATGTCCAAACTGGTTCAAACTGACAAAGTCTACGGTATCTCAGATAACCGCTCTGTACAATTGTGGTGAGAAGAATACCATCTCACAATGCTATTCTGAGATGCGGGTTGGCGCTGATTTGGCGGCACGAGGGGGATCTACACAATATTAGGCAGGTGGTTTTATGTTGTGGCTGATTGGTGTATATTGGGTGATGGGCCGGTCATTAAAATAAGTGACAAAAATACTAAAAATCTGGGTCCAAACCAGTGTAATGATTGGCAGACAGATAATTCTTAGAGGATGGAATCAGTTTGTGCTCCCTCATTTCAAGAATGGTTCATCGAATTGGGGAGAGTGGCGGCATTTGAAAATATGTAATTTTAAACAGCTTGGCAAAATAGACACGCAAGAAATGGCACAGGTGTCTGGCCTTTCTGGAGGGCTCTCAGTGAGGACCATGTGGAGAGAAACAGAATTGTGGTTTTAATTGTAAATTCTATTCTTTGTGAAATTCTTTTCTCTTTATTGATTTTTATATTTTGTTCTCAAATATTTTCTTTTGTTTGCTTAGATGTGTGCTTGGTGTAATTCATGCTTTGATTACAGGGATACCTGTTGAGGGGCAGGGTGGAGTTGGGGAGGGGGATATAATGGGAGTTAAGTTGATTCTGTGTGTACATGTTCTGTTTATTCCATATTTTACATAAGAATCAATGATGTTAATAGCAGAAATATTTTGTTTGTATCTTGAAAATGGCTAGTTTTATTTTCAGTTAGTTTCAGTATGAAGGCCCTTTCACACCGAACACAATGCGAAAAAGTGAGAAGAATAGCAGACAAATGACCCATTCACACCAAGAGTGTCGCGAATACCCACCGTTACCAGCTTATCGATAGGTGACACTAATCGACAGTCAATTTCACTCATTACGGTACATTAATTGATGGATGAGAAACTACTTGACAAGTTTGCAAATCAACCATGAAATCACAGTATGAGAGATTCTACAGTGAGCTGATCGAAGAAAAAAAATATTTGAGACACTTCACTAAGTTGACGGGCAGTATGAACATCATGTACACTGCAGTCTGAGGGGCAATTCGATGATTATCTGCTGATTGGATTCAAATCCACTTTTAAAAGCATTGTGGTCTGTTGTAAATGCAGGATGTGGAGTCTTACATCCATCGCTCAGGACGGACGGGCAGAGCTGGGCGAACTGGTGTCTGCATCTGTTTCTACCAGCGCAACGAGGAGAACCAGCTGAAATTTGTGGAGCAGAAAGCGGTAAGACGCCTTTATCGGTTCACGCTACTGTCATGTACAATCATTTCCTGAACATCACGTGAGCTTTAATGCCTGTGTTCATCTCCATCAGGGCATCACATTCAAACGTGTTGGAGTCCCTACAGCCAATGACATCATCAAATCTTCCAGTAAAGATGCCGTGAGGTGAGACACGGGAAACTCTTAATTTAAATGAATTACATCTCAAATGTTGCTTTAAACTGTGACAACAGAATTTCAGGTGCTAATAATAATGTTTAGAGGTCCAAAGTTCTTGTCATTTCATCTACAATAAACATTATATAATATGGAATGATACTATAAAATGAGTTGATGCCAGGAAAGAGTGTTTATGAGTGTGGACTGCGTCTGTTACGAGCTACGTTTAAATAGTCATGTGAACAACCTCATAAAACAAATCTTGCAAGAGCCACATCGGGCACCGAAGAGTTTCTGTCATCATTTCACCCGTCTCATGTGTGTTTTTATTCGTCACAGGTTTCTGGACTCTGTCCCAGCGGCAGCAGTTGAATATTTCCGCCAAGCGGCAAGTGAGCTCATTGAGCAGCGGGGGGCGGTAGAGGCGCTGGCCGCGGCGCTCGCTCACATATCAGGAGCTACGAGTCTGGAGCAGCGATCGCTAATCAACTCTGACGCTGTACGTCACCCCGCACAACACATCTTTTGTGGAAATAGTGCTGATGTTTTGAAGTCAGTCTGAAATCAAAAGTGATTCATCAGTGCACTGGTAACACTTTACAACAAGGTTGTATTTATGAACATTAGTAAATTCAAAGGCATCATGCATTAGTCATGCCGATCAGTTTTATTTGTATAGTGCTTTTTACAATACACTTTGTTTCAAAGCAGCTTTACAGAAGTGCATGTATCAGTGTCTTTAAACCCACATTGAGCAAGACAAAGGCAACTGTGACAAGAAAAGAAAAACCTCCATAAGATGTTAGTTAGTGGTGAGAATAAACATTGACAGGAAGTAGACTCAGCTGAGGGTTCCTCTCTGGCTTTGATAAAAGTGTAAATGCCCATATGATTTCACTATATGGTGGAAGTAATACAAGTCATATATTCACTGATTACATAAGTGATGCAATTTTTCAATTTAAGAGTAAGGCCGTTTTTTAATACTGTAATGATAACGATTAAATTGCAAGGCTATTAATTAAAAGTCTCGTAGTCCATCCTAAAAAGTTTTCAGAGATGTAGGCAGCACTTATTAATCTTTGTTAATGTTAATTTATGAAAATGCATGAATGTTCATTTATAGTTCATAATGCATAATATATACAGCTTTAATTAAAATAAAAAAATTGTTTTATTAATATGTGCCAAAAAAGTATTATTGTTGGTTCATGTTAACAAAACCTTAATGTCGTGTTACCTCATTTATTACAATAAATGTTCAAAAGTCTGCATACCCTTAGTTCTTAATACTGTGTATTGCCCCCATTAGCATCAATGACAGCGTGCAGTCTTTTGTAATAGTTGTCTGTGAGGCCCCAAATTCTTGCAGGTGGTATAGCTGCCCATTCGTCTTGGCAAAATGCCTCCAGGTCATGCAAAGTCTTTGGTCGTCTTGCATGAACCACACCTTTGAGATCTCCCCAGAGTGGCTCGATGATATTAAGGTCGGGAGACTGTGATGGCCACTCCAGAACCTTCACCTTTTTCTGCTGTAACCATTGGAGGGTCAACTTGGCCTTGTGTTTAGGGTCATTGTGGTGCTGGAATGTCCAAGAGCGTCCCATGCTCAGCTTTCATGCAGAAGAATGCAAATTATCTGCCAGTATTTTCTGATAACATGCTGCATTCATCTTGCCATCAATTTTCACAAGATTCCCTGTGCCTTTAGAGCTCACACACCCCCAAAACATCAGTGAGCCACCACCATGCTTCACAGTGGGGATTGTATTCTTTTCACTATAGGCCTTGTTGACCCCTCTCCAAACATAGCGCTTATGGTTGTGACCATAAAGCTCTATTTTGGTCTCGTCACTCCAAATTACAGTGTGCCAGAAGCTGTGAGGCGTGTCAAGGTGTTGTCGGGCATATTGTAACCGGGCTTTTTTGTGGCATTGGCGCAGTAAAGGCTTCTTTCTGGCAACTCGACCATGCAGCTCATTTTCGTCGTATTGTGTTTCTTGAAACAACCACGCTGTCTTTTTCCAGAGCAGCCTGTATTTCTCCTGAGGTTACCTGTGGGTTTTTCTTTGTATCCTGAACAATTCTTCTGGCAGTTGTGGCTGAAATCTTTCTTGGTCTACCTGACCGTGGCTTGGTATCAAGAGATCCCTGAATTTTCCACTTCTTAATAAGTGATTGAACAGTACTGACTGGCATTTTCAAGGCTTTGGATATCTTTTTATATCCTTTTCCATCTTTATAAAGTTCCATTACCTTGTTACACAGGTCTTTTGACAGTTCTTTTCTACTCCCCATGGCTCAGTATCTAGCCTGCTCAGTGCATCCACATGAGAGCTAACAAACTCATTGACTATTTATACACAGACACTAATTGCAATTTAAAAAGCCACAGGTGTGGGAAATTAACATTTAATTGCCATTTAAACCTGTGTGTGTCACCTTGTGTGTCTGTAACAAGGCCAAACATTCAAGGGTATGTAAACTTTTAATCAGGGCCATTTGGGTGATTTCTGTTATCATTATGATTTAAAAGGAGCCAAACAACTATGTGATAATAAATGGCTTCATATGATCACTATCCTTAAATAAAAGACTTGGATAAGAGTTTTTTTTTTTTGCATGATCAGTCATATTTTCAAAATCAATGCCAGAATTTCATAATTTCTGCCAGGGTATGCAAACTTTTGAGCACAATTGTATCATTGTTAGTTCATGATACCTAATGCATTACAGTAAATATAAACAAATGGAACATTAGAATAAAGTGCCCTGGTAACACTTTACAATAAAGAAAAAAATATATATTTTCATAGTCTTTTATCAGCATGTAGTAATTTGCTCCCCTCTAAAATGACCATCAAGCCCCTCTTATTTTTCAACCACAGTTTTACAAAATAAAGTATTTCTCGTTAAATATCCTTTTTTGAAAATGTGTCATTTTGGAAGTAAAATGGGTTGAGAATGCCGTTTCATGTTGGCTTGAAATTTCAGCCATCATTTTAAAGGGGATCTTTTATTACAACAAAACCCAAAACTATTTTGCATTTTTTTTAATATATTTATACAGTTGTAACGTAAAGTGCCGAATTGTTCATGTAAAGAATCACATGAAACTGTGTGGCTCAAAACTGTACATAAGTTGGGTTCTGAACAAATATGGCTTGACAAACATCAAACACTGATGATACATAACATGAACAGGTCTGCACATCTACAACTGGTTTAACAGATGCTCTAGTTAACAACACACTGCTGACTCTGTCAATAGGTGTTGTGTAGATTTTATAGAGTGATTCATTCGAAATGGCCTTTTCTGGACACTGCTCATATAATCACTGTATTTATCAGATCTGTTATCATTGTAGTTAGATTTTAAGAGCAGACCTTTGAGTAATAGAGTTTTCTAGACGGACAGCTGTTATGAATGTTGTTTTCTATCTGTGTCACGTGTTCTCTCAGGGATTTACCACACTGATCCTGAACTGCTCTCAAGAGATGCATAGCATGGGTTATGCGTGGCATGGACTGAAGGAACAGCTCGGAGAACAAGTCGAGGACCACATCAAACATATGAACTTCCTGAAGGGCAAGAAGGTGTGACCGTCACTCGAATGATAAACGTACTTTATTAAAACATGGTGCATTTATGTGATGAGATTTAGCCGGACTAAAAGAGGATTTTAGGACAATATCTTTACAGTCGAGTTAGTGTTGATGTTTACTATGATTACTGACAAACCAGTACATCATTATTTATTTCTGGGTGAATGTCATGAGTCATATTTCATTTGAAAATCAAAAGACTAAAAGTAAAAATGTATTTTATATAAAAGGAAGCCTATTTTCCAGACCATTTAAGATTTTTTTATTTTATTTTTTTTATTGTGGCATTATCATGACAAAACACATTTTCACCCCAAATTCTCAATGCTGTAATGCAAAATGGTAATATTTGTTGTACTGCCTTTATTCATATTTTGAATATGAGTCTCTTATATTTGAGTAAAGTCTTTGTAACAGCAATTTTGTTAGTGTAATACAGCAAAAAATGCTATTACAGTAATGAGAATGAGAATAAAAAAAATGTCTGGATACATTACAATAATGAGTGAGGGTTTTTTTTTTTTTTTTTTTTTTTTTGCAGTTTTAGGGAAATGTTTTTATTTTCATGAAAAGGGCACAATTTTCTTTTAGCAAAATATTATTTTTATTATTTTGAGGTGAAAATAGACCTGAATATGTTTTTGTGAGATTCGCCCATTTACTCAAATTTCAGAAATATCCATCATCCATTGACAAGACTGTGGGTAGATTTTGGACCTGACTGAAATATCGGCGGGTATACAAGTCTGTCATTAAGATATCTGTAGTTATTGACTTACGATAAACCGATATACCGATTAACAAGCCAATATCTGCCCAATAACAAATCAACCTGCTATCAAGTTGTTGTTTTTTTTTTTTTCAATTTTATGCAAATTTCAGTAAATATTGTATAAAGTTTCATTTTTCTTTTTAGAAATTGTGAACATTTGATTTGCTGTAGTTAAATTGTATTATGTATATTGGCATTTAAATTGGCCATCCAGCTGTCTAGATATCGATAGCGGCATCTGCGATTGAAAGGAGCACTATTATTAACACTGTTTCTGTGTATGTTTGTAATGTTTCTGGTCTCACTGTGTCTCTCAGGGAGTGTGTTTTGATGTTCCTGCCAGTAAGCTGAAGGAGATTCAGGTATGAAGATGTGCTCTCATGTTTGGAGTCGTTTGTAAAGTGACTCCAACAACATGTCTGTGCATTTGACTAAATGATTTGAGTTTTGAGTATCTTCTTTTCCAAGCCACTCTGATTTGTTTCGAGTCGCTCTGTGGCGTCGAGTTTCACTAATGGACGCTCATGAACAGACGCATGATAAACGAGCTGTCAGAGGGGGTTTGTTTGCTGATTCTATTGTTTTGTTGGGGTCTCTGCAGGACAAATGGCAAGATGGCCGTCGCTGGCAGCTGACCGTCGCTACAGAACTGCCAGAGATGGAGCAGAGCGTGCGTCACAGCGGCGAGAGGTTGGCCGGCGGGTTTGGTGGTCGCGGTGGAGGGGGACGCCGCTCGTTTGGCGGAAACTTCAAAGGCAGCAATGGTTTCAGCAGAGGAAGAGGACGAGGAAGAGGAAGAGGAGGCGCTCAGAAACGAAGCTTCAGTCAGGCCTTTGATTATTGATCGATTGTTGATCATGTTGCGTTGGACTGTCAGACTCATGTTTTTACTGCCATTTGATAAATTCCCATTCGCTCGGTTCTCGGGCGTTCAGAACCATGAAACATGCAGATTGCTTATGCTTGCAGTTGTACTATTTATATGACGAATCCTGTTCGCATTAAAGTGGTCTTACAACTAACACACTGTTATGCGTTTGTCACCCACTGGTGAATGTTTCTCTTAAAAATAGTCATTCATAAAAAAACATTCTGGAGTCATTTGTTACATTGAACTGAATGCAGCAATTAATGCAAGTATGGGTTCATGAATGATTGACATTTGTTCTGTTTGTTGTTTTTTGTTTTTGTTTTTTTCATGAATGAGGCCGTTTCAATAACTGGATAAAGAAAATTAAGGGTTTAGAAATTCCTACATATATCAAGAGCTTTAATTGTGTTCAGAATCAAGTTTCACAGTGCACTCAGTAGTGTCCATATGCTTTATCTTCAATTGCACTACTACATAAATACAAAATAGATGCAACAAGCCGTGAAGTGTGGAGTCCGGGTCCCTCTGATGCTTTAGACATATTGAGCTGAGGAAGCACAGTGAATATTACAGTCTGTATGGAGGGAATAACCAGATAATTCCATCGTCTCACCTGAAAACAGACGTGTACATGTTAATAATGAATATATTACATTTTAAGCTGCCTTGTATCTAGTAAGGGTGGAAAAAATTGTCAAATGATTTTGTTCAGTATAAGCTTTTTCTTTTTCTTTTTTTTTTTTTTACTTCAGTGAAAGTGTTAAGTTTTAGTCGTGACACTTGTGTGATGGCTATAAATTCAGTAATGGTTGAATCTTACAGAGACAGTCCATCCACATTGAGTTTGCTGGTCTCCAGCTTCTGTCACTGTCATATAATGGACTCCGGTGCTCAAAGTTCTTCAGATGATCCACAATCTGCAGATACAAGCACACCAACATTCATCTGATGCCTCACAGTTGGTAACTAGAGAAAGAAAGTTCAAGACTAACTTTGCCTGACTATGCCTGGTCTGAAGCGTTGATCATAAGACAGCTGGCAGACAGATACAGAAGGTAAAGTATGTCAGAACAGTCTGAAAAGGTCTGTTCTGTGTTTGATGGAGGAGTTACAGAAAGACATTTTGCTCTTGGGTTTGGCCTGTTTCACACCACACGTGAAACAACAGCTGCAACGGCAGGCTTGCGTTGAGTTTTCACACTGACAGCATATCTGTTGAGGAACAGCTGCAGCTCAGTAGATGAAGTTACTGTTTACAGACAAACGTTCTGTGGCAGGACTTCCGGGTTCATTTGCCACCCCAGAAAATTACTGCTATCAAGGGGCGCTTTGTTCAAACTGAGCTGAAAATGCCCAAAAAGTGCTGTTTGTGGACAAAAGTAAATAAATATTGAAGATTTTAGCTAATTTACATTTTCATCAGAATCAGTGAATCGGGACAAACTAAGGATTTGACAAAGATTATATTTCACAGATCACCATCATTGACATCTTGACTGATCTAATAAAAACCATTTGCCCCGCAGCTGATGTTGATAGCCTATATTTGAACTTTTCATGAAGGAATCCAACTATGTTAGATCTAACGGGATGAACTGAACTCCGTCTCCACTGCCACAGCGTGTTCTGGCTGTTTGTGAATGGATATGCAAATACAATAATGTACTACTTCTAATAAAGTAACTTGTTTAATCCTAATCGGCTGTTATTAATTTTGAATCGTGAATAAGTCAAATATTTTAAGTGGATCAATTATTTAAGCAATAAAGATGCATATTGCATGTCTGATGCGGGGATGCACTGATACCACGTTTTCTCTCCCGATACTTGATACGGATCAGATATTGCCCGATCTGATAGCAGGTGTCGTTTTCTCTCCTTTCTATATATATATATATATATATTATATTATATCTATAGCTCACTGTGTAGAACTCTATGTGTAACCTATTCTTTGTTTCATTATAAGATAAAGAAAAACTGTTGCTAACTAGTCTACTGATTGATGCAGCAGCAGCTAAATCAACAGTTATTCCAGTGAAAATCTTCAGTGCAAAAGAAGCCAGTTTTCTTTGCACCATTTTTTTTTTCTCTACATTATATGTGGGCTCAAGTGGATTCAGATCTCTTTTTTTGGTATACTTTGGTTGTGATAGGAAATCAATGCACTGCTATGAGTGTGTACAATAACAGAGTGGTGCTCATTCACTCTGAAGCATGAAGTCTAAATTTACAGAACACAGCCTGCTCCATCCAGCTGTGTTTAAACACAAGAACGCACCATCATCTTGTGCTGTCTGCTGTTAGTAGATGTGGTTTGGTCTCTGTACAGCTGGAGTTGCACTTAATGGCCCTTGCTGACTGAGACTCACAAAAACATGAAGGTGGTGCTTCAACCTTGAATTCCTCTGATGGTAGGAATATTCCTTATTACGTTCAGGGGGCATGATTCATTGCATTACATTATTCACAGGGAATTAACACATTAAATCTACAGCCCTAATTATAATGCAACTGCAAAATGTTTTCAGCTGAGTTCAGCGTGTGCTGTGTGGGAACAAATTAAGGCTGTCAAATTAAAATTCTAAGATTTGTTGAATTTAAGATAAAAATGCACATTTGAATGCTAAAATTAACAATTGAAATTTGAATGTGTGCCAAGCACTGATGATGACGCATTATTGGGCTAAAACAGACATTACGAATAAAACAGAACAGTGTATCGAGACACGTTTTAAAAGGCTGAATTTCCCTTTAATTTGACAGTGTCTAAAAAAAGCATCGTTATTGCACAAGATGCTGAAAAAAATGCGAGACACAGCGCAACAGTTAGACTGGTCCATCTAGCGCATGCTTACTTAGAAAAAAACTGACGTGTTTGGAGTGACCACCCCCAAAGGTGGTCTTTGCTGTTGTGTCTTGATTCCTTGCAACTATATTTCTATTATAACTATTCCTATACAACTGTATTTAATTAAATACACTGTGGTACCACCAGTATTATGAAGCTTGAGTCTGTGGTAGTACTTTAGCACTGGAATAGGCTACTGTGCAACACTAAGTTAACATAGAACCGTATTTTGAAGCGTTTCTTTTCTCATTTTACTCTATTATAGAATATAAACTGGCTAATCTTTTGACTTTATGTTCTTTGCAATAAACAGCCACTATAACACAGTGCTGATTGGTTTATATTGATTTGTTGTGGATGTAGGAGACAACGTCAATTAAAAAAATCAAATGTCTTGTAGATTTTTTCACCTACCTGAAATAATGTCTTTAAAATTCAAATATAATTCGAATTTTGGAAATATTTCTGCGAAAATTTTAAATGTAGTTTCTCAGCCCTGTTGAGTAAAAACAGATAAGCAAAACTAGAAAGTATAGATGGTAAAAACAAAAAGATAGTACAAACTGTACTTGTGTAATTTCTGCTCGCACAGTGTGTATGTTGTGAATTTAGGTGCTCAAATAAATATACACAGCTTTCCATAAACAGCCCTTAAGGATAAACAAACAAACAAACAAAAACCATTAACCAAACTTTGAGCACTAACAATATGATAATGTCTATCAGAGGACATGTGCTGTCTAACTTACCTTCAGCACGGCTTCTGTCTGTTCATGCTCATCGCTTTTGGTCAGCGGAAGTCCTGTACAGGTAATTAGTCATTTTAAACCTTAACTAATCTTAACTACAATCCACAAACTAGTTTGTATTGTATGTTTTCTCACCCTGTGCTGTGGCGCTGATGTTTGATTGGTGGTCCTCAACACCTCTGGAGACAGGATCTTTTCTCAAGACGTCTGCTGTGGAGCACTCGCGATCATCTGTGAACTTCCAGAAGTTCTCTGTTCTCACACAGGACAAATGTGTCTCAATGTGGAAGTTAGTTTTCATTTTTCCTCCCATTTTTGGTTCAAATTGAAGTTCTTACTGTACCTGTAAATCTCTCCAGCACTATGTTTCTTTGTGTTGGTGGTGGAGGAGATCTTGATTTAACATGAGAATCCAAACTCCTCATTGCTGACCACAAACATCAGATCAGAAAATAAATCAAGAACATCAATTCAGAGACCAATATAAATATTATTGAATTATTCAATCTCAATTTAACTAGGAATCAAGTTCATGTTCTGCAAAATGTGTTATTGATAATAATCCAGATAAAGGGATCCTAGTCATATTAGGTGACAACTTGTATGTCATTTATGTCATTTATTACACTTTAGGTCTTGTGTATATGTTTTAAAGTAACTGCATGTAATCTGTAATTACACTGTTGTACCTACTGTTGGAGACATGCAAGTGTAAATTGTAACATACTATTTGCATGTTTTTATTAGTGCTGTCAGTCGATTAAAATATTTAATTGCAATTTGAATGTGCTGAAATTTAACTCCATATATACTTCTCCTGGCAAAATGCATTTAGTTCCTTCTTAGAAAAGAAAAGGTAACGACTATGTTTTATTAACATTTTCCAAAAAAAAAAAACCTTCCACAGTATAAAGACAGAAATGCACTAAATTAGCACCAATTCAAGTACCATTAAACATTTGAGAGGTTGATGAAGTGAAAGAACTAGTCCCCACTGGCTGGGTATCTGTTGCAATGCACATTTAAATCTCTTAAACCCTCATCCTCCACAGTGTTAATTGGTCAGCAGTCTGTCGGTATCTACTTTGCTACAGCAATCGTGAAGCCGCAATCACATGATTCACACCACTTTGAACTTCTCTTTCGCAGAGAACATCTTGTTTTGCTTCTAGCGCTGGCACTGCCCACGTAATGATACTTCATCCAATTGATTCTGGCAGGACGGAAGCGCAACATGTGAATGCAGCTTTTTAAGTTGCTGCAAGTGTGATAGTCTACAGACCTTTCACGGGAGAACTCCAACAAGCTAGCGGGCCGGGGCGGTCCCTTATCAGCTCACGCCATGTATCCTGTGTTTGGCTTTTAGGTGATAGTTAACATTTGAAATGCTTCTGGGATGCAAAGTACATTATTTTTGTCACAAGTCCCATCTGGGTTTGTTTTGTAAGAGGTCCTTTCTCCTTCATTTGATCATTATTTCACCAGGTTTTGTGTGTGATTACCTCTGCGTCTCTTGAGCATTTTGCTGTGTGGCAAGAGAATATAAACTCTGAAAGCGTTGTGACCTTTCTTCATGCTTTTGTCTTGAAGCTCTTTGACATCTGGCAGTGAATTGAGCGCACAGCGGAAGTTTGCTTTCCATGTTTTGGGATCAGGTTTGTCTATGCCAGGTTTATATCTCCCTACAATAAATGAGAGGAGAGATGATGTGCACATGTCAGCAGTACCAGTTTCAGGATAATTGTCCAATTGACAATTGTTTTTTTTTTTTTTTTTTTTTTTTTCATCATCTTTTAACTGCCTTTCTAAGTACTCTAAATATGTATATATATATATATAAAATTGTAATTGGACAGTGACATGCTATACTCCATCTGAAACTATTTTAAACAACATTATTAATTCTTGCATAGTTACTATGCATGCAGCTTTTATGACATGGAATATTTGTACATTTCAGAATTCATTTGTCACACCACAGGTCCATTTTAAATGAACTAGCGAAGGCAAAAATGTGTTTAAAAGTGTTGACAATCTTTAAAGAATGGTGGCCCAAGATATACACTTTCTTTTATCCATTCATATAACTTTTAAACTGATTTCTTAATGTTGATTACATGGAAATGGTGTGTGTCAACTTGTGGTAACACTACACATTAATGTGCACAATAATGTGATGTAGCCTACATTAAAGGGGTACATTGATGACTAAAGTAATTTACAAATGCATTATGAATCATTGATACACAGTTATAACAACATGAAAAAAGGTCGACTTTCATGCAATACTTGCCAGATATTTAGCATTTTAACTTCTGGACATGTTCTGGATGTTATAAATGCTTAATAAATACACTTATTCATGCTATAATTCAAAAACATAAAATACTCTAATTCAGTTCCTTGTCACATTGATGTCAAAAGAATGGTACTACTCCGAGTGCTGTCCCAACATACCTAGTCCTTGTTACAAAAACACTTTTCAGCTCTTCATGCTAATTCACAACAGATATAATTTAATGAAAGCCTGATGACCATTAAACCATACTGAACTTCATGTACATTAATAAATGCTTCATGTTTGTCGACTTTACCTTTTTATAGGTTACGAATGTTGAATAAGTGATATTAAGCATTTATATCATGTACTATAAAATGGCTCAGTATTTAGCAGGAAATGCATGAAAGTCACCCTTTTTAAGCATGTTGTTATAACCAAATATCAATGATTTATAATGCATTTGTAAATTAAATATTAGTCATTAATGAACCCCTTTACAAACCCTTAACAAAGGGACCACTCATGTAAAGTGTTCCCAAGTACATCATTTTCACAAGTTAACTAAAATGTTGAAGATATGACATGATTAGAAAGCTGTAGGTCAGGACACTTGAAGATGAAAATCATGGTCTTCTCACTGATTTTGTGTCTAAGTGAAACATGTTTCTTGTCCACTTTATTTGTTTAAAGCAGTCTAAAGTCCTCAAAGTCAGCGTGTGATTGAATATTTTAATAGGCAACAGTATTTCTTTATTTTCCTGTGCTGTAATGGACTTATGTCTGAATGTCACCTGTGTGAATCGCCCAGTTCCTGAACAGAGTCGCATCCTTCTCGATGTTCCAGCCATGTCTGGCTGCATGTTTCCAGGGAATCTGGAAAACTCTGGCAGACTACACATGGCACATACAGTATATACATACTCAAATAATCTCTCTAGTGGTAAATTAATTTGCATTACACTTCAACAGCATGTGATTGGGTCAAACTTCAGGGGAAGTTTGAATACTTGATGTACTGAATCAATCAAACAATACCAATTTGGACTATTCTTTAACCAGTCTCATAGTCTGGTGATCTTACCTCATCCAGCCATATGACTCCTGGATATGTGCCCGACTCGATCTGTTCCTCTAACCACGGCCGCAAGCGCAGGCGTCCCTGATGCATCCTTCACTCCAGAGGAACAGAATTCTGCTAGAAGCGCTGTGCTGATTTTGCTCCTTTACAGTATGTTGCCTTCAATGTAAGTGTATCATCAGCTTCAAACAGTCAATATGTTCTGCAGAGCAGCAATGAAGATGACAGTTGACTGAAATCACAGAACTGAAATCAGTGTCAGTCAGTCACTTCAGCAGCTCGTTCAGTGAAAACACACTCTCTGCCTCAACGTTCGCTCAAATGAACCTGCACCAACAGGTTTGGACAGTTTCAAACAGCAGGAGAATTTCTGTGGTACTGAGGGACGCCCCCGCTATGGTTCAAAGCCATCTGATTTCATTTCACTAATCACACTGAAACAAGTAAAACACTGAGAAGAGAATAGTATATTAAGGAATAATGAATACACATGGCTGTAAAAGTAGTTTATATAAGGTAAATAAGGTAAATAGTAAAACTAAAATGCCCAAACTAATAACCCTCTTTGTGCAGGTAAATACTTTTTTGAGATTTTTTTCAGTGTTACAGTGACAGATGGATAATTTGAGTTAATTATCTGATTACAATCAATTGTGTATTCTGTGTAATGTTGTAGTCACTCTTTGCTGCACCCTGTTTCCTGTGAACTTTAATTTTATTTTCCAATGGAACAAGTATCAGTGTGACTCTTTTCATGTCAAGTCAAGTGCAAATATCTGCCTAATGTACAGTATCAAGGCGTCCAGCCAATAAACAAGAAATAAATATCAAGACAGTTTTAAAAAGTGTCTATTTCTAGATGGTAAATCTCAAATATTTAGGTGATGTTAATCTTATGAAACACATTAGTTTATACCGTGAAATTTTCGTAGAAAAACTGTGTGTTAAAGTTGTGAAAAGTTATGATAATTAAATGAATTATACTATAAAGTTATATTTTGCGGAGTTGTGGGACTTTCCTGTAATGCTTTTTTTTTTTCAGAAAATGGTTGTTGTTGAATCAGTGTCATGATAAGATAAGATACAGTACGATAAAACTTTATTGATCTGTTGTGGTAAATTGAAGCGCTGCAGCATTGAACACAACAATCGTGACAATCGTTTCTATCAAACACACAACACTGAACAACAGCTTCAGATAAACTTTAAGTAGGATCATCATAACCATTTCATCCTCATGCATCACTCAGTGCAGTTATTTGTATTTTTTATACATTTACTCATTTACACACGTTCTCATGGAAACACTCAGCTCATTCTTTAACAAATACAGAATGAATGAATTTTGTGCTTTCATGAGAACTATGAAAGAACTGGTTCTGTCGGGGCTGTGGCCTGATGGGTAGTATTCATACTGCCCTGCAATGAGCCATGGTGCTCTTGTCGGCAATGCAAGTTTGAATCCAGCTTGTGACATGAGCGGACCAAGTATCGGCCTCCTGCACTCTTGATACAATCCTATAAAAAATGTCACTAAGCAGTTGTGTTCATGTTGTCAATGGTATTGTCTGGGAGGTATTTTGGTAAAAAAAAAAAAAGAAAATTGTATTTACTTTATTACATTTTTTTCCCCTGCACCTGTACTTCTTGTTGTATTCATACATTGTTGGATCTGTGTAATTTTGTACATCTTATTGAATATTTATGGAAACTGTTCTTCAATAAAAATAAAAAAATCCACAGTTTTAGCACAATGTGTGGACTTTACCGTATTAAAAATTTCCAACTTGTATTAATGTTACATTAACAATCAGGAACGACTTCACCGTAACACCATCTGACCAGTTTACGGGACAAATCGCATCCTTAAGGCTATTGATTCGATTCGGGAAGCATAATTTCATATTTAAAAACGGGACGATCCCATATTTAACGAGACAGGTGGCAACACTACCTGGAGGTCTAATACATTCTCATAATCAAAGTGTGGATGCGAAAAGTCGTGAGTTTATCAGGAGAAATTGTAAATTGGGAGTACAGGGGGCCTGGGTAGCTCAGCGAGCAAAGACACTGACTACCAGCCCTGGAGTCACGAGTTCGAATCCAGGGCATGCTGAGTGACTCCAGCCAGGTCTCTTAAGCAACCAAATTGGCCCAGTTGTTAGGGAGGGTAGAGTCACATGGGGTAACCTCCTTGTGGTCACTATAATGTGGTTCTCACTCTCGGTGGGGCACGTGGTGGGTTGTGCTTGGATGCCGCGGAGAATACCATGAAGCCTCCACACGAGCTATGTCTCCGTTGTAAAGTGCTCAACAAGCCATGTGATAAGATGTGCGGATTGACAGTCTCAGATGCAGAGGCAACTGAAATACGTCCTCCGCCACCCGGATTGAGGCGAGTCACTACACCACCATGAGAACTTAGAGTGCATTGGGTATTGGGCATTCCAAATTGGGAAGAAAAGGGGAGGAAAAAAAATACAAATTGGGAGCACAGTGGGAGGATGGGTGGAAAAATGGGAGAAACACGGTACAATCGGGAGTGTTGACAGGTATGTCTGTCGGTCCTCACAATGCTAGTGTCAAGTGCCAAAATTTTGAAGCTCCAAAATCCACATAGAGGAAGCATAAATGTAATATTGTAATATGAAAAAAAAGTAATATGACTCCAGTGGTTAAATCCATGTGTTCAGACACGATATGATAGGTGTGAATGAGAAACAGATCAATATTTAAGTCCTTTATATCATAAATTCTCCTCTCTGCCCAGTAGGGGGAAATATGCATGAAGAATGTGAATCACCAAAAACAGAAGAAGAAGAATGTGAATGTAAAACTGAAGTGGAGATTGTAAAGTAAAAAAAGACTTAAATATTGATATATTGTTCTCACCCACATCTATCATATCACTTAAGAAGATATGGATTTAACCACTGGAGTTGTATGGATTACTTTTATTTTGCCCTTATGTGGATTTTGGAGCTTAAAAATTTTGGCACCCATTCACTTGCATTGTATGGACCTACAGAGCAGAAATATTCTTCTATAAAGCTTCATTTGTGTTCTGCAGAAGAAAGAAAATCATACACATCTGGGATGGCATGAGGGTGAGTAAAAGATTTTTAGGTGAACCATTCCTTTAAATTAATCATTATTTTGTTAAAGTCAAATATAAAAGCATCTGGCATTACATCACAATGGTGTATTGCCTTAAAAGATGACACATGTTTAAATATGGTAGTTTGTTTAAAAAAGGATTCTTCGACTAAAATGTCTACAAAGCCTGATTTTCAGACAAGCAGTTTTTCTGAATTTGACTTAGGACCTAAGATGAAAAGTCCAGGACAATGTTCCTAGGCCTCTCATGCAATTAAAATAATCACCATAATAACTTTATCGTTAAAGATATTATTTTGTTTGCTGTCCTACAGTATTTTGTTGATTCTGAAACTGGTGTCTTTACCGAGCAAAAATGGGTGGGCATTTTTCAAACTGGGATGGGTGTTTTTCAAACATTTGACCTGATTTGCCTACTACATAGAGATTCCCTACTTTCATTGGATAGTTGAAAAACGCCCATCCCAGTTTGAAAACGGCCACTGATTGGGAAACGTCCAGTTTTGTTCTGCAGAGACCTATTCTCATTTATTTCCGTTAGTGTTTTTAATTTAGGTATATAATACATCTTACTTCAAAGGAATTTGAAGGTCAAATGCGAATTGTTATTACTTTGAATTGCTACTGCTGTAAACGGTATCCTTTCAACTTGTTTTTCATGAGTTCACTGGTTTATATAGTCCTAAAATGACAACAAAAGCCCTATTCAGATGGGATTAGTTTTTTATGGGGACTTGGGGTAATGTTATAATTACCAGAGCTTTTCAGTCATTTGAATCCCGTCTTGTCAGTAATTTGTCTGGACTTTTTGAGAAGTGTGTGTTCCTGTGCTGGTAAACATTACAGCGTGATTTACCTACTATAAAACACCCTATAAAAATAACCCCTGGTAACATTAATCCTGTGCGATTTAAATGTTGCTAAAAAGCTTGTAAATCAGCACTTTCCAGCCCTTGAGCTTTAAATATCGCTGTTTCTTAAGTTCTCAGAGTGTCTGAAATGGATGTTGGTCAGTAGAAGACACCAGAAAATGTAAGATGCGTCACAACTTAAAATAACGCTGGCTGTTTGAACCAATGCAGGTTTTCTCAAGCATTTAATGCTGTCGAGTGTTTATTGACCCATGTAAATGAGAAAGAAACAAGTGTGTTTTCTTTTGGTTAGGATAATTAGAAAGGTAAACAAGCATGTAATCTTTTATGATTTGAGCAGAGTGAGTGCAGAATTGTGTTGAGTCCCACATTTCTGAACATATGTTCCGGAGGGACAAATCAAATAATGTGAACAGATTGTCTATATTTAAGAGTGTATTGTTGGATTTGGCTCGTTAATGTCACCAGTTCTGTTGTATTTAGCCAGGTATTTCAAACAATTTCTTTTTATAATCCCAGATATATTATGTGATCATATTTAATATTTCCTGCGTAATTAATCAGCACAGTATACTTTTTCTAATAGGTCAGTTATGGGTGACATCAGTGTGTAAATGGAGTAGACACAAATCTCTGTGATTTTTACATGCATTGCTAATCCTGTATGAATCGATAGTAAACATTACAGACGTCTGCAGTAGTAATTATTTTACAGACATATGTCCGGAAAACGAATCCCGTCCAAATGGGGCTTAAAATGACATCTTAATGATTGAGATGCTTTATTAGGAGATTAAACTAGTTGGAGGGGTATTCCAGAAAGCAAGGTTAACCTACCGAGACCTAAACCCTGAACTCTAGGTTGATTAACCCAAACATTGCCTACTTGCGGTATTCCTGTTCCATAACAACTGTGAGGAGTTAGTTTAATCATTCTCCTATAGACTTTTTTCACAGACTATGATGACTCGTTTCCGCCTTATTTAGCAGCGTAAATCTTGGAAACTTTTTTATAATGTCAGTTTTTTAAATATTGAGTGTACATTTTTAACATTATGATTTGTGTTATATTAACCTGGAATTATTTTTCAAAATTACCACAGCTGCGAGGGGATTTCGATTACAGCTGCTGAGAGAGTGACAATAAATGTGTCATCTTCTACCATCCGTCTTAATCCACCGCTCTATTTTTTTCCTCTTCTGGAAAGTCATTCAAATGTAATAGGGGATTTTTTATTTTGGTCTTGGAGCAAATGGATAAGTAAAAATAATATTTGCTGTGTTCTCCCATTCACTCCCATTCACAGCTGTCGAAGTTTACCGTGCAATCGTTTACTTCCGCGTTCCAAAACCCAGAGTGTTCAGTCTATTGGTAACCCAGAGTTAATGCGTGCACACGGTGAGTACAAAAAGGCATTGTCAATGGAGAGTTGATTTCATGAGTCACCATGCAAACAGACACTAAAACGAAACGCGCACCATATTTCAGTGAAGTGGAACATGATGTTTTAATGACTGCAAACAAGAATTATTTAATCTTCACTTGTAATAGCGATAAGAGCTGCATTGGTTTAGGACTGAGAGTTTGCATGACGGAAAGTATATTGAATTAATGCGTGATATTTTAAACAATAAAGTTTTACCGTACTTTTAAAAGTTTAATTCAACATTAATGTTAGACCTCTCTCACCTATATTTGACAAGGGTCTGGAAGAAGGAGACTGACTCCAATCCACAATATTATATAACAGAGTCCCATGACGCTTTGCGGACGATGTGGGCGGAACTTCAAGTTAAGCGTAAACAATCGTTGTTATGTAGTAACGCAGCATTAAAAATTATTGAAACTTGAGAACAAATGATCACAGAATTATTTTTTTATTATTATTTTTATGGCCTATTGGCTTTAATGGGATAGGGAAAGTGGAGAGTGACATGAAATGAGAGGGAGAAGAGTGGGAAGGGGATTGGGACAGGACCTCATAAGCCAGGACATGAACTCAGGTCACCTCTGATGCATCAGCACGACATGTCATGAGAGCAGCCCACTAGACTATGGTTCCAACATGATCACAGAATTATTAATGATTACAGGTTTCAGGATGATGGCCAAGTATAGAAGCATTAGAAGCATTTTAGTTATTTTGTTGAGTCTTTATCCATCGATGGAAGAACCTAAGCAGGCTTTCACAGCTGTAAATTTGGACTTGTTTTGAAAACTGTAGATAATTATGTTTATTTTAAAGCATATATTGAGTCTAGTCAGAACCTAAAGAGTTTGTTGTACCGAGATTATGTACTTACTGCAGATACAGGAGAGGTCCAGGCAGCAGGATGCTTGTGTATTACAGGACTCAGGCGATGAGACTGTCATGCTGCTGTTTTTCTGATAAAATATCACTATTTTGTGGGAGATGAACATGTAGTAAGCTCAATCTAGCTTTCTAATTGTTAGTGTACATACATAATATCCGTATCTAAATGCTATAACCTACATGAAATGTTTTAGTGTTGACAGAACAACTTATCATGTTGATAGATTGAATTTATTGTTCTTGTGTAGGAAATAACGATGTCTTAGCAGCCACACAATAAACTGTACTGTACAAAAATAACTACATGCAATACAAATAAACAAAATAAACACACATATTTATTTGGACATACAGTACATTATAAACTTTGTACACAAAAGTTCAGTGTTCTCAGTAAAGCAACAATAAAACAGTATGTATTATTAAAAGCACTGTTGAAATAAATTTAACTGATATTAAATTAATGTCCACACTGTTTTCCAAATTCCCCTTAAGAGAAGACATGCACATTCTGCAAAGACACTCAAAAGAAAGTGAATTGCAGGCAGGAAAAATGCAGGAAAGAGGAAAATCACAATACAATTAATTTCAAATGTGATAAAACATCTCACTACTGTACATGTCTCATCTAATAATTATGGTCTTCCACTGTAGAATTTATCCATTTAGCATCACAGCATGAAAACAGTTGAAAACATCGTCACTACTCACAGACAGTTCAGGGAAAACAGTGTTCCTTTTTATACTCAGTAATAATCAAAAATTAATCAAAACACGTGAAACATTCACAAAGGCAAACACTGAATAGAAATGAACAAACTCTCAAAATGTCTAATGAACTTTCAGCAAATGTACACACACCTGTTAGCACAAAAATGCTATCGTTTATGTAATTCATTGCACTCTGTTTAACAGAGTACAATGAATTTTGAACATTGCATAACAGATTTGTATTTGTATATTGTACATACGTATATACGTATGTACAATATACAAATACAAATCTGTTATATACAGAAGCAAGGGAATGTAATGGCAGAAGAGGTGTGGTATGTTGGATAAATATAAATAAAGCTGTGTATTGCACATTAATTATTGCTCAATGGGGCAGTTTTAACTGTTCATGAGATGGATAGCCTGAGGGAAAAAACTGTTCCTGTGCCTGACGGTTCTGTTGCTCAGTGCGTTGTAGCACCTGCCAGAAGGGAACAGTTCAAAAAGGTAGTGGGCTGGGTGAGTGAGGTCCAGAGTGGTTTTTACAGCCTTTGTCCTCACACTGGAAGTGTATAGTTCTTGACGGGAGGGCAGGGGGCAACCAATAATCCTCTCAGCAGTCTGAACTTTCCTTTGCAGTCTTCTGACATTTAATTTCATAGCTGCACCAAACCAGACAGTTACTGAAGTGCAGAGGACAGACTCAATGACTGCTGAGTAGAACTGTATCAGCAGCACCTGTGGCAGGTTGAACTTCCTCAGTTGACGAAGGAAGTACAACCTCTGCTGAGCCTTTTTCACAATGGAGTCAATGTGGGTCTCCCACTTCAGGTCCTGTGAGATGGTAGTGCCCAGGAACCTGGTGCTGTTTAGAATGGTGAGGGGGGTCAATGCTGGGGTGTTCCTCCTAAAGTCCACAATCATCTCCACCGTTTTGAGCGTGTTCAGCTCCAGGTTGTTTTGACAACACCAGTGAGCCAGCCGTTCAACCTCTCTTCTGTATACAGACTCATCATCATCTTGGATGAGGCCGATGACAGTAGTGTCATCTGCAAACTTCAGGAGCTTGACAGAGGGGTCCTTGGCGATGCAGTCGTTGGTGTAGAGGGAGAAGAGTAGTGGGGAGAGCACACATCCCTGGGGGGGCACAAGTGCTGATTGTACATGAGCTGGAAGTGAATTTCCCCTGTCTCACTAGCTGCTGCCTGTCTGTCAGAAAGCTGGTGATCCACTGACAGATAGACATGGGAACAGAGAGTTGGTGTAATTTAGTCTGAAGAATAGCTGGGATAATGGTGTTGAAAGCCGAACTGAAGTCCACAAAAAGGATCCTTGCATATGTCCCTGGTCTGTCCAGATGTTGCAGGATATGATGCAATCCCATGTTGACTGCATCATCCACAGACCTGTTTGCTCGATAAGCAAATTAAAAGGGATCTAGGAAGGTCCTTCAGGTGGGCCAACACCAGTCTCTCAAATGATTTCATGACCACAGACGTCAGAGTGATGGGTCTATAGTCATTAAGTCCTGGACACCATCTGGGCCCTGTGCTTTCTTTGAATAGCTTCTATTAGCCGCTCTGATATCCCTGTTCAGTGTGTTCCTGGCCTGATTGTACAATACTTTATCCCCACCCCTGTAAGCATCCTTTTTTGCCTGATGAAGCTGCCTGAGCTCTGCAGTAAACCATGGTTCTTCGTTGTTGTATGTTAAATAAGTCCTAGTTGCAATGCACATATCCTCACAGAAACTGATATATGATGTCACAGTATCTGTGAGCTTGTCCAGATTGGTGTCTGCAGCCTCAGGTACATTCCAATCAGTGCAGTCAAAGCAGGCTTGTAGTTCCAGCTCTGCTTTGTTGGGCCTCATGTATTCAGATAGAAGACAAAGGCAGCCCTAACACAGTCGTAAAACCTAACTGAGGCCCACACACTCCGTCATAAATCTTACTGATAAAAACCGTGCTACAATCAAACAAAGGGAGTCCAAAACAGACTACAAATCCCATGAAGCCTTGCTCACTAAAGGATCAAACTCTCAACTCCTATTGGATGAAGCACATGACAGTACGCCCCTCAACCATGACGTCATCAGGAGTAGAAATACCTCTGAGATGCTTCCGGGAATGGCTTCCAGCAACTTTGCTCACCGCAGCTCATAGCTGCTCTCAGGTGTAGCCTCGTGGCACAAGCAAGTAATGTACGACTTGAAATTGTGGCCATACAATCTCCATCTCGCTGGATGAGTTGAGATTACTCTGTGTTCCACCGAACACTATAACGGATCCGAAGGAGATCGCAGAGAAATCCGCATCTTCATCCGTTTGCCTGCAGAAGTGAAGAGAAAGGAAAGATTTCTCTTCCCTCTTCAATCAAGTCAACGTCGCTGATTTCTCTACCAGCCCGCTGAGAATCAGCAGCCGTACCGCCCACCGACAGAGAGAGGAAACGGCCTCCCATCATCACCCGAGCCTCGAGGAACCGAGTTGAAGTTAAAGGACGGATGAACACACATTCGTCTGTGTCCTCATGCGATTCAAGTAAGAGGTTTACGTCTGGGCAGAGATAGAATATTATAGTGTGTTATTCTTGTGTATCAAGGTTATTGCTTGTACAGTTTACGGACCGCCGAGTCCGCTCATTGCTGCTGATAATACTCAAGGTATACTGTAATGTACTGTTATCACGAATGAGATCTGCTGTGTTGTAGTCCAACCACATTGGACTGTTGTGTATTTCCGCCATCGCGGGTGAGACCGCCACACTGAGTTTATCCATTAAAGAATCAAAGACCGTGGGACGGTTTACGAGCCGTCCACCGCGTCTCTGAGTGATAAACTAACAGCTGCTTTCTCTCCCACGATCATGAAACCGGCTTTGGTGCCGCCACTTTACTCTCTCTTTCTCTTGTACTAACCACACACACACACGCGACCCCTCACAAACATTCTCGCACACACTCTTGGCTAGTAGATAACTTTGTGATAAAGCTCAGCTTTGTCCCTATGTTATCGTACAAGCGGAGACACGTGGTTAACGGGCAGATGCCATTGACCGGCTTCTCTCCGCCCACATTCGTGGCCATATTCTCTGGTCAGAAATCTCGCGTGACGAACTCTCCATGAGAGTCACGTCCGCCATTTTGTGCGTGTCCCTCCTCACACACACACACACACACACACACACACACACCCTTCCTCTCATGTGTCATAGGATTATTTTGGTTACCATATCTAATCATGTCACTGTTTAGTTTGTAGTTGTAAGTTGTAAGTTTATTGACTGCATTGTATTGATTATTAATTGATATTACTGCATAAATAAACTTTGTTATATTTCAAAGAGAAATGTTTTGGTTTGTTTTGCGTACACCTGTGTCAGATGCTGACAGGGAATGCCAGTGCTCGGATTCAAGCCTTCATTGTTTCTTTTCGAAGTTCAATATTCTTTGGATGTCGATTTTCCTAAGAGAACAATCTAATATTGAGACTGTTATACTATCTGGTTATTAGTCCCTGATTCCAGGGTGGTGCCCCGGTGATACTAATCCTTATTAATATTCTATTGATTTTTGATAATTGATAATTATCTTTGATGATTGTTGAATTTGAAGGATCAATAAGCTAGTGTTAATTTTAATCAATGTTCCATCGATGTTAATAATTAATCACTATCTTTGATAATTGTTGATTTAATGGATAAAAAATTAACATTGATTCTCATCAATGTTTTATTGATTTTAATAATTAATAATAATCTTTGATAATTATGAATTATTGCTAATAACCAAACCCGCTCCTGAATGTGGCGCACTACATTTAATAGTCGCCGTGTGAGGTTTTAATGAGTTAGATTCTATTATTTAATTTAAATATTAATTAATAACTAAAGAAATAATTATTAATTATTTCTGATAGTAACACTGATCTAAACAACCAGTAGAACCTACAGCTTCATTGGTCCATCTCTTTACAGTCTTTACTACAGGTTTAGCTGATTTTAGTTTCTGCCTGTAGGTTGGAAGTAGATGAACCAGACAGTGATCAGAGAGTCCCAGAGCTGCATGAGGGACAGAGCGATATGCATCCTTTATTGTTGTGTAGCAATGATCCAGTATATTTCTGTCTCTAGTTGGGCATGTAATGTGCTGTTTGTATTTGGGCAGTTCACGTGTGAGGTTTGCTTTGTTAAAATCCCCAAGAATATTAATAACTGAGTCCGGGTATTGTTGTTCCGTGTCTGTGATATCAGCCAGCTGTTGCAGCGCTATGTTCACGCAAGTATGTGGCGAGATAAAAACACTCACCAGAATAAACGAGGAAAACTCCTGCGGTGAGTAGAAAGGCTTCCAGTTAATAAAGAGCACTTCCAAATTAGGACAGCACATCTTCTTTAACGTTGTTACATCTGTACACCAACTTTCATTGATGTAAAAACATGTTCCACCGCCCCTCGTTTTCCCCATAAAATCCGTGATGCGATCCGCTCTGAGCAGCTGAAAGCCCAGCAGATGTAACGCGCTGTCCGGAATGGCTTCACTCAGCCAGGTTTCTGTGAAGCACAAGGCAGCAGAGGTTGAAAAGTCCTTGTTTGTATGGGTGAGGAGATGTAGTTCGTCTGTTTTGTTAGGAAGAGAATGGAAATTTGCTAGATGAATACTCGGCAGCGCTGTTCTAAGGCCGCAATGACGAAGCCTGACCAGCGCACCAGCTCGTTTCCCTCGCCTGCGTCTCTTTAACAACACAGCTGCGCCTCCGACTAAAATGTCCAGCAAAGTGTCTGAATAGTCAAAAACCAGGAAAAGATTGTCTGGTATGTACTGCCGAATGTTCAGCAGTTCATCCCTGGTAAAACTGATTGGAAAAAGATTACTAAACACAGGACAAACAAACAAAAACAATAAAAGAATTGGAGAACTCCACATTGTGGCTGCCATCAGTTAACATCTGGAATCATCTGGCACTGACTCAGCTGTCCCCATTTGTGGCTAATTCTGGGTTACTGCATGTTTAGCTCCCATACCCATCTTAACCACTGGAGGTGAGAGTGAGTGCCTTCTAATTCATTCCAAAATTAATTTCTAAAATATTCAGTTTATTTGAAAATGCCATCTAGATTTTTTGACAGGTAAAATTCAGGCCGTTCTATTTCACGTAACAAAATTCGCTTCCTCAAATTCAGTGGTTCAAATTCAGCTGGAAATTCAACCTTCCACATCCAGATACTGCAGGAAAAGCAGCAGAGTACCAATGCACAATCTCCACCTGATGCTATTCATTCTCACCAGTAGGTGGTGCAATGCAATTGGGTGTTGACTGCTGAAGACCAAAGCTACAAGTAGAGAGAACAGACGTGTACGTTTACGTGTTTGTTTTTCAGAATTGTTCATGAGTAGAAAATAGATAAATATTTTATTTGCACATGTGGGTGGGCCTTTCCACTGATTGGTCAACCCGCGTCATCATCAGTTCCTCAATGCTATGCAACAAAATAATTATCCACCGCTGCTCAACTTTTATTGCAACTACATATTATCTCTCTCTCATCAAACAACCGAACTAAGGAATGCCTGTGACACAAACCGTACTAGTCAGGGAAGGCATTACGTACAATGTAGTAGGGTGACCAGTCCCGAATTGGAAGCTTTTTTGTCTCATTTTATTTATTTGTCCATGGCTGGGTTTCCCGAGACATTAAGTAGAACGTTAATATCACTAAAGTAGTATTTAATCTCTACAGTGCGTTTCCCACAAATCATCGCTATCAAAGTAGTAACGTAAAAACTTCAGAAATTAATGAGGGCTTTGAACAGCTCTAAAGTTATAAGTGCTACTTAAATATACCTTTCACAATTTTTTTTTTCTTCAGTTTATCAGAGAATAAGGAACATTTAATTACTTGTATTGATATATTTAGATAATTAAAAAGCCATAGCCAGAAACAAGGCTTTGGGTGTGCCAAAGGAAAACTGTGCAAGAACTGAAGCACAAAAAAGTGCTATTTCATTTTGTAACTTTAACAACAATTTCCATTCACAAATGTAACCATTTATTAGCACTAAATCCTTTCTGTTTAGCCCAGCATTATATTACAATGAATTTATTAGCCCAAACAAATTAATGACACTTTTATCAATGGAGTTGGTAGGCCTGTTAATATAGCCAAATATTTGGCTTAATATTTAGTCATAAAATTTGATTAAATTATTTTAGAATGTTACATAATTATTTTCCAAAATCCAGAAAACAAATGCATAGGTAAATGAAGGGACAATTTGCACTTACTGACAAAAAGTAGCACTACACCAGGTTTTACATTCACTGATTCAGAAACTCAATTTAGGAAAATAAATAAATGTGTATATATTTTATGAAATAAAAAAATGCATTCCGAGCCCCCAGCTCCAACTCAGCCCTCTGAACCTCTGGCTCCAGCTTGGTCCTCCGAGCCTGCAGCGTCACCCTGGCTCTCCATTCCTTCAGCTCCGCTTTGGTCTCTAGCCTCCCTGATTTTGCCTTGTTCCTCTGCTCCCCTTGCCCCTTGTGCCCCCTTGAACTGCCAGTTTCCCCCTTCCCCCCACACCCTATGTACAATTTTTTTTTGAGCATCTGGAATCCTTCTTTAAGGGGAGGCTCTGTCACGTATTCCCTGTTTTTTGTGCTTAGACTTTTATTTTGAAATTCTTGTTTAGTTCCCTGTTCCTGTTTCCTGTTAGTTTTGTAGTCCTTTGTAGTTTCCTTTATGTTTAGATTTTCCCTGATTGTTTTCCCAGGTGTTGCACGTTCCCTTGTTTGCCCTTGTGTATTTAAGCCCTTGTTTCCCCAGGATTCTTTGTCAGTCTTCACATGTGTCATGTTCTGTGCCTGGTTCCCTGTGTTTTTGTTTCGTTTTGTTCTGAGTTACTTTGTTCATCTTTATTTTATTAAAAGCTGCAATTAGATCCTCATTCCTTGCCTGCCTCGTCACAGCAGTTCAACCGGCCAGTAATTTCAGTGAGGTCTATCCTAAGTCCAAGGTTCAGTCAATGGCATATGATGTATCCCATGTCTTATGGTTGGAGTTGGCATCAGTTCATCCTCTGAAGTCCATCATAATAGACTGAAGTGATGTTTGGCTGGCACTGCATTTAGTCGTCATCACTCAGAGACATGTAGCAGTGGAGTCCAACACAAAGCAGGAATGGAGCTGGATCCAGCTGGTTCTGGTGACCTCAGGATAGGAGTCCCGAGGTTGAGACAGGGATACAAATAGAATAATATTAACATAGATGCCATTCAATTTATTGCAGAGTTATAGATCACGATCAATGTTTCTGGTTCCGGCAGGCCTAACTAAAGCAGCCTAATTTTGAGTTGAAGGGTAACTTAGGTGTATGCCAGGCTAAATAGATGAGTCTTTAGTCTAGACTTAAACTCAGTGAGTATGTCTGCATCCCGAACAGTGTTAGTGAGACTATTCCATAGTTTAGGAGCCAAATATGAAAAGGTTCTACCTCCTTTTGTGGATTTTGATATTCTAGGAACTACTAACAGGCCAGAATTTTGTGATCGTAATGAACGTGATGGAATATAGCGTGGTAGAAGGTCACTTAAGTACTGCGGAGCTAGACCATTCAAAGCTTTGTACATAGTTAACAGAATTGTAAAATTAATAAAAAATTTAAAGGGTAGCCAATGTAACGACGATAAAATGGGGCTAATGTGATCATATTTCTTGGTTCTAGTCAGCACTCTGGCTGCTGCATTTTGAACCAGTTGAAGTTTATTTATTGATCTTGCTGGACATCCTCCCAGTAATGCATTACAATAATCTAGTCTTGAGGTCATGAACGCATGAATTAGTTTTTCGACAGAGAGCATGTATCGTAATTTAGCAATATTTCTTAGGTGGAAGAATGCTGTTCTGTAATTTGATTTTCAAAGGACAGATTGGTATCAAATATAACACCTAAGTTCTTCGCTGTTGAAGACGATGTAACAGTACATCCATCGAGAGTCAAATTATATTTTAGCTGCTTGTTTTTAGAGGTTTTTGGTCTAATAATCAGTACCTCTGTTTTGTCGGAATTGAGTAGAAAGAAATTTCTGGCCATCCAATCTTTGATTTCATTGATACACTGCTAATTTGGAGAATTGTGAAATTTCGTCAGGTTTTAAAGAAATATAAAGTTGGGTATCGTCGGCATAACAGTGGAAATTTATTCCACGATTCCTGATAATATCTCCCAGGGGAATCTTATACAATGAGAAAAGCAAAGGCCCTAAAACTGATCCCTGTGGTACTCCATACTTAACTTTTGTTTGGTTTGACAATTCCTCATTTACATAGACAAAGTGGTAACGGTCTGCTATATAGGACCTAAACCATGCTAATGCAAGTCCACAAATGCCAACATAATTCTCTAGCCTATTCAAGAGAATGTCGTGATCTATCGTATCGAAGGCAGCACTAAGATCTAAAAGCACTAGAAGTGAAATGCAGCCGCGATCAAATTATAAGAGCAAGTCATTTGTAACATTGATAAGTGCGGTCTCTGTACTGTGATGGGGCCTAAATCCTGACTGAAATTGTTCATATATACTATTTCTCTGTAGAAGTGAACATAGTTGGGAGGACACTACCTTTTCTAGAATTTTCAGCATAAATGGGAGATTTGAAATCGGTCTATATGTAGCCAGTTCTCCGGGATCAAGTTGTGGCTTCTTAATAAGCGGTTTGATAACTGCCATTTTAAAGTTTCTTGGGACATATCCTAAGGATAGCGAGGAGTTAATAATATTATGAAGAGGTTCTGAGATTACAGGGAATACATCTTTTAAGAGCTTAGTTAGTATTGGATCTAACATACACGTTGTGGCTTTTGATGTTTCAATAAGTTTTGTTAGCTCTTCATGACCTGACAGTGAAGGATTGAAGTTGCACGTGCGGAAAATTATGAGACACTGTTTTCTGAGGTACTATGACAGATGATTGCATAATTCCAATTATATTTCTGATTATTTAAATTTCTCCCAATTTGGAATGCCCAATTCCCACTACTTAGTAGGTTCTCGTGGTGGCGCGGTTACTCACCTCTATCCAGGTGGCGGAGGACAAGTCTCAGTTGCCTCCACTTATTACGTGGCTTGTTGTGCATGACATCGTGGAGACTCCGCATGTGGAGGCTCATGCTACTCTCCGCAATCCACGCACAAATTACCACCCGCCCCACTGAGAGTGAGAACCACTAATCAAGACCATGAGGAGGTTACCCCATGTGACTCTACTCTCCCTAGCAACTGGGCCAATTTGGTTGCTTAGGAGACCTGGCTGGAGTCACTCAGCACGCCCTGGATTCGAACTCGTGACTCCAGGGGTGGTAGTCAGCATCAATACTCGCTGAGCTACCCAGGCCCCCATTTCAATTTTATCAGTAAAGAAATTCATGAAGCATTACTATTGTGCTGTGACAGAATATCTGGTTCATTTGAGGCTTTATTCATAACCAATTTAGCCACAGTATTGAAAAAACACCTAGGATTGTTGTGGTTATTTTCTATGAGTTTGCTAAAATATGCTGACCTGGCAGCTTTTAGTGCCTGTCTGTAGCTACAGACACTATCCTTCTATGCACTGCGAAATACCTCTAATTTTGTATTCTTCCACTTGCACTCCATTTTCCAAGCTGCTCTCTTGAGAGCACGAGTGTGATCATTGTATCATGGTGCAGGGCTTTTTTCTTTAATTTTCTTTAATCGAAGTGGGGCGACACTATCTTCGAGTGCTAGAGAAGGCTGTATTTAAATGTTCTGTTATTTCATCAAGTTCTTCTAGACTTTTGGGTTTATCGAGTGTATGAGATAGATCTGGAAGATTATTAGTGAAGCTATCTTTAGTGGTTGAAAGAATAGTTCTACCTGAACAATAGCGCTGTGTAGACTGAGTAACATTAGCTGATTGCAGCATACAAGAGACGAAGTAATGATCTGAGATGTCATCGCTCTGCGGAAGAATTTCTAAAGTATCAACATCAACTCCATAAGACAGAATTAAATCTAGCATATGATTATGGCGATGAGTTGGTCCTGTCACGTTTTGTCTGACTCCAAGAGAGTTGAGAATATCGATAAATGCTAATCCCAGTGTATCATTTTCATTATCTATGTGTCTAAGTCACCAACAATTAAAGCTCTATCTACAGTAACTACAAGAACTGATAAAATATTAGCAAATTCAACAAGGAAATCAGAATAAGGCCCTGGTGATCTATATACTGTAGCAAGGGCAAAAGATGACAGAGTTTTTTTATTTATATCTGACAGTGTCACATTAAGCATTATTAGTTCAAAAGACAAACTTATATCCTGTCCTCTGAGTAACACCAAAAACTTCACTGTAAATTGTAGCAACACCTCCTCCTCAACCCTTCAGATGAGGCTCATGTTTATAACAATAACCTGGGGGAGTAGATTCATTTAAACTAATATATTCATCCAGTTTAAGCCAGGTTTCGGTCAAACAGAGCGCATCCAAACTATTATTAAATTTGATCTGATGTCAGACGCTCGAGCCCCGGAAATGTATTTAACAATAGTGGCTGGAGTCTCTATTTCCACGTTCCTTACAATAGAATCACCAGTTATTAGAGCTCTTTCAATATGATTCTCAGTGGGTGCATCACTGAGTGGGGAGAATCGATTGGAAACCCTAACAGGAACGGGAGAGTGGTGTCGCTTTGCTGAGTGAGTATGCTTGCTGCGGGGGCTCTAGAGCCGCAACCAAAGGGTGTGAGTTGCTCGTTGTACTACCCGCATCCGAAACAGTATCTACTGGCTTCTCTTTCTCACTGACCTCCACTTGCATTCGGATGCGTTTCTCTAACTCATTAACCTTCTCCGTCAGCCTGACTAATTCCTTACATTTATCACAGGTGAATCCCTCACTGCTGACAGAAGAAGCTATCATAACATGTGACATGCAATGTAAGAAGAAATAACGAGCGGATGTCATGACTTACCGCAATTGTTTGTTGTTGTTGTTTTTTTTTTTGTTGGTTTTTCCTGAGCGGTGAGGGTTTAAGGTCGATGTGAATCCCTCACGCAATTGTTTGTTGTTATGGTTGTTCTTGATAAGCGGTGCTTTGAGATCGATGCAATAATCCCTATAACACAGAGGATAAAAATGGGTGCGCGCTGTAAAATGCACGCAGTTGAATTGCAATAAGAGAATAATGCGGGGGAAAATCCGATGCGTGCTAAAAAATGGCAAATGATAAGGATTAAAAGCTGAAAACAGATAGATAAGTGATGCTAAAAAAGCTAGCAAGCTACAAACACAGACTCGAGCTAGGCGCCAGCAGCAACAGGTAAAATACACACAGATGAAGCAGTAGAAAAGCAGAAAAACCCGAAACATGCGGTAAAATGACAAAGGATAAAATTATGAAAGAATGAGAATAAGAATAAGCAATGTTAAGCAGGCTAGCAGGCTACAAACACTCATGCAGCGTGCCATCAGCAACACTAACAGGCTGAAATGTTGAAATGATGCAACTAAGAAACAGACGGTAAAGTGCCTATTAACTGTTAATTATGCGTAGGTATTGCATAGGCCTAACGGGAACATTTACTCAGCAAATAATTGAAATACACTATAAATCAAATTTGTCATGCTGGCAGATAATTCTTTAAATCTTTAAATCAAACAGGATCACAGAATTAACAACTTAATGGCCTTATACATGATATGGAAAAATAATGAGTAAATGTGCGTTACGGCTACCTTTTCAGATGTATATTCTCCAGATATTCCATATATATAGCCTATAATACTGTATATGCTAATTGGGGAAGAAAACTATATTTACCTTATTTTGCTTGTATGGAGGTGCGCAATTATGAATAATGATGCAGAAATCCGAACTCGGTAGCATAAACATTCTTAATTTAAAGTGTGCACTTTTTTCCTCAGTTTTATGCACTCTGTGCCTGTTGTGAGGGCGCGCCTGTAATCTGATACGGACTCTCTAACACACTGGGTATAATTATAGTCATTGAAATCGATTATTACATTTTGTAATTGATGCATAGAAGTTTCAGTATAATATTAATGTATATTACATACTATTATGAGGTGTCCAAAAAAAAATGATTTCATTTGGATGTGCAAGCTGACAATTTGGGTGGCATTTGTACACCCTGGAACACCTGTGGCTACGCTAGTGTTGTAGGCTTACACTATTTCAGAGGATTAAAAACAATATTGCAAAAAAGAAAATCGCATTTAGATTAGTGATAGGTCTAAATTTATATGACACATAGATACAACAGTAATGTCATAGTCATGGATAGGCCTGAGCATAAGTATAAAGGCAATAGAAACAGTGGTGTAGCGTCTGGGGATGCAGGGTATGCAGTTGCATATGGGCCCATGGTAAAGGGGGGCCGTGAAGGCAATCGCTACCAAGGGGGTTCCGAGGGTGCTCATTGCATGGGCCCATACCACACAAGCTACACCACTGAATAGAAAGATGATATTTGTAGTAAACATATTTCTTAAGAAGACATATGTGAATAATGTGAGCCTGCAGTTTAAAACTTAAACATTAATTTATTAAATCAAGGAGGACAATACCATGTGCATTCAGTTTCCAGCAAAAGAAACAAACTTTTGGCTACATTAGAGCCCCTTATCATGATTCACATTGCATGCATTCACATACATGCATTTCTATCATTAATCTCTATAAAGTTGAGCATCAATCTGAAATCCCATCTTACCAAAGTCGTCATTATTTATTTAGTGATCATCATTAACTTTGGGCATCTTGACAAGGTTACATATAATTTCCTTGCTTGTCAGTATTTATGCATTATTGTCATGTTGAGAAGACAAACTCCTGGACATATTGGCCAAGGTTTCAGTCTTGGACCATACAGCTCCCATAACGAAGCATTCAAGTTCTACTTTATAACAAGCAATCTAAGTGCTGTTTTGGGAAACAGGCGTTCTCTATGTAAAATAACGAGCGGCATTAATTAAGATGATCATAAAAGTTTAAGTTGCAACTTGTTATCTGGAAATTCAGCCTATATTATTTTTTTGTTGCAAAAATACACATTAATTGATTCCCACTTATCCTATGTAAGGTCACTGTAAGGGGGTTTAGAGGGAAAGGAGGAGGTGAGAACCGGCTTGACAACTTAAATAATAATTTAATGAACAACTTAACCAAGAACACACAAACTCGAACTGTCGTCCCCGGCCGCCTTTATCCCAGCCCCATCAGGCTGATTTTGGACCAGGCATGCGTCATTCCAGCCCGGCCCCGCCCTCTTCGGCTCTACACTCCTCCCGGCGTTGCCTCAGGCCAGGGAGCCCCCGGCATGATGTACATCCCCCCTTCCTCTCCGGGGGACGTGCCTTGCGCCCCGACTGCCGGCAGGTCATCCCTGCCTTCCTTGACCTGGGAGGAGACAGGAGGGGAAAAACAACAACAAAAAAACAACAAAATAGGCGAGGGAAAGGCCAACACGGAGCGACAGAGAGAGAGAGAGGAGAGAGAGAAAAAGAAACTCACTCACCGGTTCTTTGATGTGCCGTCGCGTGGTTCTCGGTCACTCCTCCACCCTCTCAGGTGGACGGCAGCCGCTCCTCCCCGGGCGGACCGGAGTCAGACCTCCGACCTCCAGCAGACAGAATGCCCCTCTGCGTTCCTGGCATCCCATGGGGACACTCCTCCACCCCTGGCAGCGGCCCTACCGCTCCAGGCAGTTGGGGAGTTGCTTCCCTCCTCCCCTCGCGGACGGCGGTCTTCTCTTGACCCCTCTGCATTTCTAGGGGACGGCAGGGCACTCCTCCACCCCTGGCAGCGGCTCCATCGCTCCAGGCGATCGGGAAGCCCAGTCCCCACTCGCCTCGCGGACGGCGGCCGTTCCCCGCGTCCGGGTGGTCGGGCTACTCCGTCCCCCGGCAGATGGCAGCGGCGCTCCGCTGGGTGGACGGCAGTGTTGAGGACTCTGCGACGGGCATCCCTCCTCCTCCCGGGTTTCGGCACCAGTGTAAGGGGGGTTAGAGGGAAAGGAGGAGGCGAGAACCGGCTTGACAACTTAAATAATAATTTAATGAACAACTTAACCAAGAACACACAAACATAACCACACACAGGGCAGCTGCCTGTAATTCTCTCTCTCTCGAACTGTCGTCCCCGGCCGCCTTTATCCTTCGCGCGCCCCATCAGGCTGATTGGGGACCGGACGTGTGTCATTCCAGCCCGGCCCCGCCCTCCTCAGCTCTACAGTCACAAAGGTACTAGAGCCTATCCTAGTAACATGTATTTTTTCAATCTAACATTAGAAAAGCTGAAAATTAAGCTTTAACTTTTACAAATGATGATAGGCAGAGATGTCTCTGCTAGAAATTAATATATTGTTAGCCTAGATTAGATTATTTGAATGTTTATTCAATTTTTTATGTCTATGAATACATTTCTGATTTTAAAAATCCTTGACTGTGTAGAAGTCCTTGGTTTTTTGGAATTATTTATTTCAGCACCGGACATTAATACGCAGATATTGACATAGTTCAGCAAAAAAAAAAAAAAAAAAAAAACAAGGCTCGGTTTTCACCATGGTACAATGTTAGATAAAAAAATATATGTTCTAGCAAATCATATTAATGGAATAATTGCATTTTACATATTAATTTAATCCACCTGTTAAGGGTGTTTCCTTGCCTTGATACGGCCCGTGTAGCTGGGATAGACTCCAATACCCTCGCGACCTTTAGAGGTGGAAGCAGGACAAGGCTTCCACTTTTGGGACTGTGGTCACCCTACTTCATTATGTCTACCTACACAGCAATCAGTGATTCAGGGCTGGTTCAAGACATTGAGAGGCCCTAGGCAAAATTTCTTTTGGAGGCCCCCTTAATGGTTGATTTAAATGGATTAATCATGAATGGATTTTCTGACAGCTCTTGCAATTTATGCTGCAATTTTACATAATGTTTGCTGTGAATGTCTGTGGCCATTTCCTGCTGTCTGAGACTGAGACTAACCCTTAGCACTGACCAAATTAAATTCACCTTCAAACATTCTTGACTTAATTGTTTAGTGTTTTACAAGTACAGAAACTAAAATATAGAGAGTGCAAAATAATCAATCCCATATCCAAATCATGTTTTGAAATAATAATGACATACTTATATTACTATTAATATTCATGTTCAGATGGAAGTCATGTGACGCCATGCGAGGTTCGGACATGTGAATGGTGAGCTCTGCGCACTTTGCTAGTTTTAACACAATTAAACGTAATACTTCGATCAATCACTGCCATGGAGACGAAATTCTCTGAGGTGGTTACAAGAGTGGGGGATGTCGAGAAATGGAACGATTATCTGGAGACATCGGAGAGGGAATTAGTTGCTAATCCGCTAGCGACCAAGGTAGAGCGTGTCTGGGAGAAGTTGGAGGACATGGAGAACCGTAGCCGGCGGAATAACGTCCGAATCGTCCGAATTCCTGAAGCTTAAGAGGGTCAGGATATGGTGAATTTCCGAATCTGCTCGACATAACAGGCCATAAACTGGAAATCGAGCAAGCTCACAGGGTTCCGGCTCGGTAATCCGCTGAGGGAGACAGGCCACGATCAATTCTGGCCAAATTTCTGTGATCATCCGATAAAGATCTTGTGTTACGCGAAGCGAGGAGTAAAGGAAGGCTTTTTTGGAAGAACCACAGCATTTTCTTGTTCCCAGACTTTGCGAATTATACAAGAGAGAAACGTGATCGATTCAAGGAATGCAAGAAACTCTTACATCAACAGAAGGTCGCTTTTGCACTGATGCTCCCAGCCAAACTGAGAATAGATGCTAAGGATGGCCGTAAAACACTCACATGTCCCCAGCAAGCGATGTCCTTCATAAAGTCAATGGACTGAGTAAGTTATTTTGTGGTACTCACATTGTAGCTGAATGGACCAACTCACTGAACATTCATTTGACTGTTCAAGGAAACTGAGCGCCTTTTTTTTTTCTTATTGTGCTGGTTCCACCTAGCTGCTGGAGCTTGTTTTGTGGAATAGCACACCTTCGGGACAGTTATGTGGATGAATTTACATGTTCTTTGTGTTTATTCCACCTATTGGTTGGAGTTTGTTTTATAGATTATCTTTTGTTGTGTAACTCTGTCTCACAAAATTTGTGCAATCCGATGGCAAAGTTGTTGTGGGGGCTCTCGTAGGCATGCATGGACTGTTTGAGTTTAGAGGGATGGACGCCATTTGGGACTGTCATGCGTGGGATTAATGCGCATGTTTGTTTTTTTCTGTTTGTTTGGTTCTGGGGGAAGTTCGGGGTTTGATTGTTGCACTAATTTTGGAATGTGGTCTTTATAATTTTGTTTTTGACACAATCTATTTTTTCTTATATGTCAAAATGTCAAATGTTAATATGGGCAGATTGTCTCTCTCCACATGGAAGGTGAATGGGTTGGGGCACCCCATAAAAAGAAGGAAGGTTATTTCTCTTCTTAAGTGTAAGAAATATGATATAGTGTTTCTTCAAGAAACGCATCTTTCCTCGCAGGAAGCTGAAAAATTTGAAGATATGGGGTGGACATGTTTTCTTTAGTGCTGGCTCAAGTAAGAGCAGAGGAGTCATTACACTGATAAGTGAGCATCTACAATTCAAATGTCTCAAACAGATTAAAGATAAATTAGGAAGAGTCATTATTATTTTAGCAAAGTTTATTAATCCCTGCTAATTCAGTGGGACGGAGCTTTAACTTCTATCAAGAGATTATGGCAGAAAGATTCGAACTTGGTATTGGAGGAGGGAGTGTGGGCTAGGATTCTAAAAACATCAAGTCTGTATCTAGAGATGCAAGGGTGTGCCTTATGCAATTCAAGATTTTACATTGATTCTGTTGGACCCCCTCTAGATTGTATTGGCTTGGTCTTAAAGACACACCCGCCTGCTGGTGATGCCAATCAGAAGATGGAGACACAACCCATGTTTTTTGGTGGTGTGTTAGGATCCATGAATTTTGGTTGAAGGTTCAGAGTTTTATGTGTGATGTATTGGGCACACAGATTTCATTTTGCCCCAGACTTTGTATTTTAGGCGATGGGGTGGTCATCAATATAGGGGATAAACACATAAAATATTGGGTCCTAACCAGTGTCATGATCGGCTGACAAATTGTTTTAAGGGGATGGAAGTCGGCTGGAGTGCCCTCATTTCAAGAGTGGTGCACGGAGATGGGGAAGGTGGTGGCTTTCGAGGAAGTGTCATGTAGAACGCTGGGGATCTGGGATTCGTTTGATGGGAAATGGGGCAGCTATCTGGTGTTTTTGGAGGGCTCTCAGGGAGGGGCAGTGGAGAGAGAAGCATAGTTTTAAATGTGTGTGATTATTATATTTATTTATTTTTATTTTGTGTGTGTGTGTGTGTGTGTACTTAAATGTGACCACAGGGATGTTTGTTGAGGGTCAGGGTGGGGTTGGGGATTGGGGAGGGGTAATAGTGGGGGTTAAATGTTGATTCTGTGTATATATGTTTTGCTTTACTTTGTTATCTGTATGAATCAATAAAAAAAAATGTTAATCAGAAATATTCATGTTCAGATAAATTCTAGCCATTTCTGAAACTCCAACATACCAAAGAATGTGCATTTTCCTATTTCCTGCTTTGTAGTAAACACTACAACAATAAATACAACCATTTTAATAAATATTATTAACACTCATTATACATTATATTCATTATAATGTTATTATATTAATTATACATTATCTGTCAACCGTTTTTTTGTTGCAACACAGTCAATATGCTACATTTGTGGATTTTACAAGATAGAAACCAAGATTATCGCTCACATTTGAATGGGTTAAAATTTCTAATCGCACACTTTTAATTGCGATGTGAGTGCATTGCGCAGCTCTGGGCCTTGTTTCCCAAAAGCATCGTAAGCCTAGATCATACAATACATGATTTATCTTAGTTTTGCGGAAACAGAAGGTACCGTTTCCCAAAGCCATCGTAACTTAAGTACTACTTGAAAATGCTTGTAGATTTTACAAGAGCTCTGGAGTAATCGTACAGAGCTAAGAGCATCTTAACAAACAAAGTTAATAATAATAATAATAATAATAATAATAATAATAATGCATAAAATAGATATATAAATTGATGAATAGATAAAATTAAATCAGAGAGAGCAGGAAAATGTCAATGACTTTTCTCATCATCTCCTCTTCTTTTCTGACACCCAAGGGTGCTCTCGCCCACACCACGCATTGTGCAGCAGTACATTTCTGTCACTGTTATCACCTCTAGGAGTAAAGAGTGGATCTCTCGATTTGTGAATGTCCCTAAGCACAGGTTCCACATGTCTCCTTGTTTGGCACTCCGCAAAAACAAATGCACATACACCGATCAGCCACAACATTAAAACCACCTGCTTAATATTGTGTAGATCCCCCTCGTGCCACCAAAACAGCGCCAAACCGCATCTCAGCATAGCATTCTGAGATGATATTCTTCTCACCACAATTGTATAGAGCGGTTATCTGAGTTACCATAGACTTTGTCAGTTTGAACCAGTCTGGCCATTCTCTGTTGACCTCTCTCATCATCAAGGCGTTTCTGTCCACAGAACTGCCACTCACTGGATGTTTTTTGTTTTTGGCACCATTCTGAGTAAATTCTAGAGACTATTGTGTGTGAAAATCCCAGGAGATCAGCAGTTACAGAAATACTCAAACCAGCCCATCTTGCATCAACAATCATGCCATGGTCCAAATCACTGAGATCATATTTTTCCCCATTCTGAAGGTTGATGTGAACATTAACTGTAGCTCCTGACCCGTACCTGCATGATTTATACACTGCACTTCTGCCACATGATTGGCTGCCAGATGGGCTGGTTTGAGTATTTCTGTAACTGCTGATCTCCTGGGATTTTCATATATATATATATATATATATATATATATATATATATATATATATATATATATATATATATATATTATGGTATTAATGACTTACCAACATTTGTAAGCTAGGAAAATGTACATTAATGTAAAGCGGACAAACGCAAACCATTGACTTATCAACATTAATAAGCTATGAAAGTGTACCTTAATGTAAAGTGAACATCTGTGAACCATTTATTAATGGTTTATCAAGATCAATAAGCTATGAAAGTGTACCATAATATAAAGTGAACACATGTGAACCATTTATTAATGACTTATTAACATTAATAAGCTATGAAAGTGTACCTTAATGTAAAGTTAACACCTGTGAACCATTTATTAATGGCTTACTAACATGAATAAGCTATGAAAGTGTACTATAATGTAAAGTGAACACCTGTAAACCATTTATTAGTGACTTACATTAATAAGCTACGAAAATGTACCTTAATGTAAAGTGAACACTTGTGAACCATTTATCAATGACTTACCGACCTGAAAGTGTACCTTAATGTAAAGTGGACAACTGTAAGCCATTTTTTTAATGAGCTACCAACATTAGCATTATATACATTATAATAACATTATAAAGGATACCTTAAAGTAGACAATTATGAAACATTTATTAAAGAGTTTCCAACTTCTGCAGGTCACTTATTATTGAGCACCTAATGTTTCAGTATTACATCATATCTCATGTACATAAATGAACAAACCTCATGTAATATAGTCTGATGACCATTTACTGAACTTTATGTACAGTAAATAAACATTACCCTCATAAAACATAAGTATATTTTCTTACACTTTAATGTACTTAATATAAAATGTACATGTATTTTTTTCTGAAGAAAAAAATAGAAGCAAGGTTAGGTGAGAGAATGAACTTATAGTATTTAAGCTAATAAAGCCTGGTGGGTGGTAACATAGTGAACGTCATATAAAGCAAATAATGGTACAGTTGGTCTTAAACATTTATAAAATCGTCAGTTTTACACAATCACAGGGGGACAATGACCACATAAACATTATATTTACTAACATACAAACTCAAACTAGCTCAAAGCAACACATACCAAACACTTCTGGCATGCAGCAAAACTGCTCCAGTAAATTCACAGTCTCTTACTGCCACAATGTGAGCACTGACATATCAAAATAAAATTTCTGTGAAGTATGAAAGTACATCTTGTTCGTGGACATTGCCTGTCTTTCACAGAAATCCATCTTTTTTCCCCCATTTCACTCTGTTCATTCAAAGAATCTCTGCTCCGATTACCCGGATAACCTGGTTTCCTGCCTCCCACCCAATCACCACTTTGACAATTAAAAGGACGTATTTAAATAAAATTTCATAATCCATTATTTAAATCATGACAAAATAACAATATACATTTTATAAAAGTAGTATTTCAAAAAATGCTTAATCAACTTCTGGGAGCTCATTGGCTATGTTGGCTACTACCAATCATGCTTGCAAAAATTGTATGGGAAACACGACTGGTTGCTGGAGGGTCACGTGACTTTTCAAAGCTTTGATTGGCTAGGAGGTGGGAGATAGGTAAGGTATTTTCCCATATGGTACGTTATCTTTAGTAATCTCCGACTGATGAAGCCGGGCATCGCTAATGCCAATGTGAATAATAATCTTAGAAAATCTACGTTCAGCCATAGCCAGCACTTGTAAATTTGATCTGATCTCAGGTGCTCTAGTTCCCAGTAAACATTTGATAATGGTGGCTGGAGTCTCTATTTCCACGTTCTTACAATAGAATCCCCTATAACCAGGGAGCTTTCAACAAAATTCTCAGTGGATGTGTCACTGAGCGGGGAGAACATGTTGGAAACTCTAACAGGATCGGGAGAGTGGTGTAGCTTTACTATGCAGTAGGGGTGGAAAAATGCATCGATGCATCGTGGTGCAACGATCTATCAAAGAAATGTCGATGCATCGATTACGAAATGTAAGAATCGATTATGATTATATATTAATACCCAGTGTGACCATTATTCAAAACTTTTTGCATTCATTTGACCAACGTAAGTTCATTGTTGTTGCCTTCTTCCCCGATTATGATATATACTGTATAATGTTAATGTTGCTTTTGTATCTCCATAAAACAGATTAAACATGAATAGAACTTGGCTTAAATAAATGTGACTGGTGGGCAGACATTGGCTGTGTACGAAAACACTCATTAATTAATTAATTATCTTTATAATGAATGTCACAGAATAGTGAACAATTTCAGAGTGTCCAACTAACCAGTTGATTACAGTCACCTGTAATTAGTCAATTACATGCAGCAGCCGTGAAAAGATAACAAATGTTATCTTTCGCAGTGTGTGCCACAAACAGTCCTGCATGAAAATGCAAATGAATTCTCTTGAACTGGCTTGACAAGCGGAGGTATCTCCGTTTAGCCACCTGGCTCCTCTTTCACTATCCAAAAATGAATAGGGAACTCAGTTACCACGTCCAGTGTTACTGAATTTACATGCTACTAACAGACAGTTTTTCATTCTATGACCCTGCTCGATTAAAACCTGGATAGTATCTACCTGCATATGACATTTAATCTATAATTACTTGTTTCAGATTTCATGAATCATGATGCATCACGATGCAGCATAATTGTTAGGTAGAGGATCATCACACCACTACTATGCAGGTATGCCACCGGGTGTGTGTTGCTCGCTGTACTAATGCATCAGAAACGGCATCTACGGGCTTCTTTTTCTCACTGTACTCGACAAGCATTCGGATGCATATCTCTAACCAGGGTTAGAAAATAAGACTGCCTGATGGCCCTTGGCTAATGTGAAAGACGCTCGGGCCAGTTGATGGAATTGCCACTGGCCTGATTGGACCAGTGCTGCATTGTCACGAAGGTTTATCATTTGCATGTGTTTTTAAGCCTTGCCAGTTTAAACAATTGCTTCTCTGTGATGTAATGAACATCATAAATGCCACTGGCTACATACTTTTTAGTTTATCTTACCTTACTGGATGATGGTGAATACTGTTCCTTTAATAAAAAAAATCACCTGGTAATGAGGACATTGAAGAGACGGTGACAGCTTCTAATTACGAGACCAAAAGAAAACGTCTCTTTCAGAATCAGAATCAGAATGAGCTTTATTGCCAAGTATGCTTACACAGACAAGGAATTTGTCTTGGTGACAGGAGCTTCCAGTATACTACAATGCAAAAACAATACAAAAACAGCAGCAAGACATAGATAATAATAAAAAATAAAAAATTATTATACACATACGTACAGACACACACATGCATACACACATACACGTGTGTAGTGCAAATCTAATACAATCTGTTATGTACAGTGAAAATACAAATCTGTTATGTAAAGTGCAATTTCTTTTTTTTTTTTCTTTTTTTTTTTTCAGAGGAATGAAATGGCAGAAGAGGTTGGATGTGTTGGATAAATATATCCAACTTACGTTAATATCTAATGTCTTAGAAGCAGCAGTTTACATGGGTCCAAAATGATAAAAACAATTACCATCTGCCATCAATTTCCAGGAAAAGCAGACAAATCTGGAGCCTTTTCATTGGAACCAACAATTACCGAAAGCAAGCCCTCGATGCTCATGATAAAAGCCAAGAGGACATAGTGTGCATGGTGGCTAAACGGGTGGCTGAGAAGCCTTCATCTGGTCCACTGAACTTGATGGAGAGACATATGAATGAAGAGAATTATAAGCACATCGAGAGGCTAATCAACACATCATATCACACTGTCAAGTATGAACAGCCCTTCATGTCATTCAAACGGAGTATTGACTTGTTAAAAATAATGCAGTCAATTTGGGATCTCAGTACCATATAGATGTTGCATGTCGGAGATAAGTAATATTAAGTTTCATTGTGTTTTATACCACTCAAAATATCATTATAACTGGTTCATTCTGTTTTGTATGATTTCTAAAAGTTTGAGCATCAGAGCAAGTGTCCATATTCAAAATTTGAGTGATGTCAAACTCAATATAGTTAGCACTATTAATCATTTTAATCTACACTACCGGTCAAAAGTTTTGAAACACTTGACCGAAATGTTTCTCATGATCTTAAAAATCTTTTGATCTGAAGGCGTATGCTTAAATGTTTGAAATTAGCTTTGTAGACAAAAATATAATTGTGCCACCATATTAATTTATTTCATTATAAAACTAAAATGTAATTTAAAAAAAAAAGTTTTTGAAATTGATGACTTGGACCAAATAATAAAGAAAAGCAGCCAATAAGTGCCCAACATAGATGGGAACTCCTTCAATACTGTTTAAAAAGCATCCCAGGGTGATACCTCAAGAAGTTGGTTGAGAAAATGTCAAGAGTACATGTCTGCAAATTCTAGGCAAAGGGTGACTACTTTGAAGATGCTAAAATATAACACAGTTTTGATTTATTTTGGATTTTGTTTAGTCACAACATAATTCCCATAGTTCCATTTATGTTATTCCATAGTTTTGATGACGTTACTATTATTCTAAAATGTGAAAAAAAAAAAAAAAAAATTATAATAAAGAATGAGTAAGTGTTTCAAACTTTTGACCGGTAGTGTATGTATAACTTCATGGTAGAAATGTTTGCAGTGCATTTGCAACAGGAGTCAGTGCAGCTTAGGAAGAGCAGGCTCAGCCTCAGACCATTTACTTTAACATTTGGTTCTGCAAGACATAAAATTTGGGAAGCTAGGTAGACAAATAACGTCTATTAATGACATATAACGATATAATGACAAATAGTTGTGATGCCAGCTTAAGTGGGCCACATTTTGGAAAATCACCTACAGCATTAAAATATCTGCACATTTTCCAGACTGCTTTCTGTTTGTTAATTTGGATCTCTACCATTTAATCTTGAAAATGTGAAACAATAAACAACTGTTTAAGTGATTGCATCACACAGTTACTTTAATCTGGTGTTTAATAATTATCCTTTATATATTTTAACAAATGTTTTAATATCTTAATTCTAGATACACAGATGTTATTTTGAGGATCTATGAGAAGGTTTCCTGAATGATATTAAGGAAGCTTACTTCATTAGTGTGCTGAAAGACTATGGAGGTGAGGGTGTGGTCGAGCGCCCGTCTGGAGAGAGAGAAAGCGGTAAGGAGTTCCAACTGAGATTAATTGCTTTTCTATGTTCACAGTGAGAGACGGGAGAGATAAAAGCGACCCAGTCCACATAGAGAGTGAAAAAGAGTGACACACCATTGACTGTGATTAGAGAGTGTTCATGATTGTTGCTGGAAAGCTGGACTTTGTTTCAATGTATGCTGAAAAGAAGTCTTATTTTGTTTGATACAAGCTGGAAAGCGATTTCTGTTTTATTTTTGATCAAATCTGACTCACGTGATTTGTGGAAACCAGCTCCCGCTTTCTCCTTTATCTGCCTGACAACGAACCTTTGTTACACTGGTGCCAAAACCTGGGAAGGAGGAAGGATACGCTGCTATGGAGTCGTCATCGCCCATGGAGGAAGTCTTCCGATCCCTCGCTAGCATCCACCAGGCTCAACACCAGGCCCTCATGGATCTGTGGGTGAAACAGCAACAACGTTTCTAGGCACTCCTTCGAGGCCAAGAGGAGGACCGATGGGCGTTGCGGAGCTTGGTACCCCAGGAGGGGACGCATGCCACAACCCCCGCAGCAGCGAACCCCCATGTAATGCTTGCTAAGATGGGGGCGTAAGATGATCCGGAGGCTCTACGAACACATGGCCCAAGCTAGCATAGTGGGTGTTGTGATATCTTGGAGGCTGCGAGAAAGAGTATCTGGAACAATGTTGCACTGACCTTTTTGATACTTGACAGTGAAATCAAATTCTTGCAGACGAATTGACCAACGCATCAATCTGGAAGACGGCTTGGGATGATTACTCTCCCATGTGAGAGCCGCGTGATCGGTGATCACTTCAAAAGGTCTGCCTTCCAAATAGGGTCTCCATTTCTCTATGGCCCATATCACTGCGCAACACTCCTCCTCAGAGACTGAGTACGACTTCTCTGATCCTTGTAGAAGACGTGAAGCATAGGCAATGACATGTTCCGCTCCTTCTATCTCTTGGGTTAGGACTGTTCCAAAACCAGTCTCACTAGCATCAGTTTGAACTTTAAAAGGCTTAGTCAAATCAGGGGCAATCAAATCAGGTGCACTGGTCAAATCATGCTTGAGCAAATCAAAAGATTGTTGGCAGGCATCAGTCCATATCCAAGTAGCTCCTTTCCTTTTTAAGGCATGAAGTGGGGCTGCTTTCTCTGAAAACTGAGAAATAAATCACTGGTACCAACCAGCGAGTCCTAAAAATTGCTGTACCTCCTTCAGAGATCGAGGAGCAGGAAATTTAGCAATTGCATCTTTTTATGCAGGGTCGATTTTTATTCCATCTTTTGACACAACATGATGTAAAAATGTCAATGACTTCAGCATAAGGTTGCACTTCTGGAGAGTCAAAGTAAAATCAGAATCAGAATCAGAATGAGCTTTATTACCAAGTATGCTTACACATATGAGGAATTTGTCTTGGTGACAGGAGCTTCCAGTACACAACAATACAAAACAGCAACAAGACTTTTAAAAAATAATTAAAAATTGAATAAAAAATAAATATTGAAAATAAAATAAAGTATATATAGAATACACAATAGACTAATATATATATATGTACACACACACACACACACACACATACACATACATATACATACACTTTTTCCTCACTCTGGAAGTGTATAGTTCTTGAAGGGAGGGCAGGGGGCAACCAATAATCCTCTCAGCATTCCGAACTGTCCTTTGTAGTCTTCTGATATACAATTTCGTAGCTGAACCAAACCAGACAGATACTGAAGTGCAGAGGACAAACTCAATGACTGCTGAGTAGAACTGTATCAGCAGTGCCTGTGGCAGGTTGAACTTCCTAAACTGGCAAAGGAAGTACAACCTCTGCTGGGCCTTTTTCGCAATGGAGTCAATGTGGGTCTCCCACTTCAGGTCCTGTGAGATGGTAGTGCCCAGGAACCTGAATGACTCCACTGCTGCCACAGTGCTGTTTAGAATGGTGAGGGGAGTCAGTGTTGGGGTGTTCCTCCTAAAGTCCACAATCATCTCCACTGTTTTAAGTGTGTTCAGCTGAAGGTTGTTTTGACTGCACCAGACAGCCAGCTGTTCAACCTCCCTTCTGTATGCAGACTCATCGTCATCTCGGATGAGGCTGATAACATTGGTGTTGTCTGCAAACTTCAGGAGCTAGACAGAGGGGTCCTTGGCGATGCAGTCATTGGTGTAGAGGGAGAAGAGTAGTGGGGAGAGCACACATCCCTGGGGGTACCAGTGTTGATTGTACAGGTGCTGGAAGTGAATTTCTCCTGTCTCACAAGCTGCTGCCTGTCCATCAGAAAGCTGGTAATCCACTGACAGATAGATGTGGGAACAGAGAGTTGGTGTAATTTAGTCCGTAGAATAGCTGGGATGATGGTGTTGAAAGCCAAACTGAAGTCCACAAAAAGGATCCTTGCATATGTCCCTGGTCTGTCCAGATGTTGCAGGATATGATGCAATCCCAAGTTGACTGCATCATCCACAGACCTGTTTGCTCGATAAGCAAATTGAAAGGGATCTAGGAAGGTCCAGTGATGTCCTTCAGGTGGGCCAACACCAGTCTCTCAAATGATTTCATGACCACAGATGTCAGAGCAACAGGTCTGTAGTCATTATGTCCTGTGATTTTGGATTTATTTGGGACAGGAATGATGATTGAGCATTTGAAGCAGCATGGGACTTCACACTGTTCCAGTGATCTATTGAAAATCAGTGTGAAGATGGGGGCCAGCTGGTTAGCACAGGATCTAAGACATGCAGGTGAAAAGCCATCTGGGCCTGAAGCTTTCCTTATCTTTTCCTTATCTTTTTGATGATCAATCATTATATGGAGTGGTGGTGGCGTAGTGGGCTAAAGCACATAACTGGTAATCAAAAGATTGCTGGTTCAATCCCCACAGCCATCACCATTGTGTTCTTGAGCAAGGCACTTAACTCTAGGTTGCTCCGGGGGGATTGTCCCTGTAATAACACACTGTAAGCTGTGGATAAAAGTGTCTGCCAAATGCATAAATGTTTCCAAAAGACATGGCACACGTCATCTTCACAGATCTTAAGTGCAGGTTGAGTAACAGGAGGGGGAGGAGGGGGGTTGCAAGAGGCATTGGTGTTTGTGTGAAGTGAAGGTCAGAGCAGGTGTGGGGTGTGAGATTGGGCCTTTCAAATCTACAGTACAACACATTCAAGTCGTGAGCCAGTTGTTGGTCCACCACAGGGTTGGGGGTAGGAGTCCTGTAATTTGTAAGTTGTTTCATGCCACTCCACACTGATTTAGGGTCTCAGAGTATCTTCTTTTAGCCACTCTGATTTCCTTATTCAGTGTGTTCCTGGCCTGATTGTAGAAGAATTTATCCCCACCTCTATATGCATCCTCTTTGGCATGACGAAGCTGCCTGAGTTCTGCTGTAAACCATGGTTTGTCGTTGTTAAATGTTAAATAGGTCCTAGTAGGGCTGCACATATCCTCACAGAAACGTATATATGATGTAACAGTATCTGTGAGCTCGTCCAGATTGGTGTCTGCAGCCTCAAAAACCCTCCAATCAGTGCAGTCAATGCAGGCATGTAGTTCCAGCTCTGCTTCATTGGTCCATCTCTTTACAGTCCTTACTACAGGCTTAGCATATTTTAGTTTCTGTCTGTAGTTTGGAAGAAGATGAACCAGACAGTGATCAGAGAGTCCCAAAGCTGCTCTAGGGACAGAGCGATATGCATCCTTTAATGTTGTGTAGCAATGATCCAGTGTATTTCTGTCTCTGGTGGGACATGTAATGTGATGTCTGTATTTGGGCAGTTCACATGTGAGGTTTGCTTTGTTAAAATCCCCAAGAATAATAATGACTGAGTCCGGATATTGTTGTTCTGTGTCTGTGATCTGATCAGCCAGCTGTTGCAGTGCGGCATTCAAACAAGCGTTTGGCTCGATGTAAACACTCACCAGAATAAATGAGGAAAACTCCTGCGGCGAGTAGAAAGGCTTACAGTTAATAAAGAGCTCTTCCAAATTAGGACAGCACATCTTCTTTAACATTGTTACATCTGTACTCCAACTTTCATTGATATAAAAGCATGTTCTCTCGTTTTTCCCGTTAACTCCGCGATGCGATCCACTCTGAACAGCTGAAAGCCCGGCAGATGTAACGCACTGTCCAGAATGGCTTCACTCAGCCAGGTTTCTGTGAAGCACAAGGCAGCAGAGGTTGAAAAGTCCTTGTTTGTACGGGTGAGGAGATGTAGTTCGTCCGTTTTGTTAGGAAGAGAGCGGAGATTCGCAAAATGAATGCTCGGCAGCGTTGTTCGAAAGCCGCGCTGATGGAGCTTGACCAGTGTGCCTGCTCGTCTCCCTTGCCTGCGTCTCTTGAACAACACAGCTGCGCCTCCAACTAAAATGTCCAGCAAAATGTCTGAATATTCAAAAACCGGGAAAAGATTGTCTGGTATATGCTGTCGAATGTTCAGCAGTTTGTCTCTGGTAAAACTGACTGAAAAAAGATTACTAAACACAGGACAAACAAACAAAAACAACAAAACAATAGGAGCGCTGCACACCGAAGCGGCCATTCGCGGCACCATCATGATGATAAAAATATATATAATAATCTGTCTTGTATAAACAGTGGAAGACTTCATTGAGGTGAATCAAGTGTTCTTCTTCTGTCTTGGAGTACCCCACGATGTCATCAGTGTGTACAAAACAACTCTTTCCTTTCAAATCCTTCAACACACACTCCATGAGATGTTGGAATGAGGCAGTGACGTTTTTTAGGCCAAAAGGTAAATGTAAGAACTCATATAAACCTGATGAAATAACAAAAGCAGTCTTGGGAATCCTCTCTGGTTCCATCTCTACTTGCCAATACCCACTCTTAAAATCGAGGGTACTTGGATTTGTGGCATGGGATATCGTCCAGGTAGGTTTTTGAATTCAATCCTCTAAAATCAACACAGAATCTGTATCCACCATCCTTCTTCGGAACAAGGACGACGGGTGCAGCCCAAGGTGAAACTGAAGGTTGGATCATTTTTTTGTCAAGCATTACCTTGATCTCTTGGTCGATGAATTGTTCCTTCTCACGAGACACTCTGTTGGCTTTCTTACGGACAGGCACTTCATCGGTGGTAATAATAAGGTGTTTGACAATGTTAGTGTGTCCTATATCACTGGTACAAACTGTTGGCCAGTCTCTCCTCAGGTTCTCGAGCAGTGATTGAAACTCAGGGGAAGTGTCTGCATTGATAACTAATTGATGAATGGATGATCGAGTTCTGGTGTTTCTTTTGGAATGGGTGAAGCAAGGTAGAAGGACAACAAGGTGTTGGAAGAATGGATGGGTAAGAACGAAAATGTCTCTTCCTGACAATCATTCATGGCAGGCAGAGTATACTGAGCTTTCTAAAAATCCAATCTCATTCCAGATGACATAAAAAATCCATACCAAGAATAACAGGTACAGTGAGGTCAACATCTCTTGTCACATTTAAAGTCATATCATACTTCCTTTTTTGCAACTCACTGTCACAATTCCACAAACCTATGGCAGTTAGTACTTGGCCATTGGCTAACTTGAAAGTTTGACCATGACTTGGAAACATCTGTTCTCTGTGCTTCAGTTGTCTCCAACAGGATTCCTGTATGAGGGACTCCCCTTGTCAATTATGGATTGAAAATATCGTCCAAGAAGTAACATCGGTAAGGTCAGCATCTTCAAATCTAATTGGCTAGGGGTTTGAATGGATTGCATGATACGTGTACTTGGAGTTAACTTTGGAGAAATGTCTCTGTCTGTGTGGGATTTTCGTTTCTATACTTCTGCATTGGCCTGTCTCCAATACTTCTTTGCTTCTTCAAGATCCCATTCAATTTGTGTACCTATTTTAACTAACTCACTGACTTCCTTCACAGTTCTTCTCAGAAGACTTGTGAGACGAGGATTGCAATTCCTTAAAGTGGCATGTACAATCTCCATCTCGGTCATCTCCTTCCATCACAAACACAAGGCTCGGTAGTGATAAGCAAAGTCACGAATACATTCCTTGGGACATTGTCTTCTTTCAAGCAACCATTTAGCTGCTTTGGCTTCATAATCGTCATTTAAGAAAGAATGAAGAAAAATTCTCTTGAACTGTTTCCAGGTAGGTATGGATTTTCGTTCAGCCAGCTACCAGTCTTTAGCTGTTCCCTTCAAAACTGAGGTAAGAGAGGCTGAGATTTCTGGATCAGTGTGAGATCTAATTGCAAAATATTCTTCACATCGTTCGATGAAAGAGACTGGGTTGTTTTCTTCATCAGTGCCAAATTGTGGAAATTCAGCTCTTACAGGTGGGCAGTATGGAGAAACATGAACATTGTCAGAGCTAGTGGGTGCGTGCTGATGGATTTGAACATTGCGAGGTTGGTTTGGGATTTGGGGTATGGTAGGGGTGAATAATAGAGGCATCACTGGAGTAGATATGAAATGGGCTCATGACTTCAACCTGGCGTCAATTTGAACATATCTCTGTTTCAAACAATCAATAACTGACTTTCCCAGTTCAAGTACGCTCAACTCAAGGATGTTTTTTACTCTTTCACATTCTTTTTCTATCTTGTAGTTCAACTTCTCTTCCATTAAACAGCAATGATTAACTCTGTCTGCAAACATCATTGACTCACTTTCTGGTTCTGTTAATTCATCCATTACTTGGTGGTCAGGGAAATATGGGTCAAGTGCAGCTTCTTCATCAGGAGGAGATGGAGGAGGAAAGTGAACTTCGATAGGGCTGTCAGAATAATTGTCCTCTTCTGAATTGAGGCATAATTAACTGAATGTGGTTATGAGTTCTTTAAATGGCTGTGGGTCTCTTCTGGTTACAAAGGGACCGGCAGTGAAATCAGGATTGGGTTCATACTCATCCATTGCGCTGGAATGTAGGACTGACATACTCTACTCATACAACATACAATACAATAAACAACAAGTAACATACAGCGGTTTACACAAACTACAAATTCTGAAAACACTACAGGTTTGCAAGTGTCCCTGTTCAGGTGCCACTCTATAACCGTCCCAACTGATTTGAGCCAGGGCTGCTACAAGAAATAAAGGGGGGATCCCAGAGCCAGCGTTGCCAGCCTCAGCTGTCCGGAGGAGGAGGAGAAGAAAGGCTTCTACCCTCAAGTCTCTTCCCATGTACACGACCATGGAGATCGTTTCCAAGTCTCTTCCCGTGTTCATGACCACGGAGGTCGTTTCCAAGTCTCTGCCCATGTTTGCGACCACAGAGGTCGTTTCCGAGTCTCTGCCCATCCTCATAACCACAGAGGTCGTCCCCGAGTCTCTGCCAGTGTTCACAACCATAGAGGTCGTTCCTGATTCTCTGCCAGTGTTCACGACCACAGAGGTCTTTCCCGAGCCACGGCTCCGCCTTCCACGGTTTCGCCCCCTCGAGCCTCCCACGGCTCCGCCTTCCACGGCTTCGTCCCTCGAGCCTCCCACGGCTCCGCTTTCTATGGCTTCGCCCCTCGAGCCTGCTACGGCTCCGCCTGCCACGGCTTCACCCCTCGAGACTACTATGGCTCCGCCTTCCAAGGCTCCGCCCTCAGAGTCTTCCACGGCTCCAGTCTCTAGTCTGTGGCCACCTCCCTGGCCTCCTGATCCAGTCCCTGAGGTGGTCTCCTGGGTCACCTGGCCGTCTGCCTGATCTGCTCTGGCCTCCTGGGTCACCTGGCCATCCGCCTGATCTGCTCTGGTCTTCTGGGTCTCCTGGCTGTCCGCCTGATCTGCCCTGGTCTCCTTGGTCTCCTGGCCATCCGCCTGATCTGCTCTGGTCTTCTGGGTCTCCTGGCCATCTGCCTGATCTGCTCTGGTCTTCTGGGTCTCCTGGCCGTCCACCTGATCTGGTCTGGTCTCCTTGGTCTCATGGCTGTCTGCCTGATCTGCCCTGGTCTCCTGGCCATCCGCCTGATCTGCTCTGGTCTCCATTGTCTCATGGCCATCCACTTGATCTGCCCTGGTCTCCTGGGTCCACTGGCCATCCGCCTGATCTGCTCTGGTCTCCTTGGTCTCCCGGCCTTCCACCTGACCTGCTCTGGCCTCTTTGGTCTCCGGCTCCATCTTGGCCCTGCCTCCCTTACCAGCCTCCCTTGGGCGTCAGGAGCCATCCATTAGGAGGGGGGTTATGTCACGATTCACTGTTGTTTTGCCTTGTGTTTTGCCCCGTCATCTGTTTCCCCCGGCCTACACTTCCCATAATTCCCTGCCCTCATCACCTGTGTTTCATTTCCTCATTTACCCCATGTATATAATGCCCTGATTTCTACCCAGTCTTTGTGAGTTGTTGTGTTTCTCCCCTGTTCATATGTACCAGTTCCCAACGTGGATGTTTCATTTGTTTTATGTTTCTAGTTCCAAGTTCTGCCTTGTTCCAGTGTTTACCGAGTTATTTTATACTTTGCATATATTCTTTTATTAAACTTCTTGCCGCATCTAAATCCAGCTCTCGTGACTTCCTTCCAAACGTTACAGGTGAGAGTAAAACTAAATATATTATTGCAAGAAAAGTGTTGGATTGATGCAAGGTTATTGACCTATTGTGTGGTTTCAGCTCTTCAGAAAGCAGATCTCCTTGACTGGAAAGAGTGGTTGGTTGGATTTGGCTGAGATGGAGCACCTGTTATGGTGGGAAGGCATGGAGGCATTGCAAAATTGCTGAGGCAGAATGTTCTGCACCTTATTAATATCCACGGTTTAGGACATGGATTAGAACTGGCTGCTCTTGACACAATCAAAACCAATGTAGAGAGTAAATAATAATACTTAATCTCATTATTTTTAATTTTTTTTATGTCTGTTGACACAGACTTACTTGTCATTGTGCAACATGTCTTTCCACATCTTTCACCAGTGAATTCTTTGTTTGGGATTTGTTCCTTTATTGTATCTGTAAAGAGAAAATACTGTATAGTACACAAGAAATTATTAATAAAAGCATCATGGTCTAACTGCATGCAAACTGAATGAAATAATATATATTCAAAGGTAGGCCCATTTTTCATATATTCCCAACACCTCTATGGTGTTTCATAGACTATTCACAATGCAAAGTCCAATGATAGAATAAAAGTGTCTGTATCCAGCACAATTAACACTGAAATGTGTGTAACATCAAGTAGAACTAGTAGACACACTTAAAACTAGTAACAAGAAGGTACACCTGATCATCATGGTCCAGAAACAATAACAGTAAATCAACAATAAAAACTAGGCTTGTTTTAGCAGCAAAAACACATTCATCAACAAGTGGAGAATACGGGGCACCACAATGGCATTCCAAAGAACAGGGTGCCCATCAAAAATTTATTTACTTAAGAAAAATGATCAGGGAGGCTGCCAAGAGACCTACAGTGACATAAAAGGAGCTGCAAGAATATCTGGCAAGTACTGGCCACTCATGTGACAGCTGCATGTGACAACAATATCCCATATTTTTTATTAAGTCTGGGCTATGGGGTAGGGTGGCAAGAAGGAAGCCATTACTCATGAAAAAAAAAATAAAATAAAAAAAAAAAAATACAAGTCCACCTAAATTTTTCCAAAACATATATCCAATCACCCAAAACCATGTGGAAAAATGTTTTATGGTCAGATGAAAACAAGGTATCACTTTTTGGCCATAATTTCAAAAGGTGTGTTTGGTTGAAAAAAAAAAATAAATAAAATAAAAATAAGCAGTTCGCTACTTGGCCAAGTGTGATTAATAAACCCCATTCACCCCGTGTTCGCTTTCTTCACTTCCTCAACTAAGATTTTTAAGTACTTAGCCAATATTTTGTGTTTGGAAATGCCACTGAATATAGCTATTAGAAAAAGTTTTTTGTTATGCCTTGCAATAGGCCTAAAATAGGCCATAGTTGCGTATTTAAACTCTTGTGAAATGGAATACCATCCAAATTCAACTGTAATGTCAATGTATGACGGTTTGTTAGCTGGGGTAATATTTTGTCAAGCACTCCTGACACTGTATTAAGAATGCCAAAATTGAAAGAAGAACCTCCAGCTATTTTTTCTATTTTATATTCTGTGTCAACACTGTTGAGGAAAGTTCTGATGAAGCTTTTATCAGTCAAATGTTTTGACTGATTGAGCCGTTCAGTTTAAAATCACACTGGTTTCACTGACAGCTCTTTTGTCAGTTTTGCGCATTACTCACCCAAACCTTCCAAAAGATGCTCGAACGCTTCTCAAGACGAGCGTTCTGATAAAAGCTTCATCAGAACTTTCCTCAACAGTGCAATCATGACTATTCTCAGAATCAGTATCAGAGATCTCAGACATTAATGCATCATAGTCGTCATCAAGATGATTAAAGTCTTTAACATCAGTGGCCTTATTGTCATCAGTACAAAAAGTCTGGCTATGAGGGATGTCGACATAAGTTCTAGACTAGAATTATCATTCTACAATGACTTCAAAAAGCAACATTTGCTCTTGCATTTTTCCAGATGTTAGAATTCACAGTGTAAAACTCGTAATTTTCAGTCCTCTTCTGTGTTTCTGAACATGTTTTCTTTGTGGATCTTGCTGCTTGAGGGGGAAAACGAGAAAACGTGTGATTTAAAAAAGATAGTTCACCCAAAAATGAAAATTCTCTGATCATTTACTCACCATCATGCCACCCCAGATGTGTATGACTTTCTTTCTTCAGCAGAACACAAATGAAGATATTTCAGCTCTGTTGGTCCTCACAATGCAAGTGAATTTTGACCAGAACTTTGTAGCTCCAAAAATTACATAAAGGAAACATAAAATTAATCCATAAGACTCCAGTGTTTAAATCCATATTTTCAGAAGTGAATGATAGATGTGGGTGAGAAACAGATCAATAGTTCAGTCCTTTTTTTTTATACTTTAAATGTCTACTCAATTCCACATTCTTCTTCATTTGTTTTTGGTGATACACATTCTTCATGCATATTGCCACCTACTGTACAGGGTAGAGAATTTATGGTGAAAAAAATTATCAATATTGATCTGTTTCTCACAGCATCATATAAAGGCTATGAACACAGATTGACGCTCCAGGCATACACAGAAGTGTAGACGTGGTCTGTTCCTAGTCAGACAGGACACTCTGATTCACTGTTTTAACATAGTATTTTCCATCATTGGGACAAACAGATACAATACAATGCTGCTGTTCAGCTGCTAGTACGGTAAAACTCATAATTACATGGCAGATGACAGTTGTGTGCCTTGTGTTTGTGTCTTCATTACATAAAAAGAAAAAATATTTAAAGAAAATGCTAAATGTCATGAATATCATAAAACAGATGTAAATATACAGGTGTCTGTCTATCAGTAAACATCTTTATCTGTTTATTATGTAATAAGCAGTTGTGCGTCAGTTTTTCATAAGCTTGTATTAGTGATAAAACTGTAAGCTCATCCTCACCCTTGGACTCAACCGTGTTTCTCAGAACATCTTCATAAATGATGAACTCAGTTAGTGTCTTTAGTGAGGATTTATATATATATATATATATATATATATACAGTATTGTATTTTTCAGATCACTTTTTAAATTTTGCTTTTATCTGTTTATGTGAGTGTGTATGCTGTGTTTTATCACACTGTCATAAAATTGTGCTGCAGGTTAAATAAACAATACCTTTATTAATGACGAAGAGTTCATCATCAGTTGTTAATCAGATTAGATCAATGACTGAACACACTTTAAATATCTAGAGCAGAAACAACAAGAAAAGGGTTTTTTGTGTATGTGAGTGTTTGTGTACATGTATATACTACATTGTGGGGACCAAATGTCCCCACAAGGATAGTAAAGCCTGAGATCACCTACACTGTGGGGACCAGCCAGCGGTCCCCACGAGAGAAATGGCTTATTAAACATACTAAAAATATGTTTTTTTGAAAATGTAAAAATGCAAAAAGATTTCTGTGAGGTTAGGTTTAGGGGTAGGGTTAGGGGATAGAAATGATCATTAGATCCCTATAAAATCCATAGAAGTCTATGGAAAGTCCCCACAATGATATAAAACAAAACGTGTGTGTGTGTGTGTGTGTGTGTTTAAAGCATTTGTGTTTGTTTCTTTCCTTTTTGAGACAAAGAAATTGTTCAAATAAACAGCTGTACACTGTAAGAAGGGTAATGTGCAGTTGTTATTATGGAGTAATTTCTACCTGATCTGACCTTTTTAAAGGAATTTAATCGGAGTAACCTCGTCTGTTTGAATGAATAAAACCAGTTCATTTAGATGAAACCGTATGAAGCACATTTAGGTCACCAGACAAATATTACTTTACCCTGTATTTCTTCTTAATATTGTATTTGTGTGTGTCTCTCTCTCTCTCTGTGTGTGTGTGTGTGTGTGTGTGTGTGTCTCTCTCTCTCTCTGTGTGTGTGTGTGTGTGTGGGCAGGTTTTGGTGGTTTACGAGGACTTTTTTTAGGTTATAAACTGGTAATTACAAGGGTATTATGCTATAAATGTGGTTTATGAGGACATTTCTAGTGTCCCCATAATTCAGATTGCTTTAAGAACATACTAAACGATGTTTTATTGAAAATGTAAAAATGCAGAAAGTTTTTTGTGAGGGTTAGGTTTAGGGGTAGGGTTAGGGGTAGGGGATAGAATCTATAGTTCATACAGTATAAAAATCATTATGTCTATAGAAAGTCCTCATAATGATAGCTGCACCAACATGTGTGTGTGAATATTTATTATTTATTTTATTCCTATCAATATATCGTGTACTAAGTGTGTTTTTGAGATACCTAAATGGTAATTAATTTTCAACGAAGTTATTTGACAACAGCTTATAAAGCTCCTCAAAATGTTTCTCTTGCGTTCATGAAGGCATGAGTAATTATTAGCTTATTCGAGCCTTCCATTTCATTATTTCCTCGTAATATTTCTGTCTGTCTCTCTTCTTCAGATGAAACCTCACTTTGGACAGACGGAATATTGTAATGATGTTGAACTTTGCTCCAAGTCAGGAATATGGTTTCTTATCAGGGCTGTAATAAGGCTGTTAGATTGAGATGAAACTCACAGATCTTTGAACTCTTTTATGACCATAAAAGCATTGAGATTCCACCCATTATTCAAGATGTGATTTAAGTCAAATTCTCTCTGGTAACTACAACATAACTGACCGCAGGTGAGTGGAGTAACTGAGAGCGTTCAGATATGGAGGAACTCAAGCAAAGGGGACGCAAGCGGGAAGGGCGACACAGGTATAAAAAAAAAATAAAAATACATACAGTACAATCACTCTTTTGAAATTGTAACAAGGAATGTTTTGTTCTTGAATACAGATATGTTCAGTTCTTTATTGACAGTATCAGTAAATCAAGATCAAAAGAATTTATGTAGTAATGGTTCCTTTTCATTTTAATTTAGTGTTTGCTGAATTAGGCATGTTAAATTAGGAAAACAGACATGCATATTAAAAATAAAATAGAGAGGGAAAAAAGGTAGGGTACAATGGTAAAGGCTCCGTGGTGTAATAGGCTCATTGATTTTGTTTTCTCCCAATACACTAAATAGCATCAAAACTACTACAGGACTTTCCTAAACACATGTTTGACACTATGAATTGCAAAGTGTTCCTGTTCCATGAGATCATTGCTTGTAATGTCTAAAGGTTGATTTTGAGGCAATTTGATCTAATATGTAATATATTTTTTTAATGATGTAAATTTATGTAGCTAATGAATATCCTGGAAATTATCACATTTATTTTGAGACTAAATACTTATTTATCATTTTCAGTTTTAAGGTCAATAAATCAAAAAAATTTCAGTAACTGTCCAACACGTGAAAAGATAGCATTTGGGGTAAAAAGCCTCCCGTTGCAGGTGCTAAAGCCCCTATAAAACACATTGTTTTTCTTAAGTGGGGTGAATAGATTTGTTATGAAGAATATTCAAAGTGGGCTCATAGAATACTTGAGATGTAACAAAAAGCCAAATGTGTTGAAATTAACAGGAAATGGTTGACTTTTTTCTGAAGTGGTTATTTTGAGTAAGAATCATCCTAATTTTAAGACACCTTGCTGTCTTAAAATTATTTGCATTAGTTGACAAATTGTGCCCTATAACTATTGCCCCAGAATCTACATGATATCTCTTTAAACCCCCTAGGGGCCTTTTACCCAAAGTATTTTTAAAAACTGAATTTTAATCGAAACTGCCTTCCATTGTTATTTCTTTTCACACAAATTATGTTGTTCCATCAATATTCAATCATTTTTTTGATATTATCAAAAAACTTCATACATTTTGTGACCAGAAAAAAAGCTACATTTCCTTAAGGGGTGCCTTTAGCCCCATTGTACCCTACCCTCAATGAACTCTTGGTGGTGCTTGGAATAATGGGATAGTATTTTGTTGTTGTTGTTGTTGTTGTTGTTGTTGTTGTTGTTGTTGTTGTTGGGGCGGCTGTGGCTCAGGTGGTAGAGCAGGTTGGCCACTAATCGCAGGTTTAGCGGTTTAATTCCTGGCCCACATGACTCCACATGCCAAAGTGCCTTGGGCAAGACACTGAACCCCAAGTTGCTCCCAATGGCAGGGTAGCACCTTGCATGGCAGCCCTGCCATCATTGGTGTGTGAGTGTGTGCGTGAATGGGTGAATGAGTCACAGTGTAAAAGGCTTTGGAACCTCTAAGGTTAAAAAAGCAATATAAGTGCAGACCATTTGTTGTTGTTTTTGTTGTAGTTGTAGATTTTGTGTGTGTGTGTGTGTGTGTGTGTTTACAAACTTTAAATTGACACACTGCAATTAAACAAGCAGTAATAAAACTACAGTTAAGCGACCCCTTTGAAAAAGTAGTAAGGTGCACAAGCTACTAACAACAGTAAAAACAACAACAATAAATAATTCTATTTAAGGGGGAAATGTATTTTTAAATACATAACATGTTTTACATTAGTTACTGCATTATGTATGATGAACTAACAATGAACAATGTTTTTTACAGCATGTATTAATCTTGGTTAATGTTGATTTGTAAAAATACAATCGATCAATGTTAGTTCATTTTAGTTCATAATGCATTCATGCTAATTAATACAACTTTTAATTAAAAAAATGTATTAGTGTATGTTGAAATGAACATTAACCAACATGAATAAGTGCTGTTCATTATTAGTTAATGTTAACTAATTTAGTTAACTAATGTTAACAAATGCAACTGTATTTTAAAAGTTACAAAATTAGGGTGACAGCATTAAATTAGCCAGCTAAAGTTACTTTAAACACAAACTATTAAATATAAATAAAATTAAAAAAAATAAAAAAAACATAAAACTAGAAACAACCTAATTTATAAAAGGTAGTCAGAAAAATTGTAACGAACAGCCGCTTTAAAGAAATTAATTAGCTACAAAAAAGATGTAAAATGCCACAGAGATATTTGAGAAGTGAATCGTTCACTAAATGAATGGTTCACTAAAATCAATCTGACTTCCCAACACTAAATATGAGAGTATAGGACATTTTACGCTTACTAGGTGGTACAGTGTAACATTAAAAACAATGATGTAGTGTTTTGTCACATTACACCACTGTTTCTTGGGAAAATGAGCTTGTTACTGAAAAAGCTACTAAGCAACTGCCATGCTACAGAAAATTTTAAGATAGCATCGTTACTTTTAGTTAATTATCAATGATAGTTATTAATTATTTTTGTTTATTAGCCTTATACTGTCACCTCTCAAACACTCTTTCACAACTGGGTTGCAAAACTTAAAAAAACTGCTAATATATACCAACTAATCTGAACCTGTTTCTGAATCGGTACTCTCAATCAGTGTAATATCTATGTTACTGGTTACCATTCCACCATCACAATTCACTTTGAAATTTATACAATCACGAGGTAGTTCAAACCAACAATGACAAAATACATTCAGAGTTCAGGGTTTTTGGACTCGAGACACTGGACATTTATTTTCACATTTCTTTACATTGTTGGATACATGTCAAAATCTACATCTATGACTGCTGGTTTCACTAACAAATGGCCATTGTTAGATGTACACCTGAGTTCAGATGATTGAATAAACCTAATTAATTTTTTTGGATGGAAATGCATTTGTCATTATTATTGTTGTGTGTTAATGAGCTGATGGAATCAAGCTTCATTTCATTGCTCCAAGTTTCATTGTTGAGATTTTTGGTCTTTTATGATGAACGTCTTCACAGAGACACGTGGGACCCATTCCAGCTGAACCCGATCGGAGCAGAGAAAGAGAAGAAGAGAACATGCTTTGTGTTCCTGCAGAAACTGGTGGCTATTATTGTGGGTCTGCTGGTGTTGGTCAGCGCTGTCATGAGCAAGGTGAATCAACGACTGTCTATCAACAATTATTGACGTGTCTATTACATGATTATCAGTAATTATAGAGGCTAATAACACCCCACCCATCACTGTTTATCACAGTTTGATTGCTATCTTCATGGCGATGTGTACGGGAATTCATGATGGCACGGAATGTTCCTGGCACAACAATGGGATCCATTATATTCTTGGTCTACGATATGTCATTTGCGTGTCATTTTTTGTATGAATGTTTTCACTCAGTGGTTGAATTATTGATATGTTTTATTCTGCATCATTATTGTATGACTGTACTGTCAAGTTATAGTCAGACATTTGGAGGTTGGCACTATCCTAGTTGGTCACATAGAATCACATATACCTAAATGTTTGCAAAATGATTTTTATGTGGCTCGTTTATGGTGGCTGTTTCCTAGAGAAATAAACACTAGAGGCGCTGAAAATGGCAGATTATCAGTTCATAAACACTTTTCACTGTTCCTTTGCGTTATCTTATGACATCTAAACACTTTTACTCAAGCACATGACTAATGTTAAAAAACATTTTAAGGTTTGCATTACATAGCCAATTACATTTGCAAGCTTGTTTAAGCTTGGACTGACATTCAAGTCCAAAAGAGCATGTGAGTCAACACGTGAGCCTAAAGCACCATAAACTGACGTATTTGATTCAGCAATTTAATTTTCCCTGTCATATTTGCTTTTTATGACACTTTCGATTAGGTTTGGGTTTAAAGTTTAGGGTAAGGAAGTTGTTTTTGTTCATTTAAAACTCAATAGAGAATAACCTTAAAAACCTAATTTGTTTGACAATTAAACTTGCTTTGAGCAGCACACAGTGGACATTTCACCTCAGAAATGCCATGGTTCGTGTAAAGAACCACTTCTTATCATTTTGCAAAAAATGACGCTGGTTTTTGCATGGGATCAGATTCACAGTATCACTGAATATTTGAATCAGAAGAACACCAAAAATCTCAAGAATGTACACAGCCTTTAAATAATTAGAATTTGAACCATTTTTTCTAAGCAACTTTGCAATTTTACATTTCTTATTACAGTTGCAAATAATAGTCAATAATCGCTAGCAAGAATTTTACCCTGCAGAATTTTTGATGATTACATAACTTCAAAGAAACCATTCCAACATTAACGTTGACATTTGAGACTTAATTCAGCCTCATCTATAGATGATAATTTAGCATGCGTGCTGTGGCCCAGTCAAAGTTATGGCGGTTTATCTGTATTTAGGGTTCTCTGCTGGTTCTGACCACTCTGTCCAGTCCGAAGTCTTTGAGAAGTCAAGTGGACCGGCAGTTCTACACACTTCTGCTGATGTGTGTCGTGGTGACCCCAAACCTCATGGTGTTCCTCAAGTCTCTGTGGAAGTGTGTCTTCAAGAGCTACGTTCCCCCCAACCCAAGAACACTGGGAATTGTGAGTTGACATAGACATACGGTAAACGTTTAGCACACATCATGTATGTCACCAACTAACAGTCTGAAAAATCTGAGTATGGCTTGGATCAGGACAAGGTGGTCAAGCCGTTTTTTTTTTTTTTTGGAACATGCTAGCTGGTTAGAACATGCTGCAGGTCTTTTTATTTCAGCAGGGAAGACGCATACCAGAAGATTGTTTAGCATGTAGAAATTGAATCAGTCACTATTAGATAAAATTGTGGTTCCTCCAAAGATACGAGGACTAACGATGTTGTGTATGCTCTCATAGATGTGTGCAATTGAGAGTCTGGTGGCTGTTGGGACCGCAATCTTGGTGCTCGTTGTGATGCCTCAGTTTGATGTTCTCACAAATCTCTGTATCCCTGGAGGCATCTGCATCCTGTCGTCTGTCCTCCAGATTGTCTTCCGCCTGCAGAAGGAGAGTTGGATGATCATCTACCCCATATGCTCCCTCATCCTGGTGCTCAGCGGTTACGCTCTACTGGCGGTCGACTACTACGTGAGAGTTTCCTCTTTTGTCCCGGGTCAACAGGAGGTCAGTTACGTGTATGTCGGCATTGCGATTTTTGCATCTCTGCTGGTTTCTCTGAACTGGTGGGAAAACCCATTACAGGCCAGCAACAACATTCAGGAGATGCTGAGTGAATTAGACGGTTTCAGAGACACTGTTTATCTTGTGACCAGTTTCGTTAGAATCGTAATCACGATGGGGGTGTACTTTCTTTATTACGGCCTGATTGCTGAAGTTAAAATTGACTGGACTGCATACACCAAAGCCAATGGTGCAGTAGAGATCGGCCTGGTGGTGTTTTTCCTGCAAACATTCTGCTCGGCTGCGTGCCACTGGTTTGGAGTCGTGGCTTGTAAGATCCATGCGGTGCGATTTGGTTTTGCCCTCCCGGTTTCACTAGCCGGTCCAGCTACACTAATCCTGGGAATAACGCTTTTCTTGACACAAGCTGACAGTTTATCCCATTTAACTGAATCTGCTGCATACAGTTTCATCAACATTACCAATCCAATTTGGCCATTTTGTTATAAACTTGCAGATATCAAGGAGACAAACACCACCCCGGTCGTGATTCTGGAGATTTCCAACAGTATCTGTAAGACTTCACTCAACAGTCCGTACGAAATGTGGCCTTTCTCCATGCTGGCACTGGAGGGGGTCTGTATGTGGCTCGGACTCATGGCATGCACATATTACGTGTGGAGAATAAGGGTGCAGAGAATCGAACGCACGTCACAGCTGTTTGTGCGTCGACTGTATGAATCCACCTTCATCGATCTGTCTCTGCTGCTAAACACCAAAATGAAAGTCGTCCGGACAAGGAACAAGGAGAGGTGCATTTAACTTAAATCTGGATATATATGAAATTAAATCCATTACTGTACAAGTGCATTGAATTTAATCAATAAATAGTTTGTATATTAGGGTTATTTCAGGATGTAACTGTTTACTCTTTTTTCTTTCTGTCGTATAGTAATGATGATGTGCAAAACTGTGTCATTTACCTCTGTGCAACAATGTGGCATGAAACATATGATGAGATGCTGAAAATCTTGACCTCAATGTTCAGGTATTTACACACTGATGTGTGAGCATTAGTGCTACTATAGCTCAACTGGTAGCGCATACAATGACACTTGTATTACCAAGATCATAGGTTTGATTCCCAGGGAAAACACAACCTGACAAAATGTGCAGTACAGCTTGAACACACTGTTAGTCACTTTGCATAAAAGCACCTGCCAATAGCATCAAATGTAAAATTACTGTATTACAGCTCAGTTGTTTCATACTTTTGCTTGATGGTATGTTATTTGTTGGTTTCAGATTGGACAGATACCGAGGGGATCCCAAAGAGGAACACAAGGATTGCTTTGATTTTGAGTGCCATATTTACGTTGATGATGCCTTCATGAAAGAAAAAGACACAGAGAAAAAGCTTGTCAACACATACGTTTGCGACCTTATACATGTTGTCATGGAGGTGTACAGGTAAGGCAAAGGTTACCTGTCCATTATCAGCATATGGTATGTGACTCATATGAACAGAATGTCTGAAAACTCCTGATGATAATGATATTTCATCCCCCCAAAGGGTATTTACAAACAAGGAGCCTGATGAGGTTTCGATCATTGAAACTCCGTATGGGGGTCGACTTGTGTTTGTTATGCCAGAGGGAAACATGCTTTATGTTCATCTGAAAGACAAACAACTGATTCGAAACAAAAAACGATGGTCACAGGTAAACTTTAATGTCTTATTCCTCACTGTAATTAATCATTCAGAATCTCTGAAACCCAAAGCAAATACATGAATGTTTTGTGAAACCAGACTGAATGTTTTTTCAGATCATGTACCTGTATTACCTGCTTGGTTGGAAAGGATATAATGTCAAAAACCCTCAGAAAATAACAGTAAGTTTTTTCTGTATTTTTCAATCATTCATTAGTGGTGTTTGCTAAGGCAAGTATCGCTATTACAATAATCATATGGTCTGTTACTTGAACAAGCCACTAACACTAAGTGATAAACTTCAAGGTGTTTGTGCTACAGACATGAATTATACTTCAAATTACGTAGCTTGTTAAGGAGTGCTGTTACTTTTCTAAGTGATCAGTGTAGAGCCGAGGAGGGCGGGGCCAGGTTGGAATGAGACACACCCGGTCCCCAATCAGCCTGATGGGGCGCGCGAGGGATAAAGGCGGCCGGGGACGACAGTTCGAGAAAGAGAGAATTACAGACAGCTGTGCTGTGTAAGGGGGTTTAGAGGAAAGGAGGAGGCGAGAACCGGCTTGACAACTTAAATAATAATTTATTAACCAAGAACACAACCAAAAACACACAACTAAAAACACAGCACAGCTGTCTGTAATTCTCTCTCTCTCGAACTGTCGTCCCCGGCCGCCTTTATCCCTCGCGCGCCCCATCAGGCTGATTGGGGACCGGGTGTGTCTCATTCCAACCTGGCCCCGCCCTCCTCGGCTCTACAATCAGACTTTTGCATTTACAATTTTCATGTGGTGGACAATACAACTAAATTCAAAAACATTTAAAAATTCAGGGATGGACTTATCATATCTAAATCGGAGACTTGAGGGTGGACTCTTTTGACTTGAGCCAGTAAGCAACCAACTGAACACCCTAGCAACAGCATAGCAATTCCCTGGTAATCATGAGAACACCACAGTAACCACCTAGCAATGCCTTAGCAACCACCAGAACACTCTAGCAACCACATAGCAATGCCCTGGAAATCACCAGAACACCCCAGCAACCACCTAGCAACAACTTAGCAATCACCAGAACACCCTAGCAACCATATAGCAATGTCCTGGCAATCACCAGAACACCTTTGTAACCACCTAGCAATGCCTTAGCAACCACCACAACACCCCAGCAACAGCATAGCAATGCCCTGGCCATCACCAGAACACCTTTGTAACCACCTAGCAATGCATTAGCAACCACCACTGCATAGCAACACACTAGCATCATGGTAGTGAATTTTGCACAAGCAAGCACCACTCACATGTTATCATTTTTTTTTTTTTAAATATAGTTGTCACATTAATATAAAACCAGACTTTGAGTTCTCTCCTTTGTGTGTTGTTACAGAGACAAAATAACCCGTGTCGTGCCAGTCTCATATCATTAGATGGAGAGAGTTATCTGCTACCCGCTCATGATAATGACAGTAAAAGGAAGCATATATCCGATGACAACACATATATCATGGCCCTGGACGGAGACACAGACTTCCACCCGGCTGCTCTGATTCTGCTCGTCGACCGACTGAGAATGTATGACAACGTGGGAGCAGCCTGCGGACGAATTCACCCCACTGGAATGGGTAAAAAGAAAGAATAAATAAATAAATAAATAAATAAACGTACAGTCAGAGGTGATTCTAGGGACTCTGGGGGCCCTAGGCAACACCCCCCCCCACACACTTTCGCGCGTGGAATTTCAAGCACAAAATCCTGCGCCTTATTCACTAACCACCCTTAATATATTTTAGCAGCTGCAATCAGCACTGAAATTACGCTGTGTCTCGAGTATTTAAATGAAGTCATTGTTATTGCTTTCTGCGCTAACACGTCTCCTATCTATGTAAATTTGGATATATGTGTTGTCATCGGATATATGCACTTCATTCACAAAGATTAACTGGTGCAATTTAGATCTCATTCTTTTTTCCTCTTCTGACTCCCAGATTGGTACATTGGACATCCTCTCCATGATGCCTGCATCCTGCTCTTACTTGAATTTGATCGTAGCTAAAGGGATGGGGGCCCCCTAGGAGGTTTTCAAAAATGTCATTCTAGTGTACTAAGCATTGCCAATCATTGGTTTCAAGTGTTGTTGCTATGTAATTGCAGTACTGTAATTGCTGTCTGCAGGGGGCCCTTTCCCAGCTTGGGGTCCCAGGCAATTGTCTGTCTTGCCTGTCCCGTAGGCCCGCCTCTGCGTACAGTTAATACGCAAAGTCCACATACATAAATCCTGACAGCACTTTGGCAATCCAATTTACAATTACAATTATACAATTCAATCTTGATACTTTAAAATGTATGCTGCACCACACTGTGAATGGTGGAGAAAGATTTATTAAAAATTATCTGATGAATAATTGCAATAAAACACGACACCCACCATTTAAAATCTGATAACACTGGTGAGCTATCGTAAAGACAAACCCAGAGTATAAAAGCGCTCATATGCAGTATTGGGGATGGGTGGTGTGACCAACATTTTTCATCACAGTATGAGTAATGTTATATCATATTCTTATTTTCACTGGCAATTTCTTTTTTCTATACTGTATATTAAAACCTGATAACTACTCTTTTTGAGTACAGGATAAAAAATGATATACTCAGATTTAAATGGTTATAAATCAGATCCGAGTGCGATTGCCATGTTCATATATATCTAAACGAACTGAACCGAGGGAGAAAACATGCCAGGTTCCAAAACAAAAAGATTACAATACAAAAATCTATGAAAAAGGGCAGGAAATGACATAAAATAAATAAATAAAAAACACTGTGGAGCCAAAACCACTTGTCTGACCATGTCTTGATATAAATTTGAGAATGATACAATGAAAGGATGATATTTATGAATGCTTTTTCAAAGGACAGCTCAAGGTGCTTTTTCATAAAAAAAGTTGTATGAGGAGATGGGGACATTAAGATATGCAGTAAGTGTTATAAACAAAGGTAATTTCAGAAGTACCACTCTAACCACACATAAAAGACACTGCATTTTATTGCAAAATATTATATTAGATTTTACACAGATTATAATTATTATAATTACTTTTATAATGCATGGTTACAATGTAAGTGTTCTTAGCAGTTGAGGCCAGCAACTATTTATATTTCTAATAAACACAATATTTTTTCTGCCATAAATTATTAAAATCATTTGTTTATACCACTAAATAAAACAATAACATGATCTGACTGGTCCATAAATGCACCGTGGATGAACACATGGCATAGTAGCCTTTAGCGCATTAGCTGGTACCCGCACACGAAGAGTCCACAGAATAGGGGAGCCCTCAATGCTGACTGATAAAATATGCTTTATAATCGATTTTTCTTTTAATTGAAAACAGACATTATATATGAATTGATTACGCAAGCAAATGATGATCAGTCATTTTATTGCCCAATTTTGCCCCATTTTTTTTTTTTTTTTGGATAAAATGTCCATTGTCTTTAGTGTACCCTTACCTTCAAAAGCATGCTGGTTTTCCTCCCATCATCCGATCGGATCATAAGCAGAAAATATGAAAAATAAATACTGTCTCATTTTTACAAATATCAACTTTTGTAGTATTTTAAATTACAATTAACTCTGTAATGTTTTGATTGCAAAATAGACTTCATAGGATGGATTTCAAGTGTTTAATCTTTCATATGATACCAAGTTTATTATTGTACGTTAAGTTTTTGATATTAAAGGTTATATATTATATCATAAAACACGCTAAAATGGCCCACCAGTGGGCTACTGTCAACCAAGTGCCAATGCTTACCATACTTTTTGATTATCCAGTTAATTAAATACTTTACAATTGAAAAGTACTTTGATTATGTTCTCTCATAATTTGGACCTTAAACCAAAATTTAAGAATATTTATAAGAAATAAACGATAAGTCCAACATCAGGGCAAAAACAGCTTCACATGATAAAACTTGAATTGAGCAGTAAAACTATTATAATTATAAATATTATAAAACTGATAGTTCTGATTCTAAATTCTGAATGGATGATCTCAGTGTATATGTTGTCATCGTAAAAGAGACAACATATGCACACCTGTGACTGCTCAATAGTCAAAGACTATAGTAATCCGGCAAGTTGTGACGTTGCTTGGTAACAATAAATAATCAAACTTGACTTTGCGTTGTCTTAAAACATGCATTAATAACACATTACCATTACATTTTTCAATTTTTCAAACCTGAGTTGGTTCCTCAATTCTTCTTCATTGATGCTGTGAATGTGTTTCAGGACCGATGGTGTGGTACCAGAAGTTTGAGTATGCAGTAGGTCACTGGCTACAGAAGACAGCAGAGCACGTGTTTGGGTCGGTTCTATGCAGTCCAGGATGTTTCAGTCTGTTCAGAGGTTCTGCTCTGATGGACGATAACGTCTTGAAACGATACACCACCAAAGCCACCAGAGCTTCTGAGTATGTGCAGTATGATCAAGGTTAGCTTCCTGTTTCAACTGTTAGATGATCAGCAAAGGAGATATTGGCATACCAGATCAATCCTTGCTCTTTCTGGAATAAATATTTGAAGAAAGAAAGCTAAATTCTTTGATTATTTCATATGGTGTTCAATATATTGGATGGGTGCTCAACCGTATATCTATATGTAGGTGAGGACCGCTGGCTGTGCACACTTCTCCTTCAGCAGGGCTGGAGGGTGGAGTATAATGCTGCCTCAGACGCGTACACCAACTCACCTCAAGAGTTCAAAGAGTTCTACAACCAGAGACGCCGATGGGGTCCTTCTACATTGGCCAACACTCTGGACCTGCTCCACAGCGGGACAGAAACGGTCAAGAGGAACACTTCCATATCCATACTGTACATCTTGTACCAGATCTTCACCGTGGCCTCCTCCATCCTGGGACCTGCATCTGTTACCCTCATGATAGCAGGTACAGTTTCAAAGATCTTGTGATCCAACAAGACACCTTCACATCCTCTGCTTCAGGAAAGTCAGGACAGGGTTTTAAGTAACTGACCTGCTGAAAAATCTGGCTAAAACTAGCTTTTGATGGTTTCTAAATGGTTATGGTCATTAGCTGGTCCAAGTCGGTTTAGGTGGTTGATCAATTGGGCTACTAGTTCATGGGGCTAAGGATGACATGGTAGACCATCTCAACCGTTCCAAAACACAGCTTTAACTAGTTGACCAAATTCACTTCCTTAAATTAGTATGCCCTGTTTTTCCAGCAGGGTGAAGTTTTAATATAGTATATTTCAACTTATAATATGCAGTAGTTAAAAGTGTATAAAATACTTACAATACTGTATATAATTCATCTTCTTTTGTAATTAAAACATAAAAAAAACGCAACAGAGAAAAACACAACACATACACACCGAATCAACATTTAACATTTAACCCCCACTAATATCCCTCCCCAATCACCAACCCCACCCTAACCCCCAAAGAACACCCCTGTGGTCACATAAAATAAAACACACACAAAAAAAATAAACATTTAAATATATAATAAACATACATAATTAAACTAGACTTCTCTCTCCCCATCCCTTCCCCGAGAGTCCCCCAAAACAGTGAAATAATTACCCCATTTTCTGACAAACAAGTCCCCAAACCCCAGCCTTCTGCTTGCCACCTCCTCGAAAGCTGCCACCCTCCCAATATCCGCACACCACTCTGGAAATGATGGCGCTCTGTCCGATTTCCAACCCCTTAAAATAATTTGTCTGCCAATCATAATACTGGTCAGAACCCACATTTTTATATGTTTGTCCCCCAAATTTATGACCGCCCCATCGCCCAAAATACAAAGTCTGGGGCAAAGTAAAATTTGAGTGCCCAAAACGTCACACAAACAACTCTGAACCTTCAACCAAAAATCTTTGATCTTAACACACCACCAAAAGACATGGGTTGTGTCTCCAACTTCTGATTGGCATTGCCAGCAGGTGGGTGTGTCTTTAAGACCAAGCCTATACAATCTAGAGGGGGTCCAGTGAAATCTATGTAAAATCTTGAATTGCATAAGGCGAACCCTTGCATCTCTAGATGCAGATTTGACATTATTTAGAATCCTAGCCCACACTCCCGCCTCCAATACCAAGTTTAAATCTTTCTCTCATAATCTCTTGAGAGAAGTTGAAGCTCCGTCCCCCAGACTCTGAATTAGCAGGAAGTAATACACTGATGCCTCATGACCTTTTCCAAAAGCAGTAATCACCACTCCCAGAGTATCTGCCGCTTTAGGGGGGTGTGTGCTACTCCCAAAAACGATACAGAGCAGGTGGTGCAGCTGTAAATACCTATAAAACTGAGATTTGGGAATCCCAAAATGTTGAACCAAATTCTCAAAAGACCTCAACACTCCACTCTCATACAGGTCAAGAGTGTAGGAGACTTATTAATACATAATTTAGAGTTCAGCCATATGCTTGAGGCAACATTTAAATAAATGTCCGAATGAAACTCTCTGGGCACTTTTGTCCATACCGAGTGCAAATGCGAGATAACGGGGTGTAACTTAACTTCTCTGATTAGTTTGATAGAAAGGCTTTGCAATGGCAAAATAGGGGCAAGAACTTCCTGTTCAATATAAAACCAGGGAGGGGCACTTTCAGGTGGAAGCAACCAATGGGCCAAATGTCTGAGACCGAAGGCATAATAATAAAACAAAATCTTGGGTAGGCCTAGCCCACCTTTGTCAATCGGCCTATGTAACTTATTGAAATGTAATCTGGGACGCTTACCATTCCAAATGAAGGACTTCACTATGCTATCAAATTGCTTGAAATAAGAGAGGGGGACATCTACAGGGAGAGATTGTAGCAGGTAGTTGAATTTTGGAATACAATTTATTTTAATAACATTAACCTTCCCAATCATAGAAAAATGTAATGAAGCCCACCTGCCCACATCGCTCAAAAACCTTTTTATTAAGGGGTCAAAATTAACACTAACTAAATCAGACAAATTTGCTGGGAATAAAGTGCCCAAATACTTAATGCCCTGTTTAGGCCACTGGAAGGTGCCTGGCTGGAAAGCCGTTACTGGCAGTACACTGTCAGAGCCAAAGCTTCGGATTTAGACCAATTGACTCTGTATCCCGAGAACTTAGAAAAGGAATTAATAATTCTGTGGAGGCAAGGCATAGATCTAATGGGGTCAGAGATGAATAATAAAATATAATCTGCATAAAGCAAAAGCTTATGCACCATACCTCCTGCCACCACCCCTGGAAAATCATCTTCCCTTCTTATCGCAGCTGCTAATGATTCCAGGGCAAGACAGAACTATAATGGTGAAACAGAGTAAAATAATCTGAAATTAATCCATTTGTTTGTACCGCCACTACCGGGTGTCTATAAAGTAACGTAATCCATCCAATAAAAGTATTCCCGAACCCATATATTTCCAAAACCTTAAAAAGATAATCCCATTCTACCATATCAAATGCCTTTTTGGCGTCAAGTGAGATGGCCGTGACCGAAGTGTGGTCATTCGCCACTGACCACATTAACATTAAACGACTAATGTTATCAGAAGAGCTGCTGCCCCGAATAAACCCCACCTGATCTATATGTATAAGAGATGTCATAACTTTACTTAATCGGTTAGCCAGAATTTTGGCCTACCAAATCAATATTTCCCCACCAGCAGATTTCGCTGAGGGAATGGTAGAAAAAGACTCTTTCTTTTTTATATATCTAGCCAAAAACTTCCCTGCTTTGTCCTTCGACTCAAAGTATGACTGTCTTGCCCTGAATAGCCAAAACTCCACCTTCACCCTCCACCTACATTATATCTGTATTTCAGTTGGGGCCATCAGATGACATTCGGCGCTTCAGCTCTGCCTCTGCACTTTTAATATTCTCTTCCAACTCCACAAGTTCTCGTGCTTTGGATTTTTTGGTGAATGGATGCATACTGTATGATCCGGCCCCTGAGAACTGCTTTAAGTGCCTCCCAAGCTATGCCTACAGAGGATACTGAGGACCAACTGGTCTCCATATAAACATTAATTTCAGCCTTTAACATTTGTTGAAATTCAGGATTTTGCAAAAGGGATACATTAATGCACCAACATTAATGAATATGATTATGAATATATGACATTTGAATATGAATTCTTTTTCTCCGTATGTGGCAACACCTCTAAACTCACCAGGGCGTGATCTGAGACTAAGATGTTTCCAATTGAGAAATCAACAACAGATGAAATGAGGGACTTAGATATAAAAAAAATCTATTCTAGAATAAATCTTATGGACTGATGAAAAAAATGTATAGTCCCTACCAGATGGGTTCAAAAGTCTCCAAATATCTGTAAGGCCAAAATTTTTACACATCCTGAGAAGCATCAATGTTGCTCTAGGGAGCTTGCACACTTTTGCTGCACTATGATCAAGGACTGAGTCCATCAAAAGATTAAAGTCTCCTCCCAATATTATATCATGAGGGGTGCCAGTGGCTTGGAACATCCCTTCAAGATCTATAAAAAAGCCCTGGTCATCAGCGTTAGGTGCGTAGATATTAGCCAAAATCAACCTTTGCCCCTGAATTTCTGCTAAAACAATAATGACTAATTTATCTTTACTCTGTTTGAAACATTTGAATTGTAGATGTTTACTTATCAATGTAATGACTCCCCTGCTCTTAGTTGAGCCAGCACTAAAGAAAACATGTCCACCCCATATCTTCCCAAATTTTTCAGCTTCCTGCGGGGAAATATGCGTTTCTTGAAGAAACACTATATCATATTTCTTATGTTTAAGAAAAGAAATAACCTTCCTTCTTTTTATGGGGTGCCCCAACCCATTCACCTTCCACGTGGAGAGAGAGAATCTGCTCATACTAATATTTGACATTTTGACATATTAGAAAAAATAGATTGTGTGTCAAAAATAAAATTATAAAGACCACATTCCAACATTAGTGCAACAGTCAAACCCCAAACTTCCCCCCGAACCAAACAAACCTAAAAAAAAAAAATTTGCGCATTAACCCCACGCATGACAGCGCCAACCGGCGTCCATCCTTCTAAACTGGCTCATTCACCCCATTGTCTCTATGAAAGACATTGCTTGTTGTGGGCATGTAAATATTTTGCGGCTATCCTTAGTATCTATTCTCAATTTGGCCGGAAACATCAGTGCAAAAGCAATCCTCCGTCGATGCAAGAGATTCTTGAAGGAGTGTTACTACACAAAACAAACTCCAGCTGCTAGACGGAATCAACACAAAAAGAATCAAAAAGGCACCCAGCTTCCTCAGACAGTCAAGTGAATGTTCAGCGAGTCAAGCTCACTTGGGGGCAACATGAAAATCACCAAATGGCTTACTCACCCCATTGTCTCTATGAAAGACATTGCTTGCTGTGGGCATATAAATATTTTGTGGCCATCCTTAGTATCTATTCTCAATTTGGCCGAAAACATCAATGCAAAAGCGACCTTCCATTGATGTAAGAGTTTCTTGCGTTCCTTGAATCGATCACGTTTCTCTCGTCGAATTCGCAAAATCCGGGAACAAGAAAATGTTGTGGTTCTTCCAAAAAAGCCTTCCTCTACTCCTCACCTCGCTTAACACAAGATCTTTATCGGATGATCTCATAAATTTGGCCAGAATTGATCGGGGCCTGTCTCCCTCAGCCGATCTCTGAGCCGGGATCCTGTGAGCTCGCTCGATTTCCAGCTTATGGCCTGTTATGTCGAGCAGACTCGGGAAGAGCTCATCTAGGAATTTCACCATATCTCGGCCTTCCGCATGCTCAGGAATTCCAACAATTCGGATGTTGTTTCACCGATTACGATTCTCAAGGTCTTCCAATTTTTCCCAAACACGTTCCAAATCTGCTTTGGACGCTAGCAGATTAGCAGCTAATTCCCTCTCCGATGACTCCAGATAATCTATCCATTTCTCGACGTCCCCGATTCTTATAACTAATTCAATGAATTTCATCTCCATCATAGTAATCGATCAACGTATTACAGCAAGATCCTTCAAGTCCGCCATGACCTTCGCCAGCATTACAGACATGCTGGACAGTTGACGTTGAATTTCTCCCACTGCGCGGTCCAAATTGAGTCCCCGGTCTGCGGCTCTGTCTGGGGTATCAGCTTGAGCACTAAGTGTCTTTTAATATCTCCAGAGCCTGAGGATTTTTAATTCTTTGACATGTTGACTTCATAGAACAGTTATGTAGTAGGGTGTAATAAATCTCACCGGTTTACGACATAAATAGGATTCAAAACTAGTAAAGTGCGCAGAGCTCGCCGTTCACACGTCCAACCCCCGCATGGTGCCACGTGACTCCCTTTACAATTCATCTTCAAGGACTGATGATTTTATTAATATTGATTTTATAATGTTTTGTAATGTTTTATGGTGCATGTCCAAAAATTTAGCTTCAGAGGTTTAAGGTTCTCAGGAGTGCATAACAATTGTTTCTGTGGAACTATAAAGTCATAGAAATGATGGTGCAAAGTCCGGCCAATATTGTTTGTTTACACGAATAAGAGATGTTATCAAACCACAGGTGAAACAATGGTCTGTTCATTGTACTGTAAGCTTGATAAACAATAAATGTCCTTTTTTTTCTCCTTTTTTAGGAGCTTTCCAATTTGTGTTCGGAATTCCAGGCACTCTTTCCATTATAATTGCCGTTCTACCTCCGCTTGTTTACATGATCATATGTTTTACGGCCAAAGCCAACTTCCAAATCACGATTGCCGCCATTCTCAGTGTCATATATGCATTCCTGATGACTGCGTCCTTCTTTTCCATTATTGGTAACCATTGCCCGTTTCTTTATTATACATCATGGTTTTTCTTGGTGGAACACATTGCTTTGGAAATAAAAGATATTCAATCTCATGAGACTTCTTGTTACAGGTGACATGGTTATACAAGGAACATTCATAACTCCGACTGGACTTTTCCTGGTGTCTGGTGCAATCCTGTATATGGTGACGGCCATCCTTCACCCTCAAGAGTTCACCTTGATCATCTATGGTCTAATGTACTTCATCTGTATTCCCAGTGGCTATCTACTCCTCACAATATATTCTCTAGTCAATATGCACATCGTATCTTGGGGCACTCGAGAATCCAACAAGGCCAAGGATCAAAAAAAGCAAGTTGGTGTTGTATGCGATCGTGACTGCAAACTTTGCTGTTGGGATATGAAAATCCAAATCACCCAAGAGACTGAAAATCTAGTCCTTCAACAAATCCAGCAAACTGTCAGTCCAAAGTCACATGCTGCCAAAACTGAGCCCAAGGAGCCAATCGCTCAGAGCACACAGGAAAGCCAACACTGTTTACACACTGACAAGCATATCCTGAACTACAATGAAGAAGAGACCCATAAGACAGACGAGTCCAAAGAGAGTCTGCCAGAAAATAGGGAAAAAGACACAGACACAGACAAAGACTCGGAGAGAAGGTAAAGAAAGTGAATATGTGTTTGAATTACAGTAGAATTACAGTGAAGGTGCAAATGGTTGATCCATCTAACAAAAATAAATTACAGTGGGAATTCCAAAAGCTGTGAGAAAAAAATTGATGCATTTAATGATGACACAGACTATGACGATGACGATGATTATGACGATGATTACAATAATCTTGATGGAGAGGAAGTTGTGCCTGAGAGTGGTAAGAGATATCATCTCATCTTCATTTACACCAATCATTACATGCTCCTCATATCAACAGCACTATCCTGTATGTAGAATAGATGTTTGCATTGAATTATTATAAAAGTTGCTCTTCTTGTAATGGACAGACTGGGTGGAGCCTGTGAAGACCGAATTCCTGAAGAAACTCACCTACGCAAACCTTAAGAGAAATCTTCAAGAGCAGATCCGATACACCCTGAGGAACAAGAACCAGGAGGACCTGTGTGAAGAGCTGGTGCTGATGCTCACGGACACTCTGAACGGGGAGCTGAGGGATAAAGTGGGTCCTGAAGACGTGTTGACCGTAAGTCAGCTGGAGGAACTGCAGTACGCGCTGAATGAAGCGGCCAGACGCATCCTGAAGACCAACCGCATGGAAAGGCTGGAGCGACGCGTCAAGAGGGGTATTGAAAGGACACTTGTGGCTCCACAGATTGAGAAACTATCTGAGGTAAAGTTCCTTGGAAGCTTCATGAGTAGGACATGTTGCTGAATCGATATGTTTTGTTGGTCCAGAAACAACATTCCTGATAAACATAGTCCTAACATGAACCTTAAAGGCCAAAGTATACTTCGGGTGTGCACGTTGCGGATCGCTCCGCGCACAGTATGTGTGATGCAAATTCAGCACAGCCGCCTACATTTTCTCCGCATGCACTGGCCATTGACTGTACTAAAAGAGTGTCACCAAGCAGTTGTAGTGCGCATGCATCGAACGCATTCCTATTCTTTTACGGTCAGAAAAGTATACTCACAAAGGCAGCGCGGTCATCCAGGTGCAAGGCGATCCGGAACATGCAAAAATGAAGTATACCTGGGCCTCAACTCAACATTACTATAAAATACCCCTAAATCAGAAGGAAATTATGGCTTGATAATGTTGTTCAAGCCTCTAACTTCAACTGTACATCTAACCTAGTCTCAGCCTCAGATGGCACGACCACAGACCGCCCCCAGTTCATGTACAAACAATCTGATGCATAAGGCAAACGAAACTAGTAAGTCCTAAGGCTGTAGTTTTGTGAGTGTGCTAGATGCAGCACAATGACTGTGCGCAATGTCTTAACAATGTTCATGCCAGCACAAAGCGCAAGTGGCTGTAAGTGGGAGTTTTTGCGCTATTGTGGGTGTATGCACACAAACTGTGGGTGTATTGTATGTTAATGAAGTGTTGCAAAGCACAATTTGCTATTTCCCTGAGAAATAGGTCATTGCGCTAAGATGTCTGAGAAGCAGGTCTGTTTTCAGCGCCAAGTCTAAATTCAGTTCCTACATTTGCAGTTTGGAGATTCAACTAGCAGGTGGTTATAAAGTTCTCTGAAAACACATTGGAACATCAAATAATGTCCCATACAATCACTGTTGTAGATGTTTTATAAAACAAAAAATTGTGAGATTTGTGTTAAACTATCTATAGTTCATGGTTTAATGTTTTTATTATTATTATTACAATTGTATTGCCTTACCCTAACTGTACACCTTCTCCCATCCCTAAAATCTGATTGGTTGATAAGAATTTTGTTTCAGGGCCAGCAACATAACATAATAGTTGAAATCATGACAAGCAATTTGAGATTTATTGTAAGTATTATGTTTAGGACTACTGTTAGGGCTTGTAACAGCATTCTTATACACCCTCAGGTTTTAGAGGTAGATTAGGATTAGACTCAAGCTTATGATTATCATGAAATTGTTTCTGCTAAACTTTCATATGAAACTGTTTCCCTGTTACCAGCATGAGACTGATTTCTGGAATAAGCTGATCGAGCGCTATCTACTGCCCATAGTAGATGACAAAGCTCACCTAGAGGAGGTGACACGGGAACTTAAGTCTCTACGAAACAAGGTAATGTTTGCAACTGAATGATGGTTTTTTCATTATAAACTCAGCTAAAAAAGAAACGTCCCTTTTTCAGGACACTGTATTTTAAAGATAATTTTGTAAAAATCCAAATAACTTTACAGATCTTTATTGTAAAGGGTTTAAACAATGTTTTCCATGCTTGTTCAATTAACCATAAACAATTAATTAACATGCATCTGTAGAACGGTCATTAAGACACTAACAGCTTACAGACGGTAGGCAAATGACTCTGAAAAACATCAAAAGAAAGATACCCAGGGTCCCTTCTCATCTGCGTGAACGTGCCTTAGGCATGCTGCATGGAGACATGAGGACTGCAGATGTGGCCAGGGCAATAAAGTGCAATGTCTGTACTGTAAGATGCCAAAGACAGTGCTACAGGGACACAGGAAGGACAGCTGATTGTCCTCGCAGTGGCAGACCACGTGTAACAACACCTAAACAGGATCGGTATATCCGAATATCACACCTGCGGGACAGGTACGGGATGGCAACAACAACTGCCTGAGTTACACCAGGAATGCACAATCCCTCCATCAGTGCTCAGACTGTCCACAATAGGCTGAGAGAGGCTGGACTGAGGGCTTGTATGCCTGTTGTAAGGCAGGTCCTCACCAGACATCACTGGCAACAGCGTCGCATATGGGCACAAACCCACCTTCGCTGGACCAGACAGGACTGGCAAAAAGTGCTCTTCACTGACAAGTCGCGGTTTGTCTCACCAGGGGTGATGGTCGGACTCGCATTTATCGACAAAGGAATGAGCGTTACACCAAGGCCTGTACTCTGGAGCGGGATCGATTTGGAGGTGTAGGGTCCATCATGGTCTGAGCTTGTTGTCATTGCAGGCAATCTCAACGCTGTGCGCTACAAAGAAGACATCCTCCTCCCTCATGTGGTACCCTTCCTGCAGGCTCATCCTGACATGTCCCTCCAGCATGACAATGCCACCAGCCATACTGCTCGTTCTGTGCGTGATTTCCTTCAAGACATGAATGTCAGTGTTCTGCCATGGCCAGCAAAGAGCCCGGATCTCAATCCCATTGAGCACATCTGGGACCTGTTGGATCAGAGGGTGAGGGCTAGGGCCATTCCCCCCAGAAATGTCCGGGCACTTGCAAGTGTCTTGGTGGAAGAGTGGGGTAACATCTCGCAGCAAGAACTGGCAAATCTGGTGCAGTCCATGAGGAGGAGATGCACTGCAGTACTTAATGCAGCTGGTGGCCACACCAGCTACTTTTGACCCCCCCTTTGTTCAGGGACACATTATTCCATTTCTGTTTGTCACATGTCTGTGAAACTTGTTCAGTTTATGTTTTAGTTGTTGAATCTTTTATGTTCATACAAATATTTACACGTTAAGTTTGCTGAAAATAAAAATAGTTGAATGTGAGAGGATGTTTGTTTGTTTTTGTTTTTTGCTGAGTTTATAATACGAATTTCATGTGCAAAAACCTCATTTGAAAACACATGCTTTTCTTTTCTCTCTGTTTTGCAGGCAGTATTTTTGTACTTTATAATTAATGTCTTATGGGTTGTAGCAACGTTTTTCCTTCAAGCCATTGGCAACGATGTTCTGAGCATCAAGATTCCAAAATACCTTGCAAACGGATCGTTGGCAGCTGAGCCCTTGAAGGTGGAGCCTTTGAGTTTGATGTTCCTGCTGTCGTTTGCCATTCTTCTTATCGTTCAGTTCTTGGCTATGCTCTACCACAGGTACAACACTCATCACGAGCTATTACACTAGTCCTTCAACAATAACTAATATATTAAAGGGGTCATAACATGCATATATTTTTTTCTTCCTTGAATTTCACTTATAACGTTAGTTAAGGTTTTTTTTTTTTTTTTTTTTTTTTTGCACAAAAACAGTAATAATGTAGTAATACATTACCTTTTTCTACCCTGTATTTGACCCTCTCTCTGAAATGCTCAGTTTTCTGTGTACTTCACCTTTATTACATGCCCACTGTTATGATTGGCTAACATCATTGAAAAGCAGACGCCCACCTGCCATTACAAGTGTGGAACTGTATTTTCCATGAATGAAAGAATGAAAACTTGCAAGCGATTTACAGAATCCCCTAAAAGCACTCAATCCAGGCAACCATTGATATGAACATATGAACATACAGTATGTCCCATTTTTTGTAAAGCACACAATCAAACTACAACAGTTCATTGACTGAAATAATAATAGAAAACTGAACAAAATCATCACACTGAATCCCCCCAATACTTATGTATTAATGCATTACTGTCATGTCCACTATTGTTGCCACTGCTACATCTTTCAATACAAGTTTCTTTGTAAACCCGAAACATCGGTTCTCAGAAGAATTTATTTCATCTATGAATTAAGAGTCCAAACATTCATTCCCATATTGACACATTCAGGAATTTTGATTGAATTATTCACTCATTCCTAACATTGGGTTGACTATAACAAGACTATGCAGAGATGCAGTTTTTCCACAACCAGGAGCACAAAACCTCTGGGAATCTAACTTGACTTTTTTGGCTGGTAAAATCAAATGACAGTTACAATAGTACCACTTTCAGTGTTGCAGTATCCCCGCTGCTCTCTCTGTCAACTCCGCCGTGACTATTATGTATGTTGCGGAGGACTATCCAAATGATTCCTATATTCTACATCAAAAGGGGGGCGATTTCAAAAATAGTCGTTTTTGCAGGGTGGAGACAATAAATGCTCTTTTTGGACTGGAGAGAAAGCTTTGCGTTCTAAATCTTACGGTATGTTTTTGTAGTACAATAATCTCTTATATGTCAAAATATCAATGAAAATGGGCCTGGGTATCTCAGCGAGTATTGACGCTGACTACCACCCTTGGAGTTGCGAGTTCGAAACCAGTGTGTGCTGAGTGACTCCAGCCAGGTCTCCTAAGCATCCAAATTGGCCCGGTTGCTAGGGAGGGTAGAGTCACATGGTGTAACCTCCTTGTGGTCGCGATTAGTGGTTCTTGCTCTCAATGGGGCGTGTGGTAATTTGTGCGTGGATCCCGGAGAGTAGCATGAGCCTCCACATGCTGTGAGTCTCTGCGGTGTCATGCACAACGAGTCACGTGATAAGATGCGCGGATTGACTGTCTCAGAAGCGGAGGCAACTGAGACTTGTCCTCCACCATCCGGATTGAGGTGAGTAACCGTGCCACCACGAGGACCTGCTAAGTAGTGGGAATTGGGCATTCAAAATTGGGAGAAAAGGGGATAAAAAAAAAATATATATATATATATATATATATATATATATATATATATATATATATATATATATATATATATAAAAATATATATATATATATATATATATATATATATATATATATATATATATATATCAATGAAAATGTGATTCCTCATGACATGATCCCTTTAATGGCACAAAGTGTTTGGCATTGATTATCGGTCTAAAAGTTCAATCAACACCATCAACAAACGACCCAATGGTGTGGATGGATTTGGAGCAGTGATGAGTTTCAAAAATATTTCAGTTTGATAACTGACTACAGTAACAGTTGTTGCTATAGAGCACAAATAGCTAATTATATCTGTAAACCATTAGTTTCATTTGAAATATGCCTTGAGCATTTGTGAAGCTAAGGCCTCTCTCTTGTGTCCCATTACAGAGTCTACACTCTCATCCATGTGGTATCATACAGGAGCACAGAGAAAGACTACAAAGAGAGAGACGAGGTGTGTTGTTCACCCATGATTTACTGTCTTTCTTCTACATGCATACAGACAGTACTTTACTTTCACATGCATTCATACTGAGGCTTTATAATCATTCCTTTTCTTTTCAGGAAGAGGACGATGATGCATTGGTCCTGGAGAATCAAATAGCCAACGGTCTTATAATCACCAGTGACGACTTATGAAACTGTTGCTAAATTTGCCCACACACATTTACATTTGCACTCTTAGGTTAGTCAGTCAATGATCCATCTTGCTTAAAATGGAAAATGATGCAGTCAGATTACACTACACGCTTTTGAATTTGTTTACTGTCGATTTTTACACTGAAAAACACACTTTCCTAGACATGCTTTAGACTAGAATGTTTTAACTTATGAGCATTTGCATGTTTTTTTTCCTCTATGTTCTTAGTTTATGTATTATGTCTTAGTTTGTCAAATATTAAATGTTCTGTATTAAACAGTACTGTGAAAAATATATTTATAGGGAAACACAATGGGACAGTGGGAATTGTGAAATTCCATTAAAGCTCTAGTGTTTTACAATATTTCATGACAACAAAATGCAAACAGAGTTTATTACGCTGTTGCTCAGCCAGAAATGGCTGATAATATTCAGCACTGTTAGTTTTACTCACCAAATTCAAATCCCAGCAGTTTTATCAATAATATATTAGCTAGACTTCATTAAGAGCACATCTGTCATTAACCTGCATGGCAGCAGTTTTAACATCTGTTTCCCAGAGTGTAAAATGCCACTGGTTTCTCTTTGTAGAAGTTAGACATGTTTTTGTGAGATTTATCAATTTCCGAGTCATATTTCATCCCAAAATAAGAAAGTATATTTAGCATAAAACAATGAAGCATACTTTAGGAAGAACCATTTTTGCATTATGACATTATTTTTATGACAATTACGCACATTTTTAATCGCACTGCAATAACAGTGGGTAACATGACCTAATTTCCTTTTGTTATTTCTTTAATCTAATTTTATTTATTTATAGTTTGAGGTGAGATGTTCTTGACATGTGTTGTGAGATTCCCCCCAAAATATTCAATAATGAAATGTATATGATATAATTCAAATGAATCATTAGTAGTTTGGAGCAGTTGGTTGGGTGCTGCCTGGGTGCTCAAAGACTCAATGGTGATCAGGCTGCGCTGTGATTTCATTAACCCGCCACTTCCTGGATCTGTAACTTTGAGTAAACTATTAGACTACTGCAGGCAGGACTGGGTAAAAATCTTGATTTTCTGATGCATCACAATCTTTATTTAAACTATCTTTATATTGATTGTTTAATCCTAAAATCGATCTTTTACTCTGTTTCAACAATCCTCTTCAATGAGAGGAAATCACTCGCATTTGCAACCACATTTAGTGCTAATCGACAAAAAATGTCTGTGATAATCCACTGGCTGGTAAATGTTCAGATTTCACTCAACAGTGATTGAGCAGTATAGCGGTGAAGAAGTTCAGCAGTGAGATCCTTTCACTGCGAGTTGGCAGGGTTTCTGCAGGTTCGAAGGAATGAAATTTAACACTTTTTAAGGCCAAATAAAAGAAAAATGTAAGACCACTTTCACAATAATAATAAATTAAAAAAAAAAAACACATTAAATAATTCATTAGCTGGTAAATACAAAACCACTGAGACTACTTAGATGTCTCTGGACATGTTTTTTATATTTTATTGTGCATCTATGTGTTTTCTTTTTTTTTAAATAAGTTAATACAACATTAAAACTCCTTGAACGTTGTTGAAAAATGATTCCGAGGGCTCTCGTTGTCTGCTGTGGCTTCAAGCCATCAACAGAGCTGACTGGACTGAGGAGATCATTTCAACTCACAACTTTGCAGCAAAAATTTATAGCAAACATGATTACATGTTTGTTATGAACTCATTTCATTACAGTAATTGTATTGCTAAGAATATGTTTGTATTTATGATGGTTTTGTGTCATATTTTCGTTGAATCATCCAGTCTGTCAAATCTAACACAACAGTCAGTGGGCTTTCCGCCGCTACTTACTGCATATGCGCTGACATTTTTGTAAACAAGAGGATTGGTCTATAGACCTTATTCACAGTAGCGCCATGTTTGATTTTTAATGGGAATGGAAATGAGGCTGTGAGGGATAGACTTACCATTTCTTCAATGGCATGCACGGTATAAAGCTGGAAAAAGCTCCTGTTACATCTGATTTTCCACAACTCATGTTGTCTGGAGTTTTTTTGTGTACTGAGTGTCCTTGAAAATATATTTTTCCAATGTTTTGTCTGCAGAATGATCCAAAAACACTTTAAACTGCAGTACAGCCCATTGAAGAGACTGTACGTCTCAGCCTCGTTGTCATTCTCGTCAAAAATTAAACATGGCGCTGCTGTGAATAAGGTCTAGCATGTGCTGAATAACATTTATATATTTTTTCTTGGCAGATACCTTTAACAAATACTTTAACAGGTAGTTAAAGGGCAGTTCATTTAAAAAAGAAACGTCTGTCATCACTGCTCACCCTTGAGTCTGTATGAACAAAAAAGGAGCGTTTAGTCTCAGTCACCATTCACTGTCACTGCATCTTTTTATCATTCAGTGTAAGTGAATGGTGACTGAAACGCCCTAATATCTCCTTTTGATATCCACTGAAATAAGAAAGTCATACAGGTTTGCAACAGCATGAAGGTAAGTGATGACAATTTTCATTTTTGTGTGAAATATCTCGTCAAAACTCGTCAGTTACCTTAAAAATGGCCGTTTAAAGTTGACAATATGTATTGAAAATGTTATAAAACAGATTAAATTATGAAAGAGAACTGTGTTGCATAATTAGTTATGATGTATATTGAAGACAGATTATATACTAAATATTAAATATAGATTAAATATTTTCACATTATGTATATTATTAATATTATAATTGTATAATTATTACAACATTTTTCAAATTGACTGATTCAGATGGCAGAGAAAACACCTGTATATGTCAGATCTAGAGAGATGGAGATGAGAGATATAACAGGTGTAACTTTACAATTCTTATCAAAGGTGATGTAAAATAACGAAGGCGTCAAAAGACCGCTCCAACCTCGTGTGCTTGCAAATTGTCACGTTGACAGCTTTGTCGATTATAAGCAGGAGCGATAGTGCTAGATAAAATAACACCATTTGCATTTCTGATTAACAGTTTTATGAAGGTTTATACATGTAACATCGTAAGTTCAGTAAAAATGCGCTTCCCTGCACGCGCTTACACTAAACTCAAGTGTCAGCTGCTAAATGACGGACGAGAGACAGAGAGAGAGAGAGAGATGATTATGACTAACGCAGATTCTGCTGTTTTAAGCGTCTCCTCTATTCACGCCCCACAATTTAAGACCTCAGTAAACAAAATTTAAGTCTTTTTTATGGCCTTAAATTTAAAAAGTATATTTAAGAATTTTTAAGACTTTTTAAGGACCCGCGGGTACCCTGGTTGGGAGTAAAATTTTGGTTTGACTCTTTCCACGTCCAAAGACGAGATCCACACAATTCATAATGTCTGTTTTAATATCCTTTCTGTTCTTTACAGTCAGTTGTTGATCAAAAATAAACATTTAATTTTAATAAGACTCGTGAATTTTTGCTCAACAATAACACACATAACACTGTAAAACGCTCGATAAACTGTCATTATTCCTAAAGAGGCAGAACTGTTTTAGCACATGTTCTACAAATCAGTATAGATACTAGAGGTGGGAAAAAATCTATTCTGTTACAAATCACAATTGATTTTAAAATTGTCTGCCTTTTTTTTATTTAATTACAGAAATGACATATTTAGCTTAATATGCCAATACAATGATAGATACAGTATACTGCAGAAAGAAACATTTGGTTTTCTGTGTGAGAAGTTTTGTCTCTTTATTTCTTTACGTTTAGTCCTTTAATGCGCTGCGGCTACAGCCAGCAAGCACTGTTTGTTGACTGTTGGAGGTCAACATCCTCAGCTATGATAAATGTTCATGTCATTATGCATAATCCACAGGTTTATTTTGTTGTGGAGTGGAGAAAATTTGTCAGGAGTCTTTATGCAGATTCTGGCCGACACTGCTTTAATAACATTTGCAGTAAAAAATGTTCATCAAACTGTTGAATGCCGTGAACTATGTTGTGCCCCCGCAATATTTATAATATGTACTTTTGAATGCAGTGTGAGGTTCGCCTTGTGACTTCAAACGCTCCGGTTACACTGATGCACATAAGTGGTTTTGTGCCACTGTGTTGGAGTTTGTCTTGCTTGAACTTTGTTTTCTGCGAGTTATTTAGCCTCTTTATTTGTTGAATGTTTGTTAGTGTCCATACATCTCTATAAAACACGTCTGATTGGGTAATGTGGACATAATGCAGCTAAATTATTAATGGGCTGCTAAACACCAGCTAGTCAACTAATAGCTCAGAAAGTGCATTATGAAAATTTGTAGTTTTGAACTTTCCTTCTTTTTACCTGCAAATTCTGTATTTCAGAGTGAAAGAAAAGTCATGTCAGCAACAACTGTTCTTCAATAAACATTAATAAATTGCAATATTCATAGAATCACAATACTTTAAACCTGGCAAAACATACTGAATTGCAACTAATTATCACTGTAATATTGAATCGGGAGGTTAGTGGCAATTCCCAGCCCTACTAAATAATACAAATGATGGATGTACAGTAAACATGAAAAAAATGTATATTTTTGTAATATACCTATTATTAACAACATTAGCTGAGAGAGAATGTCTTTCTTATTTAAGCAAAATGGAAATGATGACTGAATGAATCCGAATGGAATCAAATTGAATCTGGAAATCTGTATATCCAGCCCAGCCCTATCTGCAGACCACAATTTCTTACTCGATTACAACAGATTACACCCCTCATAACAGAAAGATAATGAGTGCATTTACATGCAGGTTTTCTCACTGATTATGCTTAACGATCCGACAAAGTGTGCGCTCATGTAAACGCAGCAAACGGCTTTCCTTTATAGTGTAAGGTCATCAACGGTGTAAGAATAAACCGATCGACCGATTTCACGTTGCATGTTAAATCCTTTATCAGTGTTCTCACCAGCTCATCCAATGCATGCACGTGTTGAGCTCATGACTCAAAAAAAAGAGAATAACGCGATTACTTTAAATGTCGTGTAAACGCAATTTTCTAGCTTTGTCTGATTTTTTAAATACAATGATTTTTGGGAGTTATCAGCGTAATGGTGTTCATGTAAACACGCTCAATGATAATCTCAGGTAAGAGGCAATGCTTCAGATCTTTCCACCTATGTCTCTTTATTTGTGTCTTAAGGTAAACTTAACTAACTGCTGCAGTTTATACAAATCTCTCAAACACAAAGCAGCAAAAGGACTATTACCCTTTTTTTTATTTTTTTATTTTTAACCATATTCATTTTTAAACATCATGTATGGAAATAAATGACCCAAAACAAATCTAAATTACAAACTACAAACTTCAAGACCTTGTGGCAAGGCTTAAAAGGGTTCTGTGTGTAACAGACAGACAATCAGAAAGAAAGTCTGAAGATTTGAATGACATTTGTATGAAATCCATATAATTGATGTGATTATTATTTCTGTTAAAATGCACCAGATGTCAGCAAAACATGTTGCTACACGGCTTCACTGATCACAGGATGTGAACCGTGCTGGTTGTTCACAGAAACCTCCATCATTTGGCCATCTTCTTCTCCATGCTGACGAAGAGAGAGAGAGGAACACATAATGAATGACATTAAAATGACTGCAAACCAGACTCACCTGAACACATGCAGAAACCATCAAATTATAGAAGGTGTCGCACGTTTACAGTAAACATTCGAGTAACCGAGGAAGGATTTGCACAGAAAAACCATGTCAAACGTGAACTCCTCACTCGACAGGATCTGGTCTTACTTGTATTTGATGAGTCTGCTTCCCTGGATGAGTTGTGCCGTTTCATTGGTTAGATGGCAGGCAAACAGAAGCCAGTTTCTGGGTTGCACCTTGTAGGCGAACCTCATGAACAAGAGCGAGTAACAGGTGAGAGCTGGTGAAAAACAGAGTGAAAACACCTCAATTCGCCTTTCACCTCACACTACACTCTTGCACAAGCGGGCTGTTGTGTCACGTACCAAAGGTCATTCTGCCGCTGATGATCTCTGGACTCTTCTTCATGTCAGAGATAGCGGCGATGGGCAGACCCCAGTTGGCCACCGGACCCCAGAAATGCTGAAATACACAACAACAGCAGACATTAGCACAGAGACGGAGCTCAGATCTTACTTCAGTACAGATGAACATGATGATGTAGAGAACTCACTGTGCTGAGGTCGAATGTCACACGGGACCAGCAGATCACAACATGAAAGGAAAGAAGTTAAAACAAGAAGAAAGCAAAACTTACTGATCACTGCCAAATCAAATCAAGTGTTTGCACTTACAGTCCTCTGTGGGATTACTGTGATTCCTTTATTCATTAGTCGGGTGATGAATAAACTACTAATAAAGGAAATGAAGCCTATTTTAGGGCCATTAAGATTTGTTACATTATGGCATTATTTTTTAGACAGTAACACACATTTTACACCCCAAATCTCATAAACACAACATGGAGAAAAATGTGCAGTATTGAAATACTGTCATAGTGATATTGCCTTGGTAGTGCATTTGTTTTCACTGATTTTAATTATAATGTTTTTTAAATCACTGTACAACAGCACATTTTTATTGTAATAAATTCTAAAATGACTGTTACAGTAAAGAGAACAATTACAAAAAGAAAGAAAAACAAAAAAACAATGGGAATAGTAAAAGGAAAACACCCGGACATGGTCTGACGTTGAGAATTGGTGGGGGTGTAAAATGTTCTTTAGTGTCCTGACAATAACGTCATAATAATGCAAAAAAGTCGAAATGGTCCAAAATGTTGATTTGGGGTTAAATAATATAGTACCATATTATATTATTTTCTTAACAGCTTTCGTGAGAATCATCCAACACTGTACAATATTACATGTAACAGATACACTTTTGGCTCAATTCGCTTGGTAAAAGGTTTTTGGACCTCCCAGATGATGAGATGTGTGTTTATTGTGATCTTGTATGGAGCTCAACAGTACAGGTGTTTCCTGCTGGTCTGGTCGGGTCAGTCGTTCAGATTTTCATTGGCCCCACCACAAACATGGGTTTATAATTTACATTTTAATTGGCTGGAAATTATACCGCTAAAATGGAAACTTTAAAAGAAACTTTTGCAGAAAAACATTGACATACAATATAAAACATTACTCCTTCGTTTTTCATTTTAACGCAGTTCTTATTGATGTTTTCAAGACTATCACGAGTCATTCTCACAGTTTCAATCAATGTGGGCCAGCTAGATCAACACAGGTCATACGATTAAACTCAATCACATCCTCTCTGTTGAACACTGTTGTCACAGATGATGATTTCTTGTTTGTGTGTTTGTTGTGATCCTGCTGGTGATCGGCAGTACTGCAGCGGATAAACAATCATATGTGTTTGTTTTGATCAGTACACCGCTGCATGAGCTCGTGTATATCGAACATTTCTCAAATACATTCACACGCACTGACTGACCTCATGAGATAATCTCGGAACTCTTTACTGCGCAGATGATCCACGGCTTTACGCGCCAGTGTTCCCGCCATGATCGAGCAGATGATGATTTAATGAAGATTATTTTAATGCGCAAAAGAATCTCTCTGTACTGGTCTGTCCGCTGTGATGATTGTTAGAGGACAGACTTGAACGCACAGGCACGGCAGCAGATCACTTCCGGTGGAAACATTTCCTGCGTGACAAATAAAAGTCCTCAAAGTTATTGATCTGTTGACTTGTACGAGAAAGGGTGCGTTTTTAGCAGGCTTACGTGCAACGTGCATTACAGACATAATATAAGTGAAAAAAATTGGAGAAACAAAGGGAAAATAACAAATGGGTAAAACTATTTTTTATTATTATTATTGTATTCAACAAATTTCAATAATCTGTACAAGATTAAAAATTCATACACCATGCCATAAAATCTTTTTTTGGGGAAAATATAATAATATTAGATATATATATATATATATATATATATATATATATATATATATATATATATATATATATATATATATATATATAAGACAGAAAGAAAGGAAGAAAGGCAAAGTTTCAAGCATGGTCTTTAATTTGGGGAAAATATAAAGGAAATGTTTTTATTTATGCTTTTTCCAAAATTATAAAATTAGTCAAAATAATATATGAAAACGAAAATATTTGCTATTTTTTCTTTGCTGTTACATGTTATGAACAGATATGTAATAGGATAAACAAACAGCCGATGTCCCTCGTCTCTACCCGTACTTTCTTTATGTTGCTGTAGATCTCTAGAAGCTCTGTAGCGTCATTGGCTGCGGTGAGTCATGTGGTCAGTCGTAACGTATGACGTACAGCTCTACAGACAGCGCAGCGGAAGTGAAGTTCTGAGTGAAGATGGCGCTGGACTCATATCACAGTCACGGCGATGCGTGTGATTATTACAGCAGAAACATGAGCAATAAGCCTGATGTGGTGCCGTGTGGAGTCACCGAGCGCAAGATAAACGCGCCCTCAGATAAACCCGACATGGTGGTGCTCGATGTCATTCACATAAAGGACATAAAGGGTGAATACTCCATCAATCTGCTTTATATTAATAACAATTACAGAAATTTAGCAAAAGCCAATGAAAAGTTAATCAAATGTCATCTTACGGTTGAATAAAGGCTAGTATTATTATGTGTCTATGCTGTAACAGTAATTAAAGCACAAGTTTATAGTGCTGTATTCCATCAACAGCAGACTGTCAGTGAAATGGAAATATCTGTTTTGTTTTCACATTCAGATGTTCCGGGTCACAGAAAGAAACATGAAACGGACACATATGTGCTGGTAAGAACAGTACAGGTCTTCAGACTGGAGAGGGAACATGAGACTGTCGTCAGAACAGCATCAGCTGTTAGAATGAACATGTCTGATATTTGCACATTTTTATGAAAACACACATATGTGTGAAACCCTGAGCAAACGTTCTGATATTTTTCACTCAAATGTCATGATATTTGTAAAACTTTTTTATATACAGTATATTTTAATATAATTAAAGAATTTTTCGGTAGAAAATGCTATAAATGTTGTTCAAAAATTAAGCAACCAACATGGACACAAAGATTACATTCCTATTTTAAACTAGATTTTTCAAATTTTTATCAATGACCCTGTAAGAGATTTAAACAAAGATGATCCACATATTCTCAGTTCTCCTTGTGAACAGAATTCCTGTTTCTTCTTCACTTGTGATTGAGATCTTCTGCTGCTCGTACGGCCCAAATAGATCTTAAAGATGTTACAAGATCAAAATAAGCCCTGTGTTCTTTTTTTAATGAATGAGTCAATATCTGCTCACCTGTCATGATCCAGTCAGATCCTGGTGGTGAAGATGCTTTAATGTGCAATAATCTCATTCCGAGTCTGCTGAGATCAGTGCTGATGTACTTCCTGTCCTGCAGGGCACGATTCATCCCTTCCGTAAAACTCACCGCTCTGTCCTGGGGAAGTTTGCTCAGGAGTTTAGTCTGGTCACATCTGACAGACGGGTAAGTTCATCTCGAACGCACAGCATCTGTTGTGAGTTGTTGATGTCAGTAAAATTTATTTAAAAGCAATTCTTAATTATAGTTATAATAAAAACCGTTAGCTGAAACTCTAAACTCCAGAATGGGTTTCCACGCTGAGATGGACGTTAAAGTGATAATTGGTGTAAACTGTAGCGGTTAACGGTGACAAGGGTTCGGCCGGTGATAACACTCTTAAAGTGATGTGTTGGGTGTTTTAATATGTAAGTCAAGCTGACAACACCGGCATCATTACACACACATATGTGAGATCAGATAGCGACGTGTTTTAATATGTTTACCTTGGCAGTTTTGTCCCAGTCCACACCGAAGATCTGTTAGACCAGAGAGAGAGAGAGAGAGAGTGTGTGTGTGTGTGTGTGTGTGTGTGTGTGTGTGTGTGTGTGTGTGTGTGTGTGTGTGTGTGTGTAATGCTGCAATTTGACTGCAGGTGTCAGTGTTTACTCTGTTCTCCCTCAGGATACAGTAGACTGTGTGTCTCAGTGTTCACACACACACACACACACTGTGACTCTGTGCTGCTGTGGTCAGTGCTAATGAGCTGCAGTCTGATTACAGTATGTAGTGCTGTTGTTAATGATGCTTGTGTGTTTGTTTCAGTCGTGGCGTATTCTTCTGTTTGGTGTGTTGAATGTGATGTGCACCGGATGTCTGCTGACGTGGTGCAGCTCCACCAACAGTATGGGTGAGTCTTTATTAGTTCATTCATATGACCGTTCAGTCCGGGTCACAAGTGTGCCGCTGCACAGACTCAGATTGTGGTCGGACCTGCATTATTTGGGACCTGCAAAATGTTAAATAATAAGAATGTCCCGGCCTTGGTCCTCTTTAAAGGGACAGTCCACTCAAAATTGATCACTCTCTCATCATTTACTCACACTCATGACATCCCAGATGTGTATGACTTTCTTCTGCAGAACACAAATGAAGATATTTTGAATGAGATATGAGGTGAAAATATCCAAACAATGTACAGTAAGTCAGTGGGGTCCAACACTTTCAAGCTCATAAAGGAAATCCATATGACTCCAGAAGTTTAATCCATGTCTTCTGAAGCGATACGGTGGGCTTTGCATAAGAAAAAGAGTAAAATGTAACCTTATTTACTATAAATCTGGACATCTGTGTTGTTCTTGGCGTGATTATGATTTCAAGCTTGATTACACTTCCTCGCGTTTAACTCTTGCACAGAGAGCTGTACATGCAGATGTCAAGATTTAGAGTGAAAAATTTGTTACATTTTGTTACATTTTGTTAATTAGTTACAAAATTAGTTTCTTTTCATGAGCATTTCCCAGATAGACCTGTCGTGATTATTAAATAATCGTCTGATCGCGGTTATTTAATCTAACTGCGGTTATTTGAGATGTCCACGATTATTGTGCACTTCAAATTCCAATAACATTTTAATGCCCAAATAAGGGAATTTTAAACAAATATATAAATGCCACGAACGGCACATTTGTGTGTCATTCAACTGAACTCCGAGCACCACTGAGCCGAACCGCGGACATCAACCCAGAGCAGCTCCTGTCTGGAAGAGCATGTGAAATGCTTCTCAAATGCTCTGATGTGCGCGCCGTCAGTGAAGGATCGCGCCAAATTCCCCCAAAAATATAAATGAACAAAGGTTGATAGTGAACGCAAAGCGTTCTGGTTTCACTTTAATTTAACGATCAGATAATGGTGAATGTTTCTTGTCAAAGAGGGTTCATTCACACATTGTTAACGACACAGTGACACCGAGGAGGTGATGCATGCTTACTCTATTTTTGTTGAGTGATAAAATGATGAAACAAAATCTCAAATGTTTTGCTTCATGAGAAATAAGGGCTTGTGGGTTTTATCAAAGAGCATTACAATAACATGTGAAAGTGAAGAAATTACAACAGAAATATTTTTATATTACTTAATTTAACATAATATACTATTATATAATGTAAATATAAAAAAATATATATTTTGTATTTAGATATATACTGTACACACACATATATATATATATATATAGAGTTGCAATCAAAATTATTCAACCCCCCTGACCAGCAGTACATTCTGGTGATGTGAATTAAAACACATCAACTAAAACCTCAGTAAACAGTCAAAGTAAGTTTTAATACACATTTGAGTGATTTTGAGAACAAAGAGTTCAGTTTACCCAAATTTTAAGATAAAAATAACTAATTCTCTCCACAAATGTCATGTCAAAAATATTCAACCCCAAAGTCAATCATATATCCTTAATAACAGCAAATAAATGTTTCAGGTAAGTGTTCTCAGTCTTCAGACACCCCTCTATTAGAATTTTTACACATTTCTCATGAGCAAAAGCTTCCAGCTCATTGACATTCTTTGGTTTCTGTGCTGCCACTGCTTCCTTGAAATCCCAACAAAGGTTTGCAATGGGATTTTAATGATGGACTGAAAGGGCCATTTAAGGACATTCTACAACCTATCCCTGAACCAGATTTTGGACAACTTGGATGTATCCTTGGTGTTATTGTCTTGCTGGAAAGTCCAGTGATCACCGAACTTCAATTTACACACTGAAGGCATCACATTTTTCATGCCAAAATGGCCTGATTCCTGAAAGAATCCATGGTGTCAGTCACATAGTCAGGATAGCCGTTTCCTGCGGCCGCAAAACACCCCCATAACAGGACCGACCCACCTCCATGCTTGACTGTGGGGATGGTGTCGTTCTTGTCAACACCTTGTCATCTTACTCTAGACATACTGCTGACCCATTGGTCTAAAACTCATTTTCAATTGTGTCATACGTCTATAAAACCTTCTTCCAGGACTCCACAGGTCTTTCCAAATTACTACTTGAATATTCAAGTCAACATTTCCCTTGGTGAAGTTTTGCTTTCTTCCACACCCCAAGAAGGTTGCTTTTGTACCATATTTAAAAAAATGTATGAATGGTGCTGCCAACTTTGTCTATTGGAAATTGAAGTGCCTTGGAAATGTACTTTTAGCCATGACCTTTCTTGTGTAATGAAATAATCTCCTCTATTAGCTTTTGAGACAGCTTATTTTTAATTGCATTTTTTGCATAGAAATACATTTTTGCTTACAACGCTAAATTTACATTTGAAAACTTAAGTGCCATTGCAGATTGATGACTTAATTTTGTTTTAAAACAATTACTTGTGTAGCCTTACATATTTAAGAAACAACTTCATGCAACAGGGGTTGAATAATTATGACATGGCTGTATTTTAAAAAAATCCTGCTATTTACAAATATTAGGTTATATATTCACACTATGACTTTGAATGTGTCACTCATCTAATATAGATGTAAAGTTAAATTCTGGTTCATCAGAAAATTGTACCTTTTGTAAATCCTTACTGTCTTGAGGGGGTTGAATAATTTCGATTGCAACTGTGTGTGTATGTATATATACACACTGATCAGCCACAACATTAAAACCACCTGCCTAATATTGTTTAGGTCCCCCTCGTGCCGCCAAAACAGCGCCAACCCACATCTCAGTATAGTATTTAGAGATTATATTCTTCTCACCACAATTGTACAGAGCGGTTATCTGAGTTACCGTAGACTTTGTCAGTTCGAACCATTCTGGCCATTCTCTGTTGACCTCTTTCATCAACAAGGTGTTTCCGTCCACAGAACTGCCGCTCACTGGATGTTTTTTGTTTTTGTCACCATTCGGAGTAAATTCTAGAGACTGTTGTGTGTGAAAATCTCAGGAGATCAGCAGTTACAGAAATACTCAAACCAGCCCATCTGGCACCAACAATCATCCATGCAATTATCTAATCAGCCAATCGTATGGCAACAGTGCAGTGCATAAAATCAGGCTGATACGGGTCAGGAGCTTCAGTTAATGTTCACATCAACAATCAGAATGGGGAAAAATGTGATCTCAGTGATTTGGAACGTGGCATGATTGAGGTGGTATCACTTGGAAGCTGTGAGGTCTCCTCCATATTTTCTTTTATGAAGTCAAGACCTACAGTACAATACACATTTAGTAGTATTTCTGCAACAATTTAAAATTAATTCAACAGCAACTTTATTATTTTATTTTTAAATATAGAGTTTATATGTACTGATTCTGTTTCTAATAGAATATTTATAGGATTTTAGTTCCGAAGGTTACACACATTACTGATAAATGTGGTATAGTATATTGGCATATTTCCCCAAAGTGGTTCATGCAATTATGAAGTGTGACATCTTCAAGAATTGGTTAAATAATGAAAATTCACACATGCTAGAACACTAATTAGTATTCCTTCAGAACTCAGAATTCTAAAATGAGTGTGTGATTAATTTTATTTGAATCTTAAATCTGTGCTAATTAGTATGTGACCGCTATATGATTTAGTTTGATATGCAAATATGTCAACAAACCGAGTTTGAGGGTGCCATCATCTGTTGTCCAATAGGTTTTAAACTTTGGAAGCAGGATTGCAGCCACAATCAGCTCAAGATCTTTGAGCATCTCACCGAAGCCCTTGTTCACACCCACCAGGATTGCATCAACCAGGGGCTTGCAGAGTTTCATGGATGTCTTAACTCGTTTAAGTTTGGAAACCATGATGTTGAGTGTTGGTACAGCCAGCCCATGTGCACATTGGTTTCTCCCTGAAAGATGATGATTGCTTTGGCGACAAATTCTCCAAGAAAGGCTTTTTCTGCAGGATTGAACCTATGAAAGAGCAACTTTTGATTAAAACATTTGCATCTATATTTTGCAGTAATTGGTTACTTTTTATCCTCAGTGACTCCTTGTGTGACTCCACTCCCATCAGGATAGAAATGTTTAATCATAGTATAGTTGATCACTTTGCATTCATTTGTATTTGCATTCATTTGTATTCCCCATTTTTGAATGGCAAGCAAAAATTATTATTCATTATTATTTTATCTGACATGGTCGTCTTGGGATGACCATTCTACTACATCTTATGATGCCATACCAATTGTTGTCACCTTTGCTGGTGGTAAAAGGCATAAAAAATTTCTTTAAGAGCAGCTTTAAAGAAATTGCATGGCATCATTGCATTTAGAATAATAATAAAATATTATTCACATGGGGACTTTGAATTCCACGCAGAGATTCCTGATAGCACCATCTCCCTTTTCCTTCATGATTCAGGATCCTCTCCACTGAAAGAAAGGAGTTCCATCGTGTGGCGTTTGGACGAATTAACTGCATACTGCATTCCTCTTCCACCCTCTCTGCGGCTATGGTGGACCGGCCACTCTTTTTCCACAAGGCCCAACATTTGGAGAAGGATGATCTTGATAACTTTTTGTATGTTTCATCCGAGTGAGCAGATTCAACATCCACGGTGGAAACCAGGTTCAGAAGATGGCAGGCACAATGTTGATGCTTGAGCAACTGAAATTCAAGATCATCCTTGGCCAGGATATTAGTCACCTCAACATATACAAGCTCCTCACATTTCTCCTCCTCATCTTGAGTGTCATAGTCATCCTCATCCTCTGATGGGGTTGCTGTTGCACCTTCTGCAACACTGGTGTTATTGTTCTCATCTCCACAGACACGGAAGGCCTTCAAAAAATGTTATCCGTTGTCTGTTGATATACAGACAACTTTTTCATGGATCTCGAATTCAGAGTGTATGTTGTGTATCGCAGTTGCGAGAACATCAAATGTGTGTGACCCCTTTAATTGTCAACAGGCAAGTTCTGCAGAGCATCGGTGTAGATTATCTGGGTCAATCCAGTGCACTGTCATACCTATGAAGCTGCATCTTCTTGAACTCCAGCAATCAGTGGTCGTACAGATGTATTCCACCCCTCTCATGGCATCTGTTACTCTTATCTTCATTTCTCATTGCAGCTTCATTGCAGCTTCCTCTATCTTGGTGCAGATGGTGGGTCTTAATCACACAGTAGAGTTAGGCTGCAATTCATGAATCAGGTCCTTAAATTCCTCTTTTTCAACAACGCTAAAAGGTTGGAGACCATGTACAATGAATCGCAGTACAGCTTTATCAACGGTTGCTTGAGAAATGGTCTTTGTCACTCCAATTTTGAGTTGTTTGGTTATAGGCTCCAAACTCACAGCTAAATAGACGTGATGCACCATTTATAATCTGTTAGCAGATCTTTCCAAAGTTCACCATTCAAATGGATTGCCCAATTCAGCTATCTGACTGTGAAAGAATGCCTAAAAGTTTCAGTGGAGTAGGCTACATTCATTCACTTTGCATTAGAATTTTAAAACTAAAATATAATGTCATGTTGCAGTGGTTGTTGACAAATCAGTAGCTGTTGTAACTTTGTTGTAGTGTTGATGATGATAATGATCTTTGCCTTTGAAAACTTAGAGCAGGTAATAATGGACATAACAGGAATGTCCGGGCACCAGGGTGTAGCCTGTGTGCATTCGTTTGTGTTTAAATGTGCGCCAAGAGAACGTTGGCTCCAAAAAAAAGTGCTGGTCAAGCTGCTCCCTCCTCCTCACAACTCTAGTTCGTTACCACTATCATCATATAATATTAGCCTATATGAAGAAATAAAGTCATGGTGACAACGCATTATAATTACAAGGACCCACATAAGCATAGTCACACATTTATTATTTCCACTATGTGGATGCATTGCTGACTAACAATAAGCTAACATAATGCAGACAATACCGTTGTAAGGTCAAACATGGCCTATATAGATTGCTCTCTAGCTAACTTTACATTAAAGTAACATTCATCAATGTGTTTCTTCAAATTTGAGGTTGAATTCTTAAAGGCACTTATTTCTGTGATTCGTGGCAAACAAAGCAATAAGGCCATGAATGGTCATCAGTGCTGGCACTGGACATGCCGGCTTCGGCCTCATTACTGGCTGCAGCCATGTCGTCATCTGATATATGAAACACCTGCGATTCTAGCTGCTAATGCACTCACATTCGCATGGAGTAGCCTCATCGACAAGTCTGGGAACGTAAGGGTAAAACGCACAAGATCTAGTACCTTCAATACCCTGTAGATGGCGATAGTGCCTCTTCTGTAGCAGAAACAAGCCGCTGCAGAAAAAGTTAGGGTTCCATGCAAAGTGTAACAAGTAAAGGTCATTGTCAATTGAAATATAGGAGTAAAGAGTACATATATTTATTCCAAAATGTAGTCGAGTAGAGAGTAAAAGTTGCTAATATCATTGATTCTCAGTCAAAGTACAAAGTTGCCAAAAAGATACTTAAGTATTGTAACTAAGTACATTTACTCAAATACTTTACACCACTGATACTAAGAGAGTTGATCATTGTTGTTTTCAAACTGTCAAATGGATAATGACAGCAAACCATAGCCAGAATATTAGATGTATTAAATGAGTGCTCTTTTAACTAAGAAATGCTGCGCTCGACACTTAGAACAAACATGTGACTTGGACTGGTTTATTACAGTAAATAATGTCATGTCAATTGTTACTAAAAGTTCTGGTGTTATGGAAGACACCGTCTTTAATATTCTCTTTAGTCAGTGTCACTGTGGCTTTAAGCGTTATTCAGGACTATGACAAGAATAGAAAAAGTGCTCGACTTCGGTTATTCGGACAGCATTGAAGCCGTTACTGTAAGCTGTTGTATGAACAGACTCGCACCTGTTAGTAAATACAGTTTTCATTAGGGATTGGACAATATATAGAATTTCAATATATCACAAACCAATATCGTGGCATAACTCTATATTTTGAAATTTGCAACATTGTTTTCTGTCCATATGATCATAAATAAAATGACCCGTCAAACATTATAATCTCTCAATCGCTTGATTTGACCACTACAGGATTTTTTTCCTACACTGTTTACAGGGTTCACACAAGGTCCTTGAAACGCTTAAAGTGCCTGAATTTAGCTTTTAAAAATTTAAAGGAATAGTTCACCCAAAAATTTAAATTCTCTCATCATTTACTCACCCTCATGATATCCCAGGTGTGTATGACTTTCTGTCTTCACCAGAACACATTTGAAGAAAAATATCTTAACTCAGAAGGTCCTTAAAATGCAAGTGAATGGAGATTTCTCTTTTGAAGCTCCAAATATCAGAGACAGTCAGCATAAACGCCATCCATACGACAACAGCTGTTAAATTAATGTCTTCTAAAGTGATACGATTGCTTTTGGTTTGAAAAACAATATATTTAAGACAGTGCCCTTTTAGCGTTTCTTATACACAATTTTTTTGCTTGTAAATTGTACACATTATTTCAAACTGTGATAGCTCATATCATTATAATATATACAATTTCATGATATAATATTAATAGAATGTAGAATTTTTGTATTTTTTACAAAGTTAAAATGTGATTATAATAAAGATGACAAACAAGTGATTAAATATAAATATTCACTTTCACATACTTCTGGACAGGTTTTGTTCAGTTCTATTGCATGTTTTGCACCTGATCAGCCTGAATGTAGCCCACTATATTTGAAAGATTATTTGTTTGTGATCTTTTTTTTTTTTTTTTTTATAGAGAAAAGTAAACTTTGAACATTTATATTGTGTATTAAATAACTTTATTTTGAAGAGAAATTATATTGTGTATTTTGCAAAACATTTTCAGAAAAGAAAAAAATTTCGGACATATTTTGTAATTTAAGAGTTGTTATATCGAATCGAGATTATATCAAACCGTGAACCTCATATTTTATATCGAACCGAATCATGAGAACCATATTGTCCCATCCCTAGTTTTCATTGATTGTGTGAACGGAGCAATATGACTTGGATCTTCCTGTCTTCTAGTTTTCTGCAGACTGGACAATATTTACTTTGAAGGGCATTATATTCACTTATTCATGCTCATCCTTGTTTATCTAGCTGAAATCAAAACATGAGGCTATTAACCTGTGTGTGTAGTCATGGATTCCTGAGGTGTTGCTACAGTTGCTCTTTTTTTTTTTTCAGTACAAACAGTCTGCAAGCGGTGTAAAGTTTCCTGCTCAATCTTTTCAATGTTTGCATCTTATGTTCTCAGTAGCCTGTACAGTGCACGACATGAGGAATTTCAGCCGGTAGAGGTTCTGCTGAACTGACATGTGGTCACATGGTAAACGTGTTACATGCACTTAAGAAAACGGGTTATTCCAGGGTTTTTGCAGACATTCTGATTCACCATGTAAAGGAGAACAGCGATTCCTTATGTCGTTTAAGGGATTAAGAGAAATCGGTTTAACACACCCAGGTTTCTCCCAGAGAACTCCACTTATGTGGTCATGTAAACTTATAAGCGCTGTTCTTACAGATTTTTGAGGAATGTGCATGAAGAGACCGGATATATATCAAGACTCATATGTCGGCAGCACATTGTCATGGAGAAGTGGAAGTGAGTTCTTTAGATTTGGACCAGCAGCCTTTCCGTAACACGCTAACAAGTGCTTAGCCACGCCCTAGCAATCAGATGGAACACCTTAGCAACCTTGCAGCAACAGTCATATCTAAGCAGTAGAATGCCCTATAGATGTGGAAGTGGGTTCTTTTGATTTGGATCGGCATCCTTTCCGCAACCGTATAGCAACAATTATATCTCAGCAGCAGAATATCGTAGAAACGTGTTTATTTTTTTATTTTTTATTGAAGCAAAAAAGTTCTCCAACACCTATATCACCCATGTGAAAAACTAACTGCCCCCTTAAACTTAATAGCTGTTTGTGCCACCTTTAGCAGTAACAACTGCAACCAAACACTTCCAATAACAGGAGATCATTCTTTCACAACACTGTGGTGGAATTTTCGCCCACTATTCTTTGCAGAACTGCTTTAGTTCAGCCACATTGGATGGTTTTGGAGCATGAACTGCCCGTTTAAGGTCCTGCCACAGCATCTCAATCGGGTTCATGTCATGCCACTCCAAAACTTTAATTTGGCTTCTTTTAAGCCATTCAGAGGTGGACTTACACCTATGCTTTGGATCATTGTCTTGCTGCATAATCCAGTTGTGCTTGAGCTTCAACTCACCGACTGATGACCGGACATTCTTCTTTGGGATTTTCTGGTAGAGAGCAGAATTCATGTTTCCCTCAATTATTGTGAGTCACCCTGAAGCAGTAAAGCATCCCCACACCATCACACTACCACCACCATGCTTGACCGTAGGTATGATGTTCTTTTTGTGGAATTCTGTGTTTGATTTACGCCAGATGTAACGGAACTCCTGTTTTCCAAACAGTCCACATTCGACTCATCAGTCCACAGAACATTCTCCCAAAAGGTTTGAGGATCATCAAGGTGTGTTTTGGCAAAATTCAGACTTAATGTTCAGCCTTAATGTTCTTCTGGGTTAGCAGTGGTTTTTGCCTCGGCACTCTTCCATGGATGGCATTTTTGGCCAATATCTTTCTGATGGTGGAGTCATGAACAGGATAGTGTGTAATGTAGCAAAGAGGATTGCAAATATAAGAAATATCCACAGATAGACCATGGCTAACGTTAATGAATGAATAGAATACAACAGGTATACTGTTTTACAGACTAAAAGCTGTTTAATTGGTCACAGCATAGAGTTACAACAGATTTGGCTTATTTGTAGTTTTTTTTTTTTTCATGAAACACAAACAGAATATGAAAAGCTGTTACGCACAATTACTTTGAGCAAATACGCCCGATTAAAATATGCCGTAATATAATGCCTAAATGCTGAGGTAATCTTCATGCTGGAGCGGGTCTGACATGCTGCTGAAGGGAAGTCAGGTGACTGCTCCCGGGTACTAATGCCTGCCACATGAACCCTCTGTCAGTGCGACTTATACACAGATGCAACCTATCTGTGTGGTTTTCTTTCTCTCAACAACGCAGTTTTGACCCGATGCGACTTATATTCAGGTGCGACTTTATTTCCGGAAAATATTTAGGATGCATAAAATGTTAGCTATGAAATAAGTCTTAGCAAAACAAAGGAGTCTGCCGTTTTAATTGTAAAACATAAAGAATTTAATTTCAATTGATTCAATTCAGGTTTATTGGCATGACAATTGGAGTACAGTTTTTGCCATTACTTTTTAAGGTTATGTACAGACAAAATATTTAAAAAAAGATAAGATAATACAATGATAAATACAACAAAAACTAGTAATAAAAAAGGAAAAATAAAATGAGAACATTTAAATCCTAAGAATGATTAAATAAAAAATACATACAAAATAGGAGAATATACACAAAATGCATTAAATGTATACAGTGAATTAGTCATGTCTAACAATGTGAATAGCAGACACATATTTACCAGCTAGTGCAGTTGTGCTGTCATGAGAACTTCCAAGTGTAAAGGAGATTTTCTCTGTATCATTGAGTTTAAAGGGATAGTTCACCCAAAAATGAAAATTCTCTCATCATTTCCTCACCCTCATGCCATCCCAGATGTGTATGACTTTCTTCAGCAGAACACAAATGAATATTTTTAGAAGAATATTTCAGCTCTGAAGGTCCACCTCATGTCACCTTCAGATGTAAAAGTGAAAGTGAAGATTTAGAGTAAAAAAAAAAAAAAAGACATAAATATTGATCACACCTATCATATTGCTTCAGATGATATGAATTGAAACACTGTGTGTAGTCACTTTATGTGCTTTTTGGAGCTACAAAATTTTGGCACCCATTCACTTGCATTGTATGGACCTACAGAGTTGAGATATTCTTCTAAAAATCATCCTCTTTTTAGGTCACAGTGTCTACATATTCTCTGCTCTCTTGGTGTTCAGGCTTTTTTATGTCTTCCTCTCTTTATTTCTAAGTTATGGTCACAATCTTTATTTTGAGAGAATGTTTCTCTCTTTAAATTGTTTAATCGATAGTTAATTTGCTAATTTGGTGGTTCTATTTCGGGATGAATAACATTGGAGTATGCTTTGAAGGTCACATTCTGTTTTTAATGTTTTATCAGGAGTATTTTTTTAGATTTTAGATTTAAAAAAATAAAAATAGGTTTAGGACTGTAGCTGGAGTCAGTCACGGTTGAGTTTCATTAACTAGTTTACAGTTTGTTCTATTACTGCCACAAGGAATTAAAATCTCCTCTGGCTTTGTTTAGTCAAGTCATTTTTATTTGTATAGCGCTTTTCACAACACACATTGTTTCAAAGCAGCTTTTCAGAAGATCATGCATTAACAGAAAATGAAACTGTAATAACTATAAAGTCTTAGAGTCATCATTGTGTAGTTTGATTAAATATGATTGTAAATTGTGCATAAAAATAAGTAATTAAATAATAATTGTATTTAGAACCCATGTGAGCAAGCTGAAGGTGACTGTGGCAAGGAACACAAAACTCCATAAAATGTTAGTTAATGGAGAAAAATAACCTTGAGAGAAACCAGGTTAACTGTGGGGGTCAGTTCCCCTCTGGCTAAACAGCATGAATATAATGCCAATATTAGTTATTTGTGTGCAGTGCAGGTCATGGTTTTAAATTTGTAAAGTAAGCGTTAAGGTCCAATGTTTAAAAAAATAAAAAAAGATTTTTTATTAAATTTAAGATTAGTGACTGATGTCTTTGAAGTCCATCCTGGATTAACTGCAGAAGTTCACACAGATGCATTGTCCTTTGTTAGTTGGCTGATGAAGGCTTTTGTTGGCAATTAAATGATAGTCTATGTATTCCATTTCAAGAGTGTAGTCCATCAATAGGCAAAGGTGATGCAGGCAGAGATCAATGAGGTGCATCGCAGTTCAACCTGCAGGTCATTTCAGTGAGGTTCGGTGGGGTCCATCATAAATCCAAGGTTCAGGCAGTGGCATATGAAGTATCCCATGTCTTACAGTTGGAGCTGGCATAAGTTCATCCTCTGGAGTCAAAAAACTGAAGTGATGTCTGGCTAGCACCGGCTGTAGTTTGTCGTCATCACTCAGTGACACATAGCAGTGGAGTCCGACACCAATCAGGAACGGAGCTGGATCTGGCTGGCTCTGGTAACCTCGGGATATGAGTCTCTGTAGTGTGATGGGGCCTAAATCCTTACTGAAATCGTTCATATATACTATTTCTCTGTAGAAATGAACATAGTTGGGAGGACACTACCTTTTCTAGCATTTTCAACATATATGGGAGATTTGAAATCGGTCTGTAATTAGCCAAATCTCCAGGATCAAGCTGTGGCTTCTTAAACTGTTTGATAACTGTCATTTGAAAGTTTCTTGGGACATGTCCTAAGGATAGCGAGGAGTTAATAATATTAAGAAGAAGTTCTGAGATTACTGGGAATACCTGTTTTAAGAGCTTGGTTGGTATTGGATCTGACATACATGGTGTGGCTTTTGATTTCTTTTGATAAGTTTTGTTAGCTCTTCATGACCTATGACAGCGAAGGATTGAAGTTGCTTCTGAAGACAATTTTGAGGCTCTTTGCAATGCAGGAAGAAATAACATAAGCGGATGCCATGACTTACTGCAATTGTTTGTTGTTGTTATGGTTGTTCTTGAGCAGCAAGGGTTTGAGATCGATGTGGTTCCTAATCAGCAGATGTTTGAGACTGATGCAATAATCCATGTAAAACACAGTGGAGAAAACGAATGCACGCAGTCGTGATGCAAGATGTAGACAAGCAGAAAAAAAGAAAAGAAAAAAGAGAAACGTGTGTGCGTGGCAAAATACACACAGTTGAAACAGTACAAAAGTGGAAAAACCCGAAGCAGGCGGTAAAATGTCAAAGGATTAAATGATGAACGTGAATAAGCAATGCTAAGCAGGCTAGCAAGCTACAAACACAGACTTGTGCAGCAACCGGAACAGGAAGTTCTGTTTAATAATTTTGTAACGTTGTGTTGTGTACCACTGTATCTGTACGATTATCAGATAAACTGACTTATGTGTTTCTCTCACCGTGTATGCCCGGACTAAGTCATTTTAGACCTGCTCATATGCTTGTCTTTTGATTTTTGGTAATGTTTAAAAGGATCAGGTGGTGTAAAATCACTCTCTGCATTGCTTTGTGGTTCCCACAGATTGTTTGTTATGAATGTGCTGTGGTTAGTCTTTTAAGTGACCACTGAATATGATTTTTCATTCTGAAATTTTGATATGGCAGAGCACATTTTGCTGGTGAGGATGTTATTATCGCTCTCTTGTGCAGTTTGCTGTCTTGCATGAACAGCAGTCTTTGGATCGGCGGGGTTCTCAGTTTACCCTCCCGCAGCAGGCCAGACGCCCCCTCATCTTGCCATTTCCTCCCTCCGGGATCCATTTTCCTGCCAGGTGTTAGTTTGTAGTTTGTCAATAAAGCTTTTAGTTTACATATGGAGCGATCTATTGTTATTTTAATATGCCGCGTTGACAGACACCTGAGCCATCCCGCTCGATACGTGTTATAGAACTCAATGACAGCTGAGCGCTGCAGTTTGCAAATCTTTCTTACCGAAAGTACCGGGCAGCAGAGAAAGGCGATACTCGCCCGGGGCCGCTGCCACTACAGCTTCGCTCAGAGGCTCCTTAATGTTTCGCTTATGTTTCAGATAACCCGTCAGCAATGTAATGGGGCTCTGTTCTCACGGGAGCTAAAGTGAGACGCTGAAGGTCAGGGTATGAGTACGATCAGATGTGTTTTGATGCTCTGGTCTGTAGATGTTATTAAATATTCAACTAAAGATCCAGGCTTGGTTTACCACTGTGTCTTCATCTCTGCTTCTTTTTCATTGATTGGTCTGTAAACATACACAAGTCACCTTAATCTGCACACAATATGCTTCAAGGATTTGTTTCTTCTCTGTCCCATATCTTTGATTTATTTATGCGTTACCCCATCTGTCTTTTCTGTCTTTTGTGAATAGGATACCAGTGCCATCACTCCATGCTTTTCCCCAGCCCACATATTTAATTCGCCAAGATCTTTTTTTTTTTTCATTTGTTCTTTTTAGCTTTTTGCTTACAGAAGAATGTTTGAATAAATTCAAACTAAGACTGTCAATTTTTTAATTTTTTTTTTACATTTGTCAAACTTGAGATAAAAATGCACATTTGAGTGTTAAAATGGTGCATTCAAATTTAAGATGGGTGCCAAGCGCTGACGATGGCTAAGGTTTAGGTCTTTGGCCATTACGTCTTGCTAGAGATCAAGTTGAAGCCCGAATTACTTGCTCTCTTTATTACTTCTTCTCCAAGGAAGTACATTTGTTGCAATAGGCTGTATTTTATGTAAGCAGTAAACACAGATTTAATAAGGCACTGCGGCCCCTCAGCACAACAGAGCAAATGGGAAAAAAAACGTTCTTTACCGTTAATCAAGCGCTGAAACTTTGATGGGTGAAGAACAATCTGGAATCATGAGTAACAGTCACGTGAAGTCCTCTTTGCAAAATAAATTGCTTTTCGAATCTTAGTGACATCTGCGCTACACAAAGCTTGACGGAGCACAACGAATGAAATAGAAAGCAGGTGTCTCGAGATCCCCATGATCTGTTCAGCTCTGTGGCACTCTGTCTAGCGTCCAGTTTGAACAGCCCCTATGGCAGCACTTTTGCTCCGATGTATACTGTTACTTCAGTGAGGTGCAGTCTGAGCTGCAAACGCTATTTCACAACCGAATACCACTACCATCTGGGAATATTACAACTGTTCATACAACCGTAATTAATGAAAAAACTGGGTGATTGATGCTTGAGTACCACTGTAGTTCCATGGCACCGTTACACCGTGCAACACTAAATTTACATAGAACTGTCTATTGTAACGGAGTTTCTTTTATTACACTTTTTAATCCCCATGGAGACATTCTGGTGTAAAACAGCCACAAATCAAACATAATGTGCACCAAACACACTTCCATTGGCTTGACTTCAAACAAGGCAAAGAAGTATAGGAGAGTGTGGCTGAGAGCTTTATGGGAGGCTCGCCAACTGTTGATACACAGCAAAAAATTAAACTCCTGAAACCCAAGAGTGACTGCTGTGTGAATTTTCCATTTCCATTTTTGATTTGTAACTAGTAGCCCCAAATAAACATACAGATTATTTTTATTTTTTTGAAGAGCAAATAGTTCTCCTAAAAATTAGCAGGAATAAGTTTTGAAATTAAGTAATACCAAGCTATAGAAAGTCAGATTTCTTTCATCAAATTGTTTATTATGTTTCCAGAAGTGTTGGTTACTCATGTTTTATGATGTTATAGACATTACAGCTGATTTTCTGTAAAGCTGCTTTGGAACAATGTGTATTGGGAAAAGCACAAATAATAAAAAAATAAAAAAACTACACAAGGAGGACAAAACAAAGTGTACGCGCATGAGGATGCGGGGTCGCACAAGGTTAAACACTTCAAATTCCAGCACCAACAATGGCACTTATTGTAGCACACTTTTGTAAAACACAATTGGAGAGGCTTACTCTGAATTATATACATCCGTACTGCACACTATTCCATAAAGTACCAGGGACCAAATCGGTCACTGCAAAGTGGAGACACGTCCTCATCGTCTTGGTGAGTGTGCACAGCTGGTGATCCAGTCTTGTTCAGGTGTGGTTAGGTGTGGATCAGGGTAGGGCTGCAACAACTAATTGATGAAATCGATAATTATCGATAATGAAAATCATTGACAACGAATTTCATTATCGGTTAGTTGGATATATGCCGTGAGCATGGAGAAGCTCCATCAGTGACGCCACTTTACAGCCCAGTGAAAATGTGTTGCATGATGAAACTCGTTTGAAAAATGACGGAGACAAATTGAAGCAGAAAAAAACATGACCCAAGATGTCAAGCACATGAGAGCACTTTATAAACGTTTAAAAGAAGATTATAATAAGCAAACAGCTTAATATGGAGCGGTTGCTGTGGCTGGTACATTGACAGAGTGATTGTTCTGTTTGATTTATTTAAGAGTTGTTTCTCTCCAGCACATAACTTATATTTTATTGCTATTTTCTATGTTTTACAATGGATACATGTTATGAATTCAAAATCAGGCGCGTATTTCCGCATATTTCAGTAAACTGTTTGTCTTTACCACATGCAGGTCTCCGTTAAACTTCAGTGAGCAAGCGAGCATGCGTGCGTATCCGCATCAATCAAACCGATGAAAGAAAAGGAGAGAAATCATTTTTATTAAACAGTGCATTGCAATTCAGTAACCTTGCAACATCATACATCTATTTCAGTTTCAATGTAATCAATTGTGCAGCTCTTATGGATATAACACCAGTGTCTCAGAGGTCAAGGTGTGGTGGTTTTTGAAGTGTTTTAGATCATTTCTCATCATGTAATACAATGAGCACTGGGATGATGCTTTTCAGCACGAGAGCGAATCTGCACTGCATTTACAGATGATTGCACTATATTAAACCATGTATAATAAAACTAAGGGTCTGAAATTTGATAGTCCTGATAATGCCAAATGTAATGATTTCTGATTTCACCAGTAAATTTATACTATGGCAAACATTATTTTATTGTTTTACAAGTGAAGGAAATGAACTGTTTTGCATATGTCATGAAAGTAATAATAATATTTAAAAATTCAAATCATAAATCAAGGCAAATCCTTACGCCTTTATCAGTTCTGTTTTTAAAAAATCACATTTTAATAAAAATCCAGGAAATAAAATTATTTATCCAGTTAATCTTAGAAATAATCAAAGATTAATTGACTATCAAAAGAATCATTAGTTGCAGCCCTAGATCAGCGTATGCTCTACACATTAATGTGCCTGTAAGGTCTGATAACAGGGGTCAGTGGTATTTCTGGAGCAGTCTGTCAAAGGTGTTCCAGCCCATAGTTCTATAGGTAGCTAGGCACTCTATCACTGGGAACAAGACCGGAAGTCTTCCAGAGCAAAGACGTCTTCACTACAATTAGAGAGAGAGACAGAACATGTCTTGGTCAGCAGAGACAGACAGTCTGGTAGGAAGAGAGGATATTGAGACTTGAGCTGTGCTATTGGATACTTTCCTGACCAGCTTCTAGTGACAGCAGTCAGGGGTCAGACCAATGTCTCAGTCTGTTAACCTGGTGGTGGTAACAGGCAAGTGTTGAATGTCCACTGGATGGTTTGTACGTGAGGGCGAGATGCTAGTTCTGATTTCAAAAGCAGGAGTTAAATTCCTCGAGTTTGGCAATTAAAATGAGTCTTGTTTATATATATATATATATATATATATATATATATATATATTAGTCTACAAAAATGTGTCCCACTAGTCTCAGCCTGAGAAAGCCCACACACAGACCATTCATCTGATGTCATCACATGTTGAACACTAAGATGAGAAGAACAGGGGTGTATTCCAGAAAGCAGGGTTAACTTACCGTCACATATACCCTGAACTCTCGCTTGATTAACCCATTCCTTGCTTACTCTGGGTATGTTGGTTCCAGAACACCTGCGCGGGGTTAGTTCACTCAACCAAGAGTTTGTGCGCATTCACGGTGAACTTGGAAAGGCATTCTCAGCAGATCGCCGAATCCACGAGTCATCATGGAAACAGACGCTAAGAAGAAAGGCGTGCCATATTTCAGTGAAGCAGAACATTAAGTTTTAATGATTGCAAATGAGCATTACTTCATCTTCACTCGTAATAGTGATAGGAGCTTAGAGTTTGCTTGACAGAAATTATACTGAATCATTGCGTGAATTTTTAAATTAATAAAACTATAAAGTTCTACCGTACATATATAAGCTTAAATCAACATTAATATTAGACCTCTCTCAACTACATTAATGTTTAATAGGTCTACCGTTACGTTATTTGTTTGCACTGAACTTCATCATAAGTATTAGCATTCATATTCTATTAATATGATAATAGGCTATAGGTTTACTATATATTTTATTAGATTGATTTGAATGGTATTTACCATGATCTGTGCATGCTAATTTTATTTTACTGTCATGTGAACTGAATGTATTTCCTTTATTTTTAATACCATTTGATGTACCCAGTTGTGGTTTCTAAACACTTAGAATCATATCACCTTTAATTTCCCACAGTTGCTGATGGTCTCATTGTATTAATAGACCCTCTTCAATTGTAGGATCTCCCACAGTTGTCATCATTTTTCATAGATTTAATGTAATGTTTTTAGTAGGCCACACATGATTATTCATGTGCATTATAAGATGAAGATCTGCTCTAACAGAGGTGGACAGTGATAGGAGTTACATGTCCATTGTGTTCTTTTCTCATTTGATGTGGCATTAAAACTTGTCATGTTGTGTTCACATGTACAGTAAGGTCCATCTGCCACCACCAACTTGGTACAGAATGAAATTGTTGTTTTAATTGAAGATCGTGTGTCTGACTATACATTATAGATGTTCATGATCTCGGCATTAGGGAAAATTAACTCATCTCTTCCTTGTTATTAGGAAGCTGTAAAAGGTCCCTATTGAAATGCAGAACAAAAATGTAATTTAATTTAGACCATGTACAGTTTCTGATGGAGTAGAGGAGGCTGAGCATCAGAAAGATACACCTTTTCATTGAATCACCTGACCACCAGCTAAATGAGGGCACTGTGGGTGACTCTAAATGACAGCATGTCTCATTTATATTTTCTGATAATAGAGTAATGTACAAGTGTGGAAATGTGTGCATTTATATGTACAGTAGCCTACATGAATTAGAGTGATAAGAAATAAAATCTCTGGTCTGTGAAATTATCACACATTATCTAGTTAGTGAAGAAGAATAACAAGTGATTAACTGCTTAAGCTTTCAATTGGCAGACATTACCTGCATATTGAAACTATGGAATGTCATTTTATAAATAACATTAATATTCATTGACTGAAGGAAATGTATAGAATAAAAATGATTTATTAGAAGGGCTAAATATAAATAAATAAAGCCCTGTCTTCACAGTGAAGAGTGTGGGGGACTTTCCAATGTGTTCTGCGTTTAAAAAATATTACAGTATTAAAGCCTTCCCATTAAAAGTTAAAGTACAATGTACACAGTTTGTTCACTTTTGAATGCAAATCTGCGGTGTGAGACTGGAAATGCCGGAGTAAAGAAGATTCGTGAGGTAAAGATTGCAGTTTACCGTAATATTGCTTTAAAAGTATAATATTGTGCGTAATCTGAACTTTCTCGCCCACTGTGCCGCTATTAAAAGGGCACACATGTGCTGACAGCCTCTGAAACATACTAACATCTACCTGAAATAAACTAATTCTGGAACATAATCTACTCCGGAGCAGGTTATGTTCAGAGAGTAAGTTGCTATGGCTACTAACACACCCTGAAAGTTACCTCCGTTTTTGGAACCGAAAGCTGAGGTTATCCGTTAACTTATCCGTAAACTTACCCAGGTATGTCGCATAACCTGCTTTCTGGAATACACCCCAGGAGAAATCCAGTAGCTCCAGTCTCATTGGCTGGCTGGTACACAACTTCCAGAGTCAGGGTTATATTGTACTGGTTTGTTTCAGTCCTCCGGGAAAAGTTTTGTTTACAACTCACTGGGATGCTGCAATGAGCACTTCTGCGGAGGGTGTTTTCTTGATATGACGGTTTTGCAAAGATCACGAGGTTCAGTTTTCAAAAGCAGCTCTACATGTGCTTTGACAGGTTAAACTTTCTTCTTGCTCATTCTCTTTGGCACTTCTTTCCATTGCAGTGTGGAAGATAGCTTGCTCTGACTTTGTGCTGCAAAGTTTAGCTCAGTTTGTATATCGTTTTGAAAATGTTACGTATGTATGACAAAATTAATTTCTTTCAAATTTCTTCTTTTTCAGCCTTAACTGCATACACGTACCTCACCATCTTCGATCTCTTTAGGTAAGTGCCAGTCTCAATATAACGGTATTAAGACTCTATTGGTAACATGCCAATATACAGTTTATAAACGTTGACTTCTGTTTACATTTGTACTTAATGATTTTAGCATACACTGACTAATCATAGCGACTTGCAGTGAAATGGTGATGATGATGGAGTGAGTGTGGGCTAGACCATTTGCACTTGGGTGTGCCAGCCACAGTGTCTTGTACCAGATACTGGTAGGCAGTGAACACATCAATCGGAAGTTTAATTTCAGAAAGTTTAGAGTGGTTTAAAAGAAACTGAGCAGCAGTATGGGGACATCTATGTGGACACCAAGTGTTTTAAAATACCAAGAGGCTTTGAATGTGTGACCTTTAACTTAGAAAGATTTGGTGAGGGAGGACTTAACTTTGAGGAAGAGGAGCTCATTTACTATCGGGATGAAATGGAATTTAAGAAAATATTTCCTAACAGGTTTTTTAAACACACCACTGGTTGAGCCAGAAGTTGTCCTACTAGACGGGTCAAACAGAGTAATGTTGTTAAAGCGCCACAGAGAAACGGTATTTAGAGGTCCGAGCACTGAGACTTATGGTTCTTTTTAAAATGTCCTTTACTACACATTTAAAAGTTATATGCTGCAGTTATATGTTTAAGCCCCACACTGTGAAATTACATTCAACTTACATTAATTGTGAAATGTTAGCATTTATTTGAATAGAAAACAGTTGTGAATAGTTCTGTTGTCACAATCAGTGATCATTGTGACATACTGGCAACAAGTAAACACCATGAGAGCATCACACACAGAAGAGATACGTTTAAAAATGAGAGAAATATATCTATTATAATCTCCAAAACCGCTGTAGTGAGAAATCATTAGTATCTCTTATTAGTTTACACTCTTTGGTGTTTTGTCGTGTCAGCAGCCATATCACCCTGCAGCTTTTGCCTGGTTACCCACTGAAGCTAAGCAGGGTTAAGCCTGGCCAGTACCTGGATGTGAGACCTCCTGGGGAAAACAAAGGTTGCTGCTGGAAGAGGTGTTAGTGAGGCCAGCAGGGGGTGCTTACCCTGCAGTCTGTGTGGGTCCTAATGACCCAGTATAGTGACGGGGACACTATACTGTAAAAAGGCACCATCTGTCGGATAAGACGTGAAACCGAGGTCCTGACTCTCTGTGGTCATTAAAAATCCCAAAGCACTTCTCGTAAAGAGTAGGGGTGTAACCCCGGTGTCCTGGCCAAATTCTGTCATTGGCCCTTATCAAACATGGCCTCCTAATAATCCTCCTCCATTAATTGGCAGTATCTCGCTACTCTCTCTTCTCTCCCAACAGCTGGTGTGTGGTGAGTGCACTGGCACACTATGGCTGCCGTCGCATCATCCAGGTGGATGCTGCACACTGGTGGTGGTTGAGAAGAGTCCCCTGTTCCCTGTGTGAAGCGCTTTGAGTGTAGTGTCAGAAACGCACTATATAAATGTGGCGTTCATTCATTCATTCATTCATTGTTGTAACACAAATCACCAATTAAGTGACTGCATTAAGACACAGTGCTGCTATTGAAGGTTAAACTGTTATTAGTGGTACTTTGACAAACATATCTCTCTCATTTAAATTGTGGTTCTCACAAAATAGCGCTGGGCTGAGTGACCGATGAGAGCTTGAGAGCATCTGCAGTTGAGAGGGTGCATGTTGGAAAGTTAAACTGGAAGTGCACATGATAGCTCAAACTGTCTATATTGCTTCACAGAACATCATGCAACATCACGTACACTCAGATTTGTATTTGCATTTTATATGTTGTTTAATTTGTTTTTAGATCCGTTTGCAGTATCTTTGTTCTCTCCATGTCTAAGTGTACAACGAGTTAGAATTACTACCGTAATTACCGAAAATGGGCACCTTAATATTTATACACTTGATTAGAGAATGGTTGAAAGACTAACCTGTATAACAGTTTAATACAGCAGCATGCCCTCACAAAACTAAATGAGCAAAAGGAAAGACTCCTGCTCAATGGTGTTGTATTTAAAATGTCAAATCCATTTATATTCTATATTTTATGTGCCTCAACTTTATGATGTCTGTTTTGGTCTTGTTTGGTCTCACACTCAGTCTAATCACCTGTTTGCTGAGTTTCTGGGTGACCAAGAAGAAACCCAGTCAAGTCTACTCTTTTGGGTAAGAACCATTTTTATACTCCATGAGTTCATCTTTATGAATTTGTTTGAAACATTCCATTCGTTAACATTAGTTAATGCATTAGGTATCATGAACAAACAATGAATAATATATATGTTTTACAGCATTTATTAATGTTATTTTAATGTTGGTTAATAAAAACATACAAATACAATTGTTTAATGTTAGTTCATAATGCATTAACTAATGTTAAAATCCAACTTTTGATTTTAAAAATGAATTGGCATATGGTGACATTTACTGCATTTATTAATCTTGGTTAATTTTAAAGTATTGTTCATTGTTAGTTAATGTTAACTAATGTTGTTTACTAATGTTAACAAATGGAACCTTATTGTAAAGTGTTATAGTCCAAAGTAACTTACCAAACTTTAAACTTCGACATGAAGACATTTTGGGGATGTACACTAAATTTCCTAGGCTGTTTCTCTGATTTGCATGAAATTTGGTATGTATAATCTAGAGATGCTCCTGACAAAAAGTAATCAAAAGAATTTTGATTCATTTTACCATTTTTTCATACAAGATATAAGCCAATATGTTTTTTGCTTGTGGCCCATAATGATTGGCCAGTATCTTGTGAGTGCAATATCCAAACTTAACAAATGTAAGTAAACATGGATAACGGAAAATTGTGAGGGCACATGCCAAATTTCTTTAATTTCCAACGATAGGGGATGTTATAACTTAAGAAAATCTTATTGTGCAACTTGTGATCAAAGAAGGTGAAATTTGACACCAAAACATCTGCATCCACAGGATCTATTCTGTCCAGTTTGGCTAATTTGGTCTTTTTCTCTTCATATATGCTTGGACTCCAATAATTGCTGCTTGCAGCTACAGTTGAAGTCAGAAGTTTACATACACTTAGGGCTGGGCGATATGGACCAAAAATCATATCTCTGTATTTTTAGGCTTAATGGCGATACACAATATAAACTCAGCAAAAAAAGAAATGTCCCTTTTTCAGGACACTGTATTTTAAAGATAATTTTGTAAAAATCCCAATAACAGATCTTTATTGTAAAGGGTTTAAACAATGTTTTCCATGCTTGTTCAATGAACCATAAACAATTAATGAACATGCACCTGTGGAACGGTCGTTAAGACACTAAGCTTACAGACAGTAGGCAATTAAGGTCGCAGTTATAAAAACTTAGGACACTAAAGAGACCTTTCTACTGACTCTGAAAAACACCAAAAGAAAGATACCCAGAGTCCCTGCTCATCTGCGTGAACGTGCCTTAGGCATGCTGCGTGGAGGCATAAGGACCGCAGATGTGGCCAGGGCAATAAATTGCAATGTCCGTACTGTGAGACACCTAAGACAGTGCTACAGGGAGACAGGAAGGACAGCTGATCATCCTCGCAGTGGCAGACCACGTGTAACAACACCTGCACAGGATCAGTACATCCAAATATCACACCTGCGGGACAGGTACAGGAAGGCAACAAAAACTGCCTGAGTTACACCAGGCACAATCCCTCCATCAGTGCTCAGACTGTCCACAATAGGCTGAGAGAGGCTGGACTGAGGGCTTGTAGGCCTATTGTAAGGTAGGTCCTTACCTGACCTCACCGGCAACAACATCGCCTATGGGCACAAACCCACCTTCGCTGGACCAGACAGGACTGGCAAAAAGTGCTCTTCGCTGACGAGTCGTGGTTTTGTCTCACCAGGGGTGATGGTCGGACTCGCGTTTATCGTCGAAGGAATTAGCGTTACACCGAGGCCTGTACTCTGGAGCGGGATCAATTTGGAGGTGGAGGGTCCGTCATGGTCTGGGGCAGTGTGTCAACATCATCGGACTGAGCTTGTTGTCATTGCAGGCAATCTCAACGCTGTGCATTACAGGGAAGACATCCTCCTGCCTCATGTGGTACTCTTCCTGCAGGCTCATCCTGACATGACCCTTTAGCATGACAATGCCACCAGCCATACTGCTCGTTCGTGTGTGATTTCCTGCAAGACAGGAATTTCAGTGTTCTGCCATGGCCAGCGAAGAGCCTGGATCTCAATCCCATTGTGCACGTCTGGGACCTGTTGGATTGGAGGGTGAGGGCCAGGGCCATTCCCCCCAGAAATGTCCGGGAACTTGCAAGTGCCTTGGTGGAAGAGTGGGGTAACATCTCACAACAAGAACTGGCAAATCTGGTGCAGTCCATGAGGAGGAGATGCACTGCAGTACTTAATGCAGCTGGTGGCCACACCAGATACTGACTGTTACTTTTGATTTTGAGCCCCCCCACCCTGTTCAGGGACACATTATTCCATTTCTGTTAGTCACATGTCTGTGAAACTTGTTCAGTTTATGTCTTAGATGTTGAATCTTTTTAAGTTCATACAAATATTTACACATGTTAAGTTAAAGCAGTTGAAAGTGAGAGGACTTTTTTTTTTGCTGAGTTTATATCTCTGTATTTTCTACAAAGTCAGCTAAAAGTTCAGTTGTAAGTCAAAGCCACATGTGAGATGGTAAATGAAGCTTGCATCGCTCTTTGTTTTGGGCAGAAAACTTTTTGGGCTGTGAAGGCTTTGCAGCCAGGGTTGCAACAGCAGCAGCACCACGCAGTTTAATACATACTGCAGGGAGGTTATTTTATGTTACATGTACGCACTTTAGTCAAATAAAGGAAAGCATCCATCACCATCATTTACATCAGGGGTGCTCACAGTTTTATGAGATCTACTTTTCCATCATGTTATTGCAGCAAGATCTACCATACACAATATTTATCACCATACCAAAATGTCAGTAGTCTTATACAAGCTTCAATATCACAACAAATAATAATCTAACACTAACTAATTTGTTTATTATAAAATAATTACGTTCTCAAGTTATTATTCAATAGTAGTAAACAGTCAGTAATAAAATAACAAAAGAAAAGCAATGAATAGAATAAAATAAACACTATAGAACAAAAAAAAAATACAAATTAAGAAAGCAGTGCTTTTTAACAGCTTTAAAAAAAGTAAATAAAAGTATCAAGTATTCAATTAAACATTTAGAATGAATTTGACAAAACTACTACTAAAACTAAAACTACTACAGTGTCTTCCCACTATGAAATAATACTTTAATACTTTTATACAAGAGTTATACAAGAAATGTTATTCAGCCAAGAGCAGTGAGTGGTTTTGTTGTTTTCTTGTTATTGTTGTTTGATTAATATTAATGATACACTAGACAGCGGCAGGTATATTAGGCTACATTTCAACTTACAAGTCGTACATTTCGATACAAATCAGCTTTCCCCCCAATGTTTACATTCACTTTAGACATCACTCTCTGCTTTTACATGAACACCTCACCAAGATGGCCATTTTGGCAGAATTTTGAATTGTATTTGACCGTTCAGGCACGAATGTTCTCGTTACACGCATGCACAGCGCACCACACACACACACAAGCCGCCTGTCAGTCAAATGGCGCACAGCTGTTTTGCTGCTCATCTGATCTTTTAAATCCAAACCATCTCCAAAAAATGTAACCATTGTTTTTATTTTTACTAACCAGGTCTTCTTCGGCAGTGTGTGTCTCTCTCCATGTTGCTGGAGAACTTGAGCGAGTGGGGGCAGGGTTGCGAGCAGACGCAGAGGGAGAGTGGGGGCGGGGTTGCGCGGAGAGTGTGAGAGAGATGCAGACACTGGCACGGCTTTACTGAAGAAACGGGTTATGTAACGCAACATCAAACTATATCGATAAAAACTGTATTGTCTCATCCTATATCTCATTTGAAAATATATTGATATACCTTAAGTCGATATACTGCCCAGCCCTACATACACATACACTTTAGGCAATTAGTCAAATAGCTTCTGATAGGCTAATTGTAGTCAATTGGAGGTGTACCTGTGGATGTATTTTAAGGCCTAACTTCAAACTCAGTGCCTCTTTGCTTGACATCATAGGAAAATCAAAAGAAATCAGCCTCAGAAAAAAAGACATCAGAAAAAAAATTGTGGACCTCCACAAGTCTGGTTCATTCTTGGGAGCAATTTCCAAATGCCTGAAGGTACCACGTTCATCTGTACAAACAATAGTACGCAAGTATAAACACCATGGGACCACGTAGCCATCATATCGCTCAGAAAAGAGATGCATTCTGTCTCCTAGAGATGAACGTATTTTGGTGCAAAAAGTGCATATCAATCCTAGAACAACAGCAAAGGACCTTGTGAAGATGTTAGAGGAAACAGGTAGACAAGTATATATATCCACAGTAAAATATGTCCTATATCGACATAACCTGAAAGACTGCTCAGCAAGGAAGAAGCCACTGCTCCAAAATTGCCATAAAAAAGCCAGACTACAGTTTGCAAGTGCACATGGGGACAAAGATCTTACTTTTTGGAGAAAAGTCCTCTGGTCTAATGAAACCAAAATTGAACTGTTTGGCCATAATGAACATCGTTATGTTTGGAGGGAAAAAAGTGAGGCTTGTGAGCCGAAGCACACCATCCCAGCCGTGAAGCATGGGGGTGGCAGCATCGTGTTGTGGGGGTGCTTTGCTGCAGCAGGGACTGCACTTCACAAAATAGATGGCATCATGAGAAAGGAAAATTATGTGGATAAATTAAAGCAACTTCTCAAGACATCAGCCAGGAAGTTGAAGCTCAGTTGCAAATGGGTCTTCCAAATGGACAATGACCCCAAGCATGCCTCCAAACTTGTGGCAAAATGGCTTAAGGACAACAAAGTCAAGGTATTGGAGTGGCCATCACAAAGCCCTGACCTCAATCTGATAGAAAGTTTGTGGGCAGAACTGAAAAAGCATGTGCGAGCCTACAAACCTGACTCAGTTATACCAGTTCTGTCTGGAGGAATGGGCCAAAATTCCAGCAACTTATTGTGAGAAGCTTGTGGAAGGCTACCCAAAACATTTGACCCAAGTCAAACTATTTAAAGGCAATGATACCAAATACTATCAAAGTGTATGTAAACTTCTGACCCACTGGGAATGTGATGAAAGAAATAAAAGCTGAAATAAATCATTCTCTCTACTATTATTCTGTCGTTTCACATTCTTAAAATAAAGTAGTGATCCTAACTGACCTAAGACAGGGATAGTTTTCTACGGTTAAATGTCAAAAATTGTGAAAAACTGAGTTTAAATGTATTTGGCTAAGGTGTATGTAAACATCTGACTTCAACTGTATATATATTTCTTATTATTAGTTTTAGGGTGTGTCCAAAAATATTCTTACTTGGCAGTTTTGGGGTCAGTCTCTCAAAATCTCTAGCGCCACCAATGATTTAAAGTTTGAGTTACTTTGGTGTGCTTGACCCTTTGCAGGTATGTTTTTACATTATAATTTAGTTGTTAGTGTCTGATGTTTTTGTGGGTGTTGTGGTATCCAGTTTGAGCATTTTCAACTGCTGACAGTGTATGTGTGTTTGTTGACTCAGTGTTTGTTGTGTGTATTGTGGTATCAGGTTCGAGCGTTTTGAAGTGCTGGCAGTGTTTGCATCTACTGTGCTGGTACAGTTGGGTGCTCTCTTCATCCTGAAGGAAAGGTGAGATCCAGAAATCTGTGTGTCATCACCTTCAGTGCTTCTGACCTCACGTTCACTTCACATGTGTGTACACTTCATTCATTACATACTGAGTGATAATATTAGGATTCATGAAGATGACTTTCAGCAAAGTGAAGTGACACTGTTGAGCTTTCTTTAGCCTGGGTCATTCTAAACACTGGTTTAACATAGTACTGGTTTGTCTTGTTCCATGTTTCACACTGTTCATGCTTTACCCTGGGTTAGTCATTAATACCGTGATTGAGGTTTCAGGATTTCACACTATGCATGTCGACCCTGGGTTAATGCTCTTCAGCATATATTGTTGTTCTGTTGCTAAACAACTGGCCATAACATAACATCATTTCAAACTGTTTACCTTTGGCACTGCGATCCATGGTTAGCACCACAAAAGCAGTGTGAAATGTTGCTTAATCTAGGGTAAAAGTGGCCTTAATTCAAGGTTTAGTGTAGTGTGAAAAGCCCTTATGGGACATTAAAGAGTTATAACTTTCAATACAAGAGATCAAACTATCACAGTTTTGGTGTAGTTGGTATGTTATGTGCAGTAACTGGTGTGATTAATGTTCTGTTGTCTTTTTCTCAGTGTTGAGCGTTTTGTGGAGCAGCCAGAAGTGCACACGTGAGTGTAACAAACACTGAACACAGAGACAAACTCCCAATAGATTCCTCGATACGATACAGTAGCCTCACAATGTGATTTGATTAAAAACAAAGAGTGCCCACCAATGTTTCACTTAAACTTATTGAAGGATTCAACATAAATTAAATGTATTTTAAATCTTAAATTGACATTTGCAACAAAAAGCAGAGCTCTATAATAAAGTAACTGGAACAACAGCACTGTATTTCTTGCAGATCGTCAACTCACATTACCAGCTTATCCTACAGTATGTGCGCATGTCTGTTTACAGTCTGAAAATCAAAAGCAGAGAGTAACGCGAGTTTCTTAAGGCCCAAGTATACTTAGTTTTTCTGCGTTCCGGATCAGATTGCGCCCGGTCGACCGCGTTAAACTCTTTGGATTCAATACTGATGCATTAGACGCATGCGCACTACGACTGCTTTGTGATACTCTTTTATTACAGTCAGCGGCACAGACAAAGACTGCATGTCCAGAAAATCTGGGCTGGCTGTGCGCAGGCTGTGCTGATGACAAAATTTGGTCATGCTTACTGTGCTCTGAGCAGTCGGCAACGCGAACAACCAAAGTATTTCTCTATTGAACCATGCACACAAGTACAGAATCGAGAGCATCTCTCTGAACACATGTGCACACACAGTATAACACACAGACTCTCTCTGTCAGGAATAATAATGACCAATGTGTGTTAATGACATGATCAGATGGGCTGTGCGATTTCTCATGTGTTGTTGTTGTTTAGGGGTCGTCTGCTGGTGGGAACATTTGTGGCTTTGTTTTTTAATCTGTTTACTCTGCTCTCGGTCAAGAACAAGCCTTTTGTCTTTGTGTCTGAAGGTAAGGTCACTTCTGGTAGCATTTTAGCAATGGTGTGAAACGCTGCTCTTTCTGGATGTTTGTTTGGTCTCTTAACACAGTGGGATGTGCACATGCTTATATAAGAGCTGTCCATGTCTGACCTGGGTCATGTACCATTCCCGTACTTCACTGTCTGCACTCCACTTTCCTGTAAAATAAAGGCTAAAAGCCAAAAGTTCATAAATGGATTCAGTTGAAGTTTTGTGTAGGTGTAATCGTGTCAGTGTGATGGCAGTGTGCAGACACTCACTGTTTGTGTGTGTGTTTAGCTGCGAGCACCAGCTGGCTTCAGGAGCACGTCGCTGATCTCAGCCGAAGGTACCATGTGCTTTTCAATCCATCAGTCATCAAATGCATGATAAATGATGAATGAATATCAATGAGGGAGACATGTAAATGTTTGCTTGCAGTTTATGCGGCCTCATCCCAGCGTTGAGCAGCATTCTCTTGCCCAGAATGAACCCATTTGTGCTGATCAACCTCGCTGGAGCGTTTGCTTTGGGCATCACATACATGCTCATCGAAATCAAGTGAGGACACAACACTTCAACTCCTAACTTATCTCTATATGAAACCACAATAAAACCCACTGTTAGAAAATACTTTGCTTTTACTCACAATCTAGTCCATGTGCTTCCATTTCTAGAGTAAGATTTACATTGAGACCTCAGAGCTCATCTGTAGCCTGTGAGCAGTAATTGATGTTGTTGTTTTGCAGTAATTACAATGCAATGGACACAGCATCTGCAGTCGCGATTGCTCTCATGACATTCGGCACCATGTACCCCATGAGTGTGTACAGCGGTAAAGTGCTGCTTCAGGTACGTCAAAAACATGACTGTTAAACAGCCACATGATTCAGATGTGTCGCTGCAGTTCACTGTTAGTTACGCAGTTAATTACGTTACAGAGTGATCGGTGCAGATAATCAAGCGATTCATTAAAGACGTGTGTTACACTTAATTTACCACAGTTATTTTTGTGTTGTGCCTGTGGTAAAATAAGATGTGCATTTATCAAATGCTTTGAATGTGGCTCATCTTGACTACAGATCTGAAGATGCCAGAATTACCTAATTTAATTTTAAAGATGTTTTTCCCCTGCAGACAACGCCCTCTCATCTGATTGGTCAGCTTGATAAACTGCTCAGAGAGGTGAGTTAAGATGCATTGAATGGAATCTCTTGATTCATGTCCGTTTCATTTCCATACTGTACATTTGTGTGCGTTACACAGGCAATCTCATGAAGAAAAGCTAGTCAGAATTAGTAATTAGCGTTAAAAACACGCTAAATGTAACGCAATATCCTAAACTGTCAAAACGTAAGGAATAAATTACAACTGTCATTTCTAACAGTAGCTCACAATTCAGACTCATTGTGAGATTATTACAGGAGCTCGGCTTTTCACGACAGATTTCATATAAGATTTCAATCTTACATATTAAACATATTTGATACGGGTTTAACTCATTAAAAGCAGTTTATACATTTTTCAAAATATTTGAATATTTGGTCAAAGATTGGTCCGTTACAATGTTTTTTTTAATCATTTTGCTCATTAAAAATATTTGTCATCTAAAATGATGTGCCATTTTAGTCACTGTGAAATCAGCTAAAATGAATGAATGTGACATGATGAAATATTGAGTGAAAAGTTTAAATGACATTTTTGTCAAATGACAAATATTATGACAAATCACTAACTGTAAGAATGAACACTTGCATCCGCTGAACTTGATGGCTGATGGTTGATCTTTCAGGTGTCTACACTGGATGGAGTTCTTGAAGTGAGGAATGAGCACTTCTGGACCATTGGCTTCGGATCTCTGGTGTGTAGATGATTATCTAATCTGTGACAACCTCCTGGAGACTTTCTGTTCAGACTTTACACTCATCTGTTGTTTACCACAAGAAATACCTACAAAACAAGTAGTAGCAACAAAATACAAGAGGCTCGATCTTTCTGCTCTTGATATATAAGACCTTACCTCTCTTCCACATGTGTTTCTATGTGTATGTTCCATGTGTGTGTACAGGCTGGTTCCGTTCACGTGCGTATTCGCAGGGACGCTGATGAGCAGATGGTTTTGGCTCATGTGACGAATCGTCTGACCGCGCTGGTGTCGACTCTGACGGTTCAGATCTTTAAAGAGGACCGGAAGCGTCTCTCACTGACCACCAGCGCTCTCACGAGCGGATCTCTCAGTCTGTCTGAGTATGTGAGTGCCGCGGCCACGACCTCCAAACATGCCGAGTCGAACCCGGCCACGTCTACACCCGCAAAACAGAGCAGCCCTCCGCCTGAGTTCTCCTTCAATACGCCCGGACGGCACATTCAGCCTGTCGTGTTTCACGCGGCGCATCAGCACAGACCGTATAACGCGCCCCTTACCTACGGGACGTCGCTGTACGGCAGCACGCTCCAGCAGGGATTCACGCACCCCACTGCTGCTCCCGGGATGAGGCTGGGCTTTGGGATCCCATCAGTTCAGGGGTACAGGACTCTGAGTTCAGCGCCGCACAGATACAGCAGCAGTCTGCAGCCATCACACATTGACCAACACAGACCCTGATCACATGACCATGATCACCCTGAGCTCATGTTACTCTTTATTTTAATGGGACCAAGAGCAGCTGTTATGGATGTTTTCCCTGTATTCTTTATGTATTAAACTGATATCTGTCATCATTATTCCACCTTAAGAGAAGTTGAATGAATCTTATGTGCTAACGACACATCCGTTATTTTCTGCTTTAGCAAATACAAAAAACACATTTCATTAAATCATATTTCCATACACAAATAACCTTGTGTTTGAAGTACTGAAAATACCTAAATACGCAAAAACAATATTTTATCATTAACAATACGTAAACCCCCCCCAAATCACGTTTCATATTTAATGACAATTTTTTTTTCTGTCAGATATCACTGCATTCTGAAGAAAATATTATGTTGATTTTACTTTATGAATTCTCCTGATCTTTCTGATATTCCGCTGAAGGAGAATTTTACAGTTCATCCAACAGGTATTTGTTCATTCTAAACTTTTAGCCTCACTTTAAAAAAAAAAAGTTTTCTTTTTTGAATAACCAAACCGAGAAGATGACTTTGATGTTGATAAACATGTTAATTTACCAATCACATTAAGCTTTATTATTTAACATATCTTTCAATTCAATGAAAAAAATTATTGGATGTCGTAAATGTTTTCATTAATTTGAAATAGTGCTGCAGCTGATTATTTTGAGTGGATGAGGCTATACATTGTGTACAGAAATGTTTACAATATAAATAAGACAATTTTGTCCACTCCATTATAAATGTCAGAAAAACAAAAGCACAATCTAAGTGTTACCTGCTAAGAGGTAGAACACATTCCCTCTGAACACAACAAAACGTTTCTGTAGTCTAATGTCTTTATTCAACAAATAAGAGACTCTGTGTTATAATCCCTGTATAGCTACTGTTGTTATAAAACATTTTTGCATGACATGTCACATTTTAATACATTACGCTCACATTTAAAGGTTATTTTTTTGCATTGAAAAAGTTTTACTCCTAAAGAAATGAATAGTAATTTTGAAACGCTTGTACAAAATCATGAGATGAAGACTCCAGACATTTTCTTATAAAAGCGCGTTTATTGTACATGGAGAGGGTCCCCTCATGTTAGGATCACATGACCAGCTGAATACTACCTGTTTATTCTCATTTTTTGAATGATTTTTAATGATGCTACATCCACTCAGGTGTCACTGGAAGTCCAAGACGAAATGAAAAAGATTGCTTGTCCAACATCAAATTACTGTAAACTGCAGTAAAGACAAATGGGTTTGTGAAATGGACATAAACGTATGACTTTGGATTCATAACATTTATATAAAAAATAGAGTGTTCAAATATGCATTCCTGTTGACTGTATCACATAATTTACAATCAAAAATCCAACTTTTGTATAAAACATCAATTCGCTTTTGGCGCCACTCTGTGGAAATTTCACCTGCGAAGTTCCACTTGGGGTGGTGATTAAAATTTAGATAAGTACAGACCAATTTTAGCACAACATTTGACCTGTCTGCGAATTTACAGTGCGATCAACCTGGTCAATTCACCAACCACCCCAGTGGAAATTATATGCTTATGATCTTCTTTAAATTGTTTAAGGAGTTTAAGGCATAATCCATGGCTTGGTGTGTGTATTAAACGATTTTAACATGACATGCAGGCAACCACCTGACACGAAGCTGAGAGTGGTTGCCTCCGAGGAGAGCGTTTAAATCATTTAACACACACCTAGCTTTACATTATCCCATTTATACCATGGTCAGATGCCAGCATTTACAAGTTAAAGCTGTCCTTGATTTTTCCAGTGCACATTTCGATTGGAAGAATAAAAATAAGATAAATTTCTCATATGCGCATACAGGGTTGGGAGGGTTACTTTTGAAATGTATTCCACTACAGATTACAGAATACATGCTGTAAAATGTAATTTGTAACGTATTCTTTTAGATTATTCAAGGTCAGTAAAGTATTCTAAATACTTTGGATTACTTCTTCAGCGCTGGTAGATTTTTTCACTTGTTTTGACTATAAAAACTCTGCCAGTACAGTAAGACAAAATACACATGTTAAAAATACATTCTCTGAAAAACCTAAATATCTTATGCAGTGCTGTTTCTAAAACAAGATAAAAATTTATCTTGTTTTAAGGATTTTTAGATATTTTTACAGGAAAACAATACAACATTTTTTATCAAGAATACGATTTTTGCTCTAATATCAAAGGTCTTGCTAGAAAAAAAAAGAAATGGATCTAACTTGAATTTTCTTGATAAAAAAAAAAAATTTGATCGTGCCTGGTAACATGCATGTAAAAAGGCTAGAAATAGCATTTTAGCTTAGCGTAAAGTTGACAATTTACACAAGGTTTATTTTATTTCTTCTGCTCCAAACTTCAAAAACTTACTTCTCTGTCTGCTCGTATGAATGTAACACATCATAAGAAAGTGTTTCACCGCTGTTCAAATGCACTTTGGATCGCATCATTTATATGTATACATTTTTCCATCTGAAAGGACTAAATATTATATGAAACAAATGATAATAACATGCAAAGTAATCTCTCCAGTAATCAAAATACTTTTTGAATGTAACTGTATTCTAATTACCAATGATTTAAATTGTAACTGTAGTGGAATATAGTTACTTATATTTTGTATTTTAAATACGTAATCCCGTTACATGTATTCTGTTACTCCCCAACACTGTGTGTGTGTGTATATATATATATATATATATATATATATATATATATATATACACACACACACACACACACACAGTTGAAGCCAGAAGTTAACACACTTAGGTTGAAGTCATTAACACTAATTTAACCACTCCACAGATTTCATATTAGCAAACTATAGTTTTGGCAAGTCGTTTAGGACATCTACTTTGTGCATGACAAATTTTTCCAGCAATTGTTTACAGACAGATTGTTTCACTTTTAATTGACTTTATCACAATTCCAGTGGTCAGAAGTTTACATACACTAAGTTAACTGTGCCTTTAAGCAGCTTGGAAAATTCCAGAAAATTATGTCAATCCTTTAGGCAATTATCCAATTAGATTCTGATAGGCTACTTGGCCTGTGGATGTATTTTAAGACCTACCTTCAAACTAAGCCTCTTTGCTTGACATGGGAAAATCAAAAGAAATCAGCCAAGACCTCAGAAAATAATTGTGCCAAGTTCATCTGTACAAATAATAGTACACAAGTATAGATATCATGGGACCACGTAGCCATCATACCGCTCAGGAAGGAAATGTATTCTGTCTCCTAGAGATGAACGTAGTTTGGCGCAAAAAGTGCAAATCAATCCCAGAACAACAGCAAATGACCTTGTGAAGATTCTGGAGGAAACAGGTAGACAAGTATCTATATCCACAGTAAAATGAGTCCTATATCGACATAACCTGAAAGGCTGCTCAGTAAGGAAGAAGCCACTGCTCCAAAACCGCCATAAAAAGCCAGACTACAGTTTGCGAGTGCACATGGGGACAAAGATCTTACTTTTTGGAGAAATGTCCTCTGGTCTGATAAAAACAAAAATTTAACTGTTTGGCCATAATGACCATCGTTATGTTTAGAGGAAAAAGGGTGAGGCTTGCAAGCCAAAGAACACCATCCCAACCGTGAAGTAGGGGGGTGGCAGCATCATGTTGTGGGGGAGCTTTGCTGCAGGAGGGACTGATGCACTTCACAAAATAGATGGCATCGTGAGGAAGGAAAACTATGTGGATAAATTTAAGCAACATCTCAAGACATCAGCCAGGAAGTTGAAGCTCAGTTGCAAATGGGTCTTCCAAATGGACAATGACCCCAAGCATACCTCCAAAGTTGTGGCAAAATGGCTTAAGGACAACAAAGTCAAGGTATTGGAGTGGCCATCACAAAGCCCTGACCTCAATCTGATAGAAAATTTGTGGGCAGAACTGAAAAAGCGTGTGCGAGCAAGGAGGCCTACAAACCTGGCTGTTACAACATTTCTGTCTGGGGGAATGGGACAAAATTCCAGCAACTTATTGTGAGAAGTTTGTGGAAGGCTACCCAAAATGTTTGACCCAAGTTAAACAATTTAAAGGCAATGCTACCAAATACTAACAAAGTGTATGTAAACTTCTGACCCACTGGGAATGTGATGAAAGAAATAAAATAGTGATCCTAACTGACTTAAGACAGGGAATGTTTTCTACGATTAAATGTCAACAATTGTGACAAACTGAGTTTAAAAGGTGTATGTAAACTTCTGACCTCAACCTGTGTGTGTATGTGTGTGTGTGTGTGTGTATATATATATATATATATATATATATATATATATATATATATATATATACATACATACACACACACATACATACATACACAGTATATATTATAAAATATATTAATTCAGATAATTAAAATGCATTAAATTGTGGCAGACAAGTAAAACATTGTATAGACACTACAAAAATTGGCTTTAGACTCCAATATATTGTTTATTCCAATATTATTGAACATAAGCCTATCATTGGCCTACAGTTTACAGCAATCCATTTTGCAATGGAGTTTGTCAATCTGTCCGAGATTGTTTTATTACAAGGGCTTGTCTAATGATGTGTCTATGTACACATGGATCTGATGGAGGCTTTTGGAGTGTCTCACTGTGGTTGTGTTGTGTTATAAACGTACCTGTAACATACTTACAGGATGAAGAAAAGATGATGATGTGTAGAAACCAAATGCAGTTTTATTTACAGTGCTAGTATCCAAACATGAAACAGTATATCTAAAAGGTGAAAACAAACATAAACATGAACAAGAACGATGACTTGATTATAAACTTTGAATTAACTAGGAATCGACTTGACTGGACATGGAAACAGAGTTACAACCAACAATACTCAACAAGGGACTATAGCAAACAAGAGGGCTTAAATACACTGACAAGGGAAACGCATGACAAAAACAACCAATGACAAGACTAAACTAATAACAAGATAAAAAGACTGCTAAAACATGAACCAATGAAAAGACAAGACTGATAAGTTAACAAGACAATAAACCAATGAGAACAAGACACATGAACATGAGGGAAACAGGATATCACGACTAGACAAGGAAGACACAGAACTTCAAACTAAGAGTCTTAAATTCAACTAGCGACCTCTAGTGGCCGCTAGGGCAAATGTCCCAAGTGTTACAGAGCCCCCCAACTAAGGAGCGGCTCCTGAAGCCCCTAAACACATAAATAAACAAAACATAGTTCATGGTGGAGGGCCCAGAGACAGGCGTAGACCAGGGGACCAGGGCGGAGCTGGTGACCAGGGGAGTGGCTTCAGGAAGGGAGCGGGGTTCAGAGGCCAGGGAGGTGGCACTAGGAAGGGAGCGGGGTCCGGAGGCCTGAGACGTGGCTTCAGGAAGGGAGCAAGATCCAGCGAATTTGAGTAGTGGCTCCAGAAAGGGGGCAGGGTCCGGTGGAGTCTCAGGAGGTGGAGCCACAGGGGATGGAGCAGTATGTGGTTCAGGAGGTGGAGTGGACGGAGTCGCACAAGACGGAGACTCAGGAGGTGAAGCCGCAGGAGGTGGAGGCTCAGAGGGCAGAGCCAAAGATTTAGTTTCAGGGTGTGGAGCCACAGGAGGTGGAGGCTCAGAGGGCAGAGCCACAGGAGGCGGAGCCCCTGGTGGCTCAGGAGATGGAGCTACTGGAGGCAAGGGCTCAGAGGTTATGGCATCAGAGGACTCAAAGGGTTCAGGGTTCAGAGTTGCAGGGGACACAGAGAGCAAGACTCTAGGGAACTTGGAGAGCAAGGCACTAAGAGACTCGGAGAGCTCAGAGGCCAGGGAAGCTGAGGATTCAAGGGGCAGAGCCGTATGAAACACAAGAGGTGGAGCCGTGGGAGGCTCGAGGGGTGGAGCTGTGGGAAGCTCGAGGGGCAGAGCCGTGGGAGGCTCAATCTTGGGGAACTGGACAGGCTCGTAGACAGCCTCGGGGAACTGGACAGGCTCGTCGACGACCACCATGTTCAGGAGCGATGGCAGCGACTGGGAAATGGCCTCCATGGCCGGGAGCGCTGGCAGCAACTGGGTATCGGTCTCCATGGCCGTGGGCACAGGTATTGACAGGGGAACGGCCTCCGTGGCTGTGGGCACAGGCAGTGACAGGGGAACGGCCTCCATGGCCATGAACACTGGCAGTGACAGGGGAACAACCTCCATGGTCGTGAGCACAGGCAGTGAAAAGGGAACGACCTCTGTGGTCATGAGGACAGACAGTGACAGGGGAACGACCTCCGTGGTCGTGACCACACCATTGATGGGAGTCTCTATGGGCTTGGAGCCATACTCAGTCAGAAGCAATGTGGAGTTGAACAGGTGGTGGCTTTTGCTAATAAAGGTTTGCACAAAGCAGAGAAGAATGACAAAACTACAGTGCTTTTAAAGGTTTTGAGGCTATCTACTGTATTCAAGGTTTATATTTGTCACTGATCATAACCCTCTGCAGTACCTAGAAACTGCTAATCTTGGGGCAGTGGAACAAAGGTGGGCCGCACAGCTGTTTGAGTTCAATTTTGAGGTATATTATAAACCAGGGAAGCAAAATACGAATGCAGATGTGTTGTCCAGAATACCCTCAGCTGAGGAGCCAGAAATTGAGGACACAGAAAGACTTCCTGCTGTTGAGTTCAGACAAGGTCCATGCATGTTTGTGGCCTGTTAAAGAGACTGAACAAGTCTGAACACCAGGAGAGATTATAAGTGGCATCAGAAATTGCCAAGTCAAGTCTGCAGCCCGAGAACCTGACACCTGCCGCAAAAGACATATGACTGGAAGTCCCATGCTACCCTCATTTATCCTGGTGGCAGAGTCCTTCTCAGAAACAACAAGCCAAAATGGAAGGAATAAAATCCAAGGTAAATGGGAGTCAAAACCTTATCTTGTTGTTGCTCAGAACTATGAAGATCTGCCAGTGTTCACCATAAGGCCAGAGACTGGGGGACCTGACAAAGTCATACACAGGGACCAAATAAAACATTGTACATTCCAGAGATTGGAATGAGAACACACGCACCTAAACACAGACGATTTAGGGTTGCAAGTGAATCAGACACTGACACTGTAGATGTAGTTTATGCTCCTCACGAAACACTTACAAGAGACTCAGACACACCAGGTGCTCAGGGTGGAGTGGAAGTTGAGAGGGAGGGAAACACAGACACAGTTCAAAGTTTGTTGAGACAGACATAGTAGAGGAGTCTGATGATTCAGAAGAGGGTATGGTTGAAATAGAGTGGCTTCTCGTCAACCTAGGTGTACCAGAGGTATATTTCCTACTAGGTTTAGAAATGATTGTCATGTATTAGAGATATGTGACAATTTGATAGCTACTGGTATAATATGATTGTCTACAGTGCATCCGGAAAGTATTCACAGCACTTCACTTTTTCCACATTTTGTTATGTTACAGCCTTATTCCAAAATGGATTAAATTCATTATTTTCCTCAATTCTACAAACAATACCCCATAATGACAACATGAAAAAAGTTTTTGAAATCTTTGCAAATTTATTAAAAATAATAAACGAAAAAAAAAATCACATGTACATAAGTATTCACAGCCTTTGCTCAATACTTTGTTGAAGCACCTTTGGCACCAATTACAGCCTCAAGTCTTTTTGAGTATGATGCTACAAGCTTGGCACACCTATTTTTGGGCAGTTTCTCCCATTCTTCTTTGCAGGACCTCTCAAGCTCTATCAGGTTGGATGGGGAGCATTGGTGCACAGCCAATTTCAGATCTCTCCAGAGATGTTCAATCAGGTTCAAGTCTGGGCTCTGGCTGGGCCACTCAAGGACATTCACAGAGTTGTCCTGTAGCCACTCCTTTGTTATCTTGGCTGTGTGCTTAGGGTCGTTGTCCTGTTGGAAGATGAACCTTCGCCCCAGTCTGAGGTCCAGAGCGCTCTGGAGCAGGTTTTCATCAAGGATGTCTCTGTACATTGCTGCATTCATCTTTCCCTCGATCCTGACTAGTCTCCCAGTTCCTGCCGCTGGATGGTATTGGCCAGGTGATGAGCGGTGCCTGGTTTCCTCCAGGCATGACGCTTGCCATTCAGGCCAAAGAGTTCAATCTTTGTTTCTCATGGTCTGAGAGTCCTTCAGGTGCCTTTTGGCAAACTCCAGGTGGGCTGTCATGTGCCTTGTACTGAGGAGTGTCTTCCGTCTGGCCACTCTACCATACAGGCCTGATTGGTGGAGTGCTGCAGAGATGTTTGTTCTTCTGGAAGTTCCTCCTCTCTCCACAGAGAAACGCTGGAGCTCTGTCAGAGTGACCATTGGGTTCTTGGTCACCTCCCTGACTAAGGCCCTTCTCCCCCAATCGCTCAGTTTGGCTGGGCGGCCAGCTCTAGGAAGAGTCCTGTGGTTCCAAACTTCCTCCATTTACGGATGATGGAGGCCACTTTGCTCATTGGGACCTTCAATGCTGCAGAAATTTTTCTGTACCCTTCCCCAGATCTGTGCCTTGATACAATCCTGTCTCGGAGGTCTACAGACAATTCCTTGGACTTCATGGCTTGGTTTGTGCTCTGACATGCACTGTTAACTGTGGGACCTTATATAGACAGGTGTGTGCCTTTCCAAATCATGTCCAGTCAACTGAATTTACCACAGGTGGACTCCAATCAAGTTGTAGAAACATCTCAAGGATGATCAGTGGAAACAGGATGTACCTGAGCTAAATTTTAAGTGTCATGGCAAAGGCTGTGAATACTTATGTACATGTGATTTTTTTCGTTTTTTATTTTTAATAAATTTGCAAAGATTTCAAACAAACTTCTTTCACGTTGTCATTATGGGGTATTGTTTATAGAATTTTGAGGAAAATAATGAATTTAATCCATTTTGGAATAAGGCTGTAACATAACAAAATGTGGAAAAAGTGAAGTGCTGTGAATACTTTCCGGATGCACTGTATCTAATTATTTATTAATGTATTTATTGATGTTTGTTTTACTGTGCATTGGTCCTGTAAGGTTCAGACATGTGTACAAGAGATATGACATTAACAAAATTGATGCTTTTGATCTAATCAGCAAACAACAAACAAACGTTTGCATTATAATTCCCTTGCCAACCAGTGACATCTTCCTGAACAGAAGGACCTACCACAGTTTGGGTCAGTGTACTGTACAGAAAGGTACAAGAAGTGGTACATTTGTTTTATTTTATTTTTTTAAGAATGTTCTATGAAATGAGATTGATACTTAGGACTGGTTGAGAATTAAGGAATTATTTATTAATAATTTACATTTCTACCCACTTCCTGACATTATATTTATTCTATTTATTGATTTTCAATTTATTCGTTTAGATTGACTTCATCCTATTGTATTGTTCTACTGAGACAATTTACAGAGAGTGGAAATTGTATTGCTTTGCCTATTAATATGTATCAATACATGTTGATTTAAATTCTTTGAGGATATCGGACTCAAGTTTAAGTGACTAAAGACAGAAGTAAAGTGGTTTGGGTGTTTTGTTAACTGCTGTTATATTTTGCTATTTGGCATTTACCTTCTAGCAGAGGAGAAAGCACACATTACGTTTTATTAACAAATATTGAGAAGACAAATGATACCCTGTATATTTGTGTTACACTTTCGTTCAGAGTTTAAAATTAGCACCCACCAACCCGCCAAATGTGGATATTTTATGCACAGTGGTTTGTTATTTCTATGGCGGGCAACTTATAAAAGACTTGGAGTGACATGTGACAAGAAATCCTGTCAGACGCAAAGCCACGCGTTTGAAGAAATTCAATTTCTTCTTGCTTATATTTTGAAGAACAGATGAAAAATAAAGCAGTTGATGCGCGTGTCTGATTCGCTGTGTATTCAGAAGCACTCTGCTGCCCATAATTGCAGCGCTTCTCATGGAACACACGCATGCAGAGTGCTCACTGTTTCTGCCATCTGAAAATAGTTTGCAACTGCAAGAATAGTGTAGTCTATGAGAACGCTGCATATGATCTCAGACCATCTCAGGAGGTGCTCTAAGTTTAGTTTGCTTGATTTCCCCGGAGCAGTTCGCATTTACACGCATTGTGAATGCAACATTGCTTAATTCCAGTGCAGTGACATTAATGAATTGTCATGTGTGTCATCATAATTCACTACAGCTTCAGAAGTGGTGTTTTATATACCTTTATGAATAACCAAAGGAGCTGGTAAAAAAATCTAAGTGGCTGGTGTTAGCTATGAAAAAAATCTAAGTGGCTAGTGTTAGCTATGAAAACAGCCTCTTTCTATTTTCCTGCTCGAATTTTCCTTTGCTCCACCACTGAACTACCAGCATCACTAAAGAATGTCTTTGTTTACCCAAGTTATGAGACTGCAGTCTGAATTTAATGTAGTGACATAAAAAAGCGTACACCGAGAAAACAGCGCACCTTTCTATTGCGTAATGTTCGCTCTTCGCTGGCTGTACTCAACTAAAAACTCGGTGCCTGGTTTAGTCTGATTCATGAATAAATGACCCTTATGAGCCAGTACAATTAGAACAGTGATTCACCAGCTCACGAGTTCTCGTTTTGAATCAGTTTGACAAATCCTTCAGTTAATGAACTTACTGAATTACTTGGAGGGGCTGAATGAATAAGTGATTTTCTGCAAGTTGTTCTCAGCCATGTAGAAATGTTTTGTGTACAAAGTTGATGAAATATGATAATATAAGATAAAATTTTGTTAAAGATAATTAATAATGTTAATGCATGATTTTAAAAGTTATTTAAACAAAGTTAAAGAATATATATATATATATATCTATATATAAACGTTGGCCCCCCAGCAGTGTCGCTTGGTCCATTCAGGCCAGCGGCCCAAAATGAGTTTGACACCTCTGCCTTATGGTTTCCCATAACTATAAAACTAATATAACTTGGAAATGTTCAAGCACATTCTGTTGAGTAGTGTGGAAATTCTCAAATTTCTCATGCCATTTTTTAAAAGTGTAATACTAGAAGCATTCCTTGTAATATTTAAAATATAATTTTGTTTAAAAAGCTAAAATGTATAGTGCTGCAAAACAAAGTTCCAAAATTGCTCAGAGAAGTACAGTTTAGCGTAGAGATAAGAGTATTGGAATCGTTGGAATGATGGAATCTGTTTTCTTTTTTACTTTTTTATGTAAGAGTTGTGTAAGAGTGTGTTAATAGAACTGATTACTTACAAAAGAAATGTGTCTTTAGATATTTCTTGAAAATTGCAGGGATCATTGGTCATTCAATGCCAAACATGGCCTCACATTCTGGATTATTTGCACAGGTTTAGTTGCGTATGCAGGAAGGCCTGCTAGAAGAGCATTGCAGTAGTCCAGTCTAGTGATTACAAGAGTCTGGACAAAGAGTTCCATGCTCATGCAGGATATTTTGATCTTTCTAATGTTGTACAAGGCAAATCTGCATGATCGGGCTGTCTTCGTGATGTGGTCTGTGAAGTTCAGTTGATAGCTGAACACTACCCCAAAGTTTCTGGCTGTCCTGGATGGTGTTCCTTCATCCTAGTCGAAAGGTCTACCAGCCAGGCCAAGGTCCGTACAGCAACCATGAGACTGTCAGATTGGAAAGAGAAGTGAAGCTGTGATGCTGTGATTTCCTATATTGTGGATGTATAGGAGGATCTGGTGATTTACTGTGTCAAAAGTTGCAGAAAGATCCAGCAGAATGAATGGATGATTTGGGTGTCACTCTTGCCAGCTGTTAGGCTTCAGTGATGAATTGTAAGGCAGTCTTTGTGTCCACTGCTTTTGAATGCTGACTGATTAATTTCAAGCAGGTAATACTGTTAGAGTAAGGAAGAGACTTGGTTGAAAACATCTCATTCAAGTACTATCAACGGCAGTAGAAAAACTTGTCTGTAGTATTCTAATAATGTTGGGGTTAGCACAGGTTTTTAAAGTAATGGGGTTCCCTGAGCCTGACAGAAATAAGACTGATCTCATGGGAAAATGGGAAACAGGACGTTGAATCTTTTGTCTGCTAGAATCGATCTATGCTTTCCGAATGTAGAAAGGAAAAGCTCTTGTTTTCTGTGCAGCTCTTGGTCCAAACTCTTGTAATTTCTGGATTACTGCAATGCTCTTTTGGTTAACCTCCCCGCAATCATTTCATACACAAATTCATACAAATCTGGGATGTCATAAGGGTGAGTAAATGATGAGAAAATCCATAATTTTGTTGTGGGGCTTAGTCACAAAAGAACTAAAGTTTGATCCATGTAAATGTTCAATTAGGCCCTCTAATGATAGCAAATTATCGCAACATAGATTGATATTTACAACAAATAAATAAATCCTTCCTTGAAGACAAGATGATTAAAAGAAAGGGAACGTGTGTGTGTGTGTGTGCGTTGTTCATTAGACTTCAGCATTGTGTTTTTTATGTGTATTTTGTGTTTAGAGTGAGATGGGTTTGAGCCTAAAAGGGTCTGACACACACTTACTCAAAGGTCACATGAGGTCAAATTTGTTACACAGACAAAAATGAAGAAACACAGAGCATTAAGATGTATAGACAATCAAAGATATTGCTTTACATTACACATTTTTACCCTCATATTAATACTCGGCTCGCAGTTACCCAACAGTCCTCTGATGACTGTGTTCGTGTGTGTGTGTCATACTCTTATTTTCTTCTTCCACTTGAGAGATTTTATGACATTTCCACATCATGACAGAGTTTTTCTTCCACACCATTAACTCTTTCAGTCAGAATCTCCTCTCATTTTCATTCAGTCTCTCTCTCTCTCTTCCTCTTTAAAGTGATTATTCTTATGTCAGTACTTCAGAAAGTAAAGCATGTTGGAAAGAGACTTCACAGAGCCTCGATGTGCGTCCCAAACCGCACACGTCTGTACTATTCTAGGTCACTTTGAAGTGTAAGTAGTGCGAGTAGTATGTTTACACTGAAAATACAACAAAAAGAATTGTAGTACGAGTACCCGGATGATGCACTCTATCGTACGTAGCAGAAGGGGCGGAGTTACCTTTGCCTTTGCATTGCTGGTCTGACAGAACAATTGTAAATAAAGGAAAATGTAGCAACTAGCGAAACTTCAGTGAAGGTGACACCTTATAAATGTCAGTTGAATGCTTTACCTTCACACCACGCTGTGTGAATACGTATATATTCAAGATACATTATTGAACTGATTTTTGAAAGCTAGCGGCAACACCTCACATGCGTTTGAAATGTCACTTCCGTTAGCTGTTAAACAGGGAACGCTTCTGTGTAGTGAAAAACCGTAAGTGTTTGATTTAGGGTGATACTGCACTTCATACAGAAATTCATACACTACTGGCTGAGTGCATAGTGTATAGTGCGTCATGTGGGACAAAGCTTCAGATTTATCAGCTGTTCTTATCAATAAACACATTATCAGTGAGTTACGGTTTGTTTGATCCGGTAGTACATTTTCGATATTTGTTTTAGATTTCTGAAATCTTCATTTACATCTTCACAACTTTATAAAATTTCATGTTAAGTTGAATTGCAGCTAAACTCTGTGCATTATCTGTTATTCTCTAGTGAAGTTTTCTGTGTCATCTGTCATGGTTCTGTAGTTCAATCCACACTTACTCGCTTCAGTCACTCGTCTCCATTTTCATCTGAATCGATAGGTTTGTGTAAAAAATAAATTGATAATTAAAACTTTATTAACTTTTAAAAATCGCTTCCTGCCAGCAGTCGAAACATCAGTGGTGTAAGCGCAATATCAATTCACACGAGAAGTCAGGAGCGTGTGCTTTGTTTACAACAGAGGAACGAATGTCACGTGAGAGTTTGTTCATTTCAAACTGAAAAACAGCGCTGGCCGGCAACAATGATTTAAAGTTAAAAGCTTTTTAATTATCGATTTGTTTCTTACACCAACCAATCGATTTGCTTCAGAAGACATTCATTGATCAACTGGAGTCGTGTGGATTACTTTTATGCTGCCTAAATATGCCTTTTGGATGGCACCCGTTTCTTTGCATTGTATGGACAAAAAGAGCTGAAATGTGCTAATAAATATCTTCATTTCGGTTCTACTGAAGAAGAAAAGTCATTCACATCTGTAATGGCTTAAAGGTAAGTAAATCATGAGAGAATTTTCATTTTGGGGTGAATTAACCCTTTAATAACTGTCTTAGCTAATAGATCTTGTGGACAGTCAGTATTTTTGTACTTTATGCCATGAAAAACATTCTGTATTAACTGCTCACTGGATTTTTTTCACATAACAGAGCTTAAAGAGACCAACGCAAGTGTGAGCATAATGAAAGACTGCAGGATAAGTCTCTGTTTGAACCAGGTGATCAAAAAGACAAAAATATTTGTAGTGATTTTAAAATTAATATGTTGACTTTTTAATTTAGTCTCTTTAATTTTGAGTAACATTATGACCTAATTCAAATCTGTGACCACTTTTTGGCAGTTTGGGACTTTTCAGAGATATCATTCTTGCAACAATCCAGATGAGATGAATGACATCCGTTTCCTCCCAATATGACTGGTTGCTGACAGTTTGTATTCTACTTATGTTTTATTTTAAGCACATTTTTAATTTTTAGACAGGCTGAAAATAATAATGCCTCATAGAATGATATACACAATATGTAAATGATTATAATTGCACATCAGTCTATAATTAGTTAATCTGGTAATGTGGTTAGCTAATGCTGCTGGTTTGGTCTTGGATGTGACAGATGGAAAAGGTTAGAGAAATGATAATTTGGTGTTCATGGCAGCATCCTAAAACAGTGAGAGACTAGAGAATTGTCTTTCATCAACAGACCATCACAATGTAGCCAAAGGTACATCTAATGCATTTATACAGGAGAGAGACATTCCAGACAGTTCAGTGATGAAATGTGATGGTCTGAAGCTAGCAATGTTACATGAATGGAATTGGGGCTCTACAGTCAAATATTTACACCATTAGACCAGAACAGCAGCAGGAATCAGTTCATCTTCAGGATTGTAATCTTTACCCATTAGTTTCTCAAATTTCCCTTCTCTGGTGTGTCTCTCTTCTGAATGTATTCTGGTCTTCAGTGTTTACAGCTCAAGTCTAGTCAAATGTTCAGAAGACAAGTCTAGCTCTCATGTACAGGTGTATGTCTGTCAAATGTGATTGATGTTTCAACCAGCAATCTTCAAATTACAGAGCAGAACCCCCAAAACTGCGAGAAAGATCTGTGATCTGCAGATAATATCGCATTCAGGAATCATGGTAGCATGTTTCACAGTTAAATTTGACTTCTTAGAACTTCGTATGTACAATATTACTACAAAATGTGCTGATCGGAAATGAAAACATTCAGGCTTAAGGATCATACTCAGCAGGGTGCGAGAGAGGAGTGGAATATCTCATCTGGCTGTCCTAATAGCAGTCACACTATACGAATGCAATGCTAAATTTCTGACACTGCCAGAACTTTGTCGGAGGCTAAAGATCATTGCAAAGGCGATTAATCAGCCATCAGTGAACATGTCACACTAAATGTTGTAAGACTGCCGATTTTGCCCTATGGCGACAGAAATCCTTTAGGATTCCCAAAATTTGTCTCAGTCGGCAGAATTGTGGCCAAAATCATACAGTGTGCACCAGGCTAAATCTTTGAGAACTGCGGATCTTCCTAAAGGTAAAGCACGTCTCTACTATGGTTGACTCTAGGAAGTTGGCTTGCTTTTTACTGAGCGCTGAATGGATTTATTTGCTGCTTGAGAGTCATACCAGTTTGGAAAGAAAAAGAAGAACAATTAACAAATGCCCAAACTGAACATTTTCATGTATATTTTATTTGATGTCCGTAGCTCTTGAATCTGGGTTATGAACTAGCTCTCTTTATAGACCATATCAATATGTAAAGCTAACATGAACCTCACATGTAGCTTACCTGAACACTTTATTATTGTTGTGCTCTACAGCTCATATAATAATGGAAATGTTTGTTGTGTGATTTATAACAGATTTATGGTTCTTTGGTGATCTTTATAACATTAGCTATGCACATACACATGGATTTCATTATTAAATAGTCTCTTAGGATTCTGATCTGATCCCAGACAATAATTGTAAAATACACTGTCAGCTCGAGTTAGAAAAACAATAAAAGATTTCAGCACATTAATATAGAATAACTATGACTATTAGACAGACCAAATGCTGCTGACACTGTATTAAACATTTTAAACTTGTGTCGAACTCAGGCATTCAGAAAACATGAAAATTCAGTCGAAGAAAGCCTTTCTCTATGTTCATCTCTAATATTTCATAGACCAGGAGAGAAAATACTTCACTTTAGTTTTATTCTTCATATATTTCCACTAGCTTATCAACTTGCCCTTCTAGTTGGGAATATTACTGTCCAAATGCATAGTAAATTAATTTAAAAAAACTACAACATTAATCAAATTAAATTTGATGGCAGATGGAGTTTTTGGGAAAGCAGTTTGGAAACAACATTTTTTTTTTGTAATTGTGTTTGATGATGTTAGTGGCACAGAAATGACACATTACAGCTTTAAACAATCAACAATAAAGGCATCAAAGTAACACATGACAGACATCAGCTAACTAGATTACTAGCTGTTTGCTTAACCTCTTCACTAGAGCTCTGGCTGAAGGCAAAGGTTGAAAACACAGGCGTGTCGTTACTCTGATTATTTCACGATTCATCGGGCACAGCAGGCATGAGCTGAGACTAACCACTGACCTACACTGACCCATCAGACAATCGAAGATATTTCCACATCACCCCTCAAACCTCCAGCTGACCGTAGTGCCACTGAGAGCGTTTCATATATACACATACAGTATATCGATGGGAGTTTCTTCAACTTCAAGCACTTAGAATGTAAAGCCTCTTTAAAACATTTTTCACACTCGCACTAGTTTATTTCATTTGTCTACTGACAGTGTCCAACAGTGTGTGTTCATGCATCAGGAAATTTATGGCATTCAAGTCATGAAAATTAATTTCCAAATTCTCAAATTCAGTATTGTGTTTAATAGAATTCTGTGCTGGAAATGAAATTTTTGAATGAGTGTAGTGTCAGAAAAGTGTACAATTCATTCAAAGCACTTTTACATGGTGAACAGGGGACTCTCCTCAACAGCATCAACCGGATGATTTTTAATGTTTGATCAATTAAAATGACCGACTAAGTGAGTAGAAAATAAATACGTGATATTTTTTGGATCTTGGTCTGGGATGGGGCTAAACAGTAACATCTCTAAATAAACAGCATTTGAAAAGTAAAAAAATTAATAAATTAGAAAACAATAGCATATATAGTCTACAGTCAGAGCAGCACAGAAAACATTTCCACGGCTTTCATTCTCCAATTCTTCACATGTAGAACGACTGTGAATCTGCCCTGAACTGACTGTCCCACAAAACTGAATGTTCAGACGAGCTGATCCACAACAAGAGGTGAGCAAGGACTTTTAGTTTAAAGTCTCATCAGGAGGTATGTGAGGTAATACTGATAGTCTGACCACAGAAATGATCAAGTCAGAACACCATTCCTTGTGTTTCAGGATGCTGATGTGACGTGGAGTACAAATTCTTCTGGTTTCCTAATGGACTGTTAATTCTCCCTAATCTCAACTGCATGTGTTAGTCTTGTGTTTTGATTCTTGTGCCATACTTTATTGAGATATACTGTCTCCCTTTAAAGCATGTTGAATTTTTGTTCATTCTAGGTTTCTATCAATAGTGATATTTCAAACCTGCAGAGGTTCTTGAATTACATCAGAAGTGTGAATGGAACGAGAGATCTTCAGTCAAAAGATGCGAGTGATTGTTTGGACAGAGGTCCCACCACTGCCATAAAGTCCTTGCGAAAATTGTGACAACTTCATGTTGCATGATGATGTACGACCAACATGACAATGACCTAAAATATTCAGAAAACGCCATTCAGCAAGTATCTTTAAATGTAAAAGTTATTGTCCTGGAGTGAACCAGCCAGATGGAAAGCCAGATCTTAATCTAGGGAAGGTCTTAAAACTGTTTTTCTAAAATAGGTTGAGCAAATTTGCTAAAAAATCTATTCTAATCCTGTGCAGTGCTGATTGGGACACATGTGGACCTTTAATGTGTTATCTCAAAGGAAAGCATTTGCTTTTTGTCATTTATTTAGGAAAATGTCTTGATTATTTTCTTTATTTACTTAGCGTAAACTTGGAGTAGTTTCGTTTGATGTTTAATTCTTCTAAAAATACATCATAGTTCTTCTGTATCTAGAAACTGTACTTGCAGTAATGTTAAACAGCTAGCAGTATAACAATGTTTCATTACCTGTCTTGTCTATTTCCTGCTGGTTAGGTTTGTCCTGCTGGCGCTGCTTTACTCTGAGCAATGTCTAGAACTGACAAACTGTATTCTCCATCTGGCACCACAAAAACATACTGGCAGACTTAGTGCCATATGAACAGCTGGACCAAACAAAACTTAAACCAGAGTAGTTGGACCAAAGGATCTGTAGGCATTCACTCCTTTCCTTCCCCATTATACATTAAAATAATTAAGCCAACCGAATCTAAGAGACTTTGAAATATGCTGATGCATGTCACACATTGAATATTTATATGGCCGGTGACCCACTGGTAATTAGATCAGAGCTCCAAATGGCTGGACAGTCCCACATTTACACTTCTGAAGACTGATGCAGGAGTAATATTTAACTTTACACTGTTTAGGAAGTTTTTCTCAAGGGGGCGCCTGGGTAGCTCAGTGGTAAAAGACGCTGGCTACCACCCCTGGAGCTCACTAGCTCGAATCCTAGGGCATGCTGAGTGACTCCAGCCAGGCCTCCTAAGCAACCAAATTGGCCAGGTTGCAAGGGAGGGTAGAGTCACATGGGGTAACCTCCTCGTGGTCGCCATATTGTGGTTCATTCTCGGTGAGGTGCGGGGTGAATTGAGCACGGAAGCGCCATGTCTCCATGGCAACACGCTCAACAAGCCACGTGATAAGATGCGTGGGTTGATGGTCTCAGAGGTGGAGGCAACTGGGATTCATCCTCCGCCACCGGGATTGAGGCGAATCACTACACCACCACAAGCGCACTGGGAATTGGGCATTCCTAAATTGGGGGGAGACAAATGGGCAGATCACACAGACAAAACACTTTATTTGATTAAGTCTGATTTATAATGATATCACATATAATATTATAATAATGTAACAATGATTATAATATTTACACCATACAATACGAATACATATTTATATTTCTTACACATCCAGAGAAAAGTTTGTGGCAAAGCATATGCTTATTGTAATGTTGTATTCAGTCATTTTAGACACTATGTGTTCAATGAATAAACAAATGAAGTCATTTAATGAGTCCTTGATTCTTTTTCTAAAGTGTAACATTTAAACTTAGATGTTCAAGTTTTTACAATTAGGGGAATTCTCCGGCCTTTCCAGCCATCTCAGACACACTATTTGTGTTATTTGTGTAATTAAAAATCACAGTTTGGGGAATGAATAACTACATGAAATTTTAAATGCTGTATTTGTCTGCCAATACTTAAGTTGATCACTTTATCTTTCAGTGTAATTTTAATGTCATTTTGTTTCACATTTATATATGATTTAAATTATATGTTGAGAGTTATTAAGATGTGTAACTTATGTTTTCCATGCAAGAAAGCATCAGGCCTTGTCAATGGGTTATAAACCGAAAAGCATCTTTTGTGTACATTATGCATGTTTTTCTTTTTAGTTACACTGTAGCTTCATAATGACATTTATTTTTTTAATAAAAAATAAATGTATACATATTTAGTGCTATAAATAAACCCATAAATACATCATCACTGAATACAACATTGAAACGGTGACATCACTGGGGGCGGAGACAGATGAGCTCAGAGCCAGCAGAAGATAAGCCTAATTAGAGGTGACTCTTCATGCCAGTGATCCGTGCAGGTTATTAGTGTTGTCACGAAATGTTGCAGATGCAACTGCGCATGCGCCCTGTGTCTGACTGCAGCCGTCAGTTCTTCTGTGAAGGTCAGCTCCTATAATGCTGTGATGGACATCTTACTGTTATATGAACTGCTTGAGGAGGGCAAGAACATGAAGAAGCATTTTAGATTTATGCGTTCTGTTTGTTGATTGGTTGTGAGGTGCAGAATAAATGTGACCTGTGAAATGGAGTATATGTGGTGCATCAGGTGCTTTAAGATGAAGAATAAAAGATCAGAATGTCGGCTGCTGATCATGGCTTTTCTTCCACTGTCAGTTTAGTGTTGGTTGTATTTTCTGCCAAATGCTACCAAAAAAATATCTTAAGTTAAATTGGATTTAAAATATTTAGACAGACTATATGACGTATAAATGTACAAGTGTGTGAAATTTTTGTATGTTATATCTCACAAATGACAATTTTCTGTGTATTAAAATGCTATATCTTTAATTCGTTCAATGCTGTAATGTTTTGTTTCTTGAAAACAATTAAACAGGGCCTCGTTTCCCAAAAGCATCATAAGCCTAAGTAGACATTTTACGATTCATCTTAGTTTTGCGGCCTGTTTACCAAAAGCATTGTAACTTAAGTAGTACTAGAAAATGCTTGTAGATTAACGAGTGCTCTGGAGTAATCGTACAGCGCTAAGAACATTGTAAGCACACAGATTTATGCAGACACCTGCAGGACAGATTACACCTAATACAAATTAAATAACTATAGCTACATGTTATGCTTATTTAATATCAAGTATACATATGTTTTATTTTATTATTATTTTAACTGACAAGGCTAATAATAATAAAAATATTAATAATGAATGCATAAAATGGTTAGTCAATATTGGATGAACAGATAAATTAATAAGTAAACAAATAACAATATTTGTGGCCTTGGTAACAACAAAGTGGTGGCATGATTGTTGCAGAGAACTGTAAAAATTACAATCAGAGAGAGAAGGAAGAAATGTTTCAATAACTTGCTGCCATGGATGAAAATTGTCTGTACAGAATATTGGCTCCTCATCCTCGCTTCCTCTTCCTATCTGACACCTAAGGGCACTCTCGCCCGCACCACGTGTTGTTATATTTAATGAAGGCTTGTCATTAGCAGGACCATTCACAGGGTCTCCGCTGTCTGCACTGATTCTGTAATCTCGACCCATAGAGCACATTTTGAAAACGAAATATTAAAATGCACAACTGATGAACGAAGCAGTGATTGTGTAAAAGAAATATATCGTTCTGCACAAAACGATTGCAAAACAAAATGCAATTATGTGGTGAATTAAGTTGTACATTTAAGAAAAAAAAAAAAAATATATATATATATATATATATATATATATATATATATATATATATATATTTGTTGTTGTTGATTTTCTCCCCTTTTCTCCCCAATTTGGAATGCCCAATTCCCAATGTGCTCTAAATGCTTGTGATGGCATAGCGACTAATCTCAGTTGCCTCTGCAGAGATACCACATTATAGCCACATTATAGCGACCACCAGGAGGTTACCCCATGTGACTCTACCCTCCCTAGCAACCTGGCCAATTTTGGTTGTTTAGGAGACCTGGCTGTAGTCAATCAGCATGCCCTGGATTGGAACTGGCGACTCCAGGGGTGGTAGGCAGCCTCTTTACTTGCTGAGCTACCCAGGCACCCCAAGAAAATATTTTGTAAAAATTTCCAGCTAGGTAAATTACAAATGATTGTAAAGTTCTGCACAAATATAATGAAGTTACAATGCGGAGCAGCACTGTCACACAGACAGCAACTATACTGAGTAGCCCTTAAAGTGCTCGTTCATGTTAAGTGCATTTTTGGGAAACACACGTAAAATCGCTCTTCACCGCTAAGATCAATGGTTATTGGGAAAGTCTTTGTCCTTATTTTGCAAGCATTTGTAATAGGGTGACAATCCTGCAGGGAAAAATTACAAATTCATTTTTGTACTTTTAATGTAAGAATTAGTATTTCTGTGTGTAACATTTATTATTATTGACGTTATAATAAAACACAACATTTAATGAAGCTTTATTGAGGCTTGAATTACAGGCTTACAATTCACAATTTCCTTTTCAAAATTCGATTTTAAATAATTGAATTATAGATCCGTAATATTGATAAAACATTATTTAATTCAAAATACACAGATAATGCAAATCTTAAAAAAATCTAAAAATAATATTAATAATTTATGCAAGTGACGTATTTCCTTTAAATCGAGCTATTCGATGCTTGTTCTGCATGTATATAATATAAGCTTTTTCTACTGGAAAAAAAATCTATTGAGATTGATAAACAATATTTCTGTTCAATAAATTGCTCAACGCTGCACAGAATGAACAAAATGCATACATTCACTGAGTCAGGAAGTAAAGCTAAAGGGATCAAATGTAAAGAAAAATACTAATAAATACATTAAAAACATTTATATACAAATAGAAATGATAATAGAAATAAATAAATAATTGATGTTTATCGGTTTTTAAGTACATTTGCTTTTCGAATAATCTTTTTGCTCTTCGTGTAAAAGCTTCTATTCGCGATTCCTTCAGTTTTGTCTTAAAATGGTCAATCTCAAACATGTTCTTGACTTTCAGTCATGAAAAAAACATTTATAATATTCAAGAGAGACATTCTATTATCTAACATATTTTTGAATAATATGAAATTAATATTTTGGATTTTGCCATGCAGGCGCCTGAAAATCCCTTGTTGTTCCCTTTCTCAGGTATAACATTTGTACTCGTTTGGTTTGAAAGCTCGTAGCAAGCAGAAGTGCAAAGTCTAACAAGTGTGAAAAAGTGAATTAATAATATAAATAATTAAAAAGATTGGTTGTCCCTTTATTTCATGGCATTGTTTTTAACAATGTTAAAAACGTGTTTTTTCATTATAGCCTACGAAAAGTGGTGGAAAAGTACCCTACTTCCAAGGTCAAAGTTCAGAGGAAGAAGGCTGTTCCAGTTTCGGAATGGAATAATACCACATTGAACTAGTGACAGGCTATTCTAAACGTAGCTTGTGATTTTCTCCTCACATTGAAAAAGTTATTTTCCTTCTATTTTTTTTTTTTTTTTTTTTTTCATTTAGTTAATTAACATGTTATATAATTTCATGTTCGTATGAAAGATTATATATATATATAATAAAATGTAACGTTTAGCCTGATACGTAAATAATGTGTGTTATTATATAGATGATACTGATGGCATCTTAGAAGAGTTATCTGTTATAAGAACGTTATCACTGCTGTAACAACCCCTGCTTTAATAATAAAGAACAAAATGTGTAATTTATAAATAAAAAATAATATAAAAATGTTAATAAACACGTGGCATTAGTTTTATCCGTAGATAAATGAATTGAATTTAAAACCTCAACATATTCTACATGTCAGAAAGTCAACATTGTTTTGCGAATAATCGTTATGGGAGGTGTCAGGTTCAAATGTGCTGAATCAAGGCCAAAACCTTCAATAACACCTCCAGGAATAAATAGTGCGAAATGACTGAGAATGACATGTTTCCTTGTATATTACAGAATATTGACGATGAAAGGATTGTTTGATGGCTTTGGTTGGATTCAGAACAACAGAGAGATTCGTGAAAACAATCACAACTACAAGTGACATTATGTAACATGATACAGACTATCAGCTACTGAAGCAGAATTGAAATTGAACCTTAGATAAATAATTAATGTAAGTGTTATTAAAAATGATCATTGTAATTAATATATCTCTGTACTTCATAATATTATAAAAGTATATAACCTCGTCCTCCTTGTTCATTTCCACAATGCGCAACAGACACATCAACAGCCTAGTGCAAAATAATCATCTAGTCTAGACCTGAAACGAGCTTTTCTTCTCCAGAAGCTGGAGTTCATCTTCACCGCAGTTCCTGTATGTGACTGTATGGTAACCATCTCCGGGTCCAGATAGGTTTTTTCGAGCAAGTCTTAAAAAGGAACCCAACAGCCACCTCCCATGAGTGTCTCTTTAATCTATAATGAAGCAAATGTTTTCCATTCACAATTCATATTACATATAGTATATAAATGTAATGTGACTTGTGAATGGGGAAACGAATACACATTTTATTTTTACGTTATTGTGTTGACACTTTTGTGCAGAAATATTGTAAAAAGAACTTGTGTGAGTGCCTAGGGCAGTTTCGTTCCCATTAAGGGCCATTGGAGAATTTACGAAATTATTCGCGGTCATACAATTGCTTGCAATTTCTGATTGTGGGTAAAAATTAGTATACGCATTCCATTACGTGCTCACACACCAAGAAAAAACACCGAAAGGTCTGTATATTATACAATATTTGGCGTTGTTATCATTTAAAATTATTTTAATAATTAATGTATTATTATTTATTTTTCTTTTTTTACAGTTAATTGAATCAAGGCCTTTTTTTTATTATTTCTCAAATGGGTAAAATGGTCTTGAGGGCCTTATTCGGCCCTGAGGTCTGACGTTCCCCACCCTGGTCTATAGGGACATGTCAAATGCACTAAAAAAGGCAATTTATAAAAACATATTTAAAACAAACAAAAAAAAAAAAAAAAAAAAGTACAGCATCATCACATTAAGTATTTTTGTATGTATATATACGATAAGTGTATAATTTTTGGGGGGCAAATATTTCAGGAATATTCCAGGTTCAGTACAAGCGCAATCTACAGCATTTGTGGCATAATAGTAGGCCACAAAATAAATAAATAAAATAAGACGCAAAAATCGGGATTACAGCCAATTTTTAATACAAAATAAGTAAGTAAAATAGTATCTGCTATGTCGATTGAGCTTTTTATCAGAAACGCTCTGCCTGCCAATCATTGTGCGCTTTAGGTTTTGTGACATCGGATTTGTTGGCGTGTCTTTGGAGGGCGTGGATTTGGAGAGGATGGGGCGGTGATTGGCCGGTCTGGTGAAAGCGCAGCACTTTATGGTTTGCAAAACGAAAACATTTCCATCTTTTCATTCTTTGTAAAATGTGTGTTTGTCTTTTGTTTGTTTTGTTTTTTTTGAAAACGAACTTGACATCTTTAAAAAAAAAAAATCTTCGTTTAGCTGTCGACAGCGTCGAACACTGGTAATAGTCGATCTTAAAATGATGCTCTACTTCAGGTCAGTGTGCTTGTTAATTTACTATTTTTTATTTTATTTTTTTAAATAGCCTACATAAAAAATAATTTGAAAATATTTTAAGAGCATGATTTATAGTCATCAGGCAATCGAAACTTATTAATGTAGCCTGTTCATGTAATTAAACAAATAAATTAATGACAATTGACTCGTTCGGCCCCCTTAAAAGTGCCATATCTTGGAGATTTCTATCTAAACACAATTAATCCAGCAAAAGGCACGTTTCAGAAAGTTGCAATGTATTTTTTGTTATTGAAATCTTGCTTAAAATTTCAATTTCAAATTGAAATGGGAGAAAAAATATTTTTCTTGCAAAAACTGTGTGTGTGTGTGTGTGTGTGGGGGGGGGGGGGGTTAAGTGGTTTACAAGGAGGTTTTTTTTAGGTTATAAACTGGTAATTACAAGGGTATTATGCTATAAATGTGGTTTATGAGGACATTTCTAGTGTCCCCATAATTCAAATCACTTAAAAAACATACTAAACGATGTTTTATTGAAAATGTAAAAATGCAGAAAGTTTTTTGTGAGGGTTAGGTTTAGGGGTAGGGTTAGGGGTAGGGGATAGAATCTATAGTTTGTACAGTATAAAAATCATTATGTCTATAGAGAGTCCTCATAATGATAGCTGCACCAACATGTGTGTGTGTGTGTGTGTGTGTGTGTGTGTGTGTGTGTGTGTGTGTTAGGGGATAGAATCTATAGTTTGTACAGTATAAAAATCATTATGTCTATGGAGAGTCCTCATAATGATAGCTGCACCAACATGTGCGTGTGTGTGTGTGTGTGTGTGTGTGTGTGTGTGTGTGTGTGTGTGTGTGTGTGTGTGTGTGTGTTTGAAATAAAAAATCTATAGCTTTTTAAAAGTGCCAAAACTTTGAAGCAAGCATTGAGGCTCAGATTGGATTTCGCAAAACATTCAGTATTGTGTTCATTGCGGAGTGTTCGTTATAAAGTAGATTTTACAATGTTTGTAAATGAAAATGAACCTCAATCAAAGCATGTAGGCAAACTTCTCAGAGATGTGCTCAGGTATACATTGTGTTAAGTGCATTTTTAAATGTTGGCCAGTTCAATGTTATCTGTTAAAGGTTAGCCTACCAAAAATCATTAATTCCACGTATTGCATTGTAATATTGCGTTTCCTTTATCGAGGTCAAGGATGACAAGACTGTCTTTTTGTATTTTAACATAATCACTGTCTGATACATTTGACATCTGTGAGATCGCATTTTCATACATCCCATATTCCACTATATGTGTGTTACAGTGCGTGATTGACAAAAGACACAACCTATACACAAACCTCATGAAAGAAAACACAAAAATGCATATGCATACCTAAACATTATAATAACGGTCTGCAGTCTGTTTTGGGGACCTGAGAAAATATTTGAAAGCTTTGAATGTCTGTGATTCATTTTCTTTTCATCACTAACCCTCTTCACAAGTTCACAGTCAACAGTCGCAACATTTTGTTTATCGTGCTATGGATGAATGAGTGGTCACAATGACATTACATTTAAGAAATAATATATAAATTAATCAAATTCATAGCACTAGATTTCTAACAACAGTCTGGCGTTACATCGCATACTGCTAAACAATGTTTGCGCTTTATGGAAGTTTCGTAACTCACGCACCCTCCAGTCGTTTTTATTTATTGCCTCTTTAAATTCCATCATTTAAAAAATGAATCTGAGGTGACTCCGGGGAAACCGCTTGACACAACAGACGAGAAAGATGATAAAGTCGTCCGTAGGGTGTCGGTGAATGATGTCTGCTGAGAGCTGACCGTGTTGTGCTGCAAATAGCCTGACTGGACCGATAATAACCCGACGGGAGACGAACTCATCCCGTAACTGTTGCTCAACCCAAGCGGACCGCTAGAACTCGCTAGAATGGGTCGCGTCGGATCCCTGTCGCCTATATGCTCCACTCCAGAGACGAAAGAACCGTAACTGTGACCGTGATTCAGAAATCCAGCTGACGTTCCGGTGTAATGTGGATGGTGTAAAGATAATAACGGCGATATTTGCCAGTACAGAGGATTATTCGCCGTCTCATTTCTTCCCAAGCCCAATGGGGAAAACCGAAGCCCTCGCTTAAGAGCCAGTTTTCCTCTAGAAGTGGCCGAGCGCCTCCGGAGTTTGCCCGTCGTCCCACCGATAAAAACATCATCGCTCGAAGGATCTAACATCCAATAGTTGCCTTTCCCCGGGTCGTCGTAATGTCTCGGCACTTTGACAAAACATTTATTGAGACTTAAATTGTGACGGATGGAGTTTTGCCAGCCCTGCTTGTGCTCGCGGTAAAACGGAAAATTCTTCATGATAAACTCGTAGATTCCGTTAAGTGTTAATCTCTTCTCCGGGCTTTGTCTAATAGCCATCATTATCAGCGCGTTGTAACTAAACGGCGGCTTGTCGAGCTTCCCGCTTTTGGTGCTTTCTTCTGCATCTTTGACTTTCATTGCGTCCAGCGCCGAGGACTCCTGCGTCTCGATGGGATCCGGAGATGGTTTGGAATTGGTTCCCGGCGGCAGCTCGTGTTCCTCTGGAAGTCTCATGTCCTGTCTGTCACTTTTGGATGGAAGCAGTATACTCTTGATACTGAATGAAGTCGATCTCTGCAACGTCGTCGATTCTGTCTGATCCATCCTGTATTAACGCGTTTCAAATCAAAGGTCAGGTGTGTGAAAACAGTTCTTGGAACAGAGAGGAGTCCGAACTGGGAAAAAGACACTCCTAATTGAGGAGGTTCCGCGGTATCTTTATGTCACAGAAGGGGTGGAGCCTCGACTGGATTGTTTTTAAGAATGAACTGAACATCAGTTTATATTCATTGTGGGGATCAAATGGGGTCTGCGGCCTATAATATGAAAATGTAAAGATAGCTAATGAGTCGTAATATTATTAAATTACAAAAATAAGTGTATTTCCAATAATATTGCATATTTTGTCCAACTGAAATGCTCAATGGAAGGTAGGCATTGATTTTCAGTTTGGATAAAGAGGTACATTTACTGGTATTAACACCAGGAAGGTTTTCTATAGACCATTTCAAGGATGTTAACAATAACAAAGGAATTAGAACGCAACTATTCCTGAATCACTTCAGCTGTCATTACCTGATTCTTTAAATAAGGCTCTGAGTTAACACATTTCCTCAAAGAACATCAAACGTTTAGCTGAAGTGCCTTATCCAGACGTGTGACTGATACTGAGCGTCTACAGGAGAGAGGTGATGAAATCATATCTTAGTTTAGATGCTCACATTTTTTTCCTCAGCGGAGAGATCAGGAATATTGGATCTTTCCTATAATAATCAATGAAGCTGTTCAATAAAGCTGTCTGTGTGACCTGCGGACAAGGTGAGGATGTTTTTTTTTATTTTTTTTTATTTATTTATTTTTTTTTTTTGTGTTCCTAAGTCATTTAGGATACAAGTGTCTGCTAAATGACTAAATGAAATAGTAAATGACTTGCGCAGCTTCATTCATTATAATGGGAGTGATCTACAGTCTTTTAGAGCTCTACCTCTCAAACTTACAATTAGTTGGCATAAATTCTGTTCACCTCCCAGAGATCAGATGTGTGCTACAGTTGAGGCACAGGCACAACATGGTCCACGTTTGAATAATGTCAATCGTGTTAACATGAGTAACATTACTTATGTCAGTCACTATGAATGAAGCGCCTCCCGCTGTTGTTTTGAACGAGGGTGCGTTCCATTCAGAAGTGTCACCCCTATGCCCTATTCCCTTCGAAGACTTTACCATCCACTCTGAGAGCTTTGAAAGGCTAAAAGGTGTGGGACTCAAAAATAAGGGTCATTGGAACTCACTTTTGAAGTCATTTTTATTGGAAATTCTGTTTGAAGCGATCTTTCAGCATGACTATCATGATTGTTCTCCCTTCAAACTGCCCTTCAGAGGGTGATTTATCCCGTTTCAAACAGTCTGAGTTCGACAACTAGCAGGAAATGTTCAAGGAACAAAAAGACGTCTTTTAATGGCCTATACTAAGGGCGCATTGCCCATTCCGTGAATCCCCAAAACAATATGCATAAAATAACACCGTTAAATCATACTGTATGTGTTAGCTGGGTTACTTTTAATGTAAACAACACCCTGGTAAAACTGTCCTGAATTGTCATTGACTGAAAATGCTAATATTGGCTATATAAAGATATTAAATATAATAGAAGTCTGAGTATCACGGTTTTAGGAATTCAGTGAATGCTAATTAAATGTAAACATAATGCAAACATGTACATCATCAATTGTGTCGTCATCTCCCTTTTCCATGGAAGAGGTGATAATGCTGTTGATGTCTCGCTAAATGAAAGAAAAACTAAATAATGTCAATGTAAAAGCATTCCATTACTGGTGTTGCTGTGGCTTTGAATAAAAAGGTTTTAGAAATATAATGAATTTGCTTGATTGATTTGCGTGCTTTGCTACCTCATTTCTATCACAGAAGATGTTGTGAATGATTACAGGCCTATCACGTGCTTTGCTACAGCAGCGCACACACCTTGTTTCTATGTCTGACAGAGTGGAACGTTTTTGAGACGGACTTCAGAGAACGAGGTGAGGCACCTGTTCACAACAAACATATTACTATAACATTCAGATGTTACTTGCTGTTAAGTTGAAGAAAATGTAACCTTAGTTTCATAGTGTGAATGTTATAATGATAGGGATGGGACAATATATCGAATAACGAACCATATAAATTTTGCCTTGATGTTTCCACATTTGCAACATTGCTTTCTGTCCATGTGATCATAAATGAAATGGTCCATCAAACATCATAATCTCTCTGTTGCTTTTTTCTACACTGTTTACCAGGTTCGCACAAGTTCCTTGAAGTGCTTAAAGGGATAGTTCACCCAAAAATGAAAAAATTCTCTCATCATTTACTCACCCTCATGATATCCCAGGTGTGTATGACTTTCTTTCTTCACCAGAACACATTTGAAGAAAAATATCTTAACTCAGTAGGTCCTTAAAATGCAAGTGAATGGAGATTTCTCTTTTAAAGCTCCAAATATCAGAGATAGTCAGCATAAACATCATTCATATGACAACAGCTGTTAAATGAATGTCTTCTAAAGTGATATGATTGCTTTTGGTGTGAAAAAGATAAATATTTAAGTACTTTGTTTAACTCTAAATCATCACTTCCAGTAACAAGTGTTCCCTATCTGTCACTCACTCAACATTGTGTCGATGTAGTGACCTAGGGGTCACTCTTGGGAGCCCCAAACACCTCTGCTTTTTTGAAAAAAGACCAAAGGGAATTGGCGAGTGGAATTTGCACGCAACTCCCCCAGACATGCGGATATAAAAGGAGCTGGTATGCAACCACTCATTTAGATTTTCTCTTCGGAGCCGAGCGGTTGTATTCAGTGCACTGAATTCAATTCCCTCCAAAGACGCACCTCAAAACTGCTGGATTTACGACGCCTTTCAGCGGCTTCTCCCCCTCTGCACCCGTGGAGTGCAGAGAACGCCCCTGGGCACTTTGGCAGAGCGAAAATAAGAGAGTATATTCTAAAAGAGTATATTTTTATTCACAAAAAGAGCGGCACACACGGAACGTCTTTTTAAAGATGGAATTCCGTTTGAGTGTTATTCCTTGTTGCAGTCGTTATCTCTCCGCTTCTGATGGTCACGATCGCTGTCTTACATGTCTGGGCACTGCCCACGCGGAGACATCATTCGTGGATAAGTCATGTCCTCATTGCGAGAACATGACCATGGCAATGTTGCGGTCGCGGCTTGCTTTCGTAAGAACCCACCCCAGCGGCTCCCAGCACCGGTCCTACTACCTACGGGTTTGAGGCCGCGTCGGTTAGCACTGGGGGCAATTTGGGGACATCAATGGGACCACCTCCGCCGGGTATCCCCCCACGGACCCCCCATTCCCCAGCACACTCGCTTGCCCTGGTCGGGCGCTCGGACAAGACACACCGGCTCGTCTCAGGGCGAGTTTGACCTCTCGTTCGGAGCTCGGGAAGACGATGAGTTATTGAGTGCAGCATCAGAGAGCGGGCTCGTCCAGTCTGACGCAGAGGCTTCGGCTGGGCATCCTCCTTCGGGAATGGTCGTCCAGTCTCAGGCCGACGCGGAAATGACAGACATACTTTCCCGGGCGGCCACGAGCGAACCCTCCACTCTCCCCTGAACCCTCGCGGCTTGACGATTGGTTCCTAGGCTCAGGGCGCTGCCCACGGCCATGCCCTGGTCCCTTTCTTTCCGGAAGTGCATGAGGAGCTGACAAGATCGTGGGATGCACCTTTCACTGCCTGGTCCTGGTCTTTCAGCTCCCCCGCTCTCACTACCCTCGATGGTTGAGCGGCCAGGGGGTATTCGGTGATCCCCCAGGTGGATAATGCGCTCGCGGTGCACTTGTGTCCCGAGAGCGCCGCCACCTGGCGCGGGCACTCAAAGCTCCCATCCAGGGCCTGTAGGTTTACGTCGTGACGACTGTGGCCTGCGGTGCCACTGGACAAGCTGCCTCCGCCCTGCACGCCATGGCTCTCCTGCAAGTACACCAAGCCAAGGCACTAAAAGAACTGCATGAGGGTATTTCTGACCCAGGATTAATGCAGGAACTGCGCTCGGTGTCCGACCTTGCTCTCCGGGTGACGAAGGTCACGGCGCAGTCTCTCGGGCAGGCGATGTCCACCCTGGTGGTCCAGGAGCGCCACCTTTGGCTCAACTTGGTCGAGATGGGAGAGGCAGACAAGGCACGGTTCCTTGACGCCTCCATTTCCCAGGTTGGCCTGTTTGGCGACACCGTCGAGGACTTTGCCCAGCAGTTCTCGGCGGTGAAGAAGCGGACAGAGGCCTTACAACATATCCTGCCAAGGCAGGGCTTAAGACCCCACACCCTGTCTGCTCATCGCAAAGGGCGTCCTCCTGCAGCAACAACACCGGCTCCACAGGAAGCAGATGCCACCCATCTCGTGGCCGGCCGCTAAGAACCCGGGAAGGCTTCGAAGTGCCCCTGAGATGGGCGACCCAGGGGCGAGGAGACCCGCTTCTCTGGAGCTGGTCGACAGACCACTCCATCCACCGGTGGAGGGCCGGGAGGAGAATCTTTTGACACTGCATGCCCAGGAGGCTGCGACACCCAAAAGCGTGACAAAAGAATGGTTTCCTCGTCTCCGGGGTCACATGTCCGCTGCGCACGGCCGTCGTCACGACCACCATCCACCTTCCCATTTTAGCAGGTATGGCGCTCCAGTGGCAGACCCCCCGCCCCTGTGCGCCCAGTTGTGGCACAAACACGCCCACACGGGATTGGTTCCGGTGGACTATGGGGACGAGATTCCTCCGCCCCACTCCTCGGCCAGTCTTATGGTGGGCGGCAGGAGCCAGGTAAGTGCTTCGATGTCCCTGGACTCAGCACGGCCACAGGGCTCAAGACCCCTCGATGTGGCACCTCAAGATCCACCCCGCCACGAGGCCCCACCCGCTGGTACGTCCAACGTGATCATTCCCTTGGTCCCCCTCGCCCGGAGTTTGGGTGCGTGGCTCGTGCTTTCCAACCTGTCGCAATGGCTGACCCGGACCGTCCGACTCAGCTACGCGATTCAGTTCGCCAGGCGCCCGCCCAGGTTCAGCGGCGTCCGCTTCACCTCGGTGAAGGGCGAGAATGCCGCTACCTTGCATGCGGAGATCATGACCCTTCTGCGCAAGGGCGTGATAGAGCCTGTTCCTCCAGCTGAGATGAAGAAAAGGTTCTACAGCCCTTACTTCATCGTACCGAAGAAAGGCGGTGGGTTGCGACCAATCTTTGACCTGCGAGTACCGAACCGGGCTTTGCACAGACTCCCGTTCAGGATGCTGACACAAAAGCACATTCTGGCGAGCATCCGGCATCGAGATTGGTTCGCGGCGGTAGACCTGAAGGACGCGTACTTCCACATCTCAGTCTTACCTTGACACAGACCCTTCCTGCGGTTTGCCTTCAAAGGCCAGGCATACCAGTACAAGGTCCTCCCCTTCGGCCTGTCCTTGTCCCCTCGTGTATTCACGAAGGTCGCAGAGGCAGCCCTTGCCCCGCTAAGGGAAGTGGCCATCCGCATCCCCAACTATCTCGAAGACTGGCTAATCCTAGCTCGCTCTCGAGAGTTGCTGTGTGCACACAGGGACCTCGTGCTCCGGCACCTCAGCCGACTGGGGCTTTGGGTCAACTAGGAAAAGAACAAGCTCTCCCCGGTTCAGAGCATCTCTTTTCTAGGTTTGGAGTTGGTCTCAGTCTCGATGATGGCACGCCTCATGAACGAGCGTGCACAGTCAGTGCTGAACTGTCTGAAGGTGTTCAGACGGAAGACAGCGGTTCCACTGAAACTTTTTCAGAGGCTCCTGGGGAATATGGCATCCTCAGCGGCGGCCACACCGCTCGGGTTGATGCATATGAGACCGCTTTAGCACTGGCTTCAGACTCGAGTCCCAAGATGGGTATGGTGCCACGGGACACATCGCGTGGCCATCACGGCGATCTGTCGCTGCCTCTTCAGTCCTTGGACCGACCTTGCATTTATACGGGCAGGGGTTCCCCTAGAGCAGGTCTCTAGGCACGTTGTGTTTACAACAGATGCCCCCAAGACGGGCTGGGGCGCTGTATGCAACAGGCACACAGCTGCCAGATCCTGGACTAGCCCGTGGCTGCGTTGGCACATCAACTGACTAGAGTTGTCAACCGTCAAGGCTTTGCGGTTGTGGGCAGTGCTATTGCCGTACCAGGCGGAGATGCAGCCAGTCAGGATGCTCTCTACAGTGCAGGTGTAGAACCGTGTGAGGATGTGGCGGTTCATTCCAAACTTCCCCAGCCATCTCAGGAAGAAGAGGCGCTGATGAGCCTTCTTTACAACGGCCTCAGTGTGGACGGACCATGTGAGTTCCTCAGTGATGTGGACACCCAGGAACTTGAAGCTGCTGACTCTCTCCACCGGTGCTCCATTGATGGTGATGGGGCTGTGTTCTCTTTCTCTTCTTCTGAAGTCCACCACAAGCTCCTTTGTCTTACTGATGTTGAGGGAGAGGCTGTGCTCCTGACACCAGTGTGTCAGAGTGTGCACCTCCTCTCTGTAGGCTGTTTCATCATTGTCAGTGATCAGATCTAGCACCATCGTATCATCAGCAAACTTAATGATGGCATTGGAGCTGTGTGTTGCCACACAGTCATGTGTGTACAGAGAATACAGGAGTGGGCTGAGAACACAGCCCTGCGGGGCTCCAGTGTTGAGGGTCAGTGATGAGGAGATGTTGCTGCCCATTTTAACCACCTGGCGTCTGCTTGACAGGAAGTCCAGGATCCAGCTGCACAGTGAGCCATTTAAGCCCAGAGCCCGGAGTTTCACATAAAGCTTGGAGGGCACTATGGTGTTGAATGTTGAGCTGTAGTCTACAAACAACATTCTCTCAAGTGTTCTTTTTTTCCAGGTGGGAGAGAGCAGTGTGTATTGTGGATGCAATGGCATCATCAGTGGAGCGGTTGTTGCGGTAAGCAAACTGCAATGGGTCCAGTGAGGGAGGCTGTCTGGACCCACGGCTTTGCGGATATTCACCCGTCGGAAGGATCGGGTTACATCCGCTACAGAGACGGAGAGTGAACTAACCTCTGTAGCTTTGGCCGCGAGAGCTCTCTCCGCGAGGGCGGTGTTATTTCTCTCGAAACAAGCATAAAAAGTATTTAGCTCATCCGGGAGAGAGGCAGCGGTGTTCACGGTGGAGTTTTTATTCCCTTTAAAGTCCGTGATGATGTTAATTCCCTGCCACATGCTTCTAGAGTTGGTGGTGTTGAACTGTCCTTCAATCTTGTCCCTGTACTGGCATTTTGCTGTTCTGATAACTGGCTTTTTTATGCTCCCCCGCGTTCCCGGAATTAAAAGCGGAGGTCCGCATATCAAGTGCCGTGCGAACATCCCTATTAATCCAAGGTTTCTGGTTCGGGTAGATCCGTATTATTTTGGTCAGAACGATGTCCTCTACGCACTTTCTGATGAAACACATTATGCTATCAGAGGCGGACCGGAACATCTCCCAGTCTGCGTGATCAAAACAGTCTTGTAGCATAGAGTCTGATTGGTCTGACCAGCACTGGATCGTTCTGAGGGTGGGTGCTTCCTGTTTCAGTTTCTGCCTGTAAGCGGGCAGAAGCAGAATGGAAAAGTGGTCCGATTTGCCAAATGGTGGGCGGGGGAGGGATTTTTAGCCATCCCGGAAGAGAGTGTAGCAATGGTCCAAAACCCGGTCCCCTCGTGTGTTAAAACTAATGTGTTGGTGGTATTTTGGTGCGACTGATTTGAGATTGGCTTTGTTAAAGTCCCCGGTCACAATGAACATGGCCTCAGGGTGCGCGGTTTCCTGCTCGCTTATAATCCCGTACAGTTCCTTGAGCGCCCGGTCTGTGTTGGCTTGTGGCGGGATGTACACAGCAGTGATAATGACCGCTGTGAATTCCCTCGGTAGCCAGAATGGTCAACACAGAAGCATAAGAAATTCCAAATCAGGAGAGCAGAAAGACTTGATAGAATGTACGTTCCTCTGATCACACCAGGATTTGTTGATCATAAAACATACACCACCACCTCTGCTTTTACCTGAGAGGTCTTTCGCTCTGTCCGCTCGGTGCACGGAGAACCCCGCAGGTTCAATGGCTGAGACTGGAATCTCTGCAGACATCCAAGTTTCTGTAAGGCAGATAATGCAGCAGTCCCTTGTCTCTCATTGGAAAGAGATCCATGCTCTCAGCTCGCAGAGCTTGTTAGGAGAGGCTGGAGGTGTGGCTGTCCCCCTCCACCTTGAAGGTGTATGTAGCCGCTATTTTGGCTCATCACGATGCAGTAGATGGTAAGTACTTGGGGAAGCACAACTTGATCATCAGGTTCCTGAGAGGCGCTAGGAGGTTGAATCCCTCCGGACTGTGCCTCGTCCCCTCGTGGGACCTCTCTGTAGTCCTTCGGGGTATACAGGGAGCTCTCTTTGAGCCCTTGGAGTCAGCTGAGCTTAAGGCACTCTCTTTGAAGACTGCCCTCCTGACTGCGCTCACTTCCATCAAAAGGGTAGGGGACCTGCAGGTGTTCTCTGTCAACGAATCATGCCTGGAGTTCAGTCCGGGTTACTCTCACATGATCCTGAGACCCCGACCGGGCTTTGTGCCCAAGGTTCCCACAACCCCTTTTAGGGATCAGGTGGTGAACCTGCAAGCGCTGCCCCAGGAGGAGGCAGACCCAGCCGTGGCGTTGCTGTATCCGATGCGAGCTTTATGCATCTATTTGGATCGCACGCAGAGCTTTAGAAGCCCCGAGCAGCTCTGTGTCTGCTTTGGTGGACAGCAGAAAGGAAGCACTGTCTCCAAACAGAGGATCGCCCACTGGGTCATTGGCGCCATCACGATGGCATATCAGGCTCAGGATGTGCCACCCCCTGCGGGGTTACGAGCCCACTCTACCAGGAATGTGGCGACCTCCTGGGCCCATCTGCAGAGCAGCGGGCTGGGCAGCACCCAACACCTTTGTGAGGTTCTACAATCTCTGGGTTGAGCTGGTCTCGTCCCATGTATTGGCAGTCACGAGCAGGTAAGTTCCGGGACAGCTGGCCGGGTGTACCGCTTGCGCATAGTGCCTTTCCCCTCCCTTGAGGTGAAGACGTGCGCTCTTGACTCCCAGTCGTGTTCACAGACTGTGATCCCTGGATGACTTTCCTCCTTAGCCCTCTGGCAGTTGAGTTTGCGGAGAAACTCGCTGCCGGCCCAGTACGTGCGCTAATGAGACCCTGTACTGGGGTAGGTGCTCCACATGTGCTGGATCCCCGAAGGCGACCCCATGTAATATCTTCCGCAAGATCGTTTCCCTGTTGGTAAACTGCATTTTCCTCGGGCAGAGGCCCCTCTGCCCCCGGTCGCCGTGTTTTGTAGAAACTCCTCCCCCTTCAGGTAGGACCTACCATGGGACCTCTCCACATGACATACTTCCGGCAAGACTCAATAAGACCATGTGACGTATTCCACTCAAAATACCCCCCCCCCCCTTTTTTGGATGGGGTGTGGTCTCCGTGGTGTCTTCCCCTTGGGAGGGACACCCCCCGACGCAGACACTTATGACTTGTTCCTGAAAGACCGTTCAACGCTCATAATAGCATTGGGGGAGGTTACGTGATGGCCTGGTGCGCTGGCTACGAGGCACACAGCGGTCTGCCCATCACACACCGCCAGTTCACGTAACACAGTTCAGATAGTTGTGGCGTTTTGTATAGGGACCCCTAGTGTCACTACATCGACACAACGTCGAGTGAGTGACAGATAGGGAATGTCATGGTTACTCTCGTAACCTCCGTTCCCTGATGGAGGGAACGAGACATGTGTCCCTCTTGCCACAATGCTGAACTACCCGCTGAAATGGGCGGGACCTGGTCTCGGCTCCTCAGCACAAAACCTGAATGAGTGGTTGCATACCAGCTCCTTTTATTCCCATATGTCCGGGGGAGTGGCATGTAAATTCCACTTGCCAATTCCCATTGGCCTTTTTTAAAAAAGCAGAGGTGTTTGAGGCTCCCAAGAGTGACCCCTAGTGTCACTACATCAACATCCATCCATAAGGGAACAGAGGTTATGAGAGTAACCATGATGGTATGTGCGTGACATAATCGCATTGGCATGTGCGACACAGCCGGAAGAGCAGCGCTGTTTACAAGTGAGGAGGAACACTGTACAGAAGCTTGGTTGGTTTTGGTTTAGATATGTATTTATCTGTTTCTTTACTTACAACGGTGCATTTGTGTGCTTATCCTGGATGTCTCAACCGAGAAGAGAACGTGAGATTACGTCTGTATCATGGCAACGCAAATATGTCACGTGAGAGACCGCTTGAACTCCATCCTCTCGTGAAGCTTACTGGAAGCGATGATTTAGAGTTAAAAAGTACTTAAATATCTAAAGCACTTATAATAATATCTTTTTTTGCACCAAAATCGATCGTATCACTTTAGAAGACATTAATTTAACAGCTGTTGTCGTATGGATGACGTTTATGCTGACTGTCTCTGATATTTGGAGCTTTAAAAGAGAAATTTCCATCCACTTGCATTTTAAGGACCTACTGAGTTAAGATATTTTTCTATTTTTCTTCAACTGTGTTCAGCAGAAGAAAGTAATACACACCTGGGATATCATGAGGGTGAGTAAATAATGAGAAATGTTTCATTTTTGGATTAACTATCCCTTTAAACTGCTTGAATTTAGCTTTTAGATTTTATTTTCTTTCTTGCAAGAAATACTGTATATCCCTGAGATTGGCTAGGGATAGAAACAAGTACAGCTGCAACTTTGAAAATTTATATTGTGTATTACTGAACTCTATTCTGATGAGAAATTCTAATGTGCATTTTGCTCAAACATTTTTCTAAAAAATAAAACATTTTCTGTCATACTTTTTTCATTTAGGTGTTTTGTCGAATTGATTTTATGTTGAATCCTGAACATTTTATCATACATTGAAACAAATCATGAAATAACTATATCGTCCTAATGCTATTCAAAATCTAATGAAAGTATTATAATTTTCCTGGCCCTGTCAATGTCAGCTTTTTTATTTTTTTATTTTTTTGTTTTAGTAATTTCTTTTTTGTATAGCGCTTTTCACAACACGCATCGTTTCAAAGCAGCTTTACAGAAAATCATGCATTAACAGAAAATTAAACTGTAATATCTATAAAGTCTTAGAGTGACCATTGTGTAGTTTGATTAAATATGATTGTAAATTGTGTATAAAAATGTAATTATTAAAGAATAATTGTATTTAGAACCCCTGTGAGCAAGCTGAAGGTGACTGTGGCATGGAACACAAAACTCCATAAGATGTTAGTTAATGGAGAAAAATAACCATGAGAGAAACCAGACTCACTGTGGGGGTCAGTTCCCCTCTGGCTAAACAGCATGAATATAATGCCAATATTAGTTATTTGTGTGCAGTGCATGGTTTAAGACTAGTAAACTAATTAAGTGTTAAGGTCAGTGTTTAAAAAAAGGTTTTCTATTAACTATAAGATTAATGACTTATGTCTTTAAATTCCATCCTGGATTAACTGCAGAAGTTCACATTGACGCATTGTCCTTTGTTAGTTGGCTGATGAAGGCTTTTGTTGGCAATTAAATGATAGTCTATGTATTCTATTTTAAGAGTGTAGTCCATCAATAGACAAAGTTGATGCAGGCAGAGATCAATGAGGTGCATCACAGTTTAACCAGCAGGTCATTTCGGTGAGGTTCAGTGGGGTCCATGGTTCAGGCTGTGGCATATGACGTATCCAATGTCTTACAGTTGGAGTTGACATCAGTTCATCCTCTGAAGTCCACCGTAAAAGACTGAAGTGATGTCTGGCTAGTACTGGCTGTAGTTTGTCGTCATCACTCAGCGACACATAGCAGTGGAGTCCGACACCAAGCATGAACGGAGCTGGATCTGGTCGGCTCTGGTAACCTTGGGATATGAATTTGGTTCATGGCTGAGACATGGAAACAAACAGAATAATATTAGCGTAGATGCCATTCAATTTTATGCAGAGTTATAGATCATGAAAGATGTTTCTGGTTCCGGCAGACCTAACTAAAGCTGCCTTATTGTGAGTTGATGGATAAATTAGGTGTATGCCTGGCTAAATAGATGAGTCTTTAGTCTAGACTTAAACTGAGTGAGTTAGGGAGACTATTCCATAGTTTAGGAGCCAAATAGGAAAAGGAACTACCTCTTTTGTGGATTTTGATATTCTAGGAACTATTAACAAGCCAGAATTTTGTGATTGTAATGAACGTGATGGAATATAGTGTGTCAGAAGGTCACTTAAGTACTGTAGAGTTTGACCAAAGCTTTGTATGGTAGTACAACATTTTTAAATGAATACGAAATTTAACAGGTAGCCATTGTAACAGTGATAAAATGGGGCTAATATGATCATATTTCTTGGTTCTAGTCAGCACTCTGGCTGCTGCATTTTGAACCAGTTGAAGTTTATTTATTGAACTTGCAGTACATCCTCCCAATAATGCATTACAATAATCTAGTCTTGAGGTCATGAGCGCATTAATTCGTTTTTCGGCATCAGCAACGGAGAGCATGTGTCATAACTTAGCAATATTTCTGAGGTGGAAGAATGCTGTTCTACAAACATAGGATATTAGATTTTCAAAGGACATTTTGGTATCAAATATAACACCTAAATTCTATGCTGTAGAAGATGACAGCAGTACATCCATCGAGAGTAAAATTATATTTTAGCAGCTTATATTTAGAGATTTTTTGTCCAATAATTAGTACCTCTGTTTTGTCGTTATTGAGTAGAAGGAAATTTCTGGCCATCCAATCTTTGATTTCATTGATACACTCTGCTAATTTGGATAATTGTGAATTTTCATTGGGTTTAGAAGAAGTATAAAGTTGGGTCTTGTCAGCATAACAGTGGAAACTTTGATAATATCTCCGAGGGGAAGCATATATAAGGAGAAAAGCAGAGGCCCTAGATCTGATCCCTGTGGCACTCCAAACTTTTGTTTGATTTGACAATTCCTCGTTTACACATACAAAGTGGTAGCGGTCTGATAATTAGGACCTAAACCTTGCTAATATAAGTCCACTAATGCCAATATAATTCTCCAGCCTATTCAAGAGAATGTTGTGATCTATCGTGTCGAAGGCAGCACTAAGATCTAAAAGCACTATAAGAGAAATGCAGCCGCGATCAGATGATAAGAGCAAGTCATTAGTAACTCTGATGAGTGCAGTCTCTGTACTGTGATGGGGCCTAAATCCTGACTGAAATTGTTCATATATACCATTTCTCTGTAGAAATTAACATAGTTGGGAGGACACTGCCTTTTCTAGTATTTTCGACATAAATGGTAGATTTGAAATCATTTTATAATTAGCCAATTTTCCAGGATCAAGCTGTGGCTTCTTAATAAGCGGTTTGATAACTGCCATTTTAAAGTTTCATGGGACATATCCTAAGGATAGCGAGGAGTTAATAATATTAAGAAGAGATTACAGGGAATACATCTTTTAAGAGCTTAGTTGCTGTTGGATCTAAAATACATGTTGTGGCTTTTGATTTTTTGATACGTTTTGTAAGCTCTTCATGACCTATGACAGCGAAGGATTGAAGTTGCTCGTGAGGAAACTTATGAGACTGTGACTGAGGTGCTGTGACAGTTGATTGCATAATTCCAATTTGATTTCTGATTATTTCAATTTTATCAGTAAAGAAATTCATGAAGTCATTACTATTGTCCTGCGACAGAATATCTGGTTCAGTCGAGGCTTTATTCCTGACCAATTTAGCCACAGTGTTTAATAAAAACCTAGGATTGTTGTGGTTATTTTCTATGGGTTTGCTAAAATATGCTGACCTGGGCAGCTTTCAGTGCCTGTCTGTAAATACAAGATCTGATAGAATATTTGCATATTCACCAAGGAAATCTGAGTATGGCCCGGGTGATCTATATTCTGTAGCAAGGGCAAAAGACGACCACAATTTATTATTTATAACTGACGGTGTTACATTAAGCATTATTAGTTTAAAAGACTTAAACTTTTATCCTGTCCTCTGAGTAACACCAAAAACTGTAAATTGTAGCAACACCTCCTCCTCGACCCTTCAGACGAGGCTCATGTTTATAACAATATCCTGGGGGAGTATATTCATTTAAACTAATATATTCATCCGGTTTAAGCCAGGTTTCAGTCAAACAGAGCGCATCCAAACTATGATCTGTAATAATTTCATTTACAATTAGTGCTTTGGTTGAAAGAGATCTAATGTTTAGTAGCCCTACCTTTATATGATGTTTATCTTAAATTATTATTTATTTATTTATTTATTTATTTTTTACATTTGACCTTAATCAAATTTTTTTCTAAATGATTTAGGGAGGGGTTTGTGTTTGGTTGTTCAGGGAACAGACACAGTCTCTATATGATATCTAGGTGATACAAGGTCTCTATGTGTTGTAGTTTATGTGAACTGTGTGATGTCTCAAGGCAGCTAGCAGACATTCAGACTAACCAGTTTGTCTGCTTCCTGACCTGGGCCCCAGTTAGTCAAATACTATCACTATTAAGATTATAAACCAGATTACTATAGAGGAGAGCATCACCTTCCCTGGAGAGATGGAGTCCATCTCTCTTTATCAGGTCAGGTCTACCCCCAAAAAACTCTTTTTACCATTTTTGTCAAAACTGTACAAATTATTCATATGTGTGACAGTAAATAAATGAGTTAGATAAAAACCAACCCAGGCATAATCATATTAGATTACCTATTTAGTGAAATCTAAAAGATTGTTACTGATTGCAATTTTAGTCATGCAATCAGTACCAGATTAGCTGCATTTCAGAAGTTAAAATCTACCTTACACTGTTAGCTGTCAAGATACTGCAGTGGCAGATTCTCAGGGCCAGCAAAGCCTTCTCTGCTCACCTAACATGCCTAAAATAAAAATTTTTATCATCTTTTAATTCTCATTCACCTTTTTGCCCATGAATTTTCAATCACTTTCAACTCCTAATTCATCTACAAATGAAAAGGGGAAAAAAGAATAGTTTATCCAATCAGCCTGTTTCACAAATAGCAGGAAACAGGAAAGATTTTCTTTGGGCTGATTTTCACTTCAAGCTAATTGGTAAGTGCTTTTTGCAATGTTATAGCAACATCAGGAGTTTTATAAGTGTAAATTAGGCTGGCTGGAGCATTCAGTGTCGGTTCAAGTTTTGAAATGTAACCGTGTACCCTTACGAAACAAAATTTATTGCAAGCAACATTTTAATCGCAAATATTATTAGATGATTTATTAGACCTCCTTGGTTTTGGCTTTCGTGCATGGACGTGTTTTTAATCTGTCAAATGGTATTATTATTTGACTGTGACGTAATGTATGATGTCCATAGGGTGTCCAATTGATGTCCAATTGGAAGAGTTTTTGGGGAAGACCTGACCTGCTAAAGAGAGACGGACTCCATCCCTCCAGGGAAGGTGCCGCTCTCCTCTCTAGTAATTTGGCTCATAGTTTTAATAGTGATAGTATTTGACTAACTGGGTCAGGAAGCTGACAAACTGGTTAACCCGAACGTCTGCTTGCTTTTTGGATAACCCTTTGTTTTGTTTGCCTGATTGGACTGATTGTTTGGTAGATTGGATTTAACTGCCTGCTTACCGACTACATCTATCTGCCTGCCGATTTGGATTGTTTGCTTGTGTTCTCTAATAAACTTCCTGCACATGGATCCTAACACCATCTCCATGGCCAGTTCATTACAGAATACTTCGCCTACCATCAATCCAGCAGAAGTCTCACAGCTCTGGGCAGCATTCGCACACCAGTGCGAGGTTTTAAAGGGTTATCAAGACCAGCTGAACAACTTACGAGCTGTTAACGAATGTTTGACTCATTACATTCATTCACTGCCAGCTCCCCATGCTGAACCGGTAAGCTTTGCTCACCCTGATAAGTTTAATGGTTCTGCTGAAAAGTGCCGGGTTTTTTTAACGACAACGCAAAGTCTATTTTTCCAATCAAACTGAATCATTTAATCATGACACCAAGAAATGTGCCTTTATGATGTCACTGCTTACCAGTAAAGCACTCGATTGGGCCGCCGCTGTTTGGGACAAATCCAGGTCTCGTTTGACTACTTCGTTCAACAAATCCACAAAGTTTTCGAGTATCCAGCAGGTGGTCAAGGTATTTCTGTTCAGCTGCTTCATCTACGCCAAGGTCTTAAATCCACAGTGGATTATGCAGTTCTGTTCAGGACACTAGTGGCTCAGAGTGGGTGGAACGATGTTGCTCTGAAGTCTGTTTTCCATGAGGGGCTAAACCTAAAACTCAGGGTGGAACTGACATGCAAGGGTGAGGGTACTACTCTTTCTGAATTCATAACCATGACTATCAAGATGGATAACCTGCTTCAGAATGCTCCACGGCCTCAGTTTCTCTCCACCTCTAATTCTACAGTCTCAGTACAGGCCAAGGCATCCACTGAACTTCTTTCCAATACGGCCCCACCGAGAAGCAAGGCCTACCCATTGTCACGCCCTGTGACCCTCACCATGGAAAATTACATCGAGGAGGCCCTTGCCTCCAGTTACATCCATCCCTCCACCTCCCCAGCAGCTGCAGGCTTTTTTGTGGAGAAGAAAGATGGGGGTCTCCGTCCATGTATTGATTATCGAGGCCTGAACTCTGTCACCACTAAGTACTGTTACCCACTGCCACTTATCCCCTCAGCCCTTGAACAACTCCGTGAAGCAAAGATCTACACCAAGCTTAATCTAAGGAGTGTTTATAACCTCATCAGGATTCGAGAGGGAGATGAGTGGAAAACTGCATTCATCACCACCAGGGGGCACTATGAATATTTGGTCATGCCGTATGGACTTGCTAACGCCCCCTCTGTTTTGCAGTCGTTTATCAGTGAGATTTTCAGAGACTTATTGAATCATTGTATGGTGGCCTACATTGACGACGTTCTTATCTACTCTCAAGACAAGATACAGCATATACAGCATGTCAAGATGGTCCTATCACATCTCCAGAAACAGCAGCTTTTTGACATGACAGAGAAATGTGAGTTTCATACCTCTCATACCACATTCCTAGGCTACAATATCAGCCATCAAGGTGTAGAGATGGATGTCTCTAAGATAACTGCAGTTATCGAATGGCCTCAACCTTCCACACTCAAGGAACTACAGCAGTTCCTGGGCTTTGCAATCTTCTATCACCGTTTCATTCATCTACAGTATCATTGTAGCACCACTCATGTCTTTGCTCAAGGGTAAGCCAAACCAGTTGCCATGGAACAATGCCACGTTCCAAGCCTTAGTCCCCCTCAAGTCAAGCTTCACGACTGCTCCTATACTGAAACATCCCGACCCCAATCTTCCCTTCGTCGTTGAAGTAGACGCTTCAGATTGCGGGATTGGAGCAGTCCTGTCACAATGTCACATTACCCCAGGTTAGCTTTACCCATGTGCCTTCTTCTCCAGAAAGTTAAACTCCGCAGAACGAAACTATGATTGATGTGGGAAACAAGGAATTACTTTCTATGAAGGCAACACTCGAAGAATGGCGTCACTGGTTAGAGAGGGCAGTCCACCCATTTCAAGTTATCACGGATCACAAGAATCTTGAATACATCAAGGCAGCCAAGAGATTGAACCCACGTCATGCCTGATGGTCATTGTTTTTCACCAATTTCAGTTTTACAGTCACTTACCGCCCTGGCAGCAAGAACAGCAAGGCAGATGCACTTTCACGTAGACAAGATCCACACCATGTCCAACCTCATCCTGGATCCATCCTGCCACCATCTGTCATCACTGCACCGATTAGTTGGGATATCATGGAGGAACTACAACGAGCACAACAGCATGAACCGTCACCACATAACTGCCCCCCGACCAAGCACTACGTACCCCAAGCTCTGCGTCAGAGAACTATCCAATGGGTCCACACTTCCTTGAGCACAGGACACCCTGGCATCCAAAGAACTATTACCCTGGTACGTAATTCCTTCTGGTGGCCGTCTTTGGTTCATGATGTTACTAACTATGTGAGGTGTTGTCAGGTGTATGTCCAATCCAAGACTCCCAGAGAACTGCCCACGGGGTTGCTCCAACCACTACCAATACCTCAAAGACCATGGTCCCACCTGTCCATCGACTTCATCACAGACCTGCCAAACTCCAATGGATACACTACCATTCTGGTAATCACTGATCGATTTTCAAAATCCCCAAGGGTTTACCCACTGCCATGGTAACCACTAATGCTTTGTTCCACCAAATATTTAGAGTCTATGGGTTACCAGAGTCCCGAGTTTGGCAGGCATTCTGCAAGCAACTGGACATCAATGTGAGTCTCACCTCAGGCTATCACCCTCAAGCCAACGGACAGGTGCAAAGTTTAAACCAGGAGATTGGCAGATATCTTCGGAGCTATTGTAGCCGTGAACAGGAGAAGTGGAGCAACTTCCTGCCCTGGGCTGAATATGCACAGAATTCCCTCACTCGTACCTCTACGAGACTAACCCCCTTCCAATGCGTGCTGGGCTACCAACCCCCAATGTTCCCTTGGTCAGGAGAACCTTCTACGGTGCCAGCGGTGGACGATTGTATTAGGTGAAGCGAGAGGGTGTGGGACAGCGCACATGTCCGGCTACAGCGAGCAGTCCGAGCACAATGCTTCCAGGCTGACCGATGGAGGCACCCCCATCCCAACTATCAGCCAGGACAGAGGGTCTGGTTGTCCACAAGGGATCTCAAGTTGCAGCTACCCTGCAGGAAGCTCAGTCCAAGGTATGTGGGTCCTTTCAGAATTATCCATCAAATAAACCCAGTTACTTACCGTTTAGAGCTTCCTGCTAACTACTGCATCTCTCCTTCCTTCCATGTGTTCTTGCTGAAACCCGTCCACCCAGCATCTGGCTCTGGAAACACAGAATCCGAGGTTGTTACCCTTCCTACCAACCACCAGAGGGAGCCCTCTCCTGAATACTGATCGTCTCCCATTTCTTCTCTGCTTATTTCCTGTTTTCAATAAATAGCCATTCACCTCCATTGTTTCTTTGCGAAGTATTGCCAGATTACCCTGCATTACCAAGCATTTTTCCATTGCCTTTACTGTTTGTTATCATGTTATGACCATTGCCTGTTTTACTGGATTTACTACTTTTTGGATAACCCTTTGTTTTGTTTGCCTGATTGGACTGATTGTTTGGTATATTGGATTTAACCACCTGCTTACCGACTACATCTATCTGCCTGCCGATTTGGATTGTTTGCTTGTGTTCTCCAATAAACTTCCTGCACATGGATCCTAACACCGTCTCCATGGCCAGTTAATTACAGAAAACTTCGCCTACCATCAATCCAGCCCTTGCATTACATTGCCCTTGCTACAGTATATACATCACCCGGGTCTTACTCTGGTTTCCTTGGTGAATTTGCACATTTTCTAACAGATCTATTAGTTAATGTAGATAGAGCTTTAATTGTTGGTGACATCAACATTCACATAGATAATTAAAATGACACATTGGGATTAACATTTATTGATATTCTAGATTTAATTCTGTCATATGGGGTTGATTTTGATACTATTAATTCTACCACAGAGCTATGACATCTCAGATCATTACCTTGCCTATTGTTTGTTGCGATCAGCTAATGTCACTCAATCTACACCACGCTATCATTCAGATAGAACTATTCTTTCGACCACTAAAGATAGCTTCACTAATAATCTTCCAGAACTGTCTCACATACTCAGTAAGCCAAAAAGTCTAGAAGAACTTGATGTAATAACAGAAAGTATAAACGTCATGGTTACTGGTGTAACCTCCGTTCCCTGATGGAGGGAACGAGACGTTGGTGTCGATGTAGTGACACTAGGGGTCACTCTTGGGAGCCCGAGACACCTCTGGTCTTTGATAATAGGCCAATGAAAATTGGCGAGTGGTATTTGCATGCCACTCCCCCGAACATACGGGTATAAAAGGAGCTGGTATGCAACCACTCATTCAGGTTTTACGCTGAGGAGCCGATATAAGGTCCAGCCATTTCAGCGGGTAGTTCAGCGTTGTGGCAGGAGGGACCAACGTCTCGTTCCCTCCATCAGGGAACGGAGGTTACACCAGTAACCATGACGTTCCCTATCTGTCACTCACTCGACGTTGGTGTCGATATAGTGACACTAGGGGTCCCTATACAAAACGCCACAAGGCTGAACTGTGTTACATGAACTGGCGGTGTGTGGTGGGCAGACTTGCTGTGTGCCTCATAGCCAGCGCACCAGGTCGACACGTAACCTCCCCCAACACAGTTATGAGTGTCAAACGGCCCTTTTTGGGGACAAGTCGACTACCCAGAGATAGAGACAGGCTTAACGCAGTCGTGGCCTCTTTCCCCTTCTCTTTTTCCACTCCCTAAAAAAGAAGGGGGATTATCTGACTGGGCCGCCAGGTCTAGTCGGGGGGTGTCCCTCCCAAGGGGAGGACACCGCGGAGACCACACCTCGCCCCAAGAGAGGGGGGATATTTAAGTGGAAGAATACATCACATGGTCTTTCCAACCATGTGGAGAGCCTTCAAGGTAGATCCTGCCCAATGGGGGAGGAGTTACTACAACATGGAGACTGAGGGGCTCTGCCCAAGGAAGACGCAGTTTGCCAGTAGGGAAACGAACTAGCAGAAGATATAGATCGCATGGGGTTAGCCTTACAGGGAACCGCCACATGCGGAGCACCTACCCCAGAACCGGGCTCTTAGTTAGCGCGTGTACTGGGCCGGCAGCGAGTCTCTCCGAAAACTCGACTGCCACAGGGCTCGGAGGAAGTCAACCAGGGAACAACTTTTGTGAACACTACTGGGAATTAACGGCGCACGTCTTCAGCTCAAAAGGAGGTGGAAGGCGCTATGTGCAAGCGATACACCCGGCCGGCTATCCCGGGCTTATCCGCTTGTGTTGCGTGCCACTACCTGGGACGAAACCGGTTCCACCCGGAGGTTGTAGAACCTTGCAAAGGTGTTGAGTGTTGCCCAGCCCGCTGCTCTGCAATGTCTGTTAGAGAGGCACCTCTGGCCAGGGCCCAAGAAGCCGCTACACCACGGGTAGAATGGGCTCGTAGCCCTACCGGGGGCGGCATGTTTTGGGCGAGACATGCCATAGTTATGGCGTCAATGAGCCAGTGGGCGATCCTCTGCTTGGAGACAGCGCTTCCTTTCCGCTGTACACCAAAGCAGACAAAGAGCTGCTCAGAGATTCTAAAGCTCTGCGTGCGATCCAAATAGATGCGTAAAGCGCGCACCGGACACAGCAACGACAGGGCTGGGTCTGCCTCCTCCTGGGGCAGCGCTTGCAGGTTCACCACCTGGTCCCTAAAAGGAGTGGTGGGAACCTTGGGCACATAGCCCGGTCGGGGGTCTCAGGATCACTTGAGAATAGCCCGGACCGAACTCCAGGCACGTTTCGCTGACAGAGAACGCTTGCAGGTCACCTACCCTCTTGATGGAAGTGAGCGCAGTCAGGAGGGCAGTCTTCAAGGAGAGTGCCTTAAGCCCGGCTGACTGCAAAACTCAAAGGGGGCTCTCTGTAGACCCTGAAAAACTACAGAGGTCCGATGAGGGAACAAGGCGTGGCCTGGAGGGATTCAGCCTCCTGGCGCCTCTTAGGAACCTGATGATCAGATCATGCTTCCCTAAAGACTTACCGTCGACTGCGTCATGGTGTGCTGCTATGGCAGGGGACAGCCTCCCTTCCAACCTCTCTTGCGGGAAGGAAAGCACTGATCTGGCTGCACACCTCTGGGGGTCTTCCTGATGGGAAGAACACCACTTAGCGAACAGACACCACTTAAAGGCATACAGGCGCCTCGTAGAGGGAGCCCTAGCCTGAGTGAACGTGTCTACCACTGCAGGTGGGAGACAGCTTAGGTCTTCCACGTCCCGTCCAGGGGCCAGACATGGAGATTCCAGAGGTCTGGGCGCGGGTGCCCGATGGTGCCCCTTCCCTGAGAAAGAAGGGCCTTCCTCAGGGGAATTTGCCCGGGGGGAGCTGTCACGAGGAGCGTGAGGTCCGAGCACCACGTCTGGGCGGGCCAGTAGGGTGCTTACCAGGACGACCTTCTCCTCGTCCTCCCTGACCTTGCACAGGGTCTGTGCGAACAGGCTCACTGGGGAAAATGCATATTTGCGAATGCCAGGGGACCAGCTGTGTGCCAGCGCATCTATGCCGAGGAAGGCCTCGGTGAGGGCGTACCAGAGCGGGCAGTGGGAGGATTCTTGGGAGGCGAACAGGTGCACCTGTGCCTGACTGAATTGACTCCAAATCAGCTGGACCACCTGAAGGTGGAGTCTCCACTCTCCCTTGAGGGTAACCTGTTGTTACGGCGCGTCCACCGAAGTGTTGAGGTTGCCCGGGATGTGAGTGGCTTGCAGCGACTTGGTGCTGCTAACTCCGTTGGAGGAGACGGCGGGCGAGTTATGACATACAGCAGGAGCGCAGACCGCCTTGGCGGTTGACATATGCTACCGCTGCCGTGCTGTCTGTCCAAACTAGCACGTGCTTGCCCTGGATCAACAGCCGGAACCTCCGCAGAGCGAGCAGAATTGCCAGTAACTCGAGGCAGTTGATGTGCCAACGCAGCCGCGGATCCGTCTAGAGGCCGGCGGCTGCGTGCCCGTTGCCAACAGCGCCCCAGCCCATTTTTGAGGCGTCTGTCGTGACCACGACGCGCCTGGAGACCAGTTCTAGCGGAACACCTGCTCGTGGAAATGAGAGGTCGGTCCAAGGGCTGAAAAGACGGTGACAGACCGACGTAATGGCCACGCGGTGTGTCCCGTGGCGCCATGCCCGTCTCGGGACTCGAGTCTGGAGCCAGTGCTGAAGCGGCCTCATATGCATCAACCCGAGCGGGGTGGCCACCGCCGAGGACGCCATATGCCCCAGGAGCCTCTGAAAATGTTTCAGTGGAACCGCTGTTTTCTGTTTGAATGCCTTTAAACAGGCCAGCACTGACTGGGCGCGCTCGTTCGTAAGGTGCGCCGTCAAGGAGACTGAGTCCAACTCCAAACCAAGAAAAGAGATGCTCTGAACCGGGAGGAGCATGCTCTTTTCCCAGCTGACCCGAAGCACTAGTCGGCTGAGGTGTGAGAGCACCAGGTTCCTGTGTGCGCATAACCCGTCTCGAGAGTGAGCTAGGATTAGCCAGTGGTCGAGATAGTTGAGAATGCGAATGCCCACCTCCCTTAACGGGGCAAGGGCAGCCTCTGCGATCTTCGTAAAGATGCGAGGAGACAGGGACAGGCCGAAAGGGAGGACTTGTACCGATACGCCTGACCCTCGAACGCAAACCGCAGGAAGGGTCTGTGTCGAGGAAGGATCGAGACGTGAAAGTACGCATCCTTCAGGTCTACCTCTGCGAACCAATCTTGATGCCAGACGCTCGCTAGAATGCGTCTTTGCGTCAGCATCTTGAACGGGAGACTGTGTAAGGCCCGGTTCAGTACTCGCAGGTCCAAGACTGGCCGCAACCCACCGCCTTTTTTCGGTACAATGAAGTAGGGGCTGTAAAACCCCTTCTTCATCTCGGCTGGAGGGACAGGTTCTATCGCGTCCTTCCGTAGGAGGGTAGCGATCTCCGCGCAAGGTAGCAGCGTTTCCATCTTTCACCAAGGTGAAGTGGACACCGCTGGACCTGGGCGGATGCCCAGCGAAGTGAATCGTGCAGCCGAGTCGGACGGTCCGGACCAGCCCTCGCGACGGACTGGAAAGCGCAAGCCATGCGTCCGAGTTCCGCGCAAGGGGGACCAAAGGGACAACGTCATCGGATGTACCGGCGGGTGGGGCCTCGCGGCGGGGCGGAGCTTGAGGTGCCACACCACATTGTGGCCGTGCTGAGTCCGAGGACATCGAAGCACTTACCTGGCTCCTTGTGACCACCCCCGGAACAGCCTGGGACGGGGGAGGAAGAGGCCTGTCCTCATGACCCGTGGAGACTGTCACATCGGGGGCGGATTTGTGCCACAGCTGGGCGCTCAGGGCGGGAGACCGCCGCTGGAGCGCCAACCTGCCAAATGGAGTGGTGGACGGTGGTCGTGATGCCAGCCGTACACACCGAATATGTGACCCAGGGAACAAGGAAACCACTCTTGCGGAGCTCTTGAGTACTGCAGCCACTTGGGCATGCAGCGCAATTTAAATGCAAAAGGTAACAAAAAGAAGATCTGCTTACCAGCTCCAGAGCAGCGGGTTTCGTTGTCCCTGGGTCGCCCGTCTCAGGGGCGCTTCGAAGACCTCCGTGGGTTCTTCGGTGCCGGCTGTGAGACGGGTGGCGTCGGCTTCCTGCGGTGGGCTCCACGCCGGGGCCGGGCCGGAGGGGCGGGCTGCGGCGGAGCCGGTGCAGTCACCGCAGGGGGACGCCCTCGGCGATGAGTAGATGGGGTGCAGGATCTTGAGCCACGCCGGGGCAGGACAAGCCGGCTAGCATCCATCTACTGCTCTACCATCGAGAACTGCTGGGCAAAGTCCTCGATGGTGTCGCCGAATAGGCCCGCCTGGGAAATGGGGGCAGCAAGGAATCGTGTCCTGTCGGCCTCACCCATCTCGACCAGGTTGAGCCAAAGGTGGCGCTCCTGGACCACTAGTGTGGCCATCGTCCGCCCGAGAGACCGCGCCGTGACCTCCGTCACTCGGAGAGCGAGGTCGGTCGCCGAGCGCAGTTCCTGCATCAATCCCGGGGCGGAACTACCCTCGTGCCGTTCCTTTAGCGCCTTGGCGGACTTGCAGGAGAGCCAGGCGTGCAGGGCGGAGGCGGCTTGTCCAGCAGCGCCGTAGGCTTTGACCGTCAGAGACGATGTAAACCTACAGGCCTTGGACGGGGGCTTTGGGCACCCGCGCCAGGTGGCAGCGCTCTGCGGGCATAGGTGCACCACGAGCGCCTTTATCCACCGGGGGATTGCCGAATAACCCTTTACCGCCCCACCATCAAGGGTAGTGAGAGCGGGGAAGCTGAAAAGATCGGGACCGGGCAGTAAAAGGTGCCTCCCGCGACCTTGTCAGCTCTTCATGCACTTCCGGGAAGAAAGGAACGGGGCGGAGCGTGGCTTTGAGCGGCGCCGCGAGCCCAGGAACCAGTCACCGAGCCGCGAGGGTTCAGGGAAGAGCGGTGAAATCCACTCTAACCGATGCTCGCGGCTGTCCGGGAAAGCATGTCGTCATCTCCGCGTCAGCCTGTGACTGGGCGAACGACCCCGAAGGGAGGAGCCCAGCTGAGGCTTCCGACTGGACGAGCCCGCTCTCCGATGCTGCGCTCGAGAGCTCATCACTTTCGCGGGCTCCGAATAAGAGGTCAAACTCGCCGTGAGACGAGCCGGCGGACTCACCCGGAAGCCCGATCGGGGCAGACGAGCGTGCTGGGGAATGGGAGGTCCGCGGGGGGATACCCGGTGGAGGCGGTCCCATTGGGGTCCCCAAATCGCCCCCAGTGCTAGCCGCGCTGGCCTCAAACCCGTGGGTAAAAGGACCGAGGCGGGAGCCTCTGGGGTGGCTCGCTTCCTTACGAAGGCGAGCCGCGACCGCAACGTTGCCATGGACACATTCTCGCAATGAGAATGTGACCATCCACGAACGCTGTCTCCGCGTGAGCAGTGCCCAGACACGAAAGACAGTGATCGTGACCGTTAGAAGGCGAGAGATAACGAGCACAACCAGGAATAACACACAATCGGAAAAGCATCTTTAAAAAGACGCGTCTTTAAAAAGACGTTCCGTGTGTGCGCTCTTTTAGAGAAATATATACTCTTTTAGAGGGGAAAAATGCTCTTTCAGAAAATATACTCTCTAGTTTTTCTGCCGAAGCGCCCAGGGGCGTTCTCTGCAGTGCACCAGTGCAGAGGGGGGAGAAGCCGCTGAAATGCGCCGTCAGATCCAGCAGAGGTGAATGAACAGTAGTATTCAGCTCAATGAGCATGACCGTTCGGCTCCGAAGAGAAAATCTGAATGAGTGGTTGCATACCAGCTCCTTTTATACCCGTATGTTCGGGGGAGTGGCATGCAAATACCACTCACCAATTTTCATTGGCCTTTTATCAAAGACCAGAGGTGTCTCGGGCTCCCAAGAGTGACCCCTAGTGTCACTACATCGACACCAACGTCGAGTGAGTGACAGATAGGGAACACAGAATTCTATAGCATTTTTTTTTTCGATTAACAATTTTTATTGATTCACATATATGTAACATATAAGACAAAACATATATACATAGAATCAAACTTAACTCCAACTATTACCCCTCCCAATCCCACCCTAACCCCAACAACATAACAGTCGTCCCAATGACATAGACACACACATGCACAGAAATATCAAATAAATAAATAAACAGATAAACACAACAACAATAATTGAAGGTGCCACGACGCTGTTCCGGACTGTACCAGCCCAATTTAACCCCTGCCTAGGGGGGCACATCAAACACCACTGACTGCCCTTACTCGCATGTTATAAGTTATTCAAGGACACAGTCGTCCGCCTCGAGCTTTCTCTCAGTCGCACACAGTCCGACGATTGTGGAAATTAAGTAGGCCATCAATTCGGCCAACGGCGCCCTGCATAAGCCTCATCTACACAGATATTCATACGTAAATCCCTTATTAGCAGCTGTTTCTATGGACCGCAGTACTTTTCCAACACAAAAGGAGTTTATGCAGTGGTCTGAGCAAGGATCTCAGTCTGAGACATCTCCTCCATTCACTTGCGTTCAAACTGATTCAAACAGCTCTCCTTGTTCACTGTTCCAAGATGGCGCCGCAGTTGAAGTATCCAAACCAGTCGAATGAGGCATCTATTTATGAATATTAATGCTCCTCTGTTGTAAACAACACTGCACTTCTGTTTTTTTTTTCAATTTTATTTTTTTATTTCATACATCAGTTCTTGCGTGAACTTGACAGTGTGCTTGACCTCGACCCTCATTAATTTTTAGTAAAAAAAAGTTTTAAATATTGATCTTGATGAGGGTGAGTCAATTATGAAATAATTTTCAGTTCAACTAACCCTTTAAGTACATGCATGGATTACATGGTTTAAAAAAAAGTTTAATTGATCCACAATATTCCTAAAGTCCCATGATGCCTTGTGGGCGATGTGGGCAGAACTTCCGGTTTAGCATAACAATAGTTATGTATTAATGCAGCATTAAAAATGATATAAACTTGGGGACAAATGAAAACAGAATTACAGCGAGGTGATATTTTTCTTCCCTGCCCATCAATTATATATGAGGGGTGGGAGGATGATGACCAAATAATACAAATAGAAGCATTTTAGTTACTTTGTTAAGCGATGGAGAAGCTATGAGTAACCTGAAATGCTCAAAAGACTATCAGAAGCCTACCACTTTTAAACAATTTTAGAAGCAAGAAGCATAATCACATTGCTTCAGGAACTCTCTCTCTCTCTCTCTCTCTCTCTCTCTCTCTCTCTCTCTCTCTCTCTTTCTATCTATTGGTCTTTACTGCCATCTAGTGACAAGATTCAGAACCATGATAAATGGAAGAACACATCCCCACTCTGAACTGTCTGTGAGGTTTCCAAATTAAAAGATGCTCAAGGCACCATTTGGGGGCCTGACACACCACACCATTGTAACCCTCTAAAGATCCTTCAGACTCCCTTTTAAGGAGCCTCAAATATCCTATTTATAAACTCAAGGAACATTGAAGACAGCCTTGAAGCCATTCCCTTTTTGAATAGGTTACAGAAGAAACCGTTGACAGTCTTTAGAGTTTGTGTAGGAATCACTGATTTATAATATAGAACTGGATTGCCAATGATGCCATAACAGTGAAGCCACTGCGCCATATTGCTGTGCCCAAACTTTCCAGTTTGCCTGCTGATTTAAAAGAAAATCTTGTTTTCAGTGAGTAAACATTAGTTATTCAACCACCAATTTTATATCTGAAATCTGCCTGTACATCCCTACATCGCAAACTTCCTACAATGTAATTATTTATTTAAAGTCAGAAATTTTTCCTGTGTCTTGAAAGCCCGAGTGAGTTATGTAATTATATCAATATCAAACAATATACCTCTAACTAACTTCAGTGGCAAACAGATCAGATCAGAAGTTCTCTGAAACTGAGGTGAGATTACAATTTCAGACACATTTATTGCGAACATCGAAGTGTTCGTTCAGTTACTTGCTTTACGTACTGTAAAAATTTCATTAAAGAGTGCCTTTTTCTCGCAGTCACTTGCCTGAGAGCGTGCATTCTCTCTCTCTCTCTCTCTCTCTCTCTCTCTCTCACTCACTCACACACACACACAGACAAGCGAGACAAGCAAAGCAAAGAATGTTATGCTAATACGCTAGGTTTAAATAGTTTTAAATAACAAATGCACACAGAATGTGTGACATGTATTGTCATGGAGCATGGAAAACTTTTCTTCCCTCTCAGTAAGAAAACTCTCGAAGTCAGGAGTTCCAGGTGTCAAAGGTTAGAGTTTATTGAGCAGAACAACAAACCCGAGATATCAGCTGAGATCTGAATTACTCGGTAAAAACCCTCAGTTTTTATACAGTTTGTTATCTTGTATTACCTCATGCACACAGGCCCCTTTATTATTTTTTTGTAGTTAATGGATACCGTTCGCCACCATTATTTCACAGAGCCTCTGACTTCTTTTTAATGGTGGAAACCTGGCTTTTAGTCCATTTTTTAAAAAATAACCTTTTAAATTAATTTATTATAAAAGTATTCATTTTGAGTAAATAAAATATAACAGTCTGAGCATAATACGTTCACTTTGACCATTGTGTTAATCTTTAACTTAGCTGTGTTTCCCCTTCTGTCAATCACTCGACATTGTGTCGATGTAGTGACACTAGGGGTCGATCGTGAGAGCGCAAGACACCTTCAGATCTTTGAGAAAAGGCCAATGAGAATTGGGGGATTTTTTCTTCGGAGCCGAGCGGTTGTATTTCAGTGAGCTGAATACTACTACTGATCCATTCACCTCTTCAGAAGCATGTACTGTTGGATATATGGCACATTCCAGTGGCTTTCTCTCCACTCTGCACTCCACTGCAGACTACGCCCCTGGGCGCTTCGACAGGGCTTTAAAAGAGTTTATTTCCTCTAAAGAGTATATTTCCTCTATTAGAGCAGGCACAGTGACGTTGAACGTCTTTTTAAAGACGCATCTTTTTAAAGATGCCCTTTCATCTCTGTGCAGTTCCTGGATGCGGTCGTTACCTTTCCGCCTCTGACGGTCACGATCACTGCCTCACGTGCCTGGGCTAAAATCATGTTGAGGAAGCATTCTTGGATGGTTCATGTTCTCATTGTGAGAACATGACCATGGCAACTTTGCAGTCGCGGCTTTCCTTCTTTCGAGGGAAAGAAGGTCTTTTCTACCTATGGGTACGAGCCTGCCCTGATTGACGCTGAAGGTGATTCGGGGGCTTCAATGGGTACAGTTCCGCCGGGTAAACCCCCACGGACCGCCCACTCCCCGGTATGCTCGTTTGTGTCCGTCCAGTTCTGGGATGAGACAGGCAGCTCACATCAGTGCCAGCCTAATGTCTCTTTCAGAGCTCGTGAGCCGAATGAGATGTTGATTGCTGCATCGGAGAACGCCTTGGTGATGTCGGACACCGAGGACTCGACCGGGCTGCCACCTTTGGGTGTGGCAGCCCAGTCTGAGGCTGACACGGAGCTGACCGCCATGCTTGCCCGGGCCGTGTTGGGCTTGAGTGGAACCCTCCACCCGCCCCTGAGCACTTGCAGCTTGACGACTGGTTTCTGGGTTCGGCGCGCCGCTCGCGGCCACGCCCCCCTCCAGTCCTCTTCTTCCCGGAAGTGTACAACGAGCTGATGCGATCGTGGAGGGCAACTTTCGCTGCCCGAACCTGATCCTTCAGTTCATCCGCTCTCACTACCCTCGATGGTGGGGCTGCCGAGGGTTATGCCACGATACACCGACAGAAAGGCGCGATAGAGCCTGTCCCTCCAGCCGAGGGTTTTACAGCGCTTATTTCATCATTCCCAAGAAGGGCGGTGGGTTGCGGCCAATCTTGGACCTGCGAGTTCTGAACCGGGCCTTGCACAGGCTCCTGTTCAAGATGCTGACGCAAAAGCACATTTTGACGTACATCCGGCATCAAGATTGGTTTGCGGTGGTAGACCTGAAGGACGCGTACTTTCACGTCTCGATTTTACCTCGACACAAACCCTTCCTATGGTTCGCGTTCGACTGTCAGGCATATCAGTACAAGGTCTTCCCCTTCGTCTTGTCCCTGTCCCCTCGTATCTTCACAAAGGTCGCAGAGGTAGCCCTTGCCCCGTTAAGGGAAGTGGGTGTTCGCATACTCAATTAACTCGACGACTGGCTGATTATAGTGCACTCTTGAGAGTTACTGTGTGCACACAGGGACCTGGTGCTGATGCACCTCAGCCGTTCAGGGCTTCGGGTCAACTGGGAAAAGAGCAAGCTCTCCCCAATTCAGAGCATCTCTTTTCTCAGCAGTTAGACTCGGTGTCAATGATAGTGCACCTCACATGCAAGCGCGCGCAGTCAGTGCTGAACTGCCTGAACTTATCCAGGTGGGAAATGTTGGTCCCACTGAAGTACTTTCAGAGGCTCCTGGGGCATATGGCATCCTCAGCGGCAGTCATTCCACTCAGGTTGATGCATATGAGACGGCTACAGCACTGGCTCCAGACCCGAGTCCCGAGGTATGCATGGCGCCGCGGCACATATTGTGTGGCTCTCATGCCCGCCTGCCGCCGCCTTTACAGCCCTTGGACAGACCTTGCATTCCTGCGGGCTGGAGTCCCCATACAGCAAGTGTCCAGGTGCGTCGTGGTTATGACAGACACCTCCAAGACAGGCTGGGGCACCGTGTACAACAGGCATGCAGCCACTGGCTCTTGGACAGGACCTCGCCTGCATTGGCACATCAACTGCCTTGAGTTGCTGGCAGTACAGCTCGCCCTGTGGAGGCTATTGCCGTTGATCCAGGGCAAGCACGTGTTGGTCCGGACGGACAACACAACGACAGTGCCTTATATATACTGCCAAGGCGGTTTACGCTCTCGTCATATGTCGCAACTCGCCCGTCACCTCCTCCTCTGGAGTCAGCGGCGACTCAGGCCACTCATATCCCTGGCATCCTCAACGCCACAGCAGATGCTCTGTCATGGCAGGTGATGCTCAGGGGAGAATGGAGACTCCACCTCGGCAAGGCACAGATAGACCTGTTCGCCTCCCGGGAATCCTCCCACTGCCCGCACTGGTATGCCCTGCTGGGAGCTCCCCTCAGTACAGATGCGCTGGCACACAGCTGGCCCCGGGGGCTGCGCAAATACATGTTCCCCCCAGTGAGCCTACTTGCACAGGTTCTGTGCAAGGTCAGGGAGGACGAGGAGCGGGTCATTCTCATGGCAACCGTATTGGCCCACCCAGACCTGGTTCTCGGACCTCACGCCCCTCGCGACAGCACCTCCCTGGAAAATTCCCCTGAGGAAGGACCTTCTTTCTCAGGGGTGGGGCACCCTCTGGCACCCACGCCCAGACCTCTGGAATCTCCATGTCTGGTCCCCGGACGGGACACAGAAGACCTAACTGGTCTACCGCCCGCAGTGATTAACATGATCACTCAGGCCAGAGCTCATTCTACAAGGCAGCTGTAGTCCCTGAAGTGGCGTATCTTCGCTAAGTGGTGTTCTTCCCATAGCGAAGACCCCCAGAGTTGCGCAGTCAGGTCAGTGCTTTCCTTCCTGCAAAAGAAGTTAGATGGGTGGCTGTCCCCCTCCACTCTCAAGGTCTATGTAGCTGCTATAGCAGCACACAATGACGCTGTTGAAGGTAAGTCTCTCGGTAAGCACAACCTGATCATCAGGTTCCTGAGAGGCGCCAGGAGGTTGAACCCTCCTAGGCTGCGCCTCTTTCCCTCATGGGACCTCTCCGTGGTCCTTTTAGGCCTACGGAAAGCCCTGTTTGAGCCCCTAGAGTCAGTCTTGACTGCACTCACTTCCATCAAGAGGGTCGGGGACCTGCAAGCGTTCTCTGTCAGCGAAAAGTGCCTAGAGTTCGGTCCGGAAGACTCTCATGTGATCCTGAGATCCTGACCGGGCTATGTGCCCAAGGTTCCCACAACCCCTTTTAGGGATCAGGTGGTGAGCCTGCAAGCGCTGCCCCAGAGGAGGCAGACCCAGCCTTATCGTTGCTGCGTCCGGTGCGTGCTTTGCGCATCTATTTGGATCGCACGCAGAGCTTTAGACGCACTGAGTAGCTCTTTGTCTGCTTTGGCGGACAGCAGAAAGGGAACGCTGTCTCCAAACAGAGGCTTGCCCACTGGATCGTGGACGCCATTGCTTTGGCCTACCAGACCCCCTTGCGGGTTCGAGCACACTCCACAAAGAGTGTGGCATCCTCGTGGGCACTGGCCAATGGCACCTCTCTAGCAGACATCTGTAGAGCAGCGGGCTGGGCAACACCCAATACCTTCGTGAGATTTTACAATCTCCGGGTTGAGCCGGTTTCGTCCCGTGTTTTTCAGGTACAAATATACATGGGGCAGCTGGCCGGGTGTACCGCTTGTGTATAGCGCCTTTCCCCATGAGGAGAAGCCGTGCACTCTTCTCTCCCATGCGTGTTCATGAACTGTGAACCCTGGATGTCCTTCCTCCTAGCCCTCTGGCTCACGAAATCAGCAGAGGAAATCGTAGTCGGACCCAGTACGTGTGCTAACGTGCCCTGTACTGGGGTAAGTGCTTCACAGGTCTCGGTTACCCCAGTAACCTCCTGTGATGTATCTTCCGCGGTATGGTCTCCCTTTTTCGGTAGACCTGCGTCTCCCTTGGCAGAGCCCTCTCTGCCCCGGTCACTGCGTTTGTAGAGCTCCTTCCCTACGAAGGGTAGGACCTACCGCCGTGCCTCTTCCATGTGCAGCCTTAGGCCCATATGACGTATTCGCCACTTTTTTACCCTCCCCTTCAGGGCAGGGTGTGGCCTCTGTGGGGTCTTTTCCCCCTGAAAGAATAGGAACAGAAAAGAACGCCTTCCCTGGCACATTTTATGAGCATTTAAAGGCCCCAGCCGAATCTAATTTTCTGTGGAGAGAAAAACTTAGAGAGAAAAGGCTGCGGCTGGCATGGCCTGCTCCTATACTAGATACGTCTCCTTCCCCCCCTCAGGGTTGTTGGGAATTACATGACGTTTTGGGGAATCTGGGGAGGCTACGTGCATCTGTTCCTACGCTCACAGTAGCTTGCCTACACCTGCATCGGCAGTTCACGTAACACAGTTCAGCCATTGTGGCGTTTTGTATAGGGACCCCTTGTGTCACTACATCAACACAACGTCGAGTGAGTGACAGAAGGGGAACGTCTCAGTTACTGTCATAACCTCCGTTCCCTGATGGAGGGAACGAGATGTTGTGTCCCTCTTGCCACAGGCTGAACTACACTGCTGTAATGACCGGGACCTTGTTTCGTCTCCTCAGTGCAAAAACCTGAATGAATCCACATTCCAGCCTCCCTTTTATACCCGTATGTCGGGGGGAGTGGCATGCAAATTCTACTCGCCAATTCTCATTGGCTTTTTCTCAAAGATCTGAAGGTGCCTCGGACTCTCAAGATCGACCCCTAGTGTCACTACATCGACACAACGTCTCGTTCCCTCCATCAGGGAACGGAGGTTACGACAGTAACTGAGATGTTCTCAGTGCTTTCTCATATCATGGTACCACTGTTTCTGCTACAGCTGAGTGCACTGTGTGTTTCTTGCAGCATAAATACTTTTAATAACCTCATATGCTCTGTCCTGGGTCACATAAATTCCAGGCTATTCTATATAAGTACCTTTCTATGTTTGATATAAAAAATACACTATGATATAGAAAAATATATTATATATTCCCTACTTTGAGACTTATTCAAAGTCTCACTTCTATCGCCCTTTCCCAGAGTGCAACCTCACAAGCCAGTCACCTTCATTCCTTCCAAGTGACCAATATAAGTCACACATTCCTCTCAAAATGACTGCTCTTATGGAACTGCACTCTGGAGGAGAAATAAGACCAAACATCTCCCTCCACATTTGGCTAGGAGGAAGTAAAAGATCTCATCTCCCTAGCTAAGTTCTTTCTGGAGGGTAACAGCAATACAATTCTTGTATAAAGCATGTGTGTGCAAAGTTGGCCTTGCGTTATGTAGAGTACATCAGTGATTAGACTTATTTCAGTAGGTTGACATAATACAGTGATTAAACAATCACTTTGATTGTTTTTAAACCACCAATAGAGTCTTGCTCTTGCTGCTAAGCACTGAGGTGCTCATCAATCCTTTCTTTATTTTGTGATGTCTTATCCTCTGGCTCTCCAGTGGTACTTCCAGTGTTGTACAGAGTTTATAAATGCATACTATATTTCATTCTACAGCAGTTTACTTGGTTAATAGTACCTTCAGAGATGATTTGAACAATAAATGATACTTTTAAAACATTTAAGATGTGCATATAATCAAAGTAAACCTTTTTATCATTTCTTTTTAATTCTGGTTACATTACTTGGTTACATTACCTCGTAACACGGATAATGATCTACTTCAGACCTTCATCATTTCCTTTCATTTACATGATTTGATTAAACAACATACATCATTTAAAAGAAAATAATAACTTCAGGAAGGGGTATTTTCACATATCCACCAGACTCCTTCTGCTTCACCGTCAGTCACCTGCTCTCACTCACCCGAGTTTCAATTACGCACACCTGCTGCTCATTATCACCTCGTTTGGAACTGCATTCAATCATAACTCACCACTATAAATATTCACTCTGCCACTTCTTCATGGTCAAGTCTCTGCAAGGAAACCTAGACTCACTAGCTCTCCCTGTTCTAAACGTGAAGCTGAACTCAGAAGCAGAACTCCTCTCCGCTAACCTTCATCCAAGTCCTTCTAAAGCTCCTTCGTCTCCCAGAGACTTCCTGTGCTCACTCTTCATCAACCTTCCTGCGATCTCCAACTCCGCTGTCTACAAGCTAAGTTTGCCTCCTTACTAATCTGACTGCTCTCTGATCTGTGTGTTCAATAAAACTCCCTCATCTGGGTTAACCAGCCATCCGTGTCTGCGTGCTACATTACAGAAGACTTGACCAGCGAAATATGAACCAGGCGGGAGCCGATCAGAACGCCATAGAAAGTACCATCGATTTATTAGTGAATCAACTGAGACAAACATTATTCAACGCTGCAACCAGCAATGCCCCGTTATCATCACAACGCAAGCCAAGTGAGACGCCAGCAGCCATGGCTTTCAGTACTTCCGCATCTTCCTCGACATTCTTTCCCAAGCCCATGGCGCTGCCAGCGCCCTTCTCAGGATCAGTGGAGGACTGCAGTGGCTTCCTTTTGTAATGTTCATTGTCTATGGAGATGCAGCCAAGTAGAATCACTACGGAATGTTCCAAGGTGGCATATTTGATATCTCTTCTCTCTGGATGTGCTCTGTAGTGGGCAACCACCATCTGGAATCAAGATGGCCCTGAGATTCAAACTTACAGTTCTTTTGTGGCACATTTCAAGGAGGTGTTCGGTCGCCCAGTTGGGGACTCTCAGGTCCATGAGCAGCTTTATCGACTCCGCCAAGGCAGTCAAATGATCACCCCCAAGGTAACTCCTCTCCGAACATTCCCCCTGTACACTGTGGGTTATGGCGGGAAGCCCGTCCCACCACCGCCGCCTGCTTCGGAGATCAAAGTGTTTACCCCGTTATTACCAGCCTACACTTCTAAGTTGAATGATCCCCCACTGGTGTCAGTACGTAGTGCCATGAAGACCCTTCCTCGCCGGTTGTTGGTGCCCCTGCCTGCCACGGTAAATGAGCCTTCCATGGCTCTCAGCCCCGAGCCTTCCACGGCCTCTTCCCTAGATCCTCTCATGACTCTGCCTTCCATGGCTCTACCTTCCATGGCTCTGCCCTTGGAGTCTTCCATGGCTCCGCCTTCCATGGCTTCACCCCTCGAGCCCCTGATGGCTCCACCTTCCACGGCTTCGCCCCTCGAGCCTCTCATGGCTCCGCCCTCCACGGCTCCGCCACTCGAGCCTCTCATGGCTCGGCCTTCCACGGCTCTGCCTTCCATGGCTCTGCCCCTTGAGTCTTCCAAGTCTCTGACTTCCGTAGCTTCGTCCCCAGAGCCTTCCACGGCTCTGCCTTCCGTGGCTCCATCCCCAGAGTCTTCCACGGCTCTGCCTTCCATGGCTCCGTCCCTGTCTGAAACTCTTTTTTCAATGATTCAAAGGCTAACAATGCATCATTATCCCATGTTAGTCGAGCTCGGAGATTCTGATGCCCTGTCTGTTTCATCAGTGCCCTTAATGGAGCTGTTTTGATAGTGTAATCATCTATCCAATCAGCACTAAAACCTGTAATTCCTAAAAAGGTCATCATTTGTCCATCTGTTTGTGGTTGAGGTGCTTTACTTATGCCCTCCAATTGGCTTGGTGATATTGCTTTAGTTTTTTGTGCAGTAATTCGTCCTAAGTATTCTACCTGTGGTAGGCAATACTGAAGTTTTACTTTAGAGACCTTGTGGCCTCCTTCAGCTAATTTGGTGAGCACTTTGATAAAGTCTTGGTGACATTGTTCTAATGTTGTTGAACAAATCAACAAATCATCTACATATTGTATCAACGTGCTATCCAATCTAAGATCTTCCAAATCAGTTTTTAAAACTTGATTGAACACATGTGGTGAGTGTTTGAATCCCTGGGGCATTCTGGTGTAGGTATACTGTTTACCTTGATAGGTGAATGAAAAAAGGTGTCTGTTTCCTCTGCTAAAAGGATGCTGAAAAAAGCAGAGCACAGGTCAATTACAATAAAATAATTGGCAGCAGGAGGAACATTAGTCAGCAGCGTATGTGGATTTGGAATTTCTGCAGCCAGTCTTTCACTACCTCATTGACTGCTCTCAAATCATGCACTAAGTGCCATTTTGATTTGTCTGCTTTAGCAACTGGCAATATGGGTGTGTTGCAATGACTTGCTGTTTCAATCAGCACCCCTGCCTTAATCAATCCCTCAATAGTCTTTTTCATTCCTTCTACAGCTTCCTGTTTCAACGGATATTGTTGTTTTCTTGGTAACTGCACTCCTGGTCTAAGTTTTATTCTAATTGGATTAGCAGATTTCACTTAACCTACATCTGTATCATGCTGAGACCACAGTTCAGCAGGTACATGTTTTTCCATCTCTTAACATTAATTCTACTGTTTTTGAATCCAACTTTTCTTTTTCTTTAGTAGTCACCACAACCCTTGGGATGCCTGTCATAACAGTAGTACACAGAATTTTGAAGTATGTTTTGTCTGCTGATTCGAAGATTAAAGGATTTTCTGTGGCTTCCCACTTTTTCCTTTCTGCTCTCTTCATCATTGGTCCTAAATCTTTTGCCTGACTTTCCTTACTTACATATAAGGTAACATGTGGAGCTGAATTTGATACTTGGAACCATTTTTCAATGAAGCTAAATTTCTCAATTTGCAGTGCAGCTCCCTCTGGTCCTACAATTATGTATAGTGAACTCAATGGAACTTCTTGTCCTTTTGTGTCATTCAACCATTTCTTTTCAAGCTCTGGGTCCCTACCTGAATCATATATTATGGTACAATGGAATTCAGTTTTTGGCAGGTTTAATTCACAAAGCTGTTCTTTAATATATTTTCCCCATTTGTTTACTGTTTCTTCTACATCTTTCCCTAAATCTCCTAACCAATATATGTTTGATTGTGGCTCTTGAGGTTCTTGGGATTTTGTGACAGTCATTTGTTTGATTCCCTTACTGTCTATGTATATTCCCTCTGGAAGGCACCATATCTGCAAATTCATTTTACATATAGCATCCCTCCCTAACAGGTTAACAGGTGTTTGTTCTGATATTAGAATGGGATTTTTATTTCTGCGTCGTTTACTTTTATGCTGACTGGCGCTGTCATTGGAATTAGCTGCATAAGTCCCAAGAATCCTACTGTCTTCGCATATTTTCCAGACTTGGGGAGGTGAGAGGCATAATTTGGACTTATACACATGAACATAGCTCCAGTATCTAGAATAACTGGTGTTATCTTGCCTTCTATTTTAACCTGCAGCATAGGTTCTTGATCAGCAACAGATGATATCATTGGAAGCTGACCCCTCCCCGTAGGATCCTCTAGGCAGCCCTAGTAGCCCTGTTGTGGTCAACACCATGGATTGACTGGACCTGGTGCTTGAGCTTGGTAATCTTGTTGCCTTGGACTTGGTGGTTGGTCATTTTGCCATGTGTCTGTTGTGTCCGGGCTGATTGCATCCCCAGCATATTCCAGGAGGGACATTATTTCGAGGGCCACTGTTCTGTCTTCCTCTTCCTCCTTGTTGTGGTCTGTTCCAGTTTCTGTTGTTTGGTTGTTCTGGTTTTAGGTATATTATAATTGGTGCTGGTGGCTGTGATGCATTTCCAGCTGGTGACATTGCATTCTGGACAATGGGTACAGGTGGTATCAGTGCAGTCTGGGCAGCAGGTACAGACATGTTTACAGGAGCCATCACTGTTGATTGTTCTTCTCCTTTTTCTTTTACTGCAGCTTGAATCTTCTTTTTTCCAGTTAGTTGTTCGAGCTGTAGTTGTGTCAGTTTTCTCTGTAGTTCTCTTTCTTTGTGCTTCAGTCTCAATTCATTCTTCCTGTGTTGTTCCACAGCATGAGTTGCATGTTCGCAGAACTCCCTGTGTGACTTGGAGTTCAGTCCAACTACATCTTCCAATTTGTCCTTTACTGTGGGTTTCATAGCATCCACTATGGCTGTTCTGAATAAAGTAGTCAACACTGGATCTCCTTCTGGGTTTCTCTCCAGCTCTTGTTTCCATCTCATTTGTCTCTGAATATAGGTGGTAGGATTTTCTGTTTCGCCTATTGGTTCTCCTCTCAGGGATTTCAGGTCCATTCGTGTTGGGTATTCTTTTCTCAATGCCTCCCATATTTCAGCATGATATCTGTCAAATGCAACCCCATCCTGTCTTGTATTGTCAATTGCTCCTGTTAGATTTATTTTTCTAAGGATATCATTCATATTGGATCCCCCAGGCATTTAGCTAGTAGTGTTTTGACGTCTCCAATTGCTAGCAGTTTTCCCATTGTTTCCTCCTCCACCATTCTGATCTGTTTTCCAGCCCCCATATGGATGTCTGGAAGGCGGGCTATCAGTCCATCAAGATCCTGATTGGCCCATGGCACATACTGTCCTTGTGTGCCTTTGATTAAAATTGGGCACTGTTTTAGGTACTTACTGGGGATCTTAAGCTTAAAAATTAATTAGTTAGATGCACATTACTTGGTAGATCCAGGCTTGTTGTTCTTATTAATCTGCCTTCTGTACTCCTTTTCCAGCATGGCTTTTCTTTTGGCACATCCTCAAGGAGCAGGTTGCCTGTAACATATTTATATTTTCTTTTAGGGCTGTTTGAGCATGCTCTTGGAGTTAAGAGTCGTTTTTCTCTAAATTCCAATCTCGTCAGGTCTCTTCTCCTTGCTTGCTTTTCTCTTGATATTTGTTCCCCAGTCTCTATTATCTCCTGCTCCAATGTCTTTAGCATTTTTGTTAGGTCTCTCTTAGGTGTAGATCTTGCCCTTGTCCTTTCTTTCCATTCTTTTTCTTGTTTATTTCTCAACTCTTCTTGCATTTGTGACATAACCTGGTCTTCTTCTTTTGTCTTTCTCATCTCTTCAATGCTGATGTCACATTCTGAAAGGCATTCATAATTTCCACACCTTCTGATGTTATATTTCCTAACTCTTCTCTATTACTTGCTCCTTCACTGTCCCTTTCTTTGTTTTCATATTTTATGTCTATGTCCCCTCTTATTTCTACTGTTCCTGATATGACAGGCATTTGTTTTCCAGATTGGTCAAGAGGTGGTGCATAGGGAGGAGGTCTCTCTGTTTTTTCAGTTTTATTTTTGTTCTTTTTTCCCATTTTTTAGAAAATTCCCTTATGATGTCTTTACATATTGGATATTCTGAACACATCAGTTCTACTGGTGTTGATGTTATTGTTGCTTGAAATTATTATCACAATGTATGTTATGTTTTTAACATACCTCTCTAACCCCAGCTCGTGCCTATTCTTAACTAGTCTTCACCAGGCTGGTCAGACAAGGATCACTAAAAGTATCTGACCCCTGACTTCCCCTGGACTTTTGCTGGGTTGAGGACTTGTCACAGTTCTTAAAGTATTTTGTTAGTCTTTCTCAGATATTTCAGAACAGCATTTATTTGTTTTCTAGTTAATGTTTTTACAGGTAATTCCTCTGCTTCTAACCAATGTGAATTGTTCTACATCCAGATAATGTCTCCTTTTAGGCTAATTATGTAAAAACTCCAAAGTTAATCTTCAGCAAACCAGCAGCCTTTGGCAGCTATTCCTCTACTTGGCACCCTCCCCATAAAACCACAGAAACATTTAATTCACTTCTATCACAATATTCTAGATGAAAAGTTTCAAGGAAGTCAATGAGGGCTTCCCTTACTTCTTTGTTTAAAATTCCCTTCCCTCTTTTTCCTCTCTTTCTCCGCTTTCCTCTTCTATTTCTATAAATATCACTCATTATTTACAATGGTTGACTGCTAAATATGTTACTCCCTTTTTTATTTTTTCTCGCCTCCGTATATTTCCACCCACACCAGTTTTATTTTTTCTGGGTGTCTTATGCCAATTGTTACCTTCAGCTTTCCTGTAGTCCCATTCATTGTGTAGACTGAAGTTATTTCTTCACCTTGCTCTCAACTGAATATTACCTTACTCTTCCACTGTAAATCTATGTTCTATTGTGAATAACATATGGGTTTATGAGATTTGCAAATCATTGAATTCTGTTTTTATTTACATTTTACACAGCGTCCCAACTTTTTTGGAATTGAGGTTGTATATAAAAATACACTATAACATAGAAAAATATAATATATTTGTAGGACATACGGAAACAGAACGTAACATGGTTGCTATGACAGCGCGCCACTTTTTAACAAGCGTGAATGCTTTGAGTGAAAAGGGAACAAAGTCCCCTTGGAAGGAAATGTATGAGGTAAATTTTAGGGGAGTTATAATGATGTAGAGAGAAAAGAAAATAGATTTTACATGTGTAATTTTAGTCTATAATACTTTATTTTAATTATATACTGTATTACTATAATTATAAATATTATATACTCTGCACCCATCTACTGAGGTTCTTCATCTTGGGAATTAACATTACTTGCAAATGATGTTTATTTCCGTTAAAGCAAACAATTGTGGGTTGCGAGTGCCCACAAAGGATACACCTCATGCATCCTCCGAGTTCCCATGAAAGAAGCTTGGATTCAAAGGCTGCATTCGGAGTGTCCTACTTGCTTTTCTGAAATGAGACAGCCTCAATGATATATGTGGCTGACAAATGCGACCTCCGGAGGATGCAGCCTTTGAAACGTGACAAGTCTCTAATAGTGTGCTACGTCACCACTTCCTGGTGTCGCGGGGTGATGACATCATGAGCAAGTGTATGGAAAGCAACACAGGACAAACTCAGGGATACCAAACACATAAACATTGGGGAAATATAGCAACTGGGCGAGTGGAATACCAATACACAAGGCAAAACCATAACATAAAACATATGAACACCCAGGTAAATACATGGTAATGTTACATAGACATGCCAAGCAATGGCGCTGGAGAAGAGCATACATAATATAATTTCAAATTAACCCCATTCACATTATCAGATGGAGAAATCCACAAAAGCAGGATAGTGAATGTAATTGGCCCCAACCGCTTGTAAGGAAATACAGTTATACCCAGTAAAGAGACCAGTATGAACAATGATGAGCAGGAGTCAAAGTTGAGGTTTCAATTCAATCAAAAGAGAGAGAGTTTACTGAAGACAAAGTTCTCCACATTTCCAAAGGCAAAAGACAGAAACAGAAAATTTGTTGAGGATCTAACCTCGAACTAACTTAAAGAAACAACAGTAACTATAGGCATACGCAAATGAATTGACATCATCTCTTATGAGTACGAAGATCTAATAGGTGAACAGTACAGATAATTCTGGAAATCTTACAAACATGGTGTTCTGTTTAACTACGTGAATACAATCCTTCAAAGATTATATTATTAAGACACTAAGTCAAGTTAGTAAGCAGAAATGGGTCAGAGGTGAGTCTTCTCTTTAGACACACAGGTATCCACTTCCTCTGACTAAGTCACATGATTTTCAAAACTTCAAACAATCCCTGCAATGAGATTATTAGACAGAACATGACATTTCTCTCAAAGTTGATAACCTCACTGAAACACAGGCCTTATCCGGCTGGAACAAACATGACAAGAGAACAAAACGTCCAGAAATATACTTTTAGTAATGAATGCTAAGAATGTATTTGTGTCAGCAATTAATGACCTTAAACTTAAACACAATAAAACTCTTACTTTGATCAATGATCAACATGTATATATCTGTTCTGTGGGAGTCGGTCTAAATGAGAAAACACTGTTTTTGCATTCCTGATAGAAATCAGACCCTCAGTCACACCTCAGAAGACAAATACACAAATGACCTGAAACATTTATGATTATAACATAACCTGAATAAATGTAAATGGTTTAAAATCACTTTGATTACCATTTGATTAAAACAGTTGCTAGTGAATGTACACATGCTTCCTGGCAGGTCACACTTGTCTCCTCACCTCCCATCGGACATGCCAGAACCTAAAAATTCTGGTCCCCATGGAAGAGGCCCTCCACATCTCCCACTCACAACAAGGCACTGACATGCTCTTCTTTCATCTCAAACTTTAGGTTCGGTGTCAGTTTCAACAGCCATGCTTGTCTTCAGCAGGGTTACATTTCTGCAAACAGGGGAGCAGAGCTTATCCCCGCCCAGGACGGGATGGGATGGGGGGTGAAAACATGGAAGTATGCGAACAATGAGAGACCCCTGGCAGGAGGCTGTATTGTGATTGGATGTGATGCCTGATGAATGAATCCCGAAATCTTCCAGCTAGAACTACAAGCAAAAACGAAAAATTATTTAAACCAGGGGTTTTCAAAGTGTGGGGCGCGCCTCCCCAGGAGCGGAGGGTAAGTGGAATTTTGTTTTAAAATAATTAATATGTATATACTGTGTATGTACTGAGTTGAACTATTATATAATATTTAAACATTATTTAAACAGTTCTGAAAATAATAGGCAAATATTTATATATATATATATATATATATATATATATATATATATATATATATATATATATATATATATATATATATATATATATCAAGAATCTTTGTGAAGATTCTTTGATATTTGTCAAGCCCGCCAATAACGCAGACATGACGTTTTAGTCTGTAATTACAATGGAGCGGTTTCTGAAACAAAGAAATTTGAATCTTTCAGTTTCAGGGGTCAAACCCAAAAGACGAGGATACGATGAGCAGCATTTAAGTTTAGGATTTGCATGGACAGGATCAGATGATGCACCACGACATTTATATGTCATTTGTCAGGAGATTTTAGCTAATGACAGCATGCGACCTGCTAAATTTCACAGACACCTTGACACCAAGCATGCTGAGGTAGCCGAAAAAATTCCTGAGTTTTTCCAAAGAAAACTTCAAGCCTTTCAAGGTCAGAAAAAAGTTGTCTGAGAATTTGTCAAATTAAATGTAAAGGCCTCTGAAGCTTCATATCACGTTATGCTGCGTATCGCCAAGGTGGGCAAAGCACATAACATTGGAGAGAAACTGATTCTGCCGGCAGCCAAAGATATGTGTTCCTTGATGGTAAGAGAGGCAGCAGCTTCTATGCTTGATTCTATGATCAATTTCATCTTAAAACAAATATCCTTTATATTTGGTTCTTAAAAAAATCACTTCTTATGACTGTATGCTTACACCTGAACTGAAGCTTTTCTTGTTTACTATATTTTCTCAAGCTTCATCTAAAATATCTAAAAATATAAATATAAAACCACATCAAAACTTGAAGAGTTTAAAATTCTTCTGGAATTTTACCAAACACCATTTCCATAAAAAATAAAATAAAAAAATAAATAAAACAAAATTATCATAAATATTGTAACATAAACATCAAGGCAACTTTAATGTTGACACTCTGGAACCCATAAACTGGACCAGACAGAACATAAAACACAACAACACATGAATGTGAAGTTTTCACATTTATGGTTTGCTTCTCACATTTAAGTTACAAGATAGAATATAGACATTTTTATATTGATATGGACATTTTTTTAGTCGGTTTCACCTTTTTTCTAATTTCTCTTTCCCAATTCCCAAACAATTCTGTTTAAATTGTTATTTTTTATTTTTCTCCCCAATTTGGCATGCCCAATTCCCAATGAGCTCTAAGTCCTTGTGGTGGCGTAGTGACTCGCCTCATTCCGGGTGGCGGAGGACGAATCTCAGTTGCCTCCGCGTGCATCTTATCACATGGCTTGTTGAGCACATTACCGCAGAGACCTAGCGCGTGTGGAGGCTCACGCTACTCTCCGCGGCATCCATGCACAACGCACCACACGCCCCACAGAGAGCGAGAACCACATTATAGCAACTACAAGGAGGTTAACCCAATGTGACTCTACCCACCCTAGCAACCGGGCCAATTGGTTGCTTAGGAAGCCTGACTGGAGTCACTCAGCACGCCCTGGATTCGAACTTGCGACTCCAGGTGTGGTGGTCAGCATCTTTACTTGATGAGCTACCCAGGCAACTACGCAACAAAGCATAAGTAGAATTAGTAAATCATCTTTGAATCTCAATTATTCATCATGCAAACATTCCAGTGTTTGTTTAATACTTACAGTCTCCTAAGTCAGGCACTCCTTTGTCTGCGATGGTTCTCAATAACCTACCCCCAAAACCAATCCATAAATAATAATCTTGTGCACAGGGTATGATCCCCTGATGGCACAATGACCGAATTGTTGGTATCTAACACTGTGATAAGCTGTTTTAGTAATGTGGTTATTCAAATGCAGTCGGGTTGAGTGGAACTCAACATTTTTGGATAGATTTCTGTAGACCTCCCTTTTGATGCTTCCGGCTTAAAAGTATCCATCCACTTCCTTTACCCATTTCAATTCCAGATTTTATTGTGTTGGTAAAAACTGATTCAGGCATTTGCAAAAGCTCTGGTGTTCATTGAATGTTTTATTTAATTCACAGTGAGCTTTTTTGTTTGTTCAATTTATGTTCAACTCATGGTTTCATAAGAGCATTGGTGTTGGTTCAGTGCTATTTCATGATTTCAACTAACCTATTTCAATTCAAGATTGTATTGTTTGGTTCTAAGTAGCTCTTGGGCCTTAAATGTACAGGTTACATTTCATATTGTAATGGAAAGCTCTGGTGTGGCTCAAAGGTTTAATTTATTAATTTTGTTGTTTTGTTTGTTTGTCCTGTGTTCAGTAGTAAGGAGGTGTGCCGGGACTTTCAGAAACAAAAGACAAGGAAAGACGGTGTTTCACCCACTTGTCTAAAATCCTATGCTGACCAGCTGGCCCCTATCTTCACACAGATCTTCAACAGTTCACTGGAGCAATGTGAAGTTCCCTACTGCTTCAAATGCTCCACTATCATTCCTGTCCCAAAGAAACCCAAAATCACAGGACTTAATGACTACAGACACATCGCTCTGATGTCTGTGGTCATGAAGTCATTTGACTTCAAGGGACCCTTTCTAGATCCCCTTCAATTTGCTTATCAAGCAAACAGGTCTGTTGATGATGCAGCCAACATGGGATTGCATCATATCCTGCAACATCTGGACAGACCAGGGACATATGCAAGGATCCTTTTTGTGGACATCAGTTTAGCTTTCAACACCATCTTCCAAGCTATTCTCTGGACTAAATTACACCAACTCTCTGTTCCCATGTCTATCTGTCAGTGAATCACCAGCTTTCAGACAGACAGGTAGCAGTTAGTGAGACTGGGGGAATTCACTTCCGGCACCTGTACGATCAGCACTGGTGCCCCCCAGGTATGTGTGCTCTCCCCACTACTCTTCTCCCTGTATACCAATGACTGTACCGCCAAGGACCCCTCTGTCAATCTCCTGAAGTTTGCAGATGACGCTATTGTCATCAGCCTCATCCAAGATGCATACAGAAGAGAGGTTGAACGGATGGCTCACTGGTGCAGTCAAAACAACCTGGAGCTGAACACGCTCAAAACGGTGGAGATGAGAGTGAACTTTAGGAGGACCACCCCGCTCTCCATTCTGGACCCCACTCACCCAGCCCACTACCTTTTTGAACTGTTGTCTTCTGGACGGCGCTACAGAGCACTGAGCACCATAACCGTCAGGCACAGGAACAGTTTTTCCCTCAGGCTATCCACCTCATGAACAGTTAAAACTGCCTCATTGAGCAATACACAGTTTATTCTATTTATATTTATCCAGCATATCTTACCTCTTCTGCCATACATTCCCTTGCATCTGTATATAACAGATTTGTATTTGTACATACATATATATATTTTTTGTCTTGTTTTGTATTTCTATATATACTTTTCTATTCACTCTTTATTTTTATTATATTTTTATTATCTATCTTGTTGTTGTATTGTTTGTGCACTGGAAGCTTCTGTCACCAAGACAAATTCTTTATATGTGTAAGCATACTTGGCATTAAAGCTCATTCTGAATCTTCTGATTTATTTTTAGTGAATGGTTTCACTGAGCTTTATGGTCTCAAAGGAGATGTTTTAAGACAATGTACAATTCATGAATTTGAGTTCAATTCATGGTTCAATTTAGCATCTTTGCTTTTGCTATTTGCTTCTCGTCTGATCTCAGAAGCTAAGCGGGGCCGGGCTCGGTTAGTACTTGGATGGGAGACCACCTTCCCATTGGCTCAGTGGCGGCCAGGGCCAAAGGCACAAAGGGGGCTTTCTCCAGCCACATTGCCTCAGGCACACTCAATCTCCTCTGATCTACAGACGAGACATACACCTAACTTATCCATCAACTCATAGATTTGCTGCATTAATTAGGTCTGTCGGAAAGTGAAAAACGTCTCATATTTTAGAACTCTGCAATAGGGGGGCCTGGGTAGCTCAGCAAGTATTGACGCTGACTACGACCCCTGGAGTCATGAGTTCGAATCCAAGGTGTGCTGAGTGACTTCAGCCAGGTCTCCTAAGCAACCAAATTGTCCCAGTTGCTAGGGAGGGTAGAGTCACATGGGGTAACCTCCTCGTGGTTGCGATTAGTGGTTCTCGCTCTCAATGGGGCATGTGGTAATTTGTGCGTGGATCGCGGAGTGCAGCATGAGCCTCCACACGCGGAGTCTCCACGGCGTCATGCACGACGAGCCACGTGATAAGATGCACGAATTGATGTCTTAGAAGCGGAGGCAACTGAGACTTGTCCTCTGCCACCCGGATTGAGGTGAGTAACCGCGCCACCACGAGGACCTACTAAGGAGTGGGAATTGGGCATTCCAAATTGGGAGAAAAAAACTCAGCAATAAATTGACTGGCAACTATGCTAATATTACTCCTTTTTGTTTCCCTGTCTCAACCTCAGGATTCATATGCCTGTGCAAGCCAGATACACTACAGTCTATGGCGATGGACTTCACAGAGGATGACCTGATGCCTCCTCCAACCATAAGATATGGGATATTGCATGTGCCACTGCCTGAACATGGATTTAGGATGGACCTCACTAAAAACACTTGCCAGCTGAACTGCGATGCACCTCACTGATCTATGACTGCATCTCCTTGGTCTAATGATGGACTGCACTCTTAAAATGGAATACATAGTCAGTCAATTAACTGCCAATAAAAGCCTACATCAGCCAAATAACAAAGGACAAAACATCTATTTGAACTTCTGCAGTTAATCCAGGATGGACCACAAAGACATTAGTCATTATCTTACAGTTCGTACAAAATATTGTTGTTTAAGCATTGGCTCTTAACACTTACTTAACAGTGGAAATGTAGTATATCATGGGCAGAAGAAATATTCATTTCCACACTGAAGGAACTTAATAAAAGAAGCATCAGGTTTACACAAAGATGGCCTATACAACCAGAAATTCCTACTGGAGCCAGCCAGTCTATATTGAGTGTCAACAGTCTTAAGAACAATGAGAGTTCTGTGGACGCACGAAAACCTTTCCTCATACATGTTGTAAATCAAGGAATACCCTATGACATGTCCAGCTAATCACCTCGACAAAGAAACCCTAAGGGCAGAGGTGATGGGCAATAAAAGACAAAGTTAGAACACACTCTTAGGAAACCCCCCATGACATGAAATCTAAGACACTCTCCTTTTGTCCTTCGATATAAACCAATTTGCTACGCTTAAACGAGACATCATGATCGTTTTCCTGAAAACAGCGGCTAAAAATATATGAACTGTAAAATATTTCCTTGTATCACCATTCTACACTGCACAATGCACAGTCTATTTTTGATAGTACAAATGTATCTTACACAAATGATTATAGCCTGATGTACCTTTTAAAATATGTGTAGTGATTTGTAATCACTTATAACTGACAAATCGATGATCATAATCTTTAATCTTTTTTTATTCATTTCATTTGACTAATGAAATAACCATTATGATTTTTAATCAGGTATTTTCATATTTCGTTACTTGTACGTTAAACATTCATGAAAGTATGTCATACTTAGTATGTAAATGATTGTATGTTTATGTAGAGAATGTTGAGGTTAACAGATGTCATGTCTCTTACACCGATTTCATTATATAAAATGTATGATTAAAACATGTACTCTTTCAAGCAGGAATTTTTAGGAATCATTTACACAAAGGATTGTAAATCAACTTTGAAAAAGAAGGAAAGTGTTGACCATGTAACTCTGAAAAGACACTTCTGATTGGCTCTGGACACCTTTGGGGTGTGGCCAATCTCAACTCAAAACTCTCGTACAAAGGAAGAACTCTTCTTCTCTGGCTTTTGCTCTGCGCTCTTCCTTTTAAGCTCTTCATCCTCCTCGCTCTTGCCCTTATGGCTTGTAGCCTCGCTCCGGTGCCCCTCAAGTTCACATCATGTAGAATCCAGGAAGGCTCGGAGCGAAGTTCCGAGGAAGCCTTTCTCACTCTCTGCTCCACAGTTCACACACATGACGGGAGTCGTGAGTCTCCCTTGCGGAAGGCCTCACTTCAAAGCCCCACCTCATCATCCCAGCAACAGACATCCACGATCTTAAAAGAGGTCCAAAACATTGACAGAACAACCAGAACTTTCTACTGACATAGCCCAAGAACGAAAGCAATGCAAGGAAATGCAACAACATGCAAGTACATCTACAGACTTTTGCTGAAAGTGCTGGTGTCTCTCTAATATAATTTGAGTTACCTGATTGCAAATTGAGTTAGACTGAATTAAGTATCAATGGTTCTCAAGGCATTGTCTACAGACTCCATAAAGTTCATTTTCTCTGTACAGATCATTTTCATTCACCTTCTGTAACCATTCACTCACATCCTGTCTTTCATGTTTGTTTGTATATGTTAGATTAGTTTTTATGTTTAGATTAGCAATAAAGTCTTGTTTGTATTCAAATATGAATGTACAGTGGTATATTTTGATAAATAATCTCGTCACTTGATTTTTCAGAGATCTTTGCACCTAAACTCAGAACAATAGCTAAAAGATTTGTGATATTATTTTCAATAAACCATGGGAATAGTATTACTCCAATAAGTGAATTAATAATAATTCCCTTATTAAAGCTAATTCCTTACAATAGAAATTGTGAGCAGATACAACGAGCCGTTGTATTACGATTTTAATGGATTATTTTATTCAGACAAATAATCTAATTATTTGTCATTTATACTACTTATAATGGTTGTCGAAAGTGACTAATTCCATTATGATATTCCTTACATAATGACGTAGACATACGGACAGTTTAATTTAATTCCTAACACACATACTGTTCCCTACAGAATACATAGTCTATCATTTAATTGCCAATTAACAAGTGTCTTGCGATTAAGTGGGCTGTTCTTACCCTCCGCTACTTCCTGCTGGGGCGGGCCGGATGTTGCACCGGCCTGAGTCAGCGGTGGGTATGTGGCATGGGGGGGTGTGGTCATGTGTGGGTCTGCGGGAGAGGGAGAGCGGTAAGGATCGTCACCTGGATTATGATTACTCTAACACCTGTCTCTAATTATAGTGATAGTGGAGGGAGACCTGAAATGGCCCACCAGAGCATCAGCACGGGGAGAGAGTACCAGGGACGAGCTGGGAGAAAGACCGGCAACACAAAGATCCCTGTTTTGAGTTGGGTATAAGCCATGCCATTCACATTCAAATAAAGTCTGACCTGAACTGTTCGCTGTCTCCTGACTCCTCCATTGCCCACGAACCTAGAACTTCTACAAGAGGATTTTAAAAGTATATGGAATGGAGAGGTGTTTTATTATATTGGTGATAAAGGAATGATAAAGGAAGAGGAAGGGGGTAGCTATTTTAATTGAAAAAGATGTCTGTGAAAGTTACAGTTTTATATGATGATAGAGTTGGCAAAAGTTTAGTGGTAGAAATCAACAGTGGGGATAAGAAGATAGTATTAGGTAACATACATGCACCAGGGGAGGAGGAAAAGGAAAAAAGGAGGGTTTTTTAATATAATTTAACAGGTCTTATTGGAAAATTGGAAAATGTTTTTATAATTGGTGATTTTAAAACACTTTTTAGAAAGATGGACATGGCAGAAGGAATGGTTTTTTGATCAGATAACAGGAGAAAAGAGTTGATCAGGTTAATGGAGGAAAATTATTTAATAGATGTCTGAGTGGAAAGAAATAAAAAAAGGAGAATATTCAAGAATTTATTTTATTTTAAGTAAAAGAGCTCTAGAAAAATGGTTGAAAAAGTGTATTATAAAGAGACAACAATACATGATCATAAGTTTTTGTTTGTACAAATTTATTTTAATGAAGTTGAAAGAGGACCGGGAGTGTGGATTTTAAATGCAGAGATTTTAAGACATGAAAGTTACAGAATGGAAGTAGAAAGAATAATAGAAATGGGAAAGAAAATAAAAATGTGCAAAGAGGACAAAAGAATTTGGTGGTATAACGTATGATATTAAAAAACAGAGTACAGTAAACTAGAACAGAGAGTAAAGAAGATGAAAGAAAGAGAAGTTAAAAAAGATTTAAGTGAGCAATTAAATAAAGGAGGTAATGCGCAGAAGATAATAATTCTAGAAGGGAAATGAATTGAAATAGAAGAAGCAACATACAGAGGGGCTATGATAAGAAATAAAACAAAATATGTAGTGGAAGGGAGAAGTGAAACAAGTTATTTTTTAATTTAGAGAAAAGTTGAAAAAAGGCAGACATTGTAAAAAAGTAATAGGAAAGGATGAAAAAGTGAAAGAGACCAAATAAATACTTAAAGTGATGAAATAATATTATGAAGAATTGTTCAAGAGAGAAGGAGCAGATAAAACAGAAAAGGGCTTTTTGATAGAGCAAATCACTTCAAGGGTCTCTGAAGAAGACGTTTGTTTATTTTGACGGAATGACAACGAGGCTGTGAGGGACAGACTTACAGGCTGGGCTGTACTGCAGTTTAAAGTGTTTTTAAACATTGAAAAAATTAAGAAATATCTTCAGTAGAAAAAAAACTCCAGACAACATCAGATGTGATCTAGGAGCTTTATACCGTGTGCCATTGAAGAAATGGTAAGTTTTATCCCCGACAGCCTCGTTTGTTAAAAATGAAAGATCTATTAGCCTCTATTAGCCACTAGAGGGCTCCCTTGCCTGAGCAACTAAACTGGTCTATTGGATGAAGCTCATAAGGCCTTTTCTGAATAATCTATTATTACCTGCTGTTTCCTGATATTATATTCTGTTTTATCTGATCTTTTTTCTTGTCTTTTATATTTTAAATAAGGACAAAAACAAAATAAACACAAATCATCAAATCATAACCCGTCCTATAGATTGGCATACTCATTTGCCTATTTCAAAAGAGACAGGCATCACATCTTCATATAATGTCAAGTCTTCATCTATGTTCACATTCCAAACTTTCTAATTTCTAACACTGTAATTTAAAAAGTTACTTTCTCCATTTGGTATGTCTCCAAGATCATTTCTCTCAATCTTTAAAATTGTGGGTGCTCTGGTTTAAGGCAAATTTTCAGTGGTTTGTTTCAAAGCCGCTATTCAAATTACTCTAAAGAAACAAAAGAGAGTGAAGAGTATTTTAAAGGCGAAGAGAACTGACCTAAAATAAGGTTTTGTGGATGGACTTCTAGTGGATGGATTTCCATTGTTGTTTTTCATTATTTATGTTTACCACTATTTACTAATGGTTTCAAACATAATTTACACTCTCAACCACATTCTTAATAAGTAAATCTCAGTGTGTACATTTGCCTGTTTCATCTGGGCCTAGAATGTTATAGACAGTAAGCAAATAAATAAATTCATCTATATGATAAATGTATCACACTTAGTAAAGGCTTTCTTACACAGATATTACACGACAACCAGAAATTGTACAAATCTCAACCAAACACTTTTCAAATCAGTCCAACACAATGAATCTGCTGGTTTTCAATAATAATTTTTATTAAAAATGGCATTAAAATATTGATCAATTTTAATAGTAATATATACATATATGACAAAACGACAGTATAGGAAATTAAATTGACATGAAAATATTCTACGTTTATAATCCGCTCCTGTTAGAATGGTTAAGAGTACAACAGGAACTCTATAAATGTTGCCATTCTTTTTTAAATGTATGCATGTTGTCTTTAACATCCATCCAAAACATTTGGTCAGTTTCGTGATTTGAAAAATCTTGCGATGTACAGTAAGATCAGTCAGTTCTAGCATGCACAAACAATCATAATCCATTCACCATTTTCCTGTTTCCAGATCATATGCAATATCCCACTTATTTACCACATTTCCTTTATTAAACCTGGACTTGTGCATTTATCAGGCAAGATATTTCATTTACAAAGAAAATCTGGCATGGCATTTTTGACTGCACATATAATTAGCTGCAAGCTTTTCATATGAACATAGATTTTATAATTGAATTATTTAGTTCTGTATGTTAAATTATAAAAAGTCTTTTACTAAAACTGTGTATCAAAAAGCTATATGTCTTTTATAACTGTACTGATGTGCAGAAACCAATAATAGTTTGTTCATAAACATTTACACACCAAATCACTGAACACAGCCACTGCCATCCAGTTAAACGACCAGCTGTAGCAGTTCTAAATTGCTTTTGTTGTTGTTGTTGTTGTTGTTGTTTTAAACTGCACAATATTAAACCTGAAAACATATTGCATTGATGCCTTTCATTCAGAAGCCTCTATGCTATACCTGTAATACTGTCATGCTGCCTGTGTGGTGATGCAATGAACAATCCCATGGCTCATCAAATCTCTCTGTGTTCCTGCTTCAGTTGCGAGGCTGGGAGTTGAACTCTTGGCAGATGTTGTGAATAATTTTCGACACATACTTGTAGAGGTTGTCAAACTCATCGACAAAGAACGAGTGCTCTCTGTCGGGGTCAGTGGCGATGTATTCCAGCTCGTCCTGTGCAGCCCATGCAATACCGATGGAGTACGCAATCACACCTGATTCATCAGAGAGAGGCAGTGAAACAGTTATAAGGCAATGTTGCCATCATAGTCTCATGACAACTCATAATAATTCATACGGGTGTGCAAAAACATGATGTATTGTACAACCTGGCTCATTCAGAAAAGGTTCAACTTTTATTCCCATTGAGATTTCAAACCTATACAATACAGGCATCAAATTTTAGCAAGCCACCTATCCAACACTTTATTTAAAAAAGGAAACATCTGAAAAAATGTGGTTACTCAATCTATATTTATTTTTACAATACAAATGACTGAATGTAGGTTAATAAACTGTAATACGCTCACTCGTCTCGTTCCAAAGCCTGATGTGTTCTTTCTTCCGTGGTACACAAACTTCCTTTTCCCATTAAAATCATGGTTTAGGTCTACATTTAGGGAAAATCATAACAACATTGTTTGTTGGTTCATTAATATTTCTCTATGGGTGTACAAGTTAATTTTTTAATTTTCCAATTTCTTAAGATTTTGTCATGAATGTTGAATGTTGCCCTGGAAGCAAATATGGGCTTTCCAAACTTAAACTGTTTAATCGAGGTTCACTTTTACTCCTGGATTAACATTTCCTGAGTTATCTTGTTTCGTGTTTCGCACTGTTCATTCTTCATCCAGTGTTAGTTATTAATACAGGGTGTTCAGGGTGAAAGATGTCATTTTTATAGTTTAATAGCATTGAGTGGACAAGAATAGCATGCTACCAGCATGTAGCCCATTTTAATATCTGCTTGTCTATCTGTGGAAATGTCATCATGTAAATTTGCTTTGGTTGTCTTAAATCTTCTGGCACAGTTATTTAACGTGTTCATTTCTGCAATTAATGTGGACTGTTTAGTGTGTGAAAATAACAGTTATCTTTTTCCCCACTTCCTGTGGCTCGCATATGCAAATGCAAATTATGGACTTGAAATATGTTTACTGTACTGCAAAATGAGACATAGGCGCTCTCAAATGATGATGTTTAAATGAAATGCACTCAGAGCAGCTCTTGAAGAACACATGAAGATTAAATGCCTCCGGAGCGGCTGAAGTGTTGGAGCGTGGTTCACAGTGAACTCACATGAAAGTAAACATAGATTAATGTGCCTGGTGATCGCAAAGTGCGATTAAGGTAAGGTTTAATAGCATTGTTAACTTTACATTAAGTTAAACAGATTTGGTGTGCTGTCCATAATGGAGGGGCTCGAGCATGGCACTGAGCTTGAACACTGAGATCCCCATCTAACTAAAGCAAGAAATAGAAAGACAGTTTTGAATAATAATTGGTATTGGCGTTATAAAATATAAAGGTGGAAATGGGGAGGTGGAGGGATGCCCCCGCCAAACTTCGAAGTATCGTCACCGGTGTGACGGTAGGAAGCAGCTGCTTATACTGTATATCCTTGGGATATGATTGACATATATAGATGAACAAGCTCCTCCCTAACTTACATTTGAAACTTCATAAAAATTATAATAATAGATATTACTACAATCGAATAGTTGACTGGTTTCCAAGTACATAAGTGTAAATGTAATTGAACCAATACCATTGACCCACAAAAGAACAAGAAAATATATATATATTTTAAATATTTGTAACCTTAATATTTTAATATTTCAATTATTATTTATGACATCCTATATCTATGCAATAAGTTTTCAATTCCTTAAAGGAAATCATATGCCTATTTCATTATGTTATTATGAAGTTACATTAATAGGTAGGGCTGAAATGAAGCTGAATAAATGGCCTCTTCTCAAAGGAATTTTTCACCCAAAAATTTAAATTCTCTCATCATTTACTCACCCTCATGCTATCACAGATGTGTATGATTTATTTTATCTACAGAACAAAAACAAAAAAATTTAAATGAATATTTAATCTCTGTAGGTCCATACAATAGAAGTGAATGGTGATAAGACATCTGAAGGCCCAAAGGGCAGTATAAAAGTAATCCATAAGACTCTAGTTGTTAAATCTATGTCTTCTGAAGTGATATGATAGGTGTGGGTGAGAAAAATATCAATATTTAGGTACTTTTTTAACTGTAAATCTACACTATCACTTCCACATTCAGCCACCTACTGGTTGGGGCTGGTCAAAAGTGGAGATTGATAGTAATAAAGGACATAATATTAATCTGTTTCTCACCCACACCTATCATATCGCTTCTGAAGACATGGATTTAACCACTGGAGTCTTATGGATTACTTTTATGCTGCCTTTATGTCCTTGTTGAGTTCTGGTCACCATTCACTTGCATTGTGAAATCTGCGTCACACGTCCTGTACTCAAATGCCAAGGGTTTGCGTCTGACCAAAGTATACTTTGGGCTTACACTGTGAAAATGATATTGTTCATCAAAATTATTTGTATGTGCCCAAAAATCCTTGCTTTAGCCCTGATCATGAAGACTTCACATGATTTATCCAATATGACTTGTTCCTCAATCAACATTCTTTGCAGGTCTTGAAACATCATTACTATTAACCAACAAGTCCTCTAGGGATTTAAGTATGCACGCTTGATGTGAATGCTCTTCAAGAAGCAACAAAGGATGTCGACCCAGGAAAATGTCCAACCGGGTCTCGTTACTATACTTACATTTTTGCCAAATGTTTTACATGGCTCATTGAATGTATCACATCAGTTTCCTGGTGAACACTAGAGGCGCTACAACAACAATTACTTTTATACACTTCCACACAAATCATGAGTAAAACGGCAGATTATCAGTTCATAAACACTTTTTACTCACACAATGCTATCTTATGACATCTAAACAATTTACTATAGCGCATGACTCATGACTCACTGTAGCTCAACTGATCGACTTGTAAAGGAGCGGGGTGCGAGTCCTGAAGAGCTCACGAGTCCACACGTGAGCCCAAAGTGTCACAGAAGCACCACAAAATTACGTGGTTGCTGCAGCAAATGTTTATTATCTAACATTTGCTTGTTATGACACTGTCTGTTAGGTTTAGGTTTAAGGTTTAGGGTAGGGAGGTAGTTGTAGTTCATTTAAAACTCGATAGATTTAACCTTAAAAACCTAATTTGTTTGAGAAAACATTCGTTTTAGCACCACAGTGGACATTTCACTTTGGAACTGCCAGTCACATAATTTTCATAAGATCAGGCTGAACATATTCTACTTGTGTAAATCAGAGATGTGAGATGTTCTGTTGACCTCACCTTTATGATGTACTGCCAGTGCTGGTGCCCGCACATCATCATACGAGCGTCCGTCTGTGATAACGATCATGATCTTGCGTTTGTTGGGTTTGGATTTGCTGAAGAGTTGGTCGGCAGCGTATGTGATTGCGGCTCCTGTACTGGTTCCTCCGCTCCAGTAGTTTATCCGCTTGATAGCGTTCAGCAGGTCAGCTTTGTTATTGTGCTGTCCAAAAGCAAACTCGAGCCTCTGTTCATACGTGTACTGGACCACGCCCACACGCGTATCCGTGTCCGAAATCTCAAACTCGCGTGTCACGTTAGCGACAAACTGAAGCACGGTGCGGAAGTTTCCAGTTCCCACGCTGCTCGAGCCATCGATGACAAATGCAATGTCGTTGGCGTTCAGGCAGGTCTTACTGCACACCAGGCGGTCTGTGTCGCACACGCGCTTTACCAGGGGCTGCACAGCTTTACGCAATGCAAACCAGCTCGTTATCGGCAGCGAGTAAAAGCCATTTGTCCTGCACACAGCCTATGGACACAAACAAGAAATTAAGTTCCTCTGTGTTCCTCAAAAATGTTAAAGTCCCATGACATTCTGGAAAGTGTAAAACTGTAAATACTGTTAGAAGTTCCTCCCCATCTTAATACATATTATGGCCATTCTACAAAACGAGTGCCATTTGTGGCCCACATTATAATATATGTAAAAATGACTGTAACAATACAAAGTTCATGCCACCTTTTACTATGTGTTATTTTATGTATTTTTCTTAAGGGGTCATTCCTGTGTTCCCAGGGTCCTATGTTCCCCAGATTTATGTGGCACATAATGAACACATGACAAATGGTCCTATGTTCCTTTATTGGTAAGACTTTACAATAAGGTTCTATTTCTTAACATGTTGAAGTACTCAATCTCCAATACAAAATTATTTCATTAGGCAACAAAACATTAAAAAGCCAATGCGTATCGGTAGACTAGCTGCCTTCGTCATTTTCTACTTTAATTTGATGTTGATAGCAGCCCCACTTGGCAATGAGCACCTCTTTTACATGATTCTTCTTTGGATAGTCCAAGGTAGCAATATTCCATTTGGATTCTTATGTTAACATGTTCTTTTTCTTAGTTTTACCCACGTTACAATAAGGTTGTTTTCATTAACATTAGTAATTTAACTTAGTTAACATGATCCAACAATTAACAAAATTATCCGCACTTATTAATCTTGGTTAAGGTGCACTCAGTAACTTTTTGCTTGTGATATCTTGGACTTAGAGTGACACCTAGTGGTGTGGATGCAGCATCATTCAAAATCAATAGTTTTCCGTTACAGATGCCATTGTAAAATTCACTTCACAATCAGCCATGATGAATCTAATTCAAGAGTGAAAGTGTCCAATAACAAGACGGTTACTGAGATTAAGCAGGTAGTATTCAGCTGGTCAAGTGATTCTAAAATGGCAGCCCCCATGAGGCTCCCCTCCCCCATGTAGAATAAAAATGCTTTTTTAAGGTTAGTGATAAGACTGGAGTCTTCATATCACGTGAGTGGTCATGATTTTATACATATGTTTCAAAATTAAAATTCATTTCTTTAGGAGTAAAACTTTTAATGGGGAAAAAAATACTGAGTGCACCTTTAATGTTAATTTCAACATATACTAATACATTTTTAAACTAAAAGTTGTTGACTAATGTTAATGAATACAACCTTATTGTAAAGTGTGTAACACTTTGTTAACAGACATTAGTAAATGCAATAATTACAATGAACTTACAATGAGCAATACATTTATACAGCATTTATTAACCTTAGTTAATATTAATTTATACATTTATATGTACTATTATGTGTTCAAATTAAAATTAACCAACAATAAAATTAAGTGCTGAAAAATAATTGTTTTTTGTTAGTTCATGTTAACTAATGTAGTTTACTAATGTTAATGAATTCAACCTTATTGTAAAATGTTATTACTTTATGATAAATGGAAAAAAACATTTAAGAATAAAATAAAGATGTTTCCAAACATTCTCTGCTATATTAGCAAAAATTCACACTTTGATGAAAATAATATTTGTTCTCTCTCTCTCTCCCCTATATATACAGTATACTGTATATACACACTTTTGATTTTTTCTGATTTTTTACTATTCAACATTGTTTTTTGTTTTTTTGACAATGCTGAATAGAAATATCAATAACATGAATGTCTTTCTAAAAGGCATCTTGTAGTTTCATCAGGCTTTTACTGTAAATTAAACTATAAGACTCTCAGTCCTGTTACTGTCAACCCTGTAATCTTTCTGATGGCATAATTGTCTTCAGATTGTTATCCCAACATATCATAAATTGTATTGTATTTATTTAGCTTGAGATGACATGATGCAGTGTATTAACACTTAACACAGATTATTTTCCTGATAGAATGTTAAAAAATCATGTCAGTGTCAGTTTAACACGTTAATTCGGTATGATTAATTATTTAAAAGTAACTGCATTCCAAAAATGTATTTAGTAATCATTCCCCTGGAGCATAATAATGAATTTGGTCAAGATTGAAGCACCACCTTCATGTTTTTGTGAGTCTCAGTCAGCAGGGGGCAGTAAGTGCAACTACAGCTGTATCAACACCAAACCACATCTACTGACAGCAGACAACACAAGATGATAGTGCGTTCTTGCATTTAAATAAAGCTGAACGGAGCGCAACTTCAAATGCAGTAGTCTCACGACTGTGTACATTGGCCCGTCCTTAGAAAAGACCTTATAATAAGTCTACCTTGGACAGATTGATGAATTCAACTGCAAAATGGATTGCTGTGGACTGCAGGCTCCAGGTATATGATGAATGATATAGAAATGATATAGAATACAGACATTTTTTGTATTGTCTAATCAATGCTTTACTCGTCTGCCACAATAATTAAATGTATTTTAATTATCTGAAAGTGTATTTATTATTATATTTACAGTTATTTACATAATTATAATTAATCATTATGTATTGAGTTATTTGTGGGGGGGGGGGCTTTCTCTGCAAATATTGATAACTGTGATTAATTGCGATAAATTCGATTAATTAATTGGCATGTAAATGATTGTTAAAACATTTGAATTGATTGACAGCACTTCTTAAAAATAATACTAAAGAGTCACCCATTTGATAATCAAGACTGATATCAAATACCTTGTCAACATAGTTGGCCTCCACCACATTCTGCTTCTCATTCTCATCTGGGCCCTCGATGGTGACAAAGAAGATGTTGATGCCCGACTCTCTGGCCAGACGTGAGGCCTCCTCCACTTTGTCAGTGGGCCAGCCGTCAACTAGGACCACAGCCACGTTCGGTGCGCCACCTCTGTTGCCATTAGCATCGCTGAAGAAATGCTTGTTGATGTAGGAGAGAGCCTTGCCTTCAACGACCACAGACACAGAATCAGTACAGTTCATTCATTCATTCATTCATTCAATTGCAGCAGTGTTTTGGGTCTGGTCCTGCCTTTAAACATTTTCCTGATATACTTCCAGCATTCAGGAATAGCAGAGAGAGCAACAGGATATAGCACACTGCTGAAAACTATTAGTGCAGAAGTTACAGCTAAAACAGTACAGCATGTCCTTTAACCATTTCTTTGAATTCATAGTTCTCATTTCAACCTTCCTCCAAGTCAAATACATTCAGAATTGCTTCATACAGCGGCATCAAAAAGCAGGGCTGAGCAGATATTTTAATGAGGCAGTGGCCCAAACCATGCAACAGCGACAAAGAAATATAGGGGGAAAAAAATTATATACTGTAATAAGACAATAACTGCAAAAAAGAGAAAGTCTTTTCTCACCTTTGATATCATCACACTGTGGTAGAAGAAATTGGTGTGACAGTCACTTTAAATACAGTTTACAGATCAGAGGTGTCAAATTCATTTAAGTGAAGGCCTGGATTGGACAAAACCTTGCATTATGCAGGATGATTTATTTGTTAACCCCAGTGTACCCATGTAGAGTGTAAGTAAAGCCCAGTTCACACCGCAAACGGCATTAAGTAGAGACACGACAAGGTCCCTTTCATTTTCAATAAGAGCACAGCGACATGAGCCGTCGCGACCATTGGTGACAGACATCGCCATGTTTTCAACTTTATGCAAATTACGAGCGACATTTGCGAGCGACTACCAATGAGAGTGAAGACAGAGGAGCTCACGTCATCCGTCATCCGTCTCCAGGCAGTAAGTGAGATACTGGAGTCGACTCGAGTGCAGGCAAGTCGGAGAAGTTAAAAGTTTCTGTGAGCGATTTCACTGTTCATTTGTCTGTAACCAAATTCATGGATATGGGCTAATAAAACGATGCGTGGAAAACCGTGTAGGCATTCTGAGTGAGTTTGATTCATATACTGATATAACATTTGTCTTTTTTAATGATGTGATGCATTAAGCACTGCTGCAGGTTATATAAAACACTCTTCCCCTGCAGAATGTGCATTTTAGAGACAAAAGTACTGATTCCTTGTGAAATTAGAATGATATCTTAGTTTTATTTTCAGTATCAGCTGTAAATGTTACAGTGACCCAGACTCGAAGATGGTGGTGAACCCAAAAGCAGGTATTTATTTGAACAAACACAAACACAGACAGAAAATGGCAGGTGAGTGGTGAATGAGCAGATTGGTTCAGGAACAGACAAAAGTACTTGATGGAGGTTATTGTATTTGCAGGTAGAAGTATTACTTGGGTTGGAGGATAACACCAAGGGAAGGAGACTCAGGAGAGGAGACTTGGAACAAACTTCAGAATAGCGCTGGAGAGGAATCGTCGAGGAAGCACACTGGAATGGCATCTGAAGAGTCAGGTAAGTAGAAGGTAAGTGAGTCAAAGTATACTGCTTTGATACCAGACGAAGACTGAAGGGAGACTGGAGTGTTATATAGACGAGCTGATTGACACGGTGATTGGAGACAGGTGCGGGTGATCAGTATTCGGGGGAGCGGGAAGTTTGAGTGTTTGTGGCGGGAAGGTCAGGTGGATCTGTGAGAGTAAACAGCATTTCAAACACTACTATGACCAGTTGTGCAGTCCACCAATAACATTAGAGCGTTGGCAGCAGGAGGAATGCCCACCAGCGACACAGATTGCAAAGACTAGCGACACCAAATGACAATGCCGCCCGCGGTGTGAACGGGGCTTAACACATGCTCTTTTGGAGCATAAAAATTCCAGAATCACTTTATGCTGCTTTAATCATTAATATTTAGGCAAAACAAAGGGAGTTCATGCGATAACAGGATAACTTTAATAGCTCTAAAAGCCTGAACCCAAAATTAGAAAAAATATTTGGCTAATTTTATTGTACAGACCTAATTTCAGTAAAAGTCCAGTAGCATTAAATCTATTATTTAGGATTTTAATGTATCATCTCTAATTATCATTTAGTGGAGACAATTGAAGAACAACTGTAAATTGCACTTTACCTGCACATTTGTCCTGTTCATGTTGTCAATATTGCACAAACTGTGAAATAATGTTTTGTGTTGCTCTGAGACGTTGCGTCACAAACTGATCCAGTATCAGCTATAAAGCACAAATTAGCTCGTACTGTACGCACGAGCGTCCTACCGCTTAATGAGACATGGTATAACATGCAACGCAACAAAATAAAGAGTTTATCCATAATGCTGTAGATGAAAATAGAATAATATGATTATATCATGCCAATAATAAACGGACGCAAATGTTTTTAATATATCTAACTTTACATTTTTCCCCAAACCATTCCATGGGCCAGATTGGATTCGATCTGTACGGTCGTGTGATTGACACCCCTGATATACATGTTTGATCACTTGTTGTGATGAAGGTAATTATAACCAAACTTAAAATGTGTTGTGACATTATTTGAACATGTTAAATCATGTTACCGTTTGTATGATTTGACTGAAAATGAAGGTCTGGAGACCCGATTAACAAACATAGCCTACCCGACACGATTAATGTAAAAAACACTACTATGAAATAAACAGCAATATTTTAAATGGACTAAAACACCACAAAACAATCACATATAATACATTTATGATGTGTAAGTCTCTTTTATATTGTTTGTTAAATGACTAAAATTAAAACTGTTGATTTCACCCAGAGGGGCACTTCAGCCATTGTGGGCAAAGGGCAGTGGCACTGCTTGAAAATCGTGTTTGTGCTATGCTTCTTTTACATAAATGACACTTGCTTTGATATTTTGTAACATTTAGACAATTTTAAGTGTGGCTTAGTGTCCAAATACTTTTTGGAGCCATTGTATGCCCTCTGGGATTTCAGAGGCCAAACAAGTGAGTTTGCATAAATCATCCACAGAAGATGAGGGGTTATGGTACTGCTTTAAACATCATCAAACCAGATAGTGCTGTTCCCTTCAAGCTATCTTTGACTTTATGACTCTGTTCGAGATGGCAGCTGCTGTTTTACAGAATTCCTCCGTTACATTAAACACAGACGCTATCTATAACACAAACCATATAACCGATGTAAAAACTAAACTCTAGGTTGAATAAACCTCAGGCATTTGGTCAGCTTACTCAAAAACAGCCCAGCCGGTCACCAGGCCTGTCATTTAGTCGCAGTTCCCAGCTCACATTTAGATCTCATTTGAAACTGAGATTGAGGGAAAACGTTTGCTAACTGCTCTGTGGCATTCTCAGTTTATGCTCAGGGGGGTTACTACTCACCTACATTAGATAGACCACCCTTCTGGATGATTTTGTTGATGGCTGGTTTTAGGTCTTTGGAGTTGGAGAACTGTCTCAGACTGAATTCTGTGACTGCATCATCCCTGGATCAAAAAATTAAACAACAATAAAAGAAAAGAAAAATACATTAGGGGGTTTACTGGCAATTTCAGCTTTTAAAATGTGCACATTTGTCATGATATTTTAATATGTTATTTCAGGGTATGTAAAGTGTATATTTTTGTATGTTTTGATACATTGACACATTGGATATTTGGAGACTGAAACATAAAATATCAACGTATTAACATAATCTAAAACGCAAGGACTTTTACACATGTTCCACTTAAGAAACGTACAAGTGGCGAAAAATCCTCTGACGACTGTTGGGAACTGAAAAAACTTTACGAGGATACCGCTGCAGGCTATTCCTCAGACACAAGCTCACAGTGGTCCTCCCATTTAACAGTAAATAATAGAGAATCTTTGACTGAGAAAAATAAAATACAAATGGGTCTAATAAAAGCAAAATCATTTGCACTTTTTGTATGGCTGAATTTAATTAAAAAATGTAACGAAAGTGAATGGTGACTGTAGTTTTGTGTTCCACAGAAAAAAGAAAGTCATACAGTAGGGGTTTGGATCAACATGAGGATGAGTAAATGACAGAATTGTGTGTGTGCTATAACAATTGTTCCAAGCGGTCCTTAGAAATAAGAACAGAACTAAACTCTCATAATAATGTCAAATCAGGTAAATATGATTACTTTGTTAAATAATGTGATGCATATATAATCATCTCACTTTTAAAAATACTAGGGCTGTCAATAAATTAAAATTTAAATCAAATGAATTACACGATGTGCCAATTACTTTATCACATTAAATCACATATACATGTCTACATTAATAGAAGTTAATATTTTGTTTGTTTTATTTCCATATCATTGAACATAAGCATTTTATTGGCCTACTCTCGACAGAAAATGCTGATTTTAAGCTGCGTAATAAGATGCTGTGTCAGGTTAAATGTGTCTCTAGATCCCTGAATTCTTTTGTGCTCTGTCCAGCTGTCTTCGAATGCAAAAGTACGTCATCTCTGAATGGCTCTTTATTCATTTTGTGCTGCCTGCTCTCATTGGATTGACGAGGTGTGCTGCTGCCGGTACAGCCTCATGCTGAGACTGCACTGACTGCCCCCTGCTGACTGTAGAATGCAAAAACATCAATGCTTATCACAGAAATACAGAAATCAATCTATGAATCCATGTTCTATACACCTCAAAGGATTTGTAAAGAAAAGGTTTTAAATTTTAGATGCAGTCAATACATTGATATCATATAATTGATCTATCCACGTGTAAGAAAATCTACAAGTGTGACAACTTCATATTTGATTAAACTTACGAATGCTAATGAAATCACATTGGTTATAAGCGCATGCTAAGTGAAAGTACTTTCATCAAATTGTATTTCAACATGCAAACAGTGACAACAACAAAGAACTCCCTCATCATTACTAATAAAAATAAAGCAATCCATCAATTGTTTAGGACAGGGACACATTATTACCCATATTGAATGACGCCCATCATGGGTCCAGCGACACCCACATTAATGACCTGAGACACCTCCACAAGAAAGTCCTTCTGAATCTTAAAGCGCCGTTTGCCAATGCTCCAACTGCCGTCCATGAGGAACGCAATGTCAACTTTACAGTCTGAAGAGACAGAGTAAGACAAGTGACCACCTTACAAGTGATCAGTAAGGTAAAGTGAACAAAATAAACTATAGTAAGCTGTGACAGTATTTGAAGAACATGAAGAAACACACTTGGATCTCCTTGAGACATGATCTCAGTTACTCTGGTGGTCAAGTCCTGCCCTCGAGCGTTGAATCCTGGAGACAGCAGAAGATGATTTGATTATAAATCAGGTCAATCATGTGCCTTATGTGCTGCTTTATCTATAGTACAGCATGAACATCTATTACTACGGTCCTAATCTAAAGGTGCTGTAAGCTATTTCAGCCATTTTTACTTAAAGACATTCTGTGTGTGGTATTAAAAAAAATGCTTACCGCACATTTAAAATAAAATAATTTGCCTACATAAGTAAATAACAAGTAAAGGTGTTTGTTAGAAAATTCTGGCACTGGATTTTGATGATAATGTCACTGAACGTGTTGTTTAACTCGTTTATTAACAAGTCATAAAGGTTTTGATTTATCTGGACCAATAATCTATGATCCACATAAGCACACAGATAACTCACCTGACTCGAACGGCTTTGATTCAGGCTCCCGTGATTCAACAAGTGTCTCTGTGACAGTAATAACGCAAGTTATTACATGACTATGACAAACAATATACTGTACATAAAACAAGCATCCAGTGTTTTACAAGCTTGCAAGAACATGACATTAAAGAGCATAAAACGTGTGCACTCATCAAGTGTGGGGAAAAAAAGTTTAAGGAACACTTGAGAGGTACACAGACACTGCTACACTAGAAAACTTCATGTTCAGCATGTAACTGTTGTTTTAACTGCTGAGTTACTCCTGAGTAACAGTCATGTAAATGTCGTCTAACTGCTGATTAACTGCTGTGTAAAGGCCCCTACATACTTCGTACGAAATTGAAGAATGAACGGGTGTGACGTCATTTAGAACAAAATCTGGCCAAAACCACTCTGTTTGAGTTTGTTTCAGTGGTTCGTAACAGCTTGCCGAGGTGAACTTTCAGGAAAATTTCTTACTGGCTGCTAAACACCTTCTTACTGCCATTGGTCCACATCATCAGTAGGTATGACCTGGAGCTCTACCTACTTTGAGGCCGACAGCTAATTCTGTTTACGTTGTTCAGTCTACATGAGATCAGTCTACATGAATGCTGGCATGCGAGCTAGTGCAAAGTAGATACATATTTACGATCGTTATGATCAGTTTCATCATAAATGACACTAACAGAGAGTAATCTCTGCATATAATGGCCACATATAGAGTGTTAGCACATTAGCACAATGAATGAACAAGGTAATCATTACAAATTATACATTATCCACTGCATGTATACAGAGAATTTTTAACAGAGATGGGCCACTTCTATTAAAATTAATGGGAGAAATTGGAATGCCCAACCAAGCAGCTCTAAGCGCCCAACGTTGAACAAGATACAGTATAGAAAGGAAGTTCCACCTTACAGTTAAAAGAGCCAATCATCTTTTAGATACAGACATCGCCTGTCAATCAACTCAAGAACGTGCATGCGCATTAGCTAAACAAGCTGGGATAATTGCACTTTTTAGCGTAATATGAGGTAAGGAAGCACAGTTTATGATTCCAGTTTTGTCAGATTTTACTGATGATTTGAAATGTTCTTTGATCATAATCTTCACCAATCATTTTTGAGATTTTGGTCTTTCCCCATTCAAGTAGATAGGAGCAGCACTGTCATGACTGGAAATAGCCTCCCGAGAGCGTTCCAAAGACGGCTGACAGTGGACTGACTTGCTAGAAAGACTTTGATTTATATTACTTTAAATCATCATCAATGGTTAAAACAGCTTCCTTTGCTGATCTTGTGTGAATTCTAATCATAGAATGAGGAACTAAACATAGAATGAACATTTGAAAACTCATTTTAATGTCATTTTAGTTTATGTTTTACATGTAGTCTTGAGCGTCCACATTTTTAAATGTATTTCTAAACGCCTCCCCCTTTTTACCTCTGAATGAGGAAGAACTTCTCTGTAAGTGTGCTGGTGTCTTAACTGCTGACAAACTGTGTAACTGCTGTATAACTGCTGTGTAAATACTATGTAACTGCTGTTTAACTGCTGATTAACTGATGTGTAACTGCTGACTAACTGCTGAGTAAATGCTGAGTAGCTGCTGTAGAACTGCAGAGTAACTGCTGATTAACTTATCTGTAACTGCTGAGTAACTGCTGTATAACTGCTTATTAACTACTGCGTAACTGATGTATAACTGATGATTATCTGCTGTGTAACTACTGTATAACTGCTGTGTAACTGCTGAGTAACTGCTGAGTAACTACTGTATAACTGCTGAGTATCTGTTTTGTAACTGCTGAGTAACTGCTGTATAACTGCTAAGTAAATGTTGTGTAATTGTATAAGTGCTGAGTAACTGCTGAGTAACTGTTGTGTAACTGCAGACTAACTGCTTTATAACTGCTGAGAAACTGTTGTGTAACTGCTGAGTAACTGTTGTGTAACTGCTGAGTAACTGCTGATTAACTTATCTGTAATTGCTGTGCAACTGCTGAGTAACTGCTGAATAAATTCTTAGTAACTGCTGAGTAACTGTTGTGTAACTGTTGAGTAACTGCTGTATAACTGCTAAGTAAATGTTGTGTAATTGTATAAGTGCTGAGTAACTGATGTATAACTGCTGATTAACTGCTGTGTAACTGCTGAGTAACTGTTGTGTAACTGCAGAGTAACTGCTGTATAACTGCAGAGTAACTGTTGTGTAACTGCTAAGTAACTGTTGTGTAACTGCTGAGTAACTGCTGAATAAATTCTGAGTAACTGCTGATTAACTTATCTGTAACTGCTGTGCAACTTCTGAGTAACTGCTGTATAACTGCTGAGTAACTGCTGAGTAACCAATGATTATCTGCTGAGTAACATATCTGTAACTGCTGTGTAATTGCTGAGTAACTGTTGTGTAACTACTGAGTAACTGCTGTATGACTGCTGAGTAACTGTTGTGTAACTGCTGAGAAACTGCTAAGTAAATGTTGTGTAACTTCTGAGTAACTACTGAGTAACTGCTGATTAACTTATATGTAACTGCTGTGCAACTGCTAAGTAACTACTGTGTAACTGCTGAGTAACTGTTGTGTAACTGCTGTATAACTGATGATTATCTGCTGAGTAACTTATCTGTAACTGATGTGAAACTGCTGACTAACTTTCCCTATCTGTCACTCACTCAACGTTGGTGTCGATGTAGTGACACTAGGGGTCACTCTTGGGAGCCCGAGACTCCTCTGGTCTTTGATAAAAGGCCAATGAAAATTGGCGAGTGGTATTTGCATGCCACTCCCCCGAACATACGGGTATAAAAGGAGCTGGTATGCAACCACTCATTCAGATTTTCTCTTCGGAGCCGAACGGTCATGCTCACTGAGCTGAATACTACTGTTCATTCACCTCTGCTGGATCTGACGGCGCATTTCAGCGGCTTCTCCCTCCTCTGCACTGGTGCACTGCAGAGAATGCCCCTGGGTGCTTCGGCAGAAAAACTAGAGAGTATATTTTCTGAAAGAGCATTTTTCTCCTCTAAAAGAGTATATATTTCTCTAAAAGAGCGCACACACGGAATGTCTTTTTAAAGACGCGTCTTTTTAAAGATGCTTTTCCGATTGTGTGTTATTCCTGGTTGTGCTCGTTATCTCTCACCTTCTAAGGGTCACGATCACTGTCTTTCATGTCTGGGCACTGCTCACGCGGAGACAGCGTTAGTGGATGGTCATGTTCTCATTGCGAGAATATGTCCATGGCAACGTTGCGGTCGCGGCTCACCTTCGTAAGAAAGAGAGCCACCCCAGAGGCTCCCGCCTCGGTCCTTTTACCCACGGGTTTGAGGCCAGCGCGGCTAGCACTGGGGGCGATTTGGGGACCCCAATGGGACCGCCTCCGCCGGGTATCCCCCCGCGGTCCTCCCATTCCCCAGCACGCTCGTCTGCCCCGATCGGGCTTCCGGGTGAGTCCGCCGGCTCGTCTCACGGCGAGTTCGACCTCTTATTCGGAGCCCGCGAAAGTGATGAGCTCTCGAGTGCAGCATCAGAGAGCGGGCTCGTCCAGTCGGAAGCCTCAGCTGGGCTCCTCCCTTCGGGGTCGATCGCCCAGTCACAGGCTGACGTGGAGATGTCAACATGCTTTCCCGGGCAGCCACAAGCGTCGGTTAGAGTGGATTTCACCGCTCTTCCCTGAACCCTCGCGGCTCGGTGATTGGTTCCTGGGCTCACAGCGCCGCTCAAAGCCACGCGCCACCCCGTTCCTTTCTTCCCAGAAGTGCATGAAGAGCTGACAAGGTCGCGGGAGGCACTTTTTACTGCCCGGTCCCGATCTTTTCAGCTTCCCCGCTCTCACTACCCTTGATGGTGGGGCGGCCAAGGGTTATTCGGCAATCCCCCGGTGGATAAAGGCACTCGCGGTGCACCTATGCCCGCAGAGCGCCGCCACCTGGCGCGGGTGCCCAAAGCCCCCGTCCAAGGCCTGTAGGTTTACGTCGTCTCTGACGGCCAAGGCCTACAGTGCCGCTGGACAAGCCGCCTCCGCCCTGCACGCCATGGCTCTCCTGCAAGTCCGCCAAGGCACTAAAGGAACTGCACGAGGATAGTTCCGCCCCGGGATTGATGCAGGAACTGCGCTCGGCGACCGACCTCGCTCTCCGAGCGACGGAGGTCACGGTGCGGTCTCTCGGGCGGACGATGGCCACAGTATTGGTCCAGGAGTGCCACCTTTGGCTCAACCTGGTCGAGATGGGTGAGGCCGACAAGACACGATTCCTTGCTGCCCCCATTTCCCAGACGGGCCTGTTTGGCGACACCGTCGAGGACTTTGCTCAGCAGTTCTCGATGGCAGAGCAGTAAATGGATGCTAGCCGGCTTATCCTGCCCCGGCGCGGCTCAAGATCCCGCACCCCATCTACTCATCGCCAAGGGCGTCCCCCTGCGGTGACTGCACCGGCTCCGCCGCAGTCCGCCCCTTCGGCCTGGCCCCGGCGTGGAGCCCACCGCAGGAAGCAGACGCCACCCATCTCGCGGCCACCCAGAACCCGTGAAAGGCTTCAAAGCACTCTTGGACGGGCGACCCAGGGACAACGAAACCCGCTGCTCTGGAGCTGGTAAGCAGATCTTCATCTTTTTGTTACCTTTTGCATTTAATTGCGCTGCATGCCCAAGTGGCTGCAGTAATCAAGAGCTCAGCAAGAGTGGTTTCCTTGTTCCCTGGGTCACATATCCGGTGTGTACGGCTGGCATCACGACCACCGTCCACCACTCCATTTGGCGGCGGTCTCCCGCCCTGAGCGCCCAGCTGTGGCACAAATCCACCCCCGATGTGACAGTCTCCACGGGTCACGAGGACAGGCCTCTTCCTCCCCCATCCCAGGCTGTTCCGGGGGTGGTCACACCGCTCGGGTTGATACATATGAGGCCGCTTCAGCACTGGCTCCAGACTCGAGTCCCGAGACACCGCGTGGCCATTACGTCGGTCTGTCACCGTCTTTTCAGCCCTTGGACCGACCTCTCGTTTCTATGAGCAGGTGTTCCCCTAGAACTGGTCTCCAGGCGCGTCGTGCTCACGACAGACGCCTCCAAAACGGGCTGGGGCACTGTTGGCAACGGGCACGCAGCCGCCGGCCTCTGGACGGGTCCGCGGCTGCGTTGGCACATCAACTGCCTTGAGTTACTGGCAATTCTGCTCGCCCTGCGGAGGTTCCGGCCGTTGATCCAGGGCAAGCACGTGCTAGTTCAGACAGACAGCACGGCAGCGGTAGCATATGTCAACCGCCAAGGCGGTCTGCGCTCCCGCTGTATGTCACAACTCGCCTGCCGTCTCCTCCAACGGAGTCAGCAGCACCAAGTCGCTGCAAGCCACTCACATCCCAGGCAACCTCAACACTTCGGCAGACACGCCGTCACAACAGGTTACCCTCAAGGGAGAGTGGAGACTCCACCTTCAGGTGGTCCAGCTGATTTGGAGTTGATTCAACAGGCACAGGTGTACCTGTTCGCCTCCCAAGAATCCTCCCCACTGCCCGCTCTGGTACGCCCTGACCGAGGCCTTCCTCGGCATAGACACGCTGGCACACAGCTGGTCCCCTGGCATTCGCAAATATGCATTTTCCCCTAGTGAGCCTGCTCGCACAGACCCTGTGCAAGGTCAGGGAGAACGAGGAGAAGGTCATCCTGGTAAGCATCCTACTGGCCCGCCCAGACGTGGTGCTCGGACCTCACGCTCCTCGCGACAGCTCCCCCCGGGCAAATTCCCCTGAGGAAGGACCTTCTTACTCAGGGAAGGGGCACCATCCGGCACCCACGCCCAGACCTCTGGAATCTCCATGTCTGGCCCCTGGACGGGACGCGGAAGACCTAAGCTGTCTCCCACCTGCGATGGTAGACGTGTTCACTCAGGCTAGGGCTCCCCCTACGAGGCGCCTGTATGCCTTTAAGTGGCATCTGTTCACTTAGTGGTGTTCTTCCCCTCGGGAAGACCCCCAGAGATGTGCAGTCAGATCAGTGCTTTCCTTCCTGCAAGAGAGGTTGGAAGGGAGGCTGTCCCCTTCCACCTTGAAGGTGTACGCTGCTGCCATAGCAGCACACCATGACGCAGTCGACGGTAAGTCCTTAGGGAAGCATGATCTGATCATCAGGTTCCTAAGAGGCGCCAGGAGGCTGAATCCCTCCAGGCCGCGCCTCGTTCCCTCATCGGACATCTGTAGTTTTTCAGGGTCTACAGAGAGCCCCCTTTGAGCTTTGCAGTCAGCCGAGCTTAAGGCACTCTCCTTGAAGACTGCCCTCCTGACTGCGCTCACTTCCATCAAGAGGGTAGGTGACCTGCAAGCATTCTCTGTCAGCGAAACGTGCCTGGAGTTCGGTCCGGGCTATTCTCACGTGATCCTGAGACCCCGACCGGGCTATGTGCCCAAGGTTCCCACCACTCCTTCTAGGGACCAGGTGGTGAACCTACAAGCGCTGCCCCAGGAGGAGGCAGACCCATCCCTGTCGTTGCTGTGTCCGGTGCGTGCTTTACGCATCTATTTGGATCGCACGCAGAGCTTTAGAATCTCTGAGCAGCTCTTTGTCTGCTTTGGTGCACAGCGGAAAGGAAGCGCTGTCTCCAAGCAGAGGATCGCCCACTGGCTCATTGACGCCATAACTATGGCATATCTTGCCCAAAACATGCCGCCCCTGGTAGGGCTACGAGCCCATTCTACCCGTGGTGTAGTGGCTTCTTGGGCCCTGGCCAGAGGTGCCTCTCTAACAGACATTTGCAGAGCAGCGGGCTGGGCAACACCCAACAACTTTGCAAGGTTCTACAACCTCCGGGTGGAACCGGTTTCGTCCCAGGTAGTGGCACGCAACACAAGCGGATAAGCCTGGGATAGCCAGCCGGGTGTATCGCTTGCACATAGCGCCTTCCACCTCCTTTTGAGCTGAAGACGTGTGCTGTTAATTCCCAGTAGTGTTCACAAAAGTTGTTCCCTGGTTGACTTCCTCCGAGCCCTGTGGCATTCGAGTTTTCGGAGAGACTCGCTGCCGGCCCAGTACACGCGCTAACTAAGAGCCCGGTTCTGGGGTAGGTGCTCCGCATGTGGCGGTTCCCTGTAAGGCTAACCCCATGTGATCTATATCTTCCGCTAATTCATTTCCCTGCTGGAAAACTGCGTCTTCCTTGGGCAGAGCCCCTCCGCCCCAGTCTCCATGTTTTAGTAACTCCTCCCCCATTGGGCAGGATCTACCTTGAAGGCTCTCCACATGGTTGGAAAGACCATGTGATGTATTCTTCCACTTAAATATCCCCCCCTCTCTTGGGGCGAGGTGTGGTCTCCGCGGTGTCCTCCCCTTGGGAGGGACACCCCCCGACTAGACCTGGCGGCCCAGTCGGATAATCCCCCTTCTTTTTTAGGGAGTGGAAAAAGAGAAGGGGAAAGAGGCCACGACTGCGTTAAGCCTGTCTCTATCTCTGGGTAGTCGACTTGTCCCCAAAAAGGGCCGTTCGACACTCATAACTTTGTTGGGGGAGGTTACGTGTCGACCTGGTGTGCTGGCTATGAGGCACACAGCAAGTCTGCCCACCACACACCGCCAGTTCACGTAACACAGTTCAGCCTTGTGGCATTTTGTATAGGGACCCCTAGTGTCACTACATCGACACCAACATCGAGTGAGTGACAGATAGGGAACGTCATGGTTACTGGTGTAACCTCCATTCCCTGATGGAGGGAACGAGACGTTGGTCCCTCCTGCCACAACGCTGAACTACCCGCTGAAATGGCCGGGGCCTTATATCGGCTCCTCAGCGTAAAACCTGAATGAGTGGTTGCATACCAGCTCCTTTTATACCCGTATGTTCGGGGGAGTGGCATGCAAATACCACTCGCCAATTTTCATTGGCCTTTTATCAAAGACCAGAGGTGTCTCGGGCTCCCAAGAGTGACCCCTAGTGTCACTACATCGACACCAACGTCTCGTTCCCTCCATCAGGGAACGGAGGTTACTCCAGTAACCATGACGTTTCTGTAACTGCTGTGTAACTCCTGAGTAACTGCTGATTAACTGATGTGTAACTACTGTGTGAATGCTGTGTAACTGGTAACTGCTGAGTACTATTCTATACATTAACACCTCCCTGGTTGGTAAATTAGTAGTAAATTAGCTATGTAACTATTAAGGGACTATAAGATCTTTGGAGTTGTCTTTTCTAGATGGCAGTAGATAGTTTCTTACTGACGACACTGGTGTATATAGCTATATTGTGCACAAAGTGAGACATCTCTGTTTTCAAAGATTGATAAATTGTAAACGTTGTTCTGTCATACCTTTTATGTGGCTGGTCTCAGACAGAGGCTTGTTGTCTTCTGAATCAGGAGCTGAAAACACACACACGAAATGATATGAAGGTAAAAGTGTAAAATATCAGAACTTGAGAGCTTGCAGATTTGAATTTGAGAACTTGTTCAAATAATCTGTCACTGCAATTATAAATCTTTGTGTCTTGACTTTTGCGAAAAACCTGTTGCAAAACTCACTTGTGATGCTCTTGTGACTGGATATGATTTCTTTGGCCCCGTCCCCCACACAAATCCAGTCTCTCATATCTGGACGTACAATGCACAAATAAGTTTTCCATCAGGTATATCGCAAAAGTTGTTGCAAAAGTCATGGTCAAAGATTTGAAGTTGCAGTGCCAGATTTGAGAGGTTGTACGAGCTGACTTGTACAATTAGAAATAGTTGTACTTGTACTTATCAGAGAATTAAGGCTTTAGGTAAGATTTATTCTGCAGTAACTAGCCTGGTCTAGCCTATGCTTCTCCAAAAACATTGTACTTAACAGCTGCAAAAGAAATCAGTTTTGACATGATGACAATGCGTAAATGACAAAGGCATGCCTATCTCGTCAATTTCTACAGACATTGCTTATATATCCTGTGCAAACTGACAATAAACATTACAGACATCCTCAGTAACAATTACGGTAGCACTTTATTTTGCAGTACTGTTCTACATTTACGTACTATATAATTACAGCAACTACAGTAATTACTAGTTACTAACCCTAAACCTAACCCCAACCCTAACCCATAAGTACACGTACTTACATAATATTACTCAGTACTATCTTGAGTAAGTACACTCTAAGTATACTGAAAGTTGTAAATATATAGTTGTGAATATTGTAAAATAAAGTGCAACCAAAATTACTTTACAGACAACTCTCATCCAAATAGGGCATAATTCCATGTAGCAGTGGTGTTGTATTTGATATGGTCACGTTGAGTTCAATTGTGCATATATGTAGCTATATAATGTATACATTCACTCGATTAACTCAGATTGTCGCAGAGAAACACTTTCATGCAGAACTCATAAAATACATTCAGCATAATTAAATTTATTTTCTATAATAAATGTGCTAATACTTACAGTGCTGTCCAAAGTTATGGAGCCAGTGCTCATGCTCAGTGTTTTCAGGTTTTGGGTCATGAACTGCAGGAAAGAGCCAGTATTTTCAGGAACAGTTAGTTCAGACTACTGCATTATGAGAAACATGCCCATAATGCCTGTGTGTGCGTTTGTTAGGAAAAAGTCGACCGATCACATGCTGTACAGAAAAGTTCAATACTTACAGCTTACCAGCGGTCCTCTGACATGGACAATAAATTTAAAATCATATAGCTTTAACTACATCACTGGATATTTTCAATATCATATGGGAAGCACATTGACTAATAAAACATCTTGAAAGCTAGTGTATAAAGAAAATTAACACAGTGTAAAATTAACAGCAGATACTGTAGGATCACTGCATACATTAATATGATGTGAGCATTTCAAAACAGACATGTGCTCTGCATACTATAAAGCCGTCATACAGATTTATGAGTGTGTTTTTAATCTGTTTCAGTACTGCTGTGGACGTGCAACAACAGTATATGAAGCCCTTACCTGCAGATTCACCAGAGCTCATCCGACTCCATTTATAGCCTGTGTTTGGCAGTGAGTGGCTAGTGTCTGAACACAAACAGTGAAGATAGGGCCTTAGGTCACATTTAACATAATAATGTCATGATTAGTATTATTTAATACTGTATGTGTTTATAGACATTCATAAAAATGTAAAAGCATATTTAGCCTTTATATCAGCTTAGTGATTAAATGCTGTTATGTTATGTTATGTTATGTTATGTTATGTTATGTTATGTTATATGTTGTAACATGATTCTGATACCTGTTGGTCTCCTGGTGCCAGAAAACCAATCAGGTCGTGCGTACACAGGGTGCGGCCAATCTTTTCTCGTAAATGCTAAATAGAGAGATTGAAAAACTACTTACAATGTATCACATAAAGACATCCAAAAAACCTTCAGCCGGGGTGTCCATGTTACAAGCACTCATTTAAATGTTAGTGTGAGAGTACATGGTGTCGTCACTCACCTGATGTACCTCGTTTGCATTGGCTCTGGGGTTTATAGAGATTCTCTACTATGAATATGATCTAAAGTATGAAAGTTAACATCTAACTTAAGGTATTAGTCATGGTGGGACATATCGATGGGATCGGCCTTTTAATTTTTTTAACAGTCAATAGGCCTTAGTTTACATCAAATTATTTTGTGCTTGCTAGTCGGTTACAGATGCTATAAGGATGAGGGACATTCTCATTCTAGAGAGCATTTGACTTGATCTCCTGTCAAGTGCAGATGAATCATGAATTTGTTGGCAAATTTTTTTCAGTTGAGAAAGACTGTACATTTTAAATGCACATTTTAATTTGTCAGCTAATTTTATGTTATTTTTATTTACATTTTTTTGTAAGCTAGTTTGTCAACTTTTTTAAAGTACACTAATTTATAGATGACCTCAAGGGTTACAGACATGGACTAAAAGCCACAAAACTCTTTCATGGGGTCTTCAAAAAAGGCAAAGCAATTTATTTATTTACATTTGCATAGCACTTTTTTTTTTCATACTATACATTTAAGTCAACTAATTATAAAGTAGATACTATCTTTAAATGCTGCTAAGGCAACAAATAAAATGAATTCTCAGTTGGTTAAATATTAAGGGTTCGAGAGAAATATAATTACTTAGCTTCTTAACTTTGAAATCCTGCGATGAGTAAAACCACTCAATACTGTGAATACTGGTCATTTGAAAACAGGTCAGCTTTACCTGATTACTCCAGATGCTCAAAGATATGCTGAATTCAGCTTTGATGTGTGAGATTTGATATGTATCAGCACACATGCAAAGACACAAACATGCTGACAGATGCTGTCTGCAGATACTTACAGGGATTAGACTGCTGCGCATGCTGGTTCCTCTCAGGCTGTGACTGCACGCGACTCAAAGCTGTTTAACAATGTGAAACAGATGCAAACCAGATCTGAGAGTTGATGTCTGCACCGCAGCTGTCACCTGAATGAATGTTGAATTGAATGAATGAATCATGCAAACCTGAGGCCGAGGGAACATGCGGCTGTCTCCGGATCGCGGTGCCCGTGTCTGGCCTGTGCACACCTGCCACCAAAATACAAAGATGTTAAAGACGAGCCACACCTTAAGCTGCACCTCACTGAAAGAACACAATACAAACTACACCAAGACATCCAAAGTCAACCATTAAAACATTTTGAAAAAACATCGCCATGAATCTCAAAAGTGTAATACTCTATCTGAAAACTTTATATCTTTTATAAGCCAAATGCATGGAGTTATTTAATCAGTATATGGCTAAAATGATAAACATTGGCTGGTCTTTGCCCAGAGGCTCCCCCAGCTGTGTTTTGCCCAGAGAAACATGTTATTGCTCAGATGTTGCTCATTCATAGCTAAGGAGACTTAATGGAGTTATGGTTCATTGGGGGTCCAAGCACCAAAGGTGCTGAAGCCCTATATATTTGTATTGATTTTCTTATCATTATCTGGGCGTCAGAGACCACAAATTGTAAAGGTACCAAACTTGGAAGGGTGGTCCCAAATCCCAATCACTACTCAGGTGCACACACACACAAACACACATGTCTGGTGGTATTATAATAGTATGTACATATACGTTTTCGCTAATAACTCCAGAACAATATGTGCTAGATTTCCAACTCCTAGGCCGTTTTTCTAATTTGCACCAAATTTGGTATACATCTACAGACTCTCCTGACAAAAAGTTATCAAAAGAATTTATATCCGTCAAAGCACTTCAGAGTCATAAGCCAATAAATTATCTGGGCATGGCTCATTTTCACTTATCAACCTATATCCGCTAAACTCAAAGTCCAAACTTAACAAAACTTGGCAAAATTTGACACAAGGACATTTTGAGGATGTACGCCAAATTTGATCCAATTCGAGGAATTTTATCCATTATGAATTGTGGCATCCACTTACAGATTGTAAAAATTAGGCTGTATACCAAATATTTTGAGAATCGACCATGAGATGGTGCTAAAATATGCACATTTATATAAGCCAATAAATTATTTGGTGTGGCCCATAAAGACTAATTGGCCTGTATCTTCTGATCACAATATAAAAAAAAAAAAAAAAATATATATATATTTTTTAAACCTGATACTCAAGGACAACAGAACATTCTGAGGGCACATGCAAAATTTCATCAATTCCCGATGCTAGGGGTTGCTAAGAATGGAGAAAAAAAAATAAATAAAAAAAAAAAAATAAGAATGTGCAACTGTTTTTAAAACAATTTAAATTTGACACCAAAACAACTGTCCACAGGATCCATAGGATCGATTCTGTCAAATTTGGCTATTTTGGTCATGTTCTATTCACATTTGCTTGGACCCTGATACTTGCAGCTAAATTTAAATTTTCAACTTTGTTTCAGATGTTTCTCCAAAAATTCCTTAGGAGAATGTTGATAGCATAGGTCAGATCATTTGCTCTTTAAGAGAATTTATTGTCACATCTCTGATTTAGATTGCAGAGCACAGATTCTTCTTAAACTCAAGAGAGGCTCATGTGAGATTACTGGGGTCTGGGATTACTTTTTTGGGAATAGACCGCAGTAATTACAGACACATACATGTATAAGTGAGGGATAAGTATGAGTGAGGGAGGACAACAGCAAATGAGTGTATGGCAGATGAACATGATGACAGATGAACTCCTGTAGCTCAGGACACAATCACCAGCAAAACTCTCAAACAACACACCGTAATCGCTATTCACTGTAATTATGAGTAATGTGGAGAAGCTGAAAAACTTAAGTACAGCAAACATCACAGGATGAGAACACATTGTGGAAGTAATATGAGTGTGGTTTACCTGTGCTTGTGCGGGATGAAAATCTATTGGCATAGATGGAGCTGCCTCTAAATGCTTTAGACAGATGTGATGGTTAGAGTTCAGGTCTTAGTTACTAACAGAGTAAGTAAAGAATACAGACAGTGGCTGGGTTTCCCAATAACATTGCAACTGAAGCTTTTACGATCATCTAAACTAATGTCGCTCATTATTTTACGATGGAGTAACGCCTGTTTCCCTAACCAGCACGTAGATCGCTCATTATAAAGTAGAACTTAAGTGCTTTGTTACGGGAGCTGTCCAGTCCAAAGGTGCTGATCACTTTGGCAAATATGACCAAAGTTTGTCTTCTCAACATGAAAATAATGTGGTAATACTAACAAACATGGTAGTTGTTTGTAACCTTGTCGAGGCACCGAAATGTATTAACTATTACAGAATTTAATTCTCGAAATAATGATGGCTTTAGTAAGATGGAGTTTCAGATGTATTGATGCTCAATCATAGAGATTAACGATAGTGACGCAATAAATGCATGTAACGTAAATGTACACGATTTGAATCATAAGTAACATAAACCTGCAGTTTTTTGGCTGGAAACTGACCACATACACACAGAACAGGATTAAAATGATGGGCATCAGTATTGAACTACTCATAGACCTGTCTAAATATTAATAGATCATCTGGTTAGAGTTCAAGGCACTGTGTACTTGTAACCTTACTGCCATTATGCATTATGCAATTTGTTACTGCCTTGTAAAAAGACTATAGGCGAGCCGATTTGAAACATCCATTGGAGGGAGGAAGAAGAGGAGGAGGAAGAAGAGAAAAAGGGAATCTCTCATTGGACACTCTTACTCTAATCTCCTTTTTAAACCAAATTTTAATTATTTATTAGGAATATTTATTTAAGTTTTAAACTGCATTGTCACATTACATTACTCATGTCTTCTTAAACAATCTGTTTAATAAGAACATGTCGTCTTTCTATTGCCATTACAATTATGCTTATCAAAGAAGGCTAACATAACGTTATACTGTATTACGTGTCGTGTAAATTTAGACCTATCACATCGCATGCGCAGACTGCAGAGACTGCCTATTGATATCATAGCGATATTTTCAACATTTTTTATCCTCTGATAGTTTACAATGGCTTTCCAATGATCAACATATATTAATACAATTTATTAAAAGTCCCATTGTCTTTGATTAACAGTGAAAGATGCCAGAAAGATACGTTTAAGTTGTACTTAATGGACTTAAGAGCGGTTCAAGAGCATTAATTTACGAACCTTTTTACGAACTACTTAGATAACAATGCTTTTGGGATTAAGTACTACTTAAGTGCTGCTAACGTTCTACTTAGTGCTTCGGGAAACCCAGACAGTGTCAAATCCAGACTTACCTTGAGCGGGACCCTTTCCTTGGGCGCTCTGAGACTGTCCTACAGCCAGTGTTTAAAAAGAATATAGACACTGAGACACTGGATACAACTGATATACTATTTTTCCTTTTTTTATTAAGCTGTCACAATAACCTTAAAGTCAACATGAAATCAAAATGGACTTGGTCTTATTGTGCACGATTCATCAGTGCATGTTATTCGAAAGAATAAATGTGGCTGTGTAATCTTTCATCAAAATGTGTGTGGCAGGGCGGAGGGTGGGGCCGGCCCCTAATTAGGCTCATTAAGCCCGAGAGGGATAAGGCCAACCGGAGACGGCAGTGCAACATAGAGAGAGTTGACAGTTGTCCGACACCTGTGTGTGTATTTGTCTTTTTGGTTAAGTTTATCATTAAATTATCATTTATATTTTCAAGCCGGTTCTCCCCTCCTCCTTTCCATGGAACCCCGTTACAATGTGCTAACTTGCTCTGCCTCAGAAACAACTTTCTTGTTCAGCTGACTTTTCAACCAACGGCTTAAGGCAATGATTCTGCTGCATCCTAAAAATGCATGTTTATGGTGCAAGACCAGTGGGACTCAACGCAACCAAAGCAAGACACTCCAAAAACATCCATCTGTCGCATGTAGACAAACAATGAAAAATAACACAGATGGAACGTGTCCTGTGAAAAGTTGCTGAACTCAATTGCAAAATGTATCGCTGTCCACAGTAAGCCAATAATAGGCTTGCTGTTACCAATAAGACATACAGTATTTTGTATTGTCTAATTTAGGGGTTGGCAACCTATGGCACGCAGAGGGGTAATCAGTGGCATGCCAGCAATGGCAAGAGAGGAGTAGACTATTTTATTTATTTAAATTCCACACCTGCATTCCAATCTACATCTTGATGTAATCCTTCCTCATGATCATGCAGCATGTTTTCATGAGCTGAATGGGAGGCTAAACAAGAAGTTAAAATGTGACGAGACTGCAGTATACCCAACAGACTCGTGCAGCGCGTGCAAGCCATTTGCTCATCACGAGCCGGCAGCGCTTCACTTTCGGTTAATCGAAAGAGTAAATTAATTATTTATTATGAATTATTATACAGAATTATTATTTATTATAGATAGTATGTTTATAATTATTTTATGTATTATATATTAAAATCATCTTAATTTGGGGGTCTTTTCCAGCAAATATTGATATATGTTGTTTTAATCGATTGACATAATTAATAAATTCACATTCACAATTTTTGCAAGTTCAACATCATGTTTCACTCCAAAATTCATCAGATTACAGAATTAAAATATTTATTTTTGAATTTCATTTCATGCTGACTTTAAAGTGAGTTATATTAAATGCAAAAGAAAAAATGATTGACAGGCCAAGCACCTCCTATTCCCCAAAAGTTACAAAATAATCTCTGGCAAAGAATAAATAAATATTTTGCATTTAAAGAACCAAAAGAAACCCCCAACAACAGGCTGTTAGAAACACCCAGATAGCCCTGAATAAAATTGCTCAACATTAGCCAGCAGCCTCGAGAACACAGCCATTCATGAACAAGAACCACATGAGTGTCGCTTTAACATGCTGCTGGACTTACGTGCTACAGAGCTGAAGTACGGGTGACTGCTGCCTGGATCACACAGAGAGAATTTGTTTTAGAAAAGTAGAGGAATAGAGGGAACCTGTGACCGGTTACACCAGTCATGCGTACATTACAACTCAGCCTAAGGAGAGGTAAATAAATACAGTAGTCAGTTATAAGACCTTAGTGTGTCCCAATTTAAGTAAGACCTTACAGACAGATGGTGCAACCCTACCCTGAAATGTATCTTCATACAAATAAAAGAATTCCCATCAAGATATTCATTTCTATAAGGTGCTGACTAGCTGAGCCGAGATCAAACTGATCAACGCATGGGTTTCGAAGATCAGAGAACACAATTCAGTGCAAACAGATTCTTTCATTTGACTAAAGGAGTGGTTCTCAATTTTGTTTGGTTCATCCCCTGTGAAACTAGAAAACTTCAGTGTTCCCCACACTTCTAGAAGCACTGATTAAAGCATCGAATATACAACCGTCAGGCTCACCTGCCTCGCGGATTTTATGAACAGTGACCCGCAGCTTGGCTGATGTGGTGGTGGGTGGGGCTGTGGTGGTGGTGGTGGTGGGTGTGGTCACAGGAGTGGTGGTGGGTGGAGCTGTGGTTTTCATGGTGGTGGTTGGTTCTGGCTCTGGAGTGATTGTCATGGGCAACACTGTGGAGTCTGAGGGAGCTTTAGAAACATGGACAGATGATGAGACATCAAGCATCAAATAACCTCTGCTAACTACACTCTGTGGTTTACTCGAACATTTTGAGCATGAGTCCACAGATGCTTAAATTTTTTTATTAAATTTTATATATTCAGTATGCTAGTTTGTGTTGCAGATCATATCGGGTCCTAATTCATCCCAACGTCTTATAAAAGCACTGACCTGTTTTCACTGTGGTGGGTCTTGAGGGGGTGTAGTCCAGGCTGGGGGGATAGATCACCCCTTTCTTTGGTTTTCCCACTGACACACACAACCAAAATCATGAGAAAATCAATACAAGATCTTCTTCAAACAGTGGAAGATTTCAGAATCTTTCTTTTTTTCATGACAGTGGCACCTCATATCAAGTTACAACAGTTTAACTTTAGTAACATCAGCTGTAGACACTATGAAATGTTAGTGGAAAATACGGCTACCACTGAAAAGTTATTGGGCAGGATGTTTCTCATTATTTAATTTTGATTACACTTTGTCACTTTATTGCCATATGGAGACAGTTTAAAGAATAACTTCTGTTGTTTTACAGCAGTGTTCAGAATAATGTCTACTTTACCTGAGACAGAAAACGACTCTCTCCAGCTGGTTAAGGACAGTGATCGTACACCGTTGGCAAAGCTGCCTTTGTAGGACACCTGACCGGGCATCTTTCTCACAATTAACTTTCCTCCAGAGTTACTGATGACCCCACTGGCAACACAAATAACAGCAAACACATGTTAGATATTTACCTGTGGGCTACATATTTATCGAGATTTCAAAGGATCAGGGGCCAGATTCACAAAATGTTCTTAAGAAGAAATTTTGTCTTAACTACCATTTTCTTCTTAATTTCTAACTTAAGAAAAAAGTTACGAATATTTTGTATTCCCGAAAAAAAATTCTTAAGAAAGTTCTTATCTTTTTTCTTAAGATTGTTCTTAAGAAAAACTACAGCAGCATTCAAATTCTCGAAAAAAATAGTCGTAAATAACATCTTTAAGTTAGGAAAACCTCACAGTTGTCTTTAATCTTAAAAGGTAAGATTTTAAATGAATTTACTGGGTTTTTAATGTCGAGTCTGAAGTCGCAATGGGCTTTTTACGTAGAAATGTGATTTTAGAACAAAAAATTTTTTTGACTGTTTTGTGTTTAATTATATTTTTACTTTCAGCTTGTAAACCATGTAAATGTTTTCACTACTTAATGTAGTGACCAATTATGGTAATGGATGCGCTACATATAGTGCTCTCTCTTCGCGATCTTTAGAGTTCATAGAAACATAATAATTATAACATTAGAAAGCAGAGACTTTCTTTTTCACCCCCCATCCACATCCCTATCGGAGTTGGGCACAGCAGAGACAGCCTCCGCCACCTTTTCCCATTTACCCGCCTCTTTCCGACGTGATATTATCAAGCTTCCCAAGGAGAACTTTTTCCTTGCAGTAACTTCCTCAACAATAACATCAAGCACTTGTCTACTTAAGTTTTTTTTTCTTTTCTTTTCCTCCATGTCAAATTAAAAGTTATCAAATGGTTAGCAGCAAGTACATTCTCCTTTGACTGTTAATTTCGTTAAACTAACACATCTCATGCACTTTACATTCAAAAAAAATTATCGCGAGGAAAAAAAAAAAGGTTAATAGATAAATGTATCATTGCAATTTACCAGTATTGAAGTATTGAATTTGTTGTAGGCTATCAAGAGCAGGCTGGTCAGACAATGTCAAAGCCTGTCTTTTTATTCTTAAGGAACAAATTAAGATGTTCTTAAGAAAATATTTGAAAACTTCTTAAGAATTTTTCAAGAATTGCACTTAGGAACATTCTTACGAACTTCTTATCCTAAGAACTCTCTTAATTTTTTTCTTAAGAACATTTTCATGAATCTGGCCCCAGGTTGCTTTAATAGATTAGAACAAACATAGGTTAGAGCAAACTGTCAAGTGATGTGGCAGATGACAATGGCAGCACTTTCTAGTAAGCCATCTACTGTATCGGATAAATTATCAAAAGTGGTGCACAACAGAATCACAGGCTGTGAATTTGCAAAACTAAGCCCTAAAAAAACTAACATCATTGTTGCTTGGTGTCACTAGTCTCTGAACTATGAATTCGCTAGTGGGCGCTCCTACTGCTGAGGCTCTAACGTTATTGGAGGACTGCATATATATATATATATATATATATATATATATATATATATATATATATATATATATATATATATATATAATTGAAGTCAGAATTTTACATACACCTTAGCTAAATACATTTAAATTCAGTTTTTCACAATTCCTGACATTCAATTGTAGAAAAAAAGCCTTAGGTCAGTTAGGATCACTATTTTATTTTAAGAATGTGACATGTCAGAATAATAGTAGAGAGAATTATTTATTTCAGCTTTTATTTCTTTCATCACATTCCCAGTGGGTCAGAAGTTTATATACACTTTGATAGTATTTGGTATCATTGCCTTTAAATTGTTTAACTTGGGTCAAATGTTTTGGGTAGCCTTCCACAAGCTTCTCACAATAAGTTGCTGGAATTTTGGCCCATTCCTCCAGACAGAACTGGTGTAGTCAGGTTTGTAGGCCTCCTTGCTCGCACACGCTTTTTCAGTTCTGCCCACAATTTTTTTTTGGATTGAGGTCAGGGCTTTTTGATGGCCACTCCAATACCTTGACTTTGTTGTCCTTAAGACATTTTGTCCCAACTTTGGAGGTATGCCTCCTGCAGCAAAGCACCCCCACAACATGATGCTGCCACCCCCATGCTTCACGGTTAGGATGGTGTTCTTCGGCTTGCAAGTCTCACCCTTTTTCCTCTAAATATAACAATGGTCATTATGGTCAAACAGTTAAATTTTTGTTTCATTAGACCAGAGGAAATTTCTCCAAAAAGGAAAATATTTGTCCCCATGTGTACTTGCAAACTGTAGTTTGGCTTTTTATGGCAGTTTTGGAGCAGTGGCTTCTTCCTTGCTGAGCAGTCGATATAGGACTTGTTTTACTGTGGATATAGATACTTGTCTACCTGTTTCCTCCAGCATCTTCACAATGTCCTTGCAGTTGTTCTGGGATTGATTTGCACCAAACAACGTTCATCTCTAGGAGACAGAACACACATTTTCCACACATTGTTTTATTATATATAAGCAGTGGTTATAGAGCAGTGAAATCCCTCAACATGTTAACTTCTCTGTCTTGCCAGCACTCAACACAAGTATCTCTTTGGTGAGGGATGACGTGAGCTTCGCTGTATTCTCTCTCATTTATAGTCGCTCCTGAATGTCGCTCGTCATTTGCATAAAGTAAAATTTTTCTTTCTCGTGTCACTCGCCATGGCCACATCTTTTTGCCAATGGTCCCTGTCACTCGTGTCGCCGGAATTCGCACTGCTCTCCTTGAAAAAGAATGCGATCCTGTTGCTTTGTCGCTCTGCGTCGCCTGCGGTCAAGTCAAGTAATTTTTATTTGTATAGCACTTTTCACAACACACATCATTTCAAAGCAGCTTTACAGAAAATCATGCATTAACAAAAAATGTAACTGTAATATCTATAAAGTCTTAAGAGTCATCATTGTGTAGTTTGATTAAATATGATTGTAAATTGTGTATGCAAATTAAATAATTAAATAATAATTGTATTTAGAACCCCTGTGAGCAAGCTGAAGGTGACTGTGGCAAGGAACACAAAACTCCATAGGATGTTAGTTAATGGAGCACAATAACCTTGGGAGAAATCAGGCTCACTGTGGGGGCCAGTTCCTCTCAGGCTAAACAGCATGAATATAATGCCAATATTAGTTATTTGTGTGCAGTGCAAGTCATGTTTAAAATTTGTAAACTAAGTAAATGTTAAGGTCTAGTGTTTAAAAAAATATTTTTTATGAACTGTAAGATTAATGACTGATGTCTCTGAAGTTCATCCTGGATTAACTGCAGAAGTTCACACAGATGCATTGTCCTTTGTTAGTTGGCTAATGAAGGCTTTTGTTGTAAATTAAATGATAGTCAATGTATTCCATTTCAAGAGTGTAGTCCATCAATAGACAAAGGTGATGCAGGCAGAGATCAATGAGGTGCATCGTGGTTCAACCTGCAGGTAATTTCGGTGAGGTTCAGTGGGGTCCATCCTAAATTCAAGGTTCAGGCAGTGGCATATGAAGTATCCAATGTCTTACAGTTGGAGTTGGCATCAGTTCATCCTCTGAAGTCCATCATAAAAGACTGAAGTGATGTCTGGCTAGCACCGGCTGTAGTTTATCATCATCACTCAACAACACGTAGCAGTGGAGTCCAACACCAATCAGGAACGGAGCTGGATCTGGCCGGCTCTAGTAACCATGGTATATGAGGTTGAGACATGGAAACAAATAGAATAATATTAGCGTAGATGCCATTAAATTTTATACAGAGTTATAGATCATGATAGATGTTTCCGGTTAGCAGAGGCCCTAAAACTGTTCCCTGTGGCACTCCGTACATAACTTTTGTTTGATTTGACAATTCCTAATTTACACATACAAAGTGGTAGCGGTCTGATAAATAGGACCCAAATCATGCTAATGCTAGTCCACCAATGCCAACATAATTCTCCAGCCTATTCAAGTGAATGTCGTGATCTATCGTGTCGAAGCCAGCACTAAGATCTAAAAGCACTAGAAGAGAAATGCAGCCGCGATCAGATGATATGAGCAAGTAATTTGTAACTCTGATAAGTGCAGTCTCTGTACTGTGATGGGCCTAAATCATGACTGAAATTGTTAATATACTGTATATGATTTCTCTGTAGAAATGAACATAGTTGGGAGGACACTAACTTTTCTAGTATTTTCGACATAAATGGTACATTTAAAATCGGTCTGTAATTAGCCAATTCTCCAGAATCAAGCTGTGACTTCTTAATAAGCGGTTTGATAACTGCCATTTTAAAGTTTTTTGGGACATCTCCTAAGGATAGCGAGGAGTTAATAATATTAAGAAGAGGTTCTGAGATTACAGGGAATACCTCTTTTAAGAGCTTAGTTGGTATTGGATCTAACATACATGTTGTGGCAAGTTTTGTTAGCTCTTCATGACCTATGACAGCGTAGTCACAATATTGAATAAACATCTAGGCTTGTTGTGCTTATATTCTATGAGTTTGCTAAAATTTGATGACCTGGCAGCTTTTAGTGCCTGTCTGTAGCTACAGACACTATCCTTCCATGCACCTCAAAATACCTCTAATTTTGTATTCTTCCAGTTGCACTCCATTTTCCAAGCTGCTCTCTTGAGAGCATGAATGTGATCATTGTACTATGGTTTGGGATTTTGTCTTGAATTTTCTTTTATCACAGGGGGGCGACACTATCAAGAGTGCTAGAAGACTGTATTTACATTTTCTGTTATTACATCATGTTCTTCTAGACTTTTTGGCTTACTGAGTATGTGAGACAATTCTGGAAGATTATTAGTGAAGCAATCTTTAGTGGTCGAAAGAATAGTTCTACATGAACGATAGCGTGGTGTAGATTGAGTGACATTAGCTGATCGCAGCAAACAAGAGATGAGGTAATGATCTGAAATGTCATCACTCTGCGGTAGAATGTCTATAGTATCAACATCAACTCCATATGACAGAATTAAATCTAGCATATGATTATGGCGATGAGTTGGTCCTATCACATTTTGTCTGACTCCAAGAGAGTTGAGAATATTGATAAATGCTAATCCCAATGTGTCATTTTCATTATCTATGTGAATGTTTATGTCACCAGCAATTAAAGCTCTATCTACATTAACTACTAGATCTGACAGAACATTTTCAAATTCACCAAGGAAATCTGAGTACGGCCCAGGTGATCTATATACTGAAGCAAGGGCAAAAGACAAGATATTTTTTATTTATATCTGACGGTGTCACATTAAGCATTATTAGTTCAAAAGACTTAAACTGATATCCTGTTCTCTGAGTAACACCAAAAACTTAACTGTCAACACCTCCTCCTGGACCCTTCAGTTGAGGCTCATGTTTATAACAATAACCTGGGGGAGTAGATTAATTTAAACTAATATATTCATCCAGTTTAAGCCAGGTTTCTGTCAAACAGAGCACAGCCAAATTATGATCTGTAATCATTTAATTTACAATTAGCATTTTTGTAGAAAGCAATCTAATGTTTAATAGCCCTACCTTTATATGATGTTTATCTTAAAAAAAATTTTTTTTTAAAGTTTCACCTTAATCACATTTTTTCTAAATTATTTGGTGAGAGTTTTGTGTTTGGCAGTTCGGGGAACAGACACAGTCTCTATATGATATCTAAGTGATACAGCCTCTATGTGTTGTAGTTTATGTGACCTGTGTGACATCTCAAGGCAGCTAGCAGACGTTCGGATTAGCCAGTTTGTCTGCTTCCTGACCTGGGCCCCAGTTAGTCAAATACTATCACTATTAAGACTATGAGCAAAATTATTAGAGAGGAGAGCAGCACCTTCCCTGGAGGGATGGAGTCCATCTCTCTTTAGCAGGTCAGATCTACCCCAAAAACTCTTCCAATTGTCTATAAATCCTATGCTATTCTCTTGACATCACTCAGACATCCAGCCATTCAGTGACACTAATCTACTATAAACCTCATCACCACGATGAACAGGGAGGGGGCCAGAGCATTTTACAATGTCTGACATTGTTTTTGCAAGTTCACACACCTCTTTAACATTATCTTTAATGATCTCCAACTGGCAAAGCCAGACATTGTTAGTGCCAACATGAATAACAATTTTAGAAAATCTACGTTTAGCATTAGCCAGCACTTGAAAATTTGATCTGAAATGCATTTAACAATGGTGGCTGAAATCTCTATTTCCACGTTCCTTACAATAGAATTACCAATTATTAAGGTTCTTTCAACATGATTCTCAGTGGGTGCATCACTGAGTGGGTTGAATCGATTGGAGACTCAAACAGGAATGGGAGAGTGGTGTCGCTTTGCTGAGCAAGTATGCCGCCGAGACATCACCCAAATGCCCTGCTGCGGGGGCTCTACATCCGGAACCAAAGTGTGTGTGTTGCTTGCTGTACTACCCACATCCGAAACAGTATCTACCAGCTTCTCTTTCTCACTGACCTCCACTAGTGTTCGGATGCATGTCTCTAACTCATTAATCTTCTCCGTCAGCCTGACTAATTCCTTACATTTATCACATGTGAATCCCTCACTGCTGACAGAATAAGCTATAGTAAGCATGTGGCATGCAATGCAGGAAGAAATAGCATGAGTGGATGCCATGACTTACCACAATTTTTTGTTGTTGTTGTTGTTATGGTTGTTCTTTAGCGGCGAGGGTTTGAGATTGATGTGGTTTGATGTGGTTACTAATCAGCAGATGTTTGTGACTGATGCAATAATCTGTGTAAAACACAGTGGAGAAAACGAATGCACGCAGTCGAGATGCGAGATGTAGACAAGCAGGATAAAAGAGAGAAAATGGGTGCGCGCAGTAAAATACACGCAGTTGAAACAGTAGGAAAGTGGAAAAACCTGAAACACATGGTAAAATGGCAAAGGATAAAACGATGAACGTATAAGAATTAGAATAAGCAATGCTAAGCAGGGTAGTAAGCTACAAACACTTGTGCAGCATGTGAACGGGGCTTTAGATAAGCATAGTGACTCAAACTTGACTGAGATCCAATTACAAAGTGTGTTAGAGCTTATCCAGAGGAGGTCTAAGAAATCAAAAAATAATCCTGTCTACATTTTACTCACTTACATAGTGATGTATTGCAAAAGTTTGGCTACGTCTGACCACATTATAAATTATTTTATTTTTTGTGTTTTTTTGTGATTTTATGTTTGGGTTTTTGTGACCTTTTATTGAAAGGAGAGTGAGAACATCATGGGGTGAGAGGGATTCAGGACATGAGGCCTATATCACAAAGTGAATTGAAGTTTCAGAGCAAGTTTCAGGTTGAAAAAACAAGACAGAGCCAACCAGATTAGACTGGGTTCAAACTCAAGACGCTCACATTATGAACCTCATGATCAACTCAAAGTTTGATCCTGATGTCATGATTAAATCTGAATCATGTGCATGTGAATGAGTGATGCCTGCAATGACCAGCTAATCACATATTACAGGGACAGATTCAGCACAATTTATTCCTCCACTGAAGGTCAAGAAATCTTTATCAAAAATATTAGGATTTCAACTTTTATACTGCAAGAGAAACACCTCTGCTGCCATGGAAGCTCGAGAGGACTGTTGTAAAAATAACTGAATATAATATTTAAAAATAGACAATATAGCAATGCGTAAGTTAATTAATATATATTCACAATAAGAACATACAGGCTTATTAATTTAAGTTTTAATTTAAGTTAATTTAAAATGTAATTTAATAAAGTGTAAGCCATGTCATTTTGAGTGATTACCACTGTCAGTATATTATTTGTTCAGGTTGAAACAGACTCTGTCAGGACCCTTTTATAATTGGATAATCGGGCTAGATTGAAGGGAAAAACACAATCCCAGGGCAGGGATTCAAGTAGCCTGGCTGGGCTGGCAAGGGGAGTCTCAAAATCTGCATGGTTATGCCACATAACTGGAACCATCTACAGGAGACATCCTAGAAACAGGAACCAACAGACAAGACACCTTGACAGGGAAATAGCCACAAACATTCCACACCGACAGACAGAGCACACAGGGGAATTAAATAGGGAAGCAAACAAGGAGATTAATGAGGGAAGGCAGGTGTAACTGATAAACTAATAACAAGGCAAACAAGGGGTGGGGTTTCACTTAAGACAGAGCAGACATGAGTGCACATGGTAAGGAAAAAAAAACAAAGCCATGTGCACTCACACAACAAGAGAGACAACATGAGTGTCAGGATCCTGTTACTAAAAAGGTAACAAGACAGGAGAGGCAGCCGTGGAGGAGGCTCTAGGAAGGGAGCGAGGATGAGGTCAGGCAGCACCAGGACAGGGATGAGGTCAGGCAGCCTCAGTATAGTGATGAAGTCAAGAACGGTGGCAGCCACAGGGGACAGAACTGGGGCATCAGTGGTCGCTGGGCAGGGGTCAAACTGGGCTGCTGCTGGTAACTGTCTCTTCCTCCCCCTGCTCCTCTTGAGGGTGGAGGAAATAACAGTAGATGGCTCAGCTTCCTCCTGGCGGTTAGCAGCAGGCTAGTCCACCTCCTGGCTTTGTGCAGAGGGCTCGGCCGCCTCCTGGCATTCAGCAGCGGGCTTGGCTACCTCCTGCCAGTCAACAGCATGCTGGCGGTCAGCAGGGGGCTCTGCCTCCTCTAAGGGAGCTGCAGTGCAGAGAAAGGCAGAGCCATTCTTCCTCCTCCTCCGCTTTTGGGTCATTAAAGTATTGGGGATTTGGCTGGTTAAGGATGGGAGAGTGGGGACAGTCAAGAGAGGGGGGCTGCCCATTGAGGGGGTTACCCACTTCCTATGATGGAACACGTAGCCCACAAACTCTCAAAAGGAAAGAATCCCTAGCCTTCCCATCTACCAGGAGCTGAGGGGCTCCTCGAGGAAGGTGTTGAAAATGTCCTTGAAGTCGCAGGCTAAGTCCCTCACGTACGCCTCCCCTTGAAAGAGGGACTGAAGCCGATCAAGCTGGACGATGCGCTCTCTGACGGAGCCCCGGGGTTGGCAGATGGGAAAAGGAAGATGCCCATGCTCTGCTGAGTCCTCTTTCTGGCCAGTTCATTCTGCCACGTTTTGTAGAGAGAGAGGGCGAGGACTCAATTGCAGAGTTCAAAATGGGTTTTATTTAATCAAATAAAAACAAAAGCAAACAAAAACCACCTCGAAGGGGAAAAACACAGTCCCAGGGCAGGGATTCAAGTAGCCTGGCTGGGCTGGCAAGGGGAGTCTCAAAATCCACGTGGTTACGCCAAATAACTGGAACCAGCTAGAAACAGGAGACAGCCTAGAAACAGGAACTGATAGACACAACATTGACAGGGAAATATCCACAATATTCAACAACAAACTGGCACAAGACAGAGCACACGAGGAGATTAAATAGGAAAGCAAACAAGGAGGGTAACGAGGGAAGGCAGGTGTAACTGATAAACTAATAACAAGGCAAACAAGGGGGCGGGGTTTGACTTAAGACAGAGCAGACACAAGTGCACATGACAATGAAAAACAAAAAACAAAAGCCATGTGCACTCATACAACAAGAGAGACAACATGATTTGTCTCAAAAGTGGCAGGATCCTGACAGTATTGGTTTTCCGGTGGCATCTATAGCTATATTGTGGAATTATAAAGCTTTTAAAATGTTAATATTGATCAGTATTGATGGGCATTGCATTAATCGATTACTAGCTATGTATTATCTGTATTAGCTATTTATAGTCATATTTTATAGACATTTCATATTGTATGGCCACAGTGAGTAAACGACACACAAAAAACATCACAAAACTATTTAAAGCTGAAAGTGTGAAAACTACCTTATGAAAAGTTCTGCAAACAGTATCTTTCTGAGTTTCTAAGCATTACGCACTTCATACAGCTATCTATAGCTATCACACTATCTACAGCTATCACACTATACATTTAAAACGTGTTACACTGAACAAAACCTGCCCCAGAGCAAATGAGGTTACCATGGCAGTAAACCCTGGCAAAAGCTCACCCACTTTCTTGAGACTATAAAAAAAAGTTTGCTCAAACTTAATCGCCTGCCACTGACACCTTATGACGCAGGCCAGAATCAATCCCACATCTCCCAAATGAGCACCACAGCCTGTCTGTGCACTAACTGCTACACAACAGCTCCATCAGCTTGTTTGTTTTTCTAAAAACTAATACAAAATCCCCAGCAAAAAAGTGACTGAAAATTCTGTACATTTCAATCCATGGTAATTGATTTATTTGTTGAATTTAACGCAGTGAATAAGGGAGTAACTGTGGCACTGTACCACAAATGCAACCTTCCCCTTGTTCCACCAGTGTTATTTTGTTGATTCATCAAGTGTTCATATGTCAAATGAAGAGAGACTTTAACTCTTAACCTCTCAGGATGTTAAAGAACCATGAGCTCATCTAAACACATGACTAATGATCAGGAAATAAAGATACAAGATTCTCTCAAAGCAGGAAGACTGAATGAGTCTAATTGCTCCCTCCCTGAGAGTCTCCTAAAAACACTCCGGGAATGAGGAAACTCCACAAGCATCTTGATTTCTGTTGTGCAGAACTGCCGCAGGTGACAAGATCTGAGAATGGACTTATAGACCATTTAAAGGACTGTTCATGAGTTTAAGGAAGTGACGTCTTTGTATCTTGAACATTTCCTGCTAGTTGTCAAACTAATTCAAAACAACATCGTGAGGCGCTTCATTTACAGTGACTAACATGATTATCGTTACTTACATTAAAACAATTGTCATAAAATGTCACTATTAAAATGTGGACCATGTTGTTTGATGGCCGGATGATCTCTGGATGCCATAAACAAATGGAAATTAAAGTGTTAAGATCTCCGAAAAAGCAACCACAAATTGATGCATGAACCGCAGCAGTGAAGCGAGACGGCTGTATATGTTTTAACAACAGTAGGATATGTAGCTTGTAATTTTATCTCTGGTACTGTAGGTGAACTAAATTTTTGCCAACTAAAAGTACGTTTGATCGGTAGAGTTTAGCTGGCTAATTAAGTCAGAGCTTTTCTTTACAGGCTCTAAAAGTGACTTTAGATTGCTTCCATTATAATGAATGAAACATGCGCAAGTAATTTACTATTACATCTAGTTATTTAGCAGATGTTTTATCAAAAGCGACTTACAAATGAGGAACAAAACAAGCCATTTTTCACACAAAAGTAAAAATTTCTGCAGTATCAAACTGCTATGTGCAGAAGAAAGAGGCTAGAAAAGTATTTTTATAATTAAAAAAATAAATCCTTACTTTGTCTGCAGGTCACACACACAGCTTCATTGAACAGCTTCACTGATCATAATAGGAAAGATCCAATATTCCCAATCTTTCCACTGAGAAAATAATTGTGAGCATCTAAACTATGAAACACTTCCATCGCTCAGTATCAGCAACACATTTGGATAAGTCACTTCAGGTAAAAGTTTGATGTTGTTTGAGAATATATATTTAACTCAGAGTCTTATTTAAAGGATCCGGTAGTGATTCAGGAATAGTTGTGTTCTAATTCCTTTGTTATTGTTTACATCCTTGAAATGTAGGTAGAGAGAAAAAATTACTTCAATCATTGTCCACAAGTTGAAACAACTTAGTTTAAAAAAGTTTGGGAACCACTGCTTTACAGAGTTGCCTTGACCATCTTTGGACAGTGCCTCACTAGAGTGGGTAGATGACATGAAGCGATGGCCCGAGGTTAGTAGGTTAGTGGATATCAATAACTACTTTGTGTTATTACTCCAGCTGCACAAGTTGAGCCTCAACTCATTTTTACTCCAAATGACACTTAAAATGGTTGTTATTTTCCATCTGGATCGCAAGTTTTGGTAGTTTTCACATGCTACTAATGGAGACCAGAACAAGGAAACAGTCCAGCGGCAATCATAATCATGATGGCAGTGTCCAGTGGTTTGTCAGGAAAACTGTGGATTACTGCTCACGATGGGCATATATCTCCATAGAGCTCTTCAAGTCGGGTTTGTAACGCGACACTCATTGACTCACACCGTGGCAATGACGAGCGGGTGTGGAAGACTGACGCAGCACTAATGTAATTTTATGCCTTTAATCAGATTTATATTCGCGTCTTCACGTTCAATTAATTCTTTACATTCCTTGGCCATTTATTTTACTATATACCTGGAATTCTGTATTGAGAATTACTGTAAATGCTCTAGAAAATTTCAGCCTAAAAATTGTATTTGCTAACATCACGCGGGCCACAAAAATATGGTTCTGGCCTGCAGGCTGCCTTTTTAGTACCGTGGCTTTAGATTCTGATATGTGGTTAATAGTTTGCGCTCACCTGTGAATTGCAGCATTGCAGATACTGGATATGGAGGCAAACACACTCGTCCCATACACCCTCTCCTTGGTCTCCCTGCAGTTTGCAGGACACTTGGCAATAAACTCTGGGAGATTGATCTTCCCTGCCCGCACATCACACTCTATAGCCGGCACAACTTGAAAAGCAGAGGCAATGTAAGAACAACACATTCTGAATGTTATGTGTTGTCATTTGTCATTTGACGTATTTTTGTAACAGTTACCTTGTTTTGTTTTTTTGTTCTTTCCATTAGGCTTGGCCCCACTACAAGTCAGTAGAATTGCTAGAAACACAGAACATAATACAAAAGGAAATTATGAGACTACAAATGTTGTATTTAGGATGGAGTAGCAGGGAGTAAGACTACTGAATCTAATGGCCAGACAAAGTCTTTTGTAGCCAGACAAGTTCACCTGGTTGAAGGGCAGCAGCAGATGTCTGGTTGCAGTTCGCCTAAATGACTACTCTTACATGGATACCAGAAAACAGCTTATTGCAAGAAAGTGGCATTCCCATTTACATGCACTATAAAAGCAGCATAGTCTTTATTCCTGTATAGAAGCAGCTTTCTCCACAGCAATGTAATTTCCCTGTGACGCTTGTGTAAATAACAAACATGGCATTCAAAGAAGACTTTGCTCATTTATTCTGTTGCTTTGCTTTATTTCCAGATATTCCAAAATGTTGCTGTGTTTGTTTCCTTCACTTACTATCACAAAGTGCAGTGGAATTGCACTGCAATACTGGGGAAGGACATGGCCGTACCTCTTATGTGAAACTCCAGGATTCCCCCAATGTATTTGAGTGCACATACGTGAACGTGAGGGACAGTCGATGTTTTACATTGGTGTGTATACAGTAAATGGGTATAGTTTATAGTGTATGTGATTTTCCTACTGTACTTCCCAGAAATTTGAAAATATTTGTTTTAGAAACAACACTGCATAAGATATTTAGGTTTTTCAGAGAATGTATTTTTAACATGTGTATTTTGTCTTACTGTACTGGCAGAGTTTTTATAGTCAAAACAAGTGAAAAAATCTAACCACTGCTGAATAAATAATCCAAAATATTTAGAATATGTTACTGACCTTGAGTAATCTAACGGAATACGTTACAAATGACATTTTACAGCATGTATTCTGTAATCTGTAGTGGAATACATTTCAAAAGTAACCCTCCCAACCCTGGTCCTTTCGATGATGCTGGAAAATCAGTAGTACAGTCAACAGCTTCACTATAAGGCCAAAAGTATGTGGCACTACACCCATATGTGCTTATTGAACAATTAATTTTAAAATCATTAGGTAATAATCCCTCCGTTTGCTGCTATAACAGCTTCCACTCTTCTGGGAAAGCTTTCCCCACTAGATGTTAGAACATGGTTATGGGGATTTGCTCCCATTAAAAACAAGCATCAGTGAGGTCAGGCACTGATGTTGGGCAGTGGGACATGGCTCACAGTCTGCGTTCCAATTCATCCCAAAGGTGTTCCAAATGGCTTCGGTCTGGGCTTTGTGCAGGCCAGTCAATATCTTCCACACTAGTAAACCATGATACTCACTATGTGCACAGGGACATTGTCATGCTGGTAAAGAAAAGGACTCTTCCCAAATTGTTGCCACAAATTTTAAAGCACACAATTTGAAAGAATGTCATTGTATAGAGTAGCATTAAACTTTGTTCTCACAGAAACTACTGGAATAGACAAACCTGTTGATTAGAAGGGGGTGTCCATACTTTTGGCCATACAGTGAATGGGTGACCAGGGATGTTGTGGAATGGGTAAACATTCCAGAAGACAGTCTGAAATTAAAAACTATTTCTTACTGGGTCAGAAGCATGTTGGATGGCCAGGTGCCTAGAGCTCAAGTATGCAATAGTACAACTAATTTGCAGAACATGGCTGGAAATGTTGGAGTCAGAAGTTTACATATACCTTAGCCAAATATATTTAAACTCAGTTTTTCACAATTCCTGACATTTAATCGTAGAAAACATTCCCTGTCAGTTAGGATTACTACTTTATTTTAAGAATGTGAAATGTCACAATAATAGTAGAGAGAAAGATTTATTTCAGCTTTTATTTCTTTCATCACATTCCCAGTGGGTCAGAAGTTTACATACACTTTGTTAGTATTTGGTAGCATTGCCTTTAAATTGTTTAACTTGGGTCAAATGTTTTGGGTAGCCTTCCACAAGCTTCTCACACTAAGTTGCTGGAATTTTGGCCCATTCCTCCAGACAGAACTGGTGTAACTGAGTCAGGTTTGTAGGCCTCCTTGCTCACACATGCTCTTTCAGTTCTGCCCACAAATTTTCTATCAGATTGAGGTCAGGGCTTTGTGATGGCCATTCCAATACCTAAACTTTGTTGTCCTTAAGCCATTTTGCCCAAACTTTGGAGGTATGCTTGTGGTCATTGTCCATTTGGAAGACCCATTTGTGACCGAGCTTTAACTTTCTGGCTGATGTCTTGAGATGTTGCTTCGATGTATCCGCATAATATTCCTTCCTCATGATGCCATCTATGTTGTGAAGTGCAGCAGTCCCTCCTGCAGCAAAGCATCCCCACAACATGATGTTGCCACCCCCATGCTTCATGGTTGGGATGGTGTTCTTTGGCTTGCAAGCCTCACCTTTTTTGCTCCAAACATAACAATGGCCATTATGGCCAAACAGTTCAATTTCTGTTTCATCAGAACAGAGGACATTTCTCCAAAGAGTAAGATCTTTGTCCCCATGTGCACTTGCAAACTGTAGTCTGGCTTTTTCATGGTGGTTTTGGAGCAGTGGCTTCTTCCTTGCTGAGCAGGTTATGTCGATATAGGACTTGTTTCACTGTGGATATAGATACTTGTCTACCTGTTTCCTCCAGCATCTTCACAAGGTCCTTTACTGTTGTTCTGGGATTGATTTGCACTTTTTCACACCAAACTACATTCATCTCAAGGAGACAGAATGCGTCTCCTTCCTGAGCGGTATGATGGCTGTGTGGTCCCATGGGCGTTTATACTTGTGTACTATTGTTTGTACAGATGAATGTGGTACCTTCAGGCGTTTGGAAATTGTTCCCATGGATGAACCAGACTTGTGGCTTTTTTTCTGAGGTCTTGGCTGATTTCTTTTGATTTTCCCATGATGTCAAGCAAAGAGTCACTGAGTTTGAAGGTAGGCCTTAAAATGCATCCACAGGTACACCTCCAATTGACTCCAATTAGCCAATTAGCCTATCATTAGCTAATTGGCTAATTGCCTAAAGGCTTGACATCATTTTCTGGAATTTTCCAAGCTGCTTAAAGGCACAGTTAACTTAGTGTATGTAAACTTCTGACCCACTGGTATTGTGATATAGTCAATTAAAAATGAAACAATCTGTCTGTAAACAATTGTTGGAAAAATTACTCATGTCATGCACAAAGTTGATGTCCTAAACGACTTGCCAAAACTATAGATTGCTAAAAATTAAATCTGTGAAGTGATTAAAAAATGAGTTTTAATGACTTCAACCTAAGTGTATGTAAACTTCTGACTTCAACTGTACCTTCCATTTTTGACATGCAGCAGATAGAGGATGCATTTCTCCTGCTAGCTGAATCTCCCCAATGTCTCCTGAACATGCTGTAACATGTAATTAACAATGAACATCTAGCCTGTCAGTACCTGGACATGTCATTGTGCACCCTTCTAGCCAGTCTCCACTTTTCAAGGGTTACCTTCATGGAGAGATGCTCTTTGTTCTCCACATCATAATACCATTTAGATTCAGTCAGTGTCCAAGAAAAGAAAGTACAGAGAAATAGCTTGGCTGAGTTTCCATGCTGGTGAGAAAAAAAAAGTACCTAAACCACTGTCTGAGGCATTAACAATGTGGGAGAGCCACATAGGGCAGGGTAGGGTCAGGATACTTCAGAATTTGTGCAGTGGCAAAATAAAGGTTCTTTAATTTGCCAGATAGTTCTGTAGCAGTTTCTGTGCATCTTAAGTCTGTTGGCCAGTCTTCAGTGTCTTGTGAAATTTTTCAGCATTAGCGCAGAGCTGGTCTTTAATCAGCTGATGAACCACTAGTCTGACTTTGTGAACGTGTTCCTGCTCTTAGTGTAATTGTCATCAATACATACACACACTTGTTATTCACCATCTCATAGCATCTCATTCATAACAGCTTCATACTCAGATGGCACGTTTGTTAACCTGTAAGACATAACTAAATGTTCAAAGTGTCCAGTGTCACCCACTCATCAATTAGGAAATCATGTTGTAGGCACTGCTTAGGTCTAGTCTGGTGAAGAATTTAGCTGAAACTTGCTGCTACTGCTGAAGACATAGAGGGTGCAATATAAAATAAGACCAGAGCTTCTATACTTCCTAATAAGTTTAGACTCTGGACCTTTGATGTACTTCCTATCACTTTGGAACAGCAAAAATGTTTCTCATATGTCCTTTCAGAACATATATTTTTTAGATTGTGGCTCTCAAATCACTTTGCATAGATATCTGTTAATCATTAAGTATGTATTAGCCTATCAATAGGTTATCAATCAGTCTAATGGATAGATATTATACCCTGACCAGTGGATCAGCAGGTTCCTTTTTACATATTTCCAAAATTAGTGAGGTTGATAACTCCATTCCACTGCATCCTTGGATTCCAGCAATCACTCACTGTCGCCCATGATGAACCCTATGAAGTGCCAGCTGTAATTAGATGTAGAGATCGAAACAGACCTGAGAAGCAGCACACATCCAATTACAGATATTTCCATTTATTAACGGAAGACCCAGGCAGATCCATGCTGTCTTCACCTTCACTTCAACCTGGGCAGATGTGTGATGTCTGATTCTTCCCAAATCTCCTTAAATTCAAGGGTTCCATTTTAAGTTGTGGACAGCACCTTGCTCAACCATATTAATACCCTCTTATACTCTTGACATTGGAGTCTTGGACCATTTGAATGGTTACAGGTACCACAGAGGACATTCTGGACTCATCATTTATCAGAGCTCAGTGCCTATATATACACATACACTATATTGCCAAAAGTATTCGCTCATCTGCCTTTAGACGCATATGAACTTAAGTGACATCCCATTCTTAATCCATAGGGTTTAATATGACATCGGCCCACCCTTTGCAGCTATAACAGCTTCAACTCTTCTGGGAAGGCTTTCCACAAGGTTTAGGAGTGTGTTTATGGGAATTTTGGACCATTCTTCCAGAAGCGCATTTGTGAGGTCAGACACTGATGTTGGACGAGAAGGCCTGGCTCGCAGTCTTCGCTCTAATTCATCCCAAAGGTGCTCTATCGGGTTGAGGTCAGGACTCTGTGCAGGCCAGTCAAGTTCTTCCACACCAAACTCGCTCATCCATGTCTTTATGGACCTTGCTTTGTGCACTGGTGCGCAGTCATGTTGGAACAGGAAGGGGCCCTCCCCAAACTGTTCCCACAAAGTTGGGAGCATGGAATTGTCCAAAATCTCTTGGTATGCTGAAGCATTCAGAGTTCCTTTCACTGGAACTAAGGGGCCAAGTCCAGCTCCTGAAAAACAACCCCACACCATAATCCCCCCTCCACCAAACTTCACAGTTGGCACAATGCAGTCAGACAAGTACCGTTCTCCTGGCAACTGCCAAACCCAGACTCGTCCATCAGATTGCCATATGGAGAAGCGTGATTTGTCACTCCAGAGAACGCGTCTCCACTGCTCTAGAGTCCAGTGGCGGCGTGCTTTACACCACTGCATCCGACGCTTTGCATTGCACTTGGTGATGTATGGCTTGGATGCAGCTGCTCGGCCATGGAAACCCATTCCATGAAGCTCTCTACGCACTGTTCTTGAGCTAATCTGAAGGCCACATGAACTTTGGAGGTCTGTAGCGATTGACTCTGCAGAAAGTTGGCGACCTCTGCGCACTATGCGCCTCAGCATCCGCCGACCCCGCTCTGTCATTTTACGTGGCCTACCACTTCGTGGCTGAGTTGCTGTCATTCCCAATTGCTTCCACTTTGTTATAATACCACTGACAGTTGACTGTGGAATATTTAGTAGCGAGGAAATTTCACGACTGGACTTGAGGTGGCATCCTATCACAGTACCACGCTGGAATTCACTGAGCTCCTGAGAGCGGCCCATTCTTTCACAAATGTTTGTAGAAGCAGTCTGCATGCCTAGGTGCTTCATTTTATACACCTGTGGGCATGGAAGTGATTGGAACACCTGAATTCAATTATTTGGATGGGTGAGCAAATACTTTTGGCAATATAGTGTATATTATTTAATTCAATATTTATGTTCAATCAGCATTTGTCTTCATTTCTGAATGGTTTCCTAGTCCTGGTTTAATCATTATTTCCTACAACCATTGTCTGTTCTTATTTGTGATGCGGCCAGTGAGCTCACTGCTTTCACCAAAAAACCATGAAATAAAAATGTTGAGGTATAATTTTGTCATAATTATATATTTTTAGACTTTATTTTCAATTTGAACTCAGCAACATTTATTAGTTCACAGTGTTTAATGTTAAATCTGTTTTCTGCTGTAGTGACATATGTCTTTCCAGTGGTGATTTTAGTTTAACAGTAATGACAGGAAGGGGAATCACGTGACACCATGAGAGGTTCGGACGTGTGAGTGGCGACCTCTGCGCACTTTGCTAGTTTTAATACCTTTTAATGACATAAACTGGAGAGATTCGATACACTCTGTTCCATAACTGTTCTAGGAGGACAGTATGTCAAGGAATTCAAAATCCTCGGGCTCTGGAGACATTAAATGACACTTACGTGCTCAAGCTGACGCCCCTCAGCAGCAGGCCACAAGCCCGGGAGTCGATTTGGTCGGAGAAATGAGGGAATTTCGGTGAGAAATGTTGAACATACCGGCAATGCTGATGAAGGTCATTGCTGACTTGGAGGATCTTGCTGTAATATGTCGATTGATCACTGCCATGGAGACAAAATTCACTGAGGTGGTTACAAGAGCGGGAGATGTCGAGAAACAGATAGATTATCTGGAGTCATCGGAGAGAGAATTATCTGCTAATCTGCTGGCGACCAAGGTGGATTTGGAGCACGTCTGGGAGAAGTTGGAAGATATGGAGAGCCGTAGCCGGCTGAATAATGTCTGTTTTGTTGGAATTCCTGAGGGAGCAGAGGGTCGGGACATGGTGACGGGCTCTTTCCGAGTCTGCTCGACAGAACGGGCCATAAGCTGGAAATCGAGCAAGCTCACAAGGTTCCGGCTTGGCGATCCGCTAAGGGAGACAGGCCCTGATCAATTTCTGAGATCATCCGATAAAGATCTCATGTTACGCGAGGCGAGGAGTAAAGGAAGATTTTCTTGGAAGAACCACAGCATTTTCTTGTTCCCAGACTGCGAATTCGACAAGAGAGAAACGTGATCGATTCAAGGAATGCAAGAAACTCTTGCATCAATGGAAGGTAGCTTTTGCACTGATGTTCCTGGCCACATTGAGAATAGATGCTAAGGATGGCCGTAAAAAGTTTACATGTCCACAGCAAGCGATGTCCTTCATAAAGTCAATGGACTGAGTAAGTTATTTTGTGGTACTCACGTTGCAGCAGAATGGACGGACTCACTGAAAATCCACTTGACTGTCCAAAGAAACTGAGCGCCTTTTTTGTTTCTTTTTGTGTTGGTTCCGCCTAGCGGCTGGAGTTTGTTTTGTGAAGTAACACTCCTTCGGGACAGTTGTGTGGATGAATCTGCATGTTCTTTGTCTTATGCCTCCTATTGGCTGGAGTTTGTTTTGTGGAGTATTTCTTGAAAGTCATTGGAGTGATTAGGTCATTTGTTGCACCGAATAGGCCGGCACACTGAACATTCGTTTGACTGTCCGAGGAAACTTTTTTGTTTGTTTGGTTGGGTTTTTTTGTGCTGGTTCAGCCTAGCGGCTGGAGCCTTTTCTATTGAATAACACTCCTTTGGAACAGCTGTGGATTAATCTGTTCGTTCTTCGTGCTTATTCCTCCTGCTGGCTGGAGTTTGTTTTGTTTTGTTGAGTATTTTTACGGGACATTGGAATGATTATGTCATCCGCTGAACTCATGACAGCCGGCTCACTGAACATTCGTTTGTCTGTCCGAGGAATCTGAACGGTTTTATATCAGCTGGAATTTGTTCTGTTGAAGATCACACCTTTGAGACAGTTCTGTGAATGAATCTACACATTCTTTGTGTTCATTCTTCCTATTGGCTGGGGTTTATTTTACAAAGTATTTTCTGTTATGTAATTTTGCCTCACAAATTTGTGAGGCAAAATTGAGCAATCCAATGGCAAAGTTGTCGTGGGGGCTCGTGGGCGTTCATGGGCCTTTTGAGTTTAGAGGGATTATCGCCGGTTGGCGCTTTCGTGCGCAGGGCTAATGCGCACATTTTTCTATTTTCTGTTTGTTTTGTTTGGGGGAAGTTCGGGGTTTGATTTTTTCACTAATGGGGAATGTGGTCTGTATAATTTTGTTTTTGACACACAATTTATTTTTTTTACTATATCAAAATGTCAAATGTTAATATGAGTGTACTATCTCTCTCCACATGGAATGTAAATGGGTTGGGGCACCCCATAAAAAGAAGGAAGGTTATTACTTTTCTTAAACATAAGAAATATGATATAGTGTTTCTTCAAGAAACACATCTCTTCCCACAGGAAGCTGAAAAATGTGGGAAGATATGGGGTGGACATGTTTTTTTTTTGTGCTGGCTCAAATAAGAGCAAGGGAGTCATTATATTGATTAATAAACATCTACAATTCAAATGTCTCAAACAGACTAAAGATAAATTAGGGAGAGTCATTATTGTTTTAGCTGAAATTCAAGGGAAAAGGTTGATTTTGGCTAATATTTACGCACCTAACGCTGATGATCAGGGCTTTTTTTATAGATCTTGAACTGCTGGCACCCCTCATGATATAATATTGGGAGGAGAATTTAATCTTTTGATGGACTCAGTCCTTGATCACAGTGAAGCAAAAGTGTGTAAACCCCCTACAGCAAAATTGATGCTTCACAGGATGTGTAAAAATCTTGGTCTTACGGATATTTGGAGACTTTTGAACCCATCTGGTAGGGACTATACATTTTTTTCATCAGTCCATAAGATGTATTCTAGAATAGATTATTTTTTTTATGTCCAAATCCCTCGTTTCATCTGTTATTGATTGCTCAATTGGAAATATCTTAGTCTCAGATCATGCCCTGGTGAGTTTAGAGATGTTACCACATATAGAGAAAAAGAAATCATATAGTTGGCGCCTAAATGTGTCCCTTCTGCAAAATCCTGATTTCCGACAAATGTTAAAGACTGAAATCAATGTTTATATGGAGACCAACTGGTCCTCAGTATCCTCTTTGGGCATGGCTTGGGAGGCACTTAAGGCAGTTCTTAGGGGTCGGATCATACAGTATGCCTCATTCATCAAAAAATCCAAAGCACGAGAACTCGTGGAGTTGGAAGAGAATAATAAAAGTGCAGAGGCAGAGCTGAAGTGCCGTATGTCAGCTGATGGCCTCAGAGAATTGACCCAACTGAAATATAGATATAATACTATTTTGTCACGGAAAGTGGAGTTTAGGTTATTCAGGGCAAGACAGTCATACTTTGAGTCGGGGGACAAAGCAGGGAAGCTTTTGGCTAGATATATAAAGCAGAGAGAGTCTCTTTCTATCATTCCCTCAGTGAAATCTGCTGGATTGTCTTTTTTTTGTAATTAACCTTTTTATTGATTCATATGCACATGACAGTGAAAAACTCAACACATATATAAAGAATCAACATTTTACATTTAAACCCCACTAATACAATCCCACCCTGGCCCTTAACGAACACCCCTGTGGTCCCACATATCACACACACACACAATCCAATATATATATATATATATATATATATATATATATATATATATATATATATATATTATATATATATATATAAAATAATAATAAGCATACATGATTAAACTAAACTACACTCTCCACATCCCCTCCCCGAGAATCCCCCAAAAAAACGAAATATTTGACCCATTTTTTAACAAATATGTCCATAAACCCCAGCCTTCTACTTACCGCTTCCTCGAATGCAGCTACCCTCCCCATTTCCACACACCACTCTGAAAAAGAGGGTGCTCCACTTAACTTCCAACCCCTTAAAATCACTTGCCTACCGATCATGAGACTGGTCAGAACCCAATTTTTAATGTGATTATCCCCTAAATTCATGACCACCCCATCACCCAAAATACAGAGTCTGGGACAAAGCAAAACCTGAATGTTCAAAACATAATACAAATAACTCCAAACCCTCACCCAAAACTCCTGGATCTTAACACACCCCCAAAAGACATGGGTAGTGTGTCCAACTTCTAATTGGCATCACCAGCAGGTGGGTGTGTCTTTAAGACCAAGCCTAGATAATCTAGAGGGGTCCTATAAAATCTATGTAAAATCTTAAATTGCATAAGGCGAACCCTTGCATCTCTATATACAGACGACATTTTTCAGAATTTTAGTTCACACTCCATCCTCCAATACCAAATTCAAATCTTTTTCCCATACTCTCTTGAGAGAAGTCAAGGCTCCATCCCCCAGACTCTGATTTTGCAGGGAGTAATACACTGATGCACTCATGACCTTTTCCAAAAGCAGCAATCACCTCTCCCAAAGCACCTGCCGCTTTAGGGGGGTGTGTGCTACTCCCAAAAACAGTACAGAGCATGTGGCGCAGCTGTAAATTCTTATAGAACTGAGATCTGGGAATCCCAAAATGATGAACCAAATTCTCAAAAGATCTCAACACTCCACTCTCATACAGGTCATCGAGTGTAGTAACCCCCCTCACAATCCAGTCTGACCAGCAGAAAGGGGACTTGTTGATACATAATTTGGGGTTCAGCCAAATGCTTGAGGCAACATTTAAATAAATGTCTGAATTAAATACTCTGGCCACTCTTGTCCAAATCATGTACAAATGTGAAATAACGGGGTGTGATTTAACTTCTCCGGTTACTTTGATAGAAAGTCATTGCAGTGGCACAATAGGGGCAAGGACTTCCTGTTCAATAGAAAACCAGGGAGGGGCTCTTTCAGGTGGAAGCGACCAATGAGCCAAATGCCTGAGGCCAAACGCATATTAATAAAGCAAAATCTTGGGTAGGCCTAGCCCACCTTTGTCTATTGGCCTATGTAACTTATTAAAATGCAATCTGGGACGTTTACCATTCCAAATGAAGGACTTCGCTATGCTATCAAATTGCTTGAAATAAGAGAGGGGGACATCTACAGGGAGAGACTGTAGCAGGTAGTTACATTTTGGAATACAATTCATTTTAATAACATTAACCTTCCCAATCATCGATAAATGTAATGAAGCCAACCTGCCCACATCACTCGAAAACCTTTTTATAAAAGGGTAAAAATTAACACTAACTAAATCAGACAAATTTGCTGGGAATAAAATCCCCAAATACTTAATGCCCTGTTTGGGCCACTGGAAGGCACCCGGCTGGAAAGCAGTTACTGGACAGTACGCTGTCAGAGCCAAAGCTTCGGATTTAGACCAATTGACTTTGTATCCTGAGAATTTGTAAAAGGAATTAATAATTCTGTGGAGGCAAGGCATAGATCTAGTAGGTTCAGAGACAAATAATAAAATATAATCTGGGTAAAGCAGAAGCTTATGCGCCACACCTCCTGCAACCATCCTTGGAAAATCATCCTCCTTTTTTATCGTGGCTGCTAATGGTTCCAGGGCAAAACAGAACAATAAAGGGGAAAGAGGGCAACCCTGCCGAGTGCCCCTATCCAGAGTAAAATAATCTGAAATTAATCCATTTGTTTGTACCGCTGCTACAGGGTGTCTATAAAGTAACTTAATCCAACCAATAAATGTACTCCCGAACCCATACATTTCCAAAATCGTAAAAAGATAATCCCATTACCATATCAAATGCCTTTTCGGCATCAAGTGAGATGGCAGCGACTGGAGACTGATCATTCGATACTGACCACATGATATTGATGAGACGCCTGATGTTATCAGAAGAGCTACGGCTCCGAATAAACTCCACCTGATCTATATGTATAAGAGATGCCATAACCTTACTTAATCGGTTAGCCAGAATTTTTGACAATATTTTTACATCTAGTTGGATCAGGGAGATTGGATGGTAACTTTTACACTCGCTTGGATCTTTGTCCTTTTTAAGAATCAGACTGATCTGGGCTTGTGTCATGGTTGGAGGAAGCTTTCCATTCTTTAATGATTCAGTATAAACTTCTAACAAAAGTGGAGCCAGTTCTGTAGCATAGGATCTAAAAAATTCTGCGGCAAAACCATCTGTCCCCGGAGCCTTGCCAGTAGGTAGGGACATAATTACCTCGTCAAGCTCCTCCAAGTTTATCTCAGAATCAAGAGAGTTTTTTTGCTCAATCGTCAGTTTAGGAAGATCTAATGGTTCCACAAAGTTTCTAATATCTTCATCAGTAAACGAAGATGTGGAACTATAAAGATCAAGATAGAACTCTTTAAAGGCATTATTAATATCAATGGCTGAGGTAAAAATTTCACCACCAGCAGATTTCACTGAGGGAATGATAGAAAGAGACTCTCTCTGCTTTATATATCTAGCCAAAAGCTTCCCTGCTTTGTCCCCCGACTGACTGTCTTGCCCTGAATAACCAAAACTCCACTTTCCGCGACAAATTAGTATTATATCTATATTTCAATCAGGTCAATTCTCTGAGGCCATCAGCTGACATACAGCGCTTCAGCTCTGCCTCTGCACTTTTAATATTCTCTTCCAACTCCACAAGTTCTCGTGCTTTGGATTTTTTGATGAATGAGGCATAGTGTATGATCCGACCCCTAAGAACTGCCTTAAGTGCCTCCCAAGCCACCTCCATATAAACATTGATTTCAGTCTTTAACATTTGTTGGAAATCAGGATTTCGCAAAAGGGACACATTATTTATTTTTCTCTGTATATGGCAACACCTCTAAACTCACCAGGGCGTGATCCGAGACTAAAAGGTTTCCAATTGAGCAATCAACAACAGATGAAATGAGGGATTTGGATATCAAAAAAAAAAATCTATTCTAGAATAAATCTTATGGACTGATGAAAAAAATGTATAGTCCCTACCAGATGGGTTCAAAATTCTCCAAATATCTGTAAGACCAAGATTTTTACACATCCTGTGATGCGTCAATGTTGCTCTAGGGGGTTTACACACTTTTGCTTCACTGTGATCAAGGACTGAGTCCATCAAAAGATTAAAGTCTCCTCCCAATATTATATCATGAGGGGTGCCAGCAGTTCAAGATCTATAAAAAAAGCCCTGATCATCAGCGTTAGGTGCGTAAATATTAGCCAAAATCAAACTGTGCCCTTGAATTTCAGCTAAAACAATAATGACTCTCCCTAATTAATCTTTAGTCTGTTTGAGACATTTGAATTGTAGATGTTTATTAATCAATATAATGACTCCCTTGCTCCTACTTGAACCAGCACTAAAAAAAAACATGTCCACCCCATATCTTCCCAAATTTTTCAGCTTCCTGCAGGGAAAGATGTGTTTCTTGAAGAAACACAATATCATATTTCTCACGTTTAAGAAAAGTAATAACCTTCCTTCTTTTTATGGGGTGCCCCAACCCATTTACATTCCATGTGGAGAGAGATAGTACACTCATATTAACATTTGACATTTTGATATAGTAGAAAAAATAAATTGTGTGTCAAAAACTAAATTATACAGACCACATTCCCCATTAGTGAAACAATCAAACCCCGAACTTCCCCCCGAACAAAACAAACAGAAAAAAGAAAAACGTGCGCATTAACCCCAAACACGAAAGCGCCAACCAGCGACAATTCCTCTAAACTCAAAAGGTCCATGAACGCCCACGAGTCCCCACGACAACTTTGCCATCGGATTGCTCAATTTTGCCTCACAAATTGTGAGGCAAAATTACATAACAGAAAATACTTTGTAAAATAAACCCCAGCCAATAGGAAGAATGAACACAAAGAATGTGTAGATTCATTCACAGAACTGTCTCAAAGGTGTGATCTTCCACAAAACAAATTCCAGCTGATATAAAACAGTTCAGATTCCTCGGACAGACAAACGAATGTTCAGTGAGCTGGCTGTTTTGAGTTCAGCGGATGATGTAATCATTCCAATGTCCCATAAAAATACTCAACAAAACAAACTCCAGCCAGCAGGAGGAATAAGCACGAAGAACGAACAGATTAATGCACAGCTGTTCCAAAGGAGTATTATTCAATAGAACAAGCTCCAGCCGCTAGGTGGAACCAATACTAAAAGAAACAAAACCGGCATCCCGGTTTCCCGGATGGTTGAGTCAATTCACTCGGAGGCCGCATAAAAGTATATACTATGACTTACACAATCCATCAACTTTATAAAAGACATCCTTTGTGTGAGCATGTAGATATTTTGCGGTCATCCATAGTGTGCACTCTCAAACTGGCAGGGAACTTATATGAAAATGTAATCTTTTGTCAATGCAAACGTTTCTTTAAGGAAAAGTGTTCTTCACAAAACAGGCTCCAGCTGCTCGGCAGAGCCAACGCAAAAAGCAAAAAGAAACCAAAATGACGGCCAGCTTCCTCAAAAGCCAGAGTAAGTACAGCGAGTCGACCCACTCACATGAGAAACATCTGATGGTTTACTCACCGATTGATTCAATAAAAGACATTGCCTGATTGGGACATGTAAATACTTTGCGACCGTCCTTCGTTTCAATTCTCAGTTTGGCCAGAAACATCAGAGCAAAATTGATCTTTCGCTGATGTAAGCGTTTCTTACATTCCATGAACAGATCGCGTTTCTCTCTTGTGGAACTCGCAAAGTCCGGGAACAAGAAAATATTATGGTTCTTCCAAGAAAGCTTCTCTTTGCTCCTCGCCTGGTGCAACACAAGATCTTTATCGGATGATCTCAGAAATCTGGCCAGAATCGATCTGGGCCTATCTCCCTCAGCAAATCTGTGAGCTGGGACTCTGTGAGCTCGCTCGATTTCCAGCTTGTGGCCTATTATGTCAAGCAGACTCGGGAGAAGCTCGTATAGGAATTTCACCATATCTCTGCCCTCCTCATGCTCAGGAATTCCAACAATTTGAATGTTATTCCTGCAGCTTCTATTCTCAAGATCTTCAAGCTTTTCAAGGAGATGTTCCAAATCAACTTTGGTCATGGGCGGATTAGCGGTTAATTCCCTCTCCGAAGATTCCAGACAATCGATTCATCTCTCAGCATGAGTCACTCTTGTAACTAACTCAGAGAATTTTATTTCCATCGCCGTAATCGATCGACGTATTACAGCGAGATCCTCCAAGTCAGCAAGAATCTTCGTCATCACCGACATGTTGGACAACTGATCACCTCTCCCGCCGCACCATCCAAATCAAGTCCCTGGTCTGTAGGCCTGTCGGGGCTTTCATCCTGAACACGTAAGTGTCTTTTAATGTCACCAGAGCCCGAGGATTTTGACTTCTTTGCCATATTTTGCCTCGAAGAGTAAATGTGTAACAGTGAATCAAATTTCACCAGATTATAACATGAAAATAATAAAAAATTTAGCAAAGTGCGCAGAGCTCGTCGCTCACATGTCTGCTTCTTGCATGGCGTCACGTGACCCCCGAGTGTCCAGACTGTTTAAATTGGACACTTATTTAAATGTTGCCTCAAGCATATGGCAGAACCCAAGATTATGTAATGGCAAGTCCCCTTTCTGCTGGCCAGAGTGGATTGTGAGGGGGGTTGCTACACTCGGTGACCTATATGAAAGTGGAGTGTTGAGATCGTTTGAAAACTTGGTCCAACATTTTGGGATCCCCAGACCTCAGTTTTATAGATATTTACAATTGCACCACCTGCTTTGTACTATTTTTGGGAGTAGCACACACCCCCCTAAGAAGGCAGATGCTTTGGAAGAGGTGATTGCGGCTTTTGGAAAAGGTCATGAGGCATCAGTGTACTACTCCCTGTTAATTCAAAGTATGGGGGATGGAGCTTTAACTTCTATTAAGAGATTATGGGAGAAAGATTTGAATTTGGTATTGGAGGATGGAATGTGGACTAAGATTCTGAAAAATGTCAAGTCTGTATCTAGAGATGCAAGGGTTCGCCTTATTCAGTTCAAGATTTTACATAGATTCTACTGGACCCCCTCTAGACTGTATAGGCTTGGTCTTAAAGACACACCTACCTGCTGGCGATGCCAGTTGGAGCATGGAGATATAACCCATGTTTTTTTGGGGTGCGTTAAGATCCAAGGGTTTTGGTTGAGAATTCAGAATTTTGTATGTGATGTCTTGGGCACTCAGGTTTCCTTTTGCCCCAGACTCTGTATTTTGGGAGATGGGGCAGAAATTAATGTGGAGAATAAACATGTGGAGGATTGGGTCCTAACCTGTGTTATGGTCGCCAGACAGGTGATTTTGAGGGGTTGGAAGTCGGCTGGAGCACCCCCGTTTCAGGAGTGGTGCTCAGAGATGGGGAGAGTGGCAGCCTTAGAAGAGGAGTCTTATAGAAGAATAGGGAATAAGGATTTGTTAGTAAGAAAATGGGGTGGATATTTAGCATTCTTGGAGGGTTCTCGGGTGGAATAGTGGAGAGAGAGGGGTAACTGTCAGTGTGTGTGATTTTTATATTTGTGTGTGTATATATATATATATATATATATATATATATATATATATATATATATATGTATTTTTTTTTTCCTCTTTTAGTTGTTTGGTTTTTGTTTTTGTATTCTTTTATACATGTTCATCTAAGACCACAGGGATGTTTGTTGAGGTTTGGGGTGGGGTTGGGGTTGGGGTTGGGGAGGAGGAGGGGTGGTAGTGGGTTTTAAAAGTTGATTTTGTGTATTTATAATTATGTTTTGTTTTTCTGTGTTTTAATATATAAAAATGTTAATCATAAAAAACAAATTCACAATATCACTGTTTTTGCTGTATTTTGCATTAAATAAATGCAGCCTTGGTGAGCAGAATAGACTTCTTTTAAAAACATTAAAAAATCTAACAGATCTAAAACTTTTAAATGGTAGTGTAGGTCTAAAGTTTTTAAGTAAAGTCTTTATGTAAAGAAAATGTATAGTCAGATTACTTCTTTCAACTTAAACTTGATTTTGTGAATAAGCTGCAAACAATACATTCAATCATTAAGTCTCCTCACATTCATTCTCTCTCAGGGGAGGGGTCTTTGTCTCCTCAGGTATGAATCACATCAATATTCATGATCATCCACGCCTCCTCACATATGGCCTTTCTAACACTAAAAGTGTCTCAAGTTAAATTACTATATTGTTTTGTATGAATGAGTGATCAGGATGGTTTCACATCATTTTGTAGCAACAACTCTAGGCTTCAAGATCCAGTTCTCAAAAGTCTTGTGAACAAATAATATGGCCTTATTTCAGTGACTTACAATTTTGAGTTTTTTCAAAAACCACGCATAAACGTTATTTTCTCAAAAATACAAACATGTACATACATGTTGTTCACATATTATTGTAGTCCAGTTTGTGCTGAATACAGTGTTATCAGACTTTAGCCATTAATATGTTTTTAAGCAACTGAAAAAAGCACAAATGTCAAGGCATGTCAAAACTTTTCCAGGGCCCAAAACACCTTCAGACCCCAGAGGGTTAATGTATGAATCGATTAAAAAAAATGTAATCACATAAAAAAAAACAGTAATGACAGGAATTATCTTTGATAAAAGATACATGCACAAAATGACAGTTATGTTTGTCTGCCATGGATGCATTGAATGTGCAATGATGTGAAACTGCCGTGAGCCCACGGATGCATTGCAAGAGATGTGAATAATGTGAGCTGCTCTCTGAAAGTGATTTATTTGGACACAAGCAAATATGAAAAACGCATTAAACCATAATAATTGCGATTGGGAGCCTGCAAAGATGCAAATTATACGTCATCAATAGCGCTTCACTTCCGCGATTTGGTACGATTGTGTTCATATCAGCAGCAAACTGCACCAGAGTTCACATGAACCATATCCCAGACCACCTTTTCAAGTGGATTCAAGTGCAGGTCTCAGGTGCACATCCGAGTTCGGAAAACAGTGTTCACACCACCCAAACAAACTGAACGTTTATGTCATTCGAACTCGGGTGTGCACCAAATGTGCTAGTGTGAAAGCACCCTAAGCGACCAGATGTAAACAGTGATGTGTCTCACCTGACCAGATGTGATCGGATCAACCAAGACACTTCTTAATACCAGGAGTAAACAGGGTTTATATAGTGACGCACAGGGCTATTAATCAAGCAGTAGTATTTGATGCCCTGAAATTGAGAATGGTTGTCAGGAATATATACAGACAGAAAACACAAACAAAAATAAACCTACCGATGAAAACTGCATTGAGATGTGGTTTTATCATCTTGAGCTTCATAGCAGGACAGCAAATCCAGTCAATATTCTCTCAAGTTTCCTTGATACGTCCTATAATGCAAGAGAGGAAAGACTAAGGTAACATGTTTCTATGAAATTAAGATGACTGAATGAGTAAAATGGATTGAGTTTAATTCAACCTTAGGTTTGTATTGAACAAAATTTAAAAGGTCAGGGAATAAGTATCACCATGATCCTATTATCTATTGTAAAGATAATATAGGCACATCTTTTACAAGATTTTAATTGCTGTTTTAGGCTTCTAATCTGAGAGCTTTGTTATGTTTATGAATGTGACAAATGCTAACCAAGTCAACTTGTGGCAACAGCACTGAGCTACCTGGTCTCGTAGAATCACGTTCCTATAACTATATTTTTGCTAAATTGAATGTTTTATGTGTTGTACATATTGCGGCAGTTTCTTGGTGAAATGAACACTAGAGGTGCTACAACAACATTACTTTTATTCCCTTTCACACAAATCATGTGTAAAACAGTAGATTATCAGTTCATAAACACTTACTTTTCACCCTGTTCACACAATGCTATCTTATGACATCTAAACACTTTTACTATAGTGTATGACTCATTTTAACATTTGCAATACATAACCAAATACATTTACAAGCTTGTTCGAGTGTGATCAAATTGTGCAGTAGCTCAACCGAGACAGCATTGCACTTGTGATGTAAAAGACTGGGGTATGTCACGTGAGCCCAAAGTGTCATAGAATTACCACAAAATGACGTGGTTGTGTTTTTCATCTCATGTTTGTTTTTTCTGACACTACCAGTTAGGTATGAGGTTTAGGGTAGGGAGGAAGGTTTTGTTTATTTAAATGGTAAATGGTCTGCACTTATATAGCGCTTTTCTTTTTAACCTTAGCGGTTCCAAAGTGCTTTACACTGTGACTCATTCACCCATTCACGCACACACTCACACACCAATGATGGCAGAGCTGCCATGCAAGGTGCTAGCCTGCCATTGGGAGCAACTTGGGGTTCAGTGTCTTGCCCAAGGACACTTCGGCATGTGGAGTCATGTGGGCCAGGAATTAAACCGCTAAACCTGCGATTAGTGGCCAACCTGCTCTACCACCTGAGCCAAAGCCGCCCCTTATATAAAACTTGATAGAGTATTAACTTGGCAGCATAATTAATAAAAAAAATTATTTGATTAGTGATTACAATCACTGATTCTACAATTATGTAATCGTGAAAATTGACGATTACAGCATTCCATTTAAATCTACTCCTTTTGCATCAACGCTTTCTATTTACAACATATTTTTTCAGTGGTTGAATATTCAAACCAATCCCAGACATATCTGTTGAGCAGTGAAACAGCAATCCTAAATCAAAGAGGCTTAAATTAGTCTATGGTCATTGCGAGAACATGACCATGGCAACGTTGCCTTCGTAAGAAAGCAAGCCACCCCAGCGGCTCCCCGCCTCAGTCTCAGGCCGACGCGGAGATGATAGACATGCTTTCCCAGGCAGCCACGAGTGTCGGGCTAGAGTGGAACCTTCCACTCTCTCCTGAACCCTCGCGGCTCGATGATTGGTTCCTGGGCCCAGAGCGCCTCTCACGGCTGACAAGATCGTGGAGGGCACCTTTTACTACCCGGTCCCAATCTTTCAGCTCCCCCGCTCTCACTACCCTCGATGGTGGGGCGGCCAAGGGGTATTCGGTGATCCCCCAGGTGGATAAGGCGCTTGCGGTGCACTTGGGCCCGCAGAGCGCCACCACCTGGAATGGGTGCCCGAAGCTCCCGTCCAGGGCCTGTAGGTTTACGTCGTCTCTGACGGCTAAGGCCTATGGTCCCGCTGGACAAGCTGCCTCCACCCTGCATGCCATGGCTCTCCTGCAGGTACACCAAGCCAAGGTGCTAAAAGAGCTGCACGAGGATAGTTCTGACCCGGGATTGATTCAGGAACTGCGCTTGGCGACCAACCTTGCTCTCAGGCAATGTCCACCCTGGTGGTCCAGGAACGCCACCTTTGGCTCAACCTGGTCGACATGAGAGAGTCTGGCAGGGCACGGTTCCTTGACGCCCCCATCTCCCAGGTTGGCCTGTTTGGTGACACCGTTGAGGACTTTGGCCAGCAGTTCTCAGCGGTGAAGCAGCAGATGGAGGCCATTCAACACAACCTGCCCTGGCGTGGCTCAAGACCTCGCACCCCATCTGCTCACCGCCAAGGGCGTCCTCCTGTAGCAACAGCACCGGCTCCGCCACAGCCCGCCCCCACGGCCCGGCCCCGGCCTGGAGCCCACCGCAGGAAGCAGATGCCATCCGTCTCACGGCCAGCCGCCAAGAACCCTAGGAAGGCCGACCCAGGGACGAGGAGACCCACTTCTACGGAGCTGGTAAACAGACCACTCCATCCCCCGGTGGAAGGCCGGGAGGAGAATCTTTTGTTTCATATTTTGCCGCATGCCCAAGAGGCTGCGGTACTCAAAACTTCAACAAAAGAGTGGTTTCCTTGTTCTCTGGGTCACATGTCAGGTGCGCACGGCCGTCGTCATGACCGCCGTCCACCGTTCCATTTTGGCAGGTTTGGCACAAACATGCCCACACTGGGTTGGTTCCGACGGACTGCGGGGACGATGTTCCTCCTCCCCCTTCCTTGACCAATCTTATGGTGGGCGTCAGGAGCCAGGTAAGTGCTTCAATGTCTCTGGACTCAGCACGGCCATGGGGTTCGAGCCCCCTCGACATGCTGCCTAAGGCTCCGCCCTGCCATGAGGCCCCACCCGCCAGTAAGTCCGACGTGATTATCCCCTTGGTCCCCCTCGCCCAGAGTTTGGACGGATAGCTCGCGCTTTCCAACCTGTCCAATGACTGACCCGAACTGTCCGACTCGGCTACGCGATTCAGTTCGCCAGGCGCCCGCCCAGGTTCAGCGGTGTCCGCTTCACCTCGGTGAAGGGCGAGAATGCCACTGCCTTGCGTGTGGAGATCGCTACCCTTCTACGGAAGGGTGCGATAGAGCCTGTCCTTCCGGCTGAGATGAAGAAGGGGTTTTACAGCCCCTACTTCATCGTACCGAAGAAAGGCGGTGGGTTGCGGCCAATCTTGGACCTGTGAGTACTGAACCGGGCCTTGTACAGACTCCCGTTCAAGATGATGACGCAAAAACGCATTTTAGCGAGCGTCCGGCATCAAGATTGGTTCACGGCGGTAGACCTGAAGGAACGTGTACTTCCACGTCTCGGTCTTACCTCGACACAGACCCATCCTATGGTTTGCTTCTGAGGGCCGGGTGCACCAGTACAAGGTCCTCCCCTTCGGCCTGTCCTTGTCCCCTCGCATCTTCACGAAGGTCGCAGAGGCAGCCCTTGCCCCACTAAGGGAAGTGGGCGTCCGCATCCTCAATTATCTCGACGACTGGCTAATCCTGGCTGTCACAACATGTTACGCTCAGGGGAGAGCGGAGACTCCACCCCCAGGTGGTCCAGCTGATTTGAAGTTGATTCGGTCGAGCACAGGTAGACCTGTTTGCTTCCCAGGAATCCTCCCACTGCCCGCTTTGGTACGCCCTGACCGAGGCAGCCCTCGGTATAGACGCGCTGGCACACAGCTGGCCCCCTGGACTACGCAAATACACGTTTCCCCCAGTGAGCCTACTTGCACAGACCCTGTGCAAGGTCAGGGAGGATGAGGAGCAGGTCATCCTAGCAGCACCCTACTGGCCCACCCAGACGTGGTTCTCACGTGGTTCTCACCCTGCGGTGGTAGACACGATCACTCAGGCTAGGGCTCCCTCTACGAGGTGCCTGTATGCCTTGAAGTGGCGTCTGTTCGCTAAGTGATGTTCTTTCCGACGCAAAGACCCCCAGAGATGCGCAGTCAGATCGGTGCTTTCCTTCCTGCAGGAGAGGCTGGAGGGGTGGCTGTCCCCCTCCACCTTGAAGGTGCATGTACCCGCCATTTCTGCACATCACGATGCAGTGGATGGTAAGTATTTGGGGAAGCACGACTTGATCATCAGGTTCCTGAGAGGCGCTAGGAGGTTGTCCTTTGGGGTCTACTGGGTGCTCCCTTGAGCCCCTGGAGTCAGTTGAGCTTAAGGCACTCTCTTTGAAGACTGCCCTCCTGACTGCGCTCACTTCCATCAAGAGGGTAGGGGACCTGCAGGCGTTCTCTGTCAGCGAATCATGCCTGGAGTTCGGTCCGGGTTACTCTCGTGTGATCCTGAGACCCCGACCGGGCTATGTGCCCAAGGTTCCCACGACCCCATTTAGGGATCAGGTGGTGAACCTGCAAGTGCTGCCCCAGGAGGAGGCAGACCCAGCTTTGGCGTTGCTGTGTCCAGTGTGTGCTTTATGCATCTATTTGGATCACACACAGTGCTTTAGAAGCTATGAGCAGCTCTTTGTCTGCTTTGGTGGACAGAGGAAAGGTGCTTTTGACTCCCAGTCCTGTTCACAAGTTGTGATCCCTGAATTACTTTCATCCTTAGCCCTGTGGCAGATGAGTTTGCGGAGAAACTCACTGCCGGCCCAGTACGTGTACTAATTAGGCCCTGTACTGGGGTAGGTGCTCCACATGTGCTGGTTCCCAGTAGGTGACCCCATGTGATATCTTCTGCTAATTCATTTCCCTGTCGGTAAACTGTGTCTTCCTTGGGCAGAGGTTCCTCTGACCCCGGTCACCATGTTTGTAGAAACTCCTCCCCCCTCGGGTAGGACCTACCATGGGACTTCTCCACATTACATACTTCCAACAAGACTCGGTAAGACCATGTGACGTATTTCCACTCAAAATACACCCCCCCCTCCCCCCCCCCCCTTTTCTGGGCAGGGTGTGGACTCCACGGTGTCTTCCCCTTGGGAGTGACACCCCCTGACACAGACATTTATGGCCCCCAGTCGGTTAACAAATTCCACTCTTTTTGGGGAGAAAGAAAGAGGAAAAGAGGCCACGGCTGGGCTAGCCTGTCCCTATTTTTTTGGGCTGTCGACTTGTTCCCAAAGGACCGTTCGATACTCATAAGAGTGTTGGAGGAGGTTACGTGACGACCTGGTGCGCTGGCTATGAGGCACACAGCAGTCTGCCCGTCTGGCACCGCCAGTCCACGTAACACAGTTCAGCTAGTTGTGGCATTTTATATAGGGACCCCCAGTGTCACTACATCGACACAACGTCGAGTGAGTAACAGATAGGGAATGTCCTGGTTACTTTCGTAACCTCCGTTCCCTGATGGAGGGAATGAGACATTGTGTCCCTCTTGCCACAACACTGAACTACCCGCTGAAATGTCCGGGACCTTGTCTCAGCTCCTCAGCACAAAACCTGAATGAGTGGTTGCATACCAGCTCCTTTTATACCCGTAGTATGTCCGGGGGAGTGGCATGCAAATTCCACTCGCCAATTCCCATTGGCCTTTTTCAAAAAGCAGAGGTGTTTGGGGCTCCCAAGAGTGCCCCTAGAGTCACTACATCGACACAACGTCTCGTTCCCTCCATCAGGGAATGGAGGTTACGAAAGTAACCAGGACGTTTCACCCTTGTTTGCAGTGGCACCGTAGGCTTTCAATGGGGAGATGTCTCCTGAGCCTGTGTGTGAGAGGGGCAGAAGTGCCACAGATGATAGAACAAGCAGCTGCCACTTGCAGAGGCAGCCTCATGCTAGGGTCTGCTTGGGGGTTAGAAAACTGAGAGCTACAGGATAGGTAGAGAATGAGTAGAGTGAAAATGGGCAGAAACACTGCAGAAACAGTGGCTGTTGCTGCCGCATGGAAATGAGCTCTCACGGGAGCTGCTGTTGCGTTGGAGGACTCTGCAACACCCGTGGCTGGAATGCATGCGTTTCTCCTTTCTGGAAACATTTTCTTTTTGCAGTCAATTAAACAGCGATGGTCAAAAAACATTTACAAAATAGGCACTGTTTGCCGACATTGCTCGCGCGAGTGCCGTATACCGGTAATTTATGTAAAAAAATTGCATTAAAATGCCATATAGTAATACATCGATACATGATTAATCATTTACGCCGATATCACTCAGAGAAAGAAAGAGCTGCAGATGAGCTGAAACTTTTTTAAGCAGGCACTCAGTGCTAATTCAGACAAAAATGAAACCATAACTAAAGCACTTGGGGTGTTCGTTGACATATGTGGGATTTCCACGTATGATTAAAATACCTGAGCCACATTATCAAAACATCCCTTCTTGTATCCATTTTTATAGCAAGGTTATTCCTTTTATAGTGATGTACAGATTCTGATTGTTGAATTTATGTTGTTTAAAATGCACTTTATGTTGATGCATGTAGCATTAAAGTCCAGGTATTAAATTTAAATCTTGATTCAGTAATTAGAGAAAAGGTTTTTTTAGTTAAGGACCATGATGAAAATTAACCATGGATTTACTATAGTAATATTGCAGTAACCATGAACCAGAAGTAACCATCTGAGCAGAAATCATGGTTTTGATACAATTAACCATGGTTTTATAACAGTAATACTGCAGTTTTCATATAGTAATCATTATTTTACTATATATTGTAACCATGACAGTAACCATGTTGATTTTGTGGTTACTATGGTTTTACTACAAATGCCATGATTAAACTATGGTAACTGTTGTAAAACCATGATTTTTGTTAAGGGCAACCTGTTGCAGTGTTTACCAAATAGAGTATCCTTTGGATTTTTAAGTAATATTTTTTTCTGAACTTAGCAAATACTGAACCATACTGAAACCGTGACCCTAAAACTGTGATACAAACCGAACCGTGAGACATTTGAACAGTGCGTTTGCACTGCTTCTGAGATGTATTGAGCCAATAGCAGGGGTGCCGTGGTTGCAGTGCCGCCAAGCTTAAGCGCACTGCCTGAGTAGAGGATTTGCGGTGAGGTACCGGGGTGGTACGTATGAGTTAGAGGAGAAAGGGACTTGCAGTTGCAAAGTCGGGGTTTGTTACGTCTGCGGTAAGGCATAAACAAAAGAGGCTTCGGCAGAAGTATGGTAAAATGCTTAGGCTGCAGTGGGTTGGTATTAGAGCCATTAGTGAATGTGGCCGAAGGAAACTGAAGCGGTCGGACATAGATCGCATTGGTCCGCAGCTAACATTGCAGATAGCCAGGGCTCAAGGTTGGGCAGGCATCTGCATTTTGCTGAGATAACGGCCTTGCCCAGCACTCTGATAGTGGGTGTACATTATTTCTAACTTAGATTTTTTTTTTTTTCAGGATTAGGTGTTGTAAGACACCTGTGAACACACTTGTGCACACTTGTTGAGGGAGGCATGATTAAACGTAGCATCTGTGAACACCTTAAACTTAATTGTTTGCTAGATTAAATATCTGGAACATATGTGAAGCAATATCAGGGTAAATGCTTGCATGTGCATATGTACAACGTCATTTAAAATTGTGATTTGTCATTAAATTAGAAGGCACCTAAAACTAAGTACCAAGATGAATACCATAGTCGGATATGTATTTAACTTAAGCGTATGGTTTGGAGCTTTGTAGATTGTTCTCCAATGTAATGCAAGTAATTCAATTAACTCTGTATTATTGGCACAGGGTGAATTGTCTCGTTTTGATGAGGATGTACAAAATCATTTGGAGTTTGTGCCTGAGAATTGTATTTAATAGATACTATGTGGGTGCCGTTTGCGTTAGTGTCGTGAATAAATACGAGTAATTTAAACTGATAACCTGTAATAAATTCTACAGAAAAACTAAAATATTGTGAGGATGAAGCAAAATGCGAAGCCGAATCATCTGGCACTGATTTCAAAACGTTACTTTAAACCAGGGTGGATTGCAAGATTATGACAGATTATTGAAACATTTTAAAGTCATTCAGCAATTAGGTTCTATGGTCAAGCTTTTTAAGAGTTTGTAATCCAATGATTCGGGCAAAAGTAGAGAAGACTTGTCTGTAAAATTAAATTGATGGATTGATTTCACCTGTGTGAAACATTTGTCCTGGGTGGGAGGAGAGAAAGTCATGTTATAGTCTAGAGATGAATAGAAGTTTGTAGAAGCACTTGCTTTATAGTTATCGGAGCTGTGCGGTGAACTCGAGTGCTGCGAGGAGGCAAGACACGTTTGCGGAATGATTCATGAACGAGTTGTGACACGGAGCATGACCCGCCGCTTGCAGAGCTGAATTCGGCTCATGTTTGTTTGGACAGAAGCAGTATATAGCCGTAGTGAGCTGTAGCATGGTCAGAGCGGATGCTGCTGCGGCAGCAAGCAGCATGATTGCCTCTGTGTTCCAAATGGAATAAATTACACTCAGAAGGGCATTATGAAGGGAGAACAATCATGATAGTCATGTTGGAAGATAACTTAAATGAAATTTCTGATCAATAAAGGCTTAAAAGTGAGTTCCGAATTTTTTGAGCTGCCTACTTCTTAGCCCTCTAAATATCTCACGGTTGATGGTAAAATCTTCGAAGGGAATAGGGCATGAAACGATCACTGAATGGTACATGCCCTAAATGAGCTGCACAGCAAGGTAATCAGGCTGACAGGAATCACCTGTGCAGTATAACCGGATTGAAACACTGGAGTGCTTTGGAATAAAGTTTGAATTAAATTGTTAATCTTTTGATACCCTCACGTTAAATTAAAGTTGTAATAGACCTCAAGTGGCATGAAGACAGAGAAGCTTCCATTCACGGAGGCAGCCTCACGCTATAGGGATCGCTCCGGGCCGGAAAATAGGATGATAGGACCTGTGTACAGCCATAGGGGGCTGTACGACAGATATACAGCGAAGCAATGGCGTGTACGGAGGCAGCCTCGACGCCAGGTCTGCTTTGGTGAAGAAAGATGAGAATAAAAGAAAGACAGTGCAAAAACAATGTTTAAATTGGCAGCCAGCGTTGCCACGAAATATGAATAGTGGCTGCTGTGGTAGCTTGGTAAATAACGTAACGATTGCAATGGAAGAGCTTATCTGATGATGGCAAATCCTTTGCACAGAATAGTGTGTCATCCAAAACTGTCGCATGGATCTGTTGGGGGTAAGTGCGCATGCAGCATGGATGTAAGCAACTGTTTATATATGCCTACTCTGGCGATGTGAATGGTCGGATTAAATGAACATGCTCCTCCCGAACTTTGTTATGAAACTCCATTTGTGATTTTTGTTCATTATCATTCATCATTCATTATTGTGCAGCCCGTCAAATAATATTAACAACCTAACCTAACTTGCTTTTTGCAGCACTCAGTGGGTCTCACCTCAGAACTGCTGTGATGTGTGTAAGGAGCCATATAATATCATTTTGCAGGGGGCCTGGGTAGCTCAGTAGTAAAAGACGCTGGCTACCACACCTGGAGTTCGCTAGTGTGTGCTGAGTGACTCCAGCCAGGTCTCCTAAGCAACCAAATTGGCCTGGTTGCTAGGGAGGGTAGAGTCACATGGGGTAACCACCTCGTGGTCACTATAATGTGGTTTGTTCTCGGTGGGGCGCGTGGTGAATTGAGCGTGGATGCCGTGGCGGATGGCGTGAAGCCTCCACACGTGCTATGTCTCCATGGCAATGCTCAACAAGCCACGTGATAAGATGCACGGGTTGACAGTCTCAGACACGGAGGCAACTGAGATTTATCCTCCGCCACCCAGACTGAGGCAAATCACTAGGCGACCACGAGGACTTAAGTGCATTGGGAATTCCAAATTGGGTGAAAAAGGGGAAAAAATCCACACAAAAAAATATCATTTTGCAAAGAAAGTGCCACAGTCATGTCATTTTCATGAAATCAGTTTAGCATTGAGCAGCGTTTTATCACTGTATTACAACACTCTCTTGAAAGAGTAGCAGAATGCTGATCTAGAAGTCTGGAAAGATTTCACACGTATCCAGAGACAAACTAGGATGTATGCCTTTAAATTCTACAGACTCTTGACATCTCTATTATAAATGGCATTACAGAACATCCTCCCCAGTTGACAAGATCCACAATTGACTCTAACCACTGACAAACACAAACCATCAACGAACAACCTTTTATAGCCTTATAAAGTTAATGAAAAAAGTACTACGACACACTGTTTCACAAACACAAAGCTGAAACTACCTTGAAGGTGTCAACAGGTACCTGCAGATCTAAAATGAGCGGAAGTGGGCATGGGTGGGAGTGTTTGCACTATTATCACTGTATGCTCGCAAACTGTGGGTGTATAGTGTGTTAATGAAGTGGCGCAAAACGCAATTTGCTATTTTATTGAGAAAAATGTCATTGCGCTATGACGTTTCAAAAACACGTCTTAATTCGGTGCAAAGTCTAAACTCAGTTTCTGCATTTGCAGTTTAGAGATTCCAACAGCAGGTGGAAATAAAGTTCATGTCCAAACTCTGAAAATATAGTGGAACATAAAATTATGTCCCTGATGATAAGATTTGTAGCCATCTTATATGAAACAAAAAAATTATGATATTTGTGTTAAACTATCTATAAGTCATGGTTTATTTTTTAATTATTAGGGGTTCAAGCGCTTAGCGCTGAAACCCAATTGTAATTGTTAAGATTTTTAGGGGTTCAAGCGCTTAGCACTGAAACCCTATTGTAATTGTTACGATATTTATTAGGGGTTCAAGCGCTTAGCGCTGAAACCCTATTGTAATTGTTAAGATTGTTATTATTGGGGGTCACGTGATGGCATGTAAGAAGCAGACGTGTGAGCGACGAGCTCTGCGCACTATGCTAATTTTTTTATTATTTTCATGTTATAATCTGGTGAAATTTGATACACCCAGTTACACATTTGCTCTTTGAGGCAAAACATGGCAAAGAAGTCAACATCCTCGGGCTCTGGAGACATTAAAAGAGACTTACGTGTTCAGGATGTATGCCCCAACAGGCCTACAGAGCGGGGACTTGATTTGGATGCCATGGCGGGAGAGGAGATCCAGCGTCAGTTGTCCAACATGTCGGTGATGTTGACGAAGGTTCTTGCTGACTTGGAGGATCTCGCTGTAATACGTCGTTCGATTACGGCGATGGAAATAAAATTCTCTGAGATAGTTACAAGAGTGACTGATGTTGAGAGACAAACTGATTTTCTGGAATCTTCGGAGAGGGAATTAACTGCTAATCTGCCCGTGACCAAAGTTGATTTGGAACGTCTCCTTGAAAAGCTTGAAGATCTTGAGAATAGAAGCCGCAGGAATAATGTTCGAATTGTTGGAATTCCTGAGCATGAGGAGGGCAGAGATATGGTGAAATTCCTAGACAAGCTTTTCCTGAGTCTGCTCGACATAAGGCCACAAGCTGGAAATCGAATGAGCTCACAGAGTCCCAGCTCATAGATTTGCTGAGGGAGATACGCCCCAATCGATTCTAGCCAGATTTCTGAGATCATCCGATAAAGATCTTGTGTTGCGCCAGGCGAGGAGCAAAGGGAAGCTTTCTTGGAAGAACCATAATATTTTCTTGTTCCCGGACTTTGCAAGTTCGACAAGAGAGAAACGTGATCGGTTCAAGGAACATAAGAAACTCTGACATCAGCGAAAGATCACTTTTGCTCTGATATTCCCAGCCAAACTGAGAATAGAAACGAAGGACGGTCGCAAAGTATTTACATAACCCAATCAGGCAATGTCTTTTATTGAATCAATGGGTGAGTAGACTGCGTTAGCTCTGCCGAGCGGCTGGAGCTTGTTTTGTGAATAACACTTTTCCTTAAAGAAACTTTTGCATTGATGAAAGATTACTTTTGCATTGAAGTTCCCGGCCAGTTTGAGAGTGGACGCTACGGATGACCACAAAATATCTACATGCTCACACAAAGGATGTCTTTTGTAAAGTTGACGGATTGTGTAAGTCATGGTATATACTTTTATGCGGCCTCCGAGTGAATTGACTCGACCATCTGGGGAACCGGGATGCCGGTTTTGTTTCTTTTTGTATTGGTTCTGCCTAGCGGCTAGAGCTTGTTCTATTGAATAACACTCCTTTGGAACAGCTGTGGATTAATCTGTTCGTTCTTCGTGCTTATTCCTCCTGCTGGCTGGAATTTGTTTTGAGTATTTTTACGGGACATTGGAATGATTATGTCATCCACTGAACTCATAACAGCTGGCTCACAGAACATTCGTTTGTCTGTCTGAGGAATCTGAACGGTTTTTTTATCAGCTGGAATTTGTTTTGTGGAAGATCACACCTTTGAGACAATTCTGTGAATGAATCTACACGTCCTTTGTGTTCATTCTTCCTATTTGCTGGGGTTTATTTTACAAAGTATTTTCTGTTATGTAATTTTGCCTCACAATTTGTGAGGCAAAATTGAGTAATCCGATGGCAAAGTTGTCGTGGGGGCTTGTGGGCGTTCATGGACCTTTTGAGTTTAGAGGGATTGTCGCCGGTTGGCGCTTTCGTGCGTGGGGCTAATGCGCACGTTTTTCTTTTTTTTGTTTGTTTTGTTCGGGGGGAAGTTCGGGGTTTGATTGTTTCACTAATGGGGAATGTGGTCTTTATAATTTTGTTTTTGACACACAATTTATTTTTTCTACAATATCAAAATGTCAAATGTTAATATAAGTGTACTATCTCTCTCCACATGGAATGTAAATGGGTTGGGGCACCCCATAAAAAGAAGGAAGGTTATTACTTTTCTTAAACGTAAGAAATATGATATAGTGTTTCTTCAAGAAACACATCTCTCACCGCAGGAAGCTGAAAAATTTGGGAAAATATGGGGTGGACATGTTTTTTTTAGTGCTGGCTCAAGTAAGAGCAAGGGAGTCATTATATTGATTAATAAACATCTACAATTCAAATGTCTCAAACAGACTAAAGATAAATTAGGGAGAGTCATTATTGTTTTAGCAGAAATTCAGGGGCAAAGGTTGATTTTGGCTAATATTTACGCACCTAACGCTGATGATCAGGGCTTTTTTATAGATCTTGAAGGGATGCTGCAAGCCACTGGCACCCCTCATGATATAATATTGGGAGGAGACTTTAATCTTTTGATGGACTCAGTCCTTGATCACAATGAAGCAAAAGTGTGTAAACCCCCTAGAGCAACATTGACGCTTCACAGCATAAGTGTAAAAATCTTGGTCTTACATATATTTGGAGACTTTTGAACCCATCTGGTAGGGACTATACATTTTTTTCATCAGTCCATAAGATTTATTCTAGAATAGATTTTTTTTTTTATATCCAAATCATTTCATCTGTTGTGGATTGCAGTTGGAAATATCTTAGTCTCAGATCACACCCTGGTGAATTTAGAGGTGTTGCCATATACAGAGAAAAATAAATCATATAGTTGGTGCCTTAATGTGTCCCTTTTGCAAAATCCTGATTTCCAACAAATGTTAAAGACTGAAATCAATGTTTCTATGGAGACCAATTGGTCCTCTGTATCCTCTGTGGGCGTGGCTTGGGAAGCACTTAATGTGGTTCTTAGGGGTCGGATCATACAGTATGCCTCATTTACCAAAAAATCCAAAGCACAAGAACTTGTGGAGTTGGAAGGAAATATTAAAAGTGCCGAGGCAGAGCTGAAGCGCCGTATGTCATCTGATGGCCTCAGAGAATTAACCGGTTTGAAATATAGATATAATACTATTTTGTCACGGAAAGTGGAGTTTTGGTTATTCAGGTTATTTGGTTATTATTTTGGTTAAAACAGAGAGAGTCTTTTTCTACCATTCCCTCAGTGAAATCTGCTGGTGGTGAAATATTTACCTCGGCCATTGATATTAATAATGCTTTTAAAGAATTCTACCTTGATCTCTATAATTCCATGTCTTCTTCTACTGATGAAGATATTAGAAACTTTGTGGACCCATTAGAACTCTCTAAATTGATGATTGAGCAAAAAAACTCTCTTGATTCTGAGATAAACTTGGAGGAGCTTGATGAGGTAATTAAGGCCTTACCTACAGGCAAGGCTCCGGGGCCTGACGGCTTTGCCGTTGAGTTTTTCAAATCATATGCTACAGAACTGGCTCCACTTTTGTTAGATGTTTATACTGAATCATTCAAGAATGGAAAGCTTCCGCCAACCATGACACAAGCCCGGATCAGTCTGATTCTTAAAAAGGACAAAGATCCAAGTGTGTGTAAAAGTTACCATCCAATTTCCCTGATCCAACTAGATGTAAAAATGTTGTCAAAAATTCTGGCTAGCCGATTAAGTAAGGTTATGACATCTCTTATACATATAGATCAGGTGGGGATTATTCGGGGCCGTAGCTCTTCTGATAACATTAGGCGTTTCATCAATATCATGTGGTCAGTAGCGAATGATCAATCTCCGGTCGCTGCCATCTCACTTGACGCTGAAAAGGCATTTGATATGGTAGAATGGGATTATCTTTTTAAGATTTTGGAAATGTATGGGTTCGGGAGTACATTTATTGGTTGGATTAAGTTACTTTATAGACACCCTGTAGCAGCGGTACAAACAAATGGATTAATTTCAGATTATTTTACTCTGGATAGGGGCACTCAGCAGGGTTGCCCTCTCTCCCCATTATTGTTCTGCCTTGCCCTGGAACCATTAGCAGCTGCGATAAGAAAGGAGGATGATTTTCCAGGGGTGATTGCGGGAGGTGTGGCGCTTAAGCTTCTGCTTTACGCAGATTATATTTTATTATTCGTCTCCGACCCCACTAGATCTATGCCTTGCCTCCATAGAATTATTAATTCCTTTTCCAAGTTCTCAGGATATACAGTCAACTGGTCTAAATCCGAAGCTTTGGCTCTGACAGCGTACTGTCCAGTAACGGCCTTCCAGCCGGGCGCCTTCCAGTGGCCCAAACAGGGCATTAAGTATTTGGGAATTTTATTCACAGCAAATTTGTCTGATTTAGTCAGAGTTAATTTTGATCCCTTAATAAAAAGGTTTTCGAATGATGTGGACAGTTGGGCTTCATTACACTTATTGATGATTGGGAAGGTTAAATGTAATTAAAATGAATTGTATTCCAAAATTCAACTACCTGTTACAATCTCTCCCTATAGATGTCTCCCTCTCTTATTTCAGGCAATTTGATCATTTGGAATAAGCGTGCCAGGTTACATTTTAATAAGTTACATAGGCCGATGGACAAAGGTGGGTTAGGCTTACCCAAGATTCTGTTTTATTATTATGCATTCGGTCTCAGACATTTGGCTCATTGGTCGCTTCCACCTGAAAGAGTGGTTTTGCACTGAACAAGAATTTACTGCCCCTATTTTGCCTCGAGCCTATGGCTAAACCCCAAACTATGCATTAATAAGTCCCCTTTTTTTTGGTCTGAGTGGATTGCAAGGGAGGTTAATACACTCGGTGATCTTTATGAGAGTGGTGTGATGAGATCCTTTGAAAATTTGGTTCAATATTTTGGGATCCCCAGATCTCAGTTTTTTAGGTATCTTCAGCTACGACACTTGCTCTGTACTATTTTTGGGAATAGCATACACCCCCCTAAAGCAGCAGATACTCTGGGAGAGGTGATTTCTGCTTTTGGAAAAGGTCATGAGGCATCAGTGTATTACTCCTTATTAATTCAGAGTCTGGGGGACGGAGTCCCAACCACTCTCAAGAGATTATGGGAGAAAGATTTAGACTTGGAATTGGAGGAGGGAGAATGGGCTAGGGTTTTAAAAAAACATAAAAACTGCATCTAGAGATGCAAGGGTGCGCCTTATACAATTCAAGATTTTACATCGGTTCTATTGGACCCCCTCTAAATTGTATAGGCTTGGTCTTAAAGACACACCTACCTGCTGGAGATGCCAAACAGAGTATGGAGATTTAACCCATGTCTTTTGGGAGTGTGTGGAAATTCAAAAGTTTTGGTTAAAGGTGCAGGGTCTGGTATGTGAGGTGTTAGGCATTATTCTGCCCCAGACTCTGTATCTTGGGTGATGGGGCGGTCATTGACATTGTAAGTAGACACATAAAGAATTGGGTCTTAACCAGTGTCATGATCACCAGGCAGATCATTTTGAGGGGCTGGAGGTTGGCTGGAGCACCCTCCTTTCTTTTTTGCATTGGTGTCTGTCAAACCGTTCGGTAAATATTTCAGATATTTTTTGCGAACTAGTCCTAGGTTTTTCACCCGATCGGAACCAAACCAGTGCAGAAATATACTCTGGAGTCTGATTATCAATAATTATTTTTAAAAAAGTTGAAATTTCGACTCACGGTCGCTAAGGGCTGCCAAAACGTTCGAAAAGGTCGGGCCATTTTTACTAAAATGGCTATAACCCCTGAACGAAATTAGATATTTTCACAAACTCGGTACACATGTGTATAAGCTCAATATGATGTCACAGTAAAAAAAACTGCAGAGTTTGATTGAGTTTGAACCGTTAGTCTGATTGAGTTGAAAATCGGTATGCAGTGTCTTTGTCAAAGGTGCCATGACCGTCTATGAGGACACTGGCATATCTCAAAAAACATGGCCGCCATCGGGCAATGAAATTTGAGCACCTATTAGACAAGGTTATCGGAGGCTGATCGGCACAAAACTTGGTGGGCCTGTTCGACTCCTAGCCTAGAGGTCTGTGAGAAATTTGAAAGAAATCGGCCAATGGATGGCGCTAACAAGTTTTACGCTTCTGTAATCACGTGGTATTTCACACATACACACAATGGCTGTGTCCCAATTCAAAGGCTGCATCCTTCGAAGGACTCATACTTCAAAGGCCATGCCTTTGAAGGCCGCGAAGGTTGGACTGAGCATTGTTAATTGAGACAGTCTAGCCTACGGAGGACTGTTCTTGTCACCTAACAACTGTGACAGTTGCAGAGTGACTGTAACGTTTGGACTTTTTTTAAAGTTATATTAAACTGTCTGAAAACAAAACAGGGTTCACAAACTGTCTAAATATTTTCACCATGGCCCATTTCTGTATATAATAAAGAGTATAAACTATATATAATCGCATCTTAGTAAGATATAAATCAACATTTGAACCACTTTAAAAGTTTTTTTTTTTTTTTTTTTTTTTACATTTGTATCATTAGATATTTGAGTAAGTTGAAACCCAAGTTTAAAAGTGTAATTCGGCAATTTCTCTCAAAAAAATCCTGTCGTCACTGGCGCGCAATGAATTCTGGGGTAGGCAAGGCTGTGAAGGATCCATTTGTTGTATCCTTCATTTCACGGGAAACGAAGGACGCATTTGGAGGCCGCATTTGAAGGAGCCTTCGAATTGGGACAGCATTTGTCACGCAGCAGTGACGCAATCGGCCTTCGAATGCGACCTTTGAAGGATGCAGCCTCTGAATTGAGATGCAGCTATAATTCATATAATTTATTAGATCTCCTCATACTGAAAAACTTTGCCTCAAGAACCACTGCTGTCAATCAAATCGTTCATTAAATATTCATGATTATGTAAAAAACCTACTTTTGTGAATTAGTCCTAGGTTTTTCTCTCAACCTCAATAAAACCAATGCAGTACAATTCTCTGGACTCTCTAGGTCAATAATTATCAAAAAAAAAATTGAACTTTACCCTTTGGGTAGCTATAACAGTGTCATTTAGAAAATGGCCATGGTCAAGTGTACAAATAAGCCCATAATTCCTAAACAAAAACTCAGAACTTCACGAAATTAGGTGAGCACATGCAACATATGATTCTAAACAAGCATGCAGACTTTTATGGAGATCGGAACATAGGTGGCGCTATGCGCTTTAAAAGCTTTAAAAACCATGTATTTCCTTAGTAAATTGCCTGTATCTATGATCTAGGTGGTTACATGCTTGCTAAATAAAACATAATACCTTTTTTCGCATGTGCTTAAAGGCCTTAAACCGCTTGAAGCCCGTTAATTGCTGCTCGCAGCTATATTTATTATTATTATGTTTTAATTTACAATTGTATTTATGGTCTAATTTGTAGGCCTAAAGGTATTTTTCCATCTGTTTTCGTAGAGTGTTTTTTAAGTCACTGCAAAACGGACCGGTGGAAGAAGTTGGAGAGAGTAAAATAAATGTTTTGCCCACTTCGTCATTTTGATTATATTTTCATATCGTTTGAAGTATAATTTCAATTCAGAAATATTTTTGGTTTATTTATTTTTTTGTTTATTAATTTTAGTTAAAATTAATTTAACTTTTCAAAATCAAATACAACCGGTAGAAGTGAAGTGCGTGCCGATACAATCACTATTAATAATAGCCATGATTTGTGCGAGTAGATGAAAATGATTAATAATACTTACATTCTCTGTAATTTAACAGAGCCTACATTCAAGTCCTGACGAGAATCATATTTATATAAAAGGAGCATGTCACTGTCATAGAAATTTGCCCGACAATCAACAAGGATGCAGTTAATGCACAAAAGAATGTCATTTATTACAGTCCATTTACACTACCAACTTCTTATGAATAAGCTGTCTTGGTTAATATTGCTGGTGCTTGAGGGAATCAACTATATAATAGGACAAAAATGGTGGAATAATAACCGGAGAAAGCCTCAGAATTAAACTGCACAAATTCCAGCCCATTTGTGCGTTGCGCGTGCAATTTCGCCAATCCTACTTGCGCACAGACTTTGCAAATGCTTCCATGAAAATACCAAAACTTCGCCGACTTTGCACTTATGACTTATGGCATAGCAATGCGCTTAACGCTAGCACTCTTAAAATAGGGCCCACTGAGTGAGACGAAAAGAAAGTTCTTGGATTACAAAAAAGTATTTGTCTTGCTACTTACTGAGCTTGTAGACCAAATAACCTACTTTGTAATATAGGATTTTCAATGCAGCCAATGAAGGCCTTTGTCCAGTTTTCTCTAAACCAGTAAACCAGTCTGGTTATAATACAGTTCAAAATGACTAACCAGACCCCGTTATTTTCTGTTGGTCAGGGATGCAGCTTTTGCAATGTATTTTTGTGCTTTTCTGGTTACAGCTGGTTTCTGACTGGCAGATCTGCCAAAAATCCTGGTTTTATGAAGCTCATGACATGCAGTTTTTGTTGAGAATAGTTCAAAGACGTGCTGATTCACATCTGTGGATATTTTTGTGACTTTGCTAAACCACGTCACTGACACAAATGCTCCATACCACATCAAGGTAACAAAGCCCAATCATCTGCAAAATAAAGGCCAGCATGGCATAACTGCTGAAAAAGAATGCTGGTGTGCTTGTGGTCCAACAAGTCTTCTTGACTAATCTAACCAATCAGACTTCCTTGGTTAACCAAAATATCTGGAAAAATCATGCTGGTTGTGCAGATGCGCTGATGAACAAAATGGCTATGCTCATCCACCAACTAGACCAGCATCAAACCAGAATAAACCTGCCTGGACCAGCATGGGAATTCATGCTGATCTTTTCAGCAGAGAGCTCAGTCTCTTCTATACAGCAGTCGGGTCACTGGTGAGTCGACCCTGTCCGCAGACCTCACTCTACAAGAGACAACCACAAAGTGCTCATCTGCCGAAGCCAACTGCGATTCAAACCACAAGGGAATTCACTGTGAAAACTGCTTCTATATCTTTACCACTTTTCTTTGAATCTTTTGGTTCATGAAGGTCTCTAAACTTTCTCCATTAACCGTCACATGTCTTACATGCAATTAAACCTGTAATTTAGGTATTTGTTGAACTGAAGTTGAACTCATTTTTCATGTGATGTAGCAGTTATTTTGTTCACACCTGAAATGGCTACACTGCATGAAATATTTATGTATACAGTCATTCAATGCAAGTAAAACACACTGATTAGAGATGGATTTGGAGTTCAGTGAACTTCACACTTCTTCAACCCAGAAGAGCAGACAGTCCTAACAGTGGCAATTCCTTTAATACTAACAGGATTTCAGAAGAAATGCTAAAGTATCGAGTTTAATATATGTACAAATAATTTATTTCATATTACTCTTTGTGCATTTCAATATTTTAGCAAATACAAGTGCCAAATACATCACTATAAAAGCACCGTACAAGAAACTGCTGTGTAGTCAGAACTGCTTTTTCTTCAAAGGAAACTATACAAATTATTTCCTTTTTTTTACTCTACATGACAGCTATATAAAGTTCCAGAATTGATTCTTCTATACTAGACAAAAAGGTAAGGATTTGAGGAGTTTAAGAAAACAAAACAAAAAAATGAACTTGCTCCAAAAGCAGTAGTGGGTTTGTTTTAATAAGCAAAGCAGATTTGTTTTCCCACCCTGTGGACAGAGCAGTCACCCTTTTAATCACAAGACTGAACACAGAATATTTACAGATCGGTGGCAGCTGGTACCTTGAGCTGCCAAATCTCCAGAACAATCATGTGTTAGCCAGAGAAACGTCCCATAATCCTCATTTACCTGATTTTCTTTCACGTAAACATTTTCACATAATAAGCCTTACTGCAGCAAAAACATTTCTGCATTTTGACAGAAACTGAAACGGTCAACACAAAGCCTATATGTCAGTTTATAGTTTAGGATAACAAAGGTGTTTACTGGGTATTCATTAAGACACCATATAAGACTAGAGCTGCATCAGAAATCTCTCAGAGTACATATTGCATTTGATGAAGGACGCACTTCTTGGATGTTAAAAATAGTATGTTCTTTAGGTATGCAAGTGAGTAGTATGAATATGTTCCAGACATAATGCATATGGAAATGGTACACCTGGTATTAAGATGCATTTCGGGTGATCCGGTCACATATGGTCAGCATTAAATACAGGTGTAAACGGGGTGAAAAACGTTTCGTGATCGGATCAAAAAAACACATACGGAGGTAGTCAAAAACGCATGTGTGACCACATCGCATTTGAGATGTAAACACTTATCTGTCGTGAATGCTTCCCGGACAGCAGTGAAGCACCATCCCTCACCTGTCAATCAACCGCTGTGCTAAAACAAGAGTTTAAACTTTGCTGGTTACGTGCAGCTTTAAAAGGAAATAATCATCCGAAAAATTAGCAAAAATGAATACATGCATGAGAACTTCATGGATCTTCTTCAGTGTGCCTGATATCAACATGCAGGGATTCAGATGAGTAACATCCACATCTGAAGCTCCTTTAATACAGGTAATCCACAAAAATAACTGAAAATTCTGCGGTTCTGAGAATGTTGCATTTGTGCTTAGGTTAAAACATCGGAGGAAACAGCGTGGCAGTTTTATACATGCTTTGTCTTTTCTGACTTTCTTTGCGGTTTATTATCATGCAGTTACACACTGACATGTGCCCTTCAACTGTAGTCAGAAAAATCTTAATTATGTATTCTGAGCACATCATCGATCAAGCGAAGTCATACTTAAAAGTGGAAAACTCTGAATTCTAGATGATACATCAGCTGCCGAGATGGGATGTTGGAAGGGGAGTGTTGACAGAAAAGATTATGGAAATGAATTATTTTGCTAAAATATTTCAACTTCTGTACTTTTTTTTTAATAATATCAATTTGTTATACAGGTGCATCTCAATAAATTAGAATGTCGTGGAAAAGTTCATTTATTTCAGTAATTCAACTCAAATTGTGAAACTCGTGTACTAAATAAATTCAGTGCACACAGACTGAAGTAGTTTAAGTCTTTGGTTCTTTTAATTGTGATGATTTTGGCTCACATTTAACAAAAACCCACCAATTCACTATCTCAAAAAATTAGAATATGGTGACATGCCAATCAGCTAATCAACTCAAAACACCTGCAAAGGTTTCCTGAGCCTTCAAAATGGTCTCTCAGTTTGGTTCACTAGGCTACACAATCATGAGGAAGACTGCTGACCTGACAGTTGTCCAGAAGACAATCATTGACACCCTTCACAAGGAGGATAAGCCACAAACATTCATTGCCAAAGAAGCTGGCTGTTCACAGAGTGCTGTATCCAAGCATGTTAACAGAAAGTTGAGTGGAAGGAAAAAGTGTGGAAGAAAAAGATGCACAACCAACCGAGAGAACCGCAGCCTTATGATTGTCAAGCAAAATCGATTCAAGAATTTGGGTGAACTTCACAAGGAATGGACTGAGGCTGGGGTCAAGGCATCAAGAGCCACCACACACAGACGTGCAAGGAATTTGGCTACAGTTGTCGTATTCCTCTTGTTAAGCTACTCCTGAACCACAGACAACGTCAGAGGCGTCTTATCTGGGCTAAGGAGAAGAAGAACTGGACTGTTGCCCAGTGGTCCAAAGTCCTCTTTTCAGATGAGAGCAAGTTTTGTATTTCATTTGGAAACCAAGGTCCTAGAGTCTGGAGGAAGGGTGGAGAAGCTCATAGCCCAAGTTGCTTGAAGTCCAGTGTTAAGTTTCCACAGTCTGTGATGATTTGGGGTGCAATGTCATCTGCTGGTGTTGGTCCATTGTGTTTTTTGAAAACCAAAGTCACTGCACCCGTTTACCAAGAAATTTTGGAGCACTTCAGGCTTCCTTCTGCTGACCAGCTTTTTAAAGATGCTGATTTCATTTTCCAGCAGGATTTGGCACCTGCCCACACTGCCAAAAGCACCAAAAGTTGGTTAAATGACCATGGTGTTGGTGTGCTTGACTGGCCAGCAAACTCACCAGACCTGAACCCCATAGAGAATCTATGGGGTATTGTCAAGAGGAAAATGAGAAACAAGAGACCAAAAAATGCAGATGAGCTGAAGGCCACTGTCAAAGAAACCTGGGCTTCCATACCACCTCAGCAGTGCCACAAACTGATCACCTCCATGCCACGCCGAATTGAGGCAGTAATTAAAGCAAAAGGAGCCCCTACCAAGTATTGAGTACATATACAGTAAATGAACATACTTTCCAGAAGGCCAACAATTCACTAAAAATGATTTTTTTATTGGTCTTATGATGTATTCTAATTTTTTGAGATAGTGAATTGGTGGGTTTTTGTTAAATGTGAGCCAAAATCATCACAATTAAAAGAATCAAAGACTTAAACTACTTCAGTCTGTGTGCATTGAATTTATTTAATACACGAGTTTCACAATCTGAGTTGAATTACTGAAATAAATGAACTTTTCCACGACATTCTAATTTATTGAGATGCACCTGTATATGACAGTCAACTAATGATTCACCTTTCGCAGTTTGTTTGAACCAAATCAATTAATAATTTGTGAGATACCATGCATTTAGAAATCATATGTGTTGTGAATAAGCGATGCAAGTGTACTCATTTATGTTTATTCACTTTTTGCTTTTGCCATCATTCATTGTGTATTTCTTTAAATTTGGCTTCTTCGGTATTTTGTTTCCCACCTGAATGCGTGACATGTCATTGTAATGAGTGCCCAACTCGGAGGTACAGGCATCCCAGGTCCACTTGAAGGCAGCACTAGTGATTGATTTATGTCGTCATGAAACAAAGTCCCTCCCCTCGAAATCTGAACAAAAGTAGTCACAGGAGACGCATTTAGGTGACCAGGTGTGAACAGCAATGTATCTCACCAGACCACATGTGATCGGATCACCCAAGACACATTTTAACACCAGGTGTTAACAGGGTCTATATTGAATTTCAAAATATTATGAACCACAATAATTGACAAAGCATATAGAGGCAAAATTCTACATTTTGAAACTTGCAACATTGTTTTCTGTCTGTTATCATAAATTAACCTGCAGCAAACCTTTGGCAACAATGGACAATTTGCCATAGGTTTGCCACAAAGCTCTTTGCATGTGAAAATAAAAAGTGGCAAATCTGTGGTAAATTTGCCATGAACTCTCGATTTCTGTAAGTGATGTGGTGAAGAAACTGTGAAACTCCTCTCTCGTTAATGTGCGCTCAACCAAAACACTTCTGTGATGCTTGTTGAACTGCCCCCATTTGTGTTAATGTAATGTAAAAAAATAATGTAAACTCAGTGTACATGTAAATTGTACACATTATTTCAAACTGTGATAGCTTTACATTATTATATATGAAATTTCATAATTTTAATTGATAGAATTTAGAATTTTAATTATTTTTAAAAAGCTCCCCAGTGTGCACACTGGCACCCTTGCAGAGCGGGAAGGGTAACGGTCCAGTTAAATGCGCTGCCGGACCTGCTCCCCTGGAACCCCAGCATGAGTTAGATGTGTCGCTGGGGTCAAGTATTCTCGATTTCCAATATGTGTCAGACTGCAATTCATAACTCTGTCCTTACGAAAATCGAGAGTTCATGGCAAATTTGCCGCTGATAATTTTCACATGCAAATGAGCTTTGCGGCAAACTGTCCATTGTTGCCAAAGGTTTGCTGGAGGTTCACCACCTTTTGCACCAGAAGTTTGCAGCGAAGAGCTGCAAACTTCTGGCAAACATTTGTGGCGAATCAAAAGCTAATTTGCATGTGAAGATAACGAGTGGCAATTTTGCTGCAAGTTTGTGGCTAGTTGAGATTTTATGTAAGGGTGCACAAGCATGCGTTGCAAGGGGCGAAGCAACAATTTGAAAATAATCTTGGTGTTCAAGTTAGTCAATATATTTATTGCAACATTTACTTGAATAATAACAGCCAGTTTAATGACACTTGAGACAAACTCTATCACTCCCTATGTACTGAGGTTTGATACTGCCAGACCAACACAAGAGCGTATGTTAAGCATGTTCAGCATGTTCATGGACAAGCACTTGCATCTGCGTTTGTATACTTTCATAAAGTATGTTTCATCACTATTACTAACATTTCCAAGTTTTGTCGAGAAAACCAAAGACACCATTTCTTCAGAGTTGAAGACAACAGGTGCAAAGGAAAACACAACTTTGTTGTTGTTGTCTTGGCAGTATGCAAAATGTGATTTATAATGTTACATTTGTTATTTCAGCTTAAAACCCATATGAAATGTCTTGGGGACGAGACATTGAAAGGCTTCTCCCTTTTTATTAAATAGCCAACAGCCTTTAATTTACGACACAGCCATGATTTGCTACTTGCTATTGCTAGTTGCCATCAGATGGCGTTATGGCTAGGGACATTCTCATTCTAGAGAGCATTTTATATTGGGAAAAAAATTGACCCCCTTGAGTGCAAGATGATGCCATCAGTATTTTTGGTCTGTTTTCCTATACTAGCATATAGATAAGCTCAAAGCAAACAGACATGAAATATATGCCACTCAAGTCAAATTTTGATTTCATGTTGTGTTCAAAATCCTACTGTAGCAGCAGTTAAAGCCCCCTCCTGCAAGTAGGTAAAATATTTTTGTCTGAAATCACTTGATTTAAAATGAGCTCTTTTGTAAATTTAATAAACTCAATAAAGTGTTCTTAGTTCAGCCAGCATTTTGGCCTTTTGCCACTATTTATTCAGAGGAAATTCACAGGAAATATTGGGGGGAAAGAGAGGGATGGGACTGGGAAATGTCACAAGCTGGATTCGAAAATACATTGCCCATAGGAGCACCACAGCTGAAGTCTGAGCACTAAAGATGGCAGCTTTTATCTAATATTATATCATTAGTTTATCAATTAATATTGAAAAATGAATATTCAAAATAAACAAGATACATTTTCGGTAGTCGATGGTAAAATAAAATAAATAAATAAATAAATAAAAATCGGCCTAGATAGTAATGTTGACACATACAGTCGCCTTTACACAGAGACCTGAGAACAAAGACCAGCAGTACTAACACACAACAGTCCTGGGCTGCGTTTCCTAAAAGAACCGCTATCATAAGTTGATCGTTGAAACCGCTGGCGCCAATGGTTTCACGATCTACTTAGGCTTACGATGCTTCTGGGAAACGCAGCCCTGCAGTGTTCAAAGAGAAGACAAGTCTCTACAGCACACACACACATTCACTCAGCACAGGTCTGATCACGCTCGCATACTGCTATAAATAAAAGACACAAATGAAAGAATAGACGCGACAGTTCATTCACTGCTGCAGAACTCATGTCTGAAACTCAGAGGCTTCAAGTCTCAACTAGTGTTACAGCAGTACAGTGCAAACTCACAATATATCCACAAATACACATCAGAGGCTGACTATCCCGAGAATGTCCCGACTGCTTGTATGTGATGCAACAACTTACTAAAAAAGTACTTGTTAAAGGATTACGAACAATCCTGTGTGTCTGTAGGAGAAAATACTAAAGCTCAAAGCAGCTGGTAATTAAAACTAATTAAGTGTTTTGTTTCTAGAAAGCGAAGCCAGTAATTACATGAAATCAAAGGCGCTCTTACCTTCACGCGCTGCACATGAACGCGCGCACACTCCAGTCCACACTCGCAGATCTGTCAGCTGTGTGCGTGTGCGCGTCCGTGTGTGTGTGTGAGCGTTGATGCTGGAGGGGTGAAAGTTCCTGCCTGCTTCAGTTCCACCCCAAACACTCTCACTGTGAGCAGTGATCAAGATCACGACCAAAACTCTGTCAGAGATATCCATTTATATGTTGTGAAGGAGGAAAAGTTATTTCTCTTGAAATCAAATTTCGAAACAGAGTGATGCAAATCTTGCAAAGCACCAACCTTATAGAACACATTACATAACTTATTACAGCTTATTACAGCTACGTGATTTAAAAAAATAAATAAAAAAAATAAATAAAATGAATTAGCCTATACAGAATTTGTGATAAATATTGTAATATCGAGGTACACTATATAGGCTACTGTGTGTGTGTGTGTGTGTGTGTGTGTGTATACAGTATATACAGTGGGTAAGCAACCAGATTGAGCCTTAGTACCGCGGTAAGTACCCCCGCCAGGAGGCGCAAAGAGACACTTTTGTATCATCGTTTAGTAGTGTGAAGTGAGAGTTATTACGATTAAATTGTTAATATTATTATTTGTATTGTATTTTTATTTTATTTTGTATTTTATTTTTTTACATTTTGATGTGTAGAAGATGATCTAACAATGCAAAATTAATGGCAGCATTAAAGTTATAGCTTAGTTAGCTCATGAATTGATATACAGAAAAAATGCTCGAATGTCAGCCTTTTTCAATAAATTAAAACTGTTGCTTCATAGTTATTAGCTATTTAATTATCTTCCTGAAAATCAAAACGAAAATATGTTGTGAACATTCATAATTTCATTTTAGCCCAAATGAGAAAACAACAACAATGCATTTAATTAATGGCGTTAACCAGTGTTATAATTGACCCGGCAGACTAAAAGTGTTAGACACACTCATATTTATGTGTGTGTGTGTGTGTGTGTGTGTGTGTGTGTGTGTGTGTGTGTGTGTGTGTGTGTGTTTATTTTGTTGTTTTTAAATAATGTTCTTTAAAGTTACAACGGTTGGTGTGGAGCAGATAAAAACTGAAGTTCTTCGGCAGCTTCATGTTCCTGATAGTTCTCTGGGTGTGCGCTCATTTCAGTGGATACTGTCTTTTCCTGCTAATCGCGGGTTCAAGACCAGCTTTACTTATCTTATTGTCTGTTTGGATACCTGTAGAAAGTAAACTACATCCAGCAGTTTCACAAAAAGCCATTTTGCACTGTGGCTGCTACTGACAGTGTGGCCTGTAAGATCATTGTTGGTCATTTGTTCACATTATACTGTATATATATATATATATATATATATATATATATATATATATATATATATATATATATATATATATATATAAATCATATTACACTTATATTTGTCACCACAATTGTGTTTTAAAGGTAAATTCATTGGCAAAACGGTCACATAGGGCGGCAGTGTTCATGATTACATGTTTACATGAAGTTTATTATTCAACTTAATTACATTATACAGTAGCCTACAATAGCGTGAGTGTAGTTCACAACAGTGTGGAACATTATTTAAAGTCATGGTTTAAAATAGGAAACTAAGTAACTGTTGGGGCAAATGTTTAAACAAAATGATTTTGTAACTGTAAGATTAATGAGTAAAAGTCTTTGAAGTCCATCTTGAATTATCTGCAGAAATGCACAGATGCATTGTCCTTTGTTATTTGGCTGATAAAGACTTAAGTTGGCAATAATTTGTTGTCTATGCATTCCATTTTAAGAGAGTGTAGTCCATCCTTTGACCAAGACAATACAAGTAACAATCAGTGAGTGGCATCGTAATCCAGCTGGAAGCTTGTGGCAGTTAATTTTGGTGAAGTCCATCCTGAGTCCAAGGTTCAGGCAGTGGCCAGTGAAGTATCCCATGTCTTGAAGATGGCATCAGTTCATCCTCTGTGGAGTCCATCGTAGTAGACTGAAGTGATGTCTGACTGGCACAGGCTGCAGACCGTCGTCATCATTCAGCGACATGTAGCATTGGGAGTCGTACATCATTCTGGACAGAAGGTGGATCTGGCAGGCTCTGGTAGTCTCAGGATATGTATCCCAAGGTTGAAACAGGGAAAGAAATAGAATAATATTAGCGTAGATGCCATTCACTTTAAAGCAGAGTTATAGAATATGAGACATGTTCCAGTTCCAGCAGACCTGACAAATGCAGCATAACTATGAGTTGATGGATTAATTAGGTGGATGCCTGGCTGAATAGAGGAGTCTTCAGTCTAGACCTAAACTAAGAGAGTGTGTCTGAGTCCCAAACACTGCTAGTAAGTCTATTTCATAGTTTAGGAGCCAAATAGGAAAAATTATCTACCTCCTTTTGTGGATTTTGATATTCTAGGAATTAACAGGATCGAATTTTGTGATTGTAGTGAATGGATTATAGTGCGATAGAAGGTCGCTTAAGTACTGGGGAGCTATACCATTAAAGCTTTGTAAGTAATTAAAAGAATTTTAAAATTAATACAAAATTTAACAGGTAGCCAATGTAGCGACAACAAAATGGGGCTAATACGATCATATTTCGTGGTTCAAGTCAGCACTCTGGCTGCTGCATTTTGTACCAACTGAAGTTTATTTATTGAACCTGGAGGACATCCACTAATCCATTACAATAACCTAGTCTTGAGGTCATGAATGCATTAATTAGTTTTTCTGCATCAAAGAGAAACAGAGAGCATGTGTCATAACTTAGCAATATTTCTGAGGTGGAAGAATGCTATTCTACAAACATTTGAAATGTGATTTTCAAAGGACAGATTGCTATCAAATATAACACCTAAGTTCTCCGCTGTAGAAGATGCTGTAACAGTACATCCATCGAGAGACAAATTATATTTTAGCTGAGGTTTTTGTTCCAATAATTAGTACCTCAGTTTTGTCAGAATTGAGTAAAAGGACATTTCTAGCCATCCAATCTTTGACATCATTGATACACTCTGCTAACTTGGAGAATTGTGAAATTTTGTTGGGTTTCGAAGAAATAGAAATTTGGGTATCGTCGGCATAACAGTGAATACTAATCTCTTGGTTCCTGATAATGTCTCCCAGGGGAAGCATATACAAGGAGAAATGCAGAAGCCAAAAATGTATCCCTGTAGCACTCCATACTTAACTTTAGTTTGACCTGACAGTTTCTCGTTTACACAGACAAAGTGGTAGCGGTCAGCTAAATAGGACCTAAACCAAGATAATGCCTGTCCACAAATGCCAACATAATTCTCAAGCGTATGCAAGAGAATCCCTTGATCTATGGTGTTGAAGGCAGCACTAAGATCTAAAAGCTCTAGAAGAGAAATGCAGCCGCAATCAGATGATAAGAGCAAGTCATTTGTAACTCATAAGTGCAGTCTCTTTACTATGATGGGGCCTAAATCCTGATTTAAATTCTTCATATATACCATTTTCTGAGATTTGAGATTGGTCTATAATTAGCCCACTCTCCAGGATCAAGCTGTGGTTTCTTGATCAGGGGTTTAATAACATCCAGCATTAAGTTTCTTGGGACATGCCCTAAGGATAGCGAGGAGTTAATAATATTGAGAAGAGGTTCTGAGATTACAGGAAACACTTCTTTCAGGAGCTTAGTAGGTATGAGGTCTACCATACATGTTGTAGTTTTTTATTCTTTTATAAGATTTGTTAGATCTTCCTGACTGTTAACAGCAAAGGACTGAATTTGCTCGTAGGGAATACTATGAGACACTGTCTTCTGAGGTTTTCTTCATAGTTTTAATTTTGTTTCTGATTGTTTCAAATGTATCAGTTAAGAAATTCATAAAGCCATTACTACTGTGCTGCGATTGAACATCTGGTTCAGTCGAAGCTTTGTTTCTTGTCAATTTAGCCACTGTACTGAATAAAAACCTAGGTTTGTTGTGGTTATTTTCTATGAGTTTGCTCAAATATGCAGACCTGGCAGCTTTTAGAGCCTGTCTGTAGCTAGACAGACTCTAGATTCTAGATACTATGCTTCCATGCACAGCTAAATACCTCTAATTATGTATTCCTCCACTTGCGTTCCATTTTCCGAGTTGTTCTCTTAAGAGAATGAGTGTGATCATTGTGCTACGGTGCGTGGCATTTATCTTTAACTTTCTTTAACTGAAGGGGGGCGACACTATTTAGAGTGCTAGAGAAGGTGGTATCTATTTTTCTTTGACTAGGTCAATTTCTTCTGCCTTGAGCAATGCACCAGCAGCTACAGGAACCAACCCAACACTGTATGTGTATATACTGTATAGATATATATATATACAGGGTTGGGAGGGTTACTTTTGAAATGTATTCCACTACAGATTACAGAATACATGCTGTAAAATGTAATTTGCAACATATTCCGTTAGATTACTCAAGGTCAGTAACATATTCTATATACTTTGAATTACTTCTTCAGCGCTGGTAGATTTTTTCACTTGTTTTGACTATAAAAACTCTGCCAGTACAGTAAGACAAAATACACATGTTAAAAATACATTCTCTGAAAAACCTAAATATCTTATGCAGTGCTGTTTCTAAAACAAGATAAATCAAACTGATCTTGTTTTAAGGATTTTTAGATATTTTTACAGGAAAACAATAAAAAAATTATTATCAAGAATAAAATTTTTGCCCTAATATCAAAGTTCTTTCTAGAAAAAAGAAATTATGATACAACGTAAATTTTCTTGATAGAAAAATATGATCGTGCCTGGTAACGTGCATGTAAAATGGCTAGAAATAGCATTTTAGCTTAGCGTAAAGCTGACAGTTTACACAAGGTTTATTACTATTTCTTCTGCTCCAAACTTACTTCAAACTTACTTCTTTGTCTGCTTGTATGAATGTAACACATCATAAGAAAGTGTTTCACCGCTGTTTGGTGGCACCAAATGACAAAAGTGATGAAAAGTGATGTCCATTAGAATGGATGCAGGGTCTGAAAGGGTTAATCAGCCAGAAAACATATTACAAACACAGATTTAGACAGTATAACATTTTCATTCCCTAGAAATGCACTTGTTTCCAGCCTTTAGCCACAAATGTGCATTGGAGTATACAATGTATTGACAATACTGAGTATAAAACATTACTGACATTTTCTCACAGAACTGAGATATTTAATGCTTGCATATAACCCTTTTTCACAGTATTGTGTCCATAATTGCCTTTTATTGTCTTTATTTTAATATATTTATAACTAAATCTCTACATAATTGATCCACTGAAATTTATCCCAGGTTCCTCTTTCAGCTAATAGAAGATCATTACATTACATCAAAGGGATCCTTATAGAAACAGAATAGGAACCTTGAACCTAACCTTATTTTGTTTTCTGTGAATTTTCATAGTCGTGTATTGTGATAGATAACAGCAGTGCAGAGGCACTTTACACACCTGGTGTGTCTGATCACACTCACTGCTTCATGTAAAGTGTTCAAACATTTTGGCCCACATCTGGACATGAGATATTGATGATAAGGAGTGTCAGCTAATGCTTAATCATTGATGTAATGACTGTAAATCTTTTATCTACATGAGGGAATGATGTGGAAGTCTTTGAAGTCTTTGCAGAACATGCCAAAAGATGTAAAGGTTATACAAGCTCTGTGACCTGGTCGAGTGCTGAGTGAAACTGCTCATGGTGTGTATATGGAAACCGCAGGCAACCCACATTGACAGCGCAGCAGATGGAGACCAGGCCAGATCGGATCTCTGTAGACTACTATAAAAACTTGCAGTGAAATATTCAAGTTGTGTCTTGTATACAGGGATGCTTCATTCATACTGCCTCAGAATCAGACACGATCAGCAGCCTTTGGATAATTTTCATTCACCGTGGGTGCTAATGAGCAAGAACATACAGACAAAAATAGCATATATAAAAACGTCCTCGTATACTACTGTTTTGCACAGAAAACTGTGCCAACGTTACTGTCATAACGTTCTCACCTCAATACGGATGATTCCCTCACAGGCTCAGTAATCTTTGGATATTATCATTTAAACCACAAGAAGTTTTATTACACTTACAAATGTACTAGTTTAGTTAAATTATATTATTATACTGTACATGGGTGTTTCTTCAAAAAATCAATCCTAAGGACATAGGACAGAAGTTATTAAAATTAACAGATTTAAACTTTGTGAAAATCCCAGGAAATCAGCAGATACAGAAATACTCAAACCAGCCCGTCTGGCACCAACAATCATCCATGTAATTATCTAATCAGCCAATCGTGTGGCAGCAGTGCAGTGCATAACATCATGCAGATATGGGTAAGGAGCTTCAGTTAATGTTCAAATCAGCCATCAGAATGGGGAAAATATTTGATCTCAGTGATTTGGACCGTGGCATGATTGTTGGTGCCAGACGGGCTGGTTTGAGTATTTCTGTATCTGCTGATTTCCTGGGATCAACAGAGAATGGCCAGACTGGTTCGAACTGACAAAGTCTACGGTAACTCAAATAACCGTTCTATACAATTTTGTTGAGAAGAATAGCATCTCAGAATGCTATTCTGAGATGCAGGTTGGCGCTGTTTTGGTGGCACGAGGGGGACCTACACAATATTGGGCAGGTGGTTTAATGTTGTGGCTGATCAGTGTGTGTGTGTGTGTGTGTGTATACAGTTCTGTCCTGATTTCTTCTATTTTTGAGTATTTTACATACAAATTTTTTTTAGATCTTCAAACAAGATATAACATAAAACAAAGGCAACCTGAGTAAACACAAAATACAGTTTTAAAATATAAATATTTTTTTACTGAAGCAAAAAAGTTATCCAACATCTAGATCACCCATGTGAAAAACTAACTGCCCCCTTAATAGCTGGTTGTGCCACATTTAGCAGCAACAACTGTAACCAAATGCATCCAGTAACTGGAGATCAGTTTTTCACAACGTTGTGGTGGAATTTGGGTCACTCTTCTTTGCAGAACTGCTTTAGTTCAGCCACATTGAAGGGTTTTTGAGCATGAATTGCCCGTTTAAGGTCCTGCCACAGCATCTCAATCAGGTTCAAGTAAAGACTTTGACTAGGCACTCCAAAACTTTAATTTTTGCTTCTTTTAAGCCATTCAGAGGTGGACTTACTCCTATGCTTTGGATCATTGTCTGCATTTGAGCTTCAACTCATGGATTGATGACCGGATGTTCTCCATTAGGATTTTCTGGTAGAGAGCAGAATTCTTGTTTCCCTCAATTATTGCAAGTCATCCTGGCCCTGAATCAAAAGCATCCCCACACCGTAGGTATGATGTTCTTTTTGTAGAATTCTGTGTTTGATTTATGCCAAATGTAATGGGACCCCTGTCTTCCAAACAGTTCCACTTTTGACTCATCAGTCCACAGAACATTCTCTCAAAAGGTTTGAGGATCATCAAGGTGAGTTTTGGCAAAATTCAGACAAGCCTTAATGTTCTTCTGTGTTAGCAGTGGCCTCGCCACTCTTCCATGGATTGCATTTTTGGCTAGTGTCTTTCGGATAGTGGAGTCATGAACAGTGACCTTTATTGATGCGAGAGAGGCCCGCAGTTCCTTGGATGTCGTCGTTGGCTTTTTTGTGACTTCCTGAAAGGGTTATCTTTGTACTCTTGGAGGAATTTTGGAAGGGCGGCCACTTCTGGGAAGGTTCACTACTGTGCCAAGTTTTCTCCATTTGGAAATAATGTCTCTCACTGTTGTCTTTGGAGTCCTAGAGCCTTTGAAATAGCTTTGTAACCCTTCCCAGACTGATGTATTTCAATCACCATTTTCATCATCATTTCTGGAATTTCATTTGACCTTGGCATAGTGTGCTACTGAGACATTTTAGCCAACTTCATGCTGCTGAAAAAGTTCTATTTAGGTGTTGATTTGATTGAACAGGTCTGGCAGTAATCAGGCCTGGGTGTGTCTAGTCCAGCTGAACCCCAGTATGAATGCAGTTTCATAGATTTTGGGATTAGGTAACTAATCAACTGAGCAAATACTTTTTCACACAGGCTCAGTTGGTATTGGAAAACTTTTTTGCTTCAATAAATAACATTATCATTTAAGAACTGTATTTTGTGTTTACTCTGATTGCCTTTGTTTTATGTTAGATTTTGTTTGAATTTTTGAAATAATTTAGTATGAAAGATACACAAAAACAGACGAAATCAGGATAGGGCCAATACTTACATTTATATTTAGTCATTTAGCAGATACTTTTATCCAAAATGACTTACAAATGAGGAACATAGCAAGCAATTTGTCATACAAATTTCAACAACCTCTACAGTGTTGTACTGCCAAGCTTTCAAGGTGGCTAGAGTAGTATAGATGCTAGCACAGAAGAAAGACAGAGGTATTTTTTTTTATAGTAAGTGCAAGTTAAATTCAATAGTAAGTACAATTAGTGTGGATTGGTTAAGTGCTCGTGGAACAGATGTGTTTTTAGCTGGTTCTTGAATGTTGAGATGGTATCAGCAGATCGTGTGGATATTGGAAGCTCATTCCACCATAGTGGAACAGAGAAAGTGAAAGATCATGAAATAGATTTTGAGCCTCTTTGTGATGGGACCACCAGGCGCTGCTTGTTCATAGATCGCAGAGAGTGAGTTGGAGCAGTGAGCAGTGGCCTGGAGAAATTAACTGAAGAGGGCGCGGTTCCATTGGCTGTCCTGAAGGGCAGAGTCAAAGCCTTGAATTTGATGCGAGCAGCTACAGGTAGCCAGTGAAATGAAAAAAAGAGTGGGGTGACATGAGTCCTTTTTGGCTGATTGAAGACCAGACATGCTGCTGCATTCTGGACCATCTGCAGTGGCTTAATTGTGTTAGCTGGGAGGCCAGCCAACAAAGCATTACAGTAGTCCAGTCTTGAAATGGCCAGAGCTTGGACCAGGAGCTGTGCAGCATATTCAGACAGAAAAGGATTTTCCTGATGCTGAGACCTTGAAAGATCTGCCAGTGAGGTATTATTCAACCAATCCAAGCGCAGCTCCTGTGATGCCCAGGTCAGAGAGGGTGGACAGGGCACTGTATATATAAAGTGAGAGTGTGAAAAATGTTTTATGAGACTTTACTTTCTAGAAGTCCACAGTGCAAACAGTGCCCGAAGTTGAAGAAACACCCATATACACAAACAATTTATTATATAGAGCATTTAAATTTATTCCAAATGACCCATGCTTCATTTTAAGTCTTCTGAAGTCATACGATAGCTCTGTGTGAAAACCAGAGTGAAACTTGTTATGGTGCTTTTCCCATATGTTATGTTGCTGACTTGGAGGATCTTGCTGTGATACGTCGATCGATCACTGCCATGGATGCAAAGTTCTCTGATGTGGTTACAAGAGTGGGGGATGTCAAGAAACGGATAGATTATCTGGAGTCATGGGAGAGGGAATTATCTGCTAATCTGCTAGCGACCAAGGTGGAATTGGAGCATGTCTGGGAGAAGTTGGAGGACATGGAGAACCGTAGCTGGCGGAATAACATCCATTTCATCGGAATTCCTGAGGGCGAAGAAGGACAGGATATGGTGAAATTTCTAGATGGGCTCCTTCCGAATCTGCTCGACATAGCAGGCCATAAGATGGAAATCGAGCAAGCTCACAGAGTTCCTGCTTGGCGAGCCGTGGAGGGAGGCAGGCCCTGATCAATTTTGCCCAAATTTCTGAGATCATCCGATAAAGATCTTGTGTTACGTCAGAAGTAAAGGAAGGTTTTCTTGGAAAAATTACAGCGTTTTCTTGTTCCCAGATTTTGCAAATTTGACAAGAGAGAAATGTGATTGATTCAAAGAATGCAAGAAATGTTTACATCAACGGAAGGTCGCTTTTGCACTGATATTCCCGGCCAAATTGAGAATAGATGCTAAGGAGGGCCGTAAAACATTCACATGCCCACAACAAGCGATGTCCTTCATAAAGTCAATGGAGTAAGTTATCTTGTGGTACTCACTTTGCAGCTGAGTAGACCAGCTCACTGAACATTCACTTGACTCTTTGAGAAAACTGTGTGCTTTCGGATATCTTCCGCAAAATCATTTCCCTGTCAGTAAACTGCGTCTTCCTTGGGCAGAGACCCCTCTGCCCCTGGTCGCCATGCTCTGTAGAAACTCCTCCCCCTTCGGGTAGGATCTACCATGGGACCTCTCCACATGACATACTTCCGACAAAACTCGGTAAGACCATGTGACGTATTCCACTCAAAATACCCCCTTTTTGGGTGGGGTGTGGTCTCCGCGGTGTCTTCCCCTTGGGAGGGACACCCCCCGACGTAGACACTTATGGCTCCCAGTCGGTTAACAAATTCCACTCTTGCTGTGGAGAAAAGAGAGGAAAAGAGGCCTCGGCTGGGTTAGCCTGTCCCTATTGTTGGGCAGTCGACTTGTTCCTGTAGGACCATTCGATGCTCATAAGAGCGTTGGGGGAGGTTACGTGATGGCCTGGTGTGCTGGCTACGAGGCACACAGCGGTCTGCCCGTCACACACCACCAGTTCACGTAACACAGTTCAGATAGTTGTGGCGTTTTGTATAGGGACCCCTAGTGTCACTACATCGACACAACGTCGAGTGAGTAACAGATAGGGAACGTCATGGTTACTTTCATAACCTCCGTTCCCTGATGGAAGGGACGAGACATTGTGTCCCTCTTGCCACAATGCTGAACTACCCGCTGAAATGGCCGGGACCTGGTCTCGGCTCCTCAGCACAAAACCTGAATGAGTGGTTGCATACCAGCTCCTTTTATAACCGTATGTCCGGGGGAGTGGCATGCAAATTCCACTCACCAATTCTCATTGGCCTTTTTTCAAAAAGCAGAGGTGTTTGGGGCTCCCAAGAGTGACCCCTAGTGTCACTACATCGACACAATGTCTCGTTCCCTCCATCAGGGAATGGAGGTTACGAAAGTAACCATGACGATATAGCTTCATTTATACAACCAATTGAAGAGTTTAGTGTAACGAGGCAAATTTTTTGCGATAGAGGGAACCCAGTTTAGACCATTTTAGAAATGAAAAACTGTTGCAGAAGTACAGATTTGACGGTCACGCAATATGAGAAATTGTAACGTTGTTGGCTGCTGACAATGATGACGATGATGAGGACGTGAAGATGAAGAACCCAAGTGCAGTTTATTTTCAGACCATGAAGTCCACTAACCCAAACTACAAACATGAAGCAATCATAACATGAAACTTGACTATGACCAGACTAGACTTGACTTGACTTGGCTTGGCTTGGCTTGGCTTGGCTTGGCTTGACTTGACCATGGCTTGACAAACACATACGATCACATTCAATACTCGACCAATAGACAATGCAAACATGAGGGCTTAAATACAAGACATGGGAGAACATAAACCAATGAACAAACAGAACTGATAACAAGATAATTAAACAATAAACCAATGAAAACATGACACATGAACATGGAGGGAAAACAGAAATCACATGACTAAGGAAACAGGAACACATGACATGAAACAGGAACTAGAATTTCAAAATAAAAGACATGAATCAACAAAATACACCTGACATATCCCCCCCATTAAGGGGTGGCTCCTGACACCCCAACACATAAACAAAACACGTAATACATGACATAATTCAAAGTTCTGTAGGGAGCGGGGGGGGGTGTCTTGAGGCGTGGGGCGTGGCATGGCGAGAAAGGGTGAGGGGCATGGGACCAGGGCAAAGTCCGTGGGAGATGAAGCCATGAGAGGCTCGAGGGGCGGAGCCATGGAAGGTGGAGCCGTGAGAGGCTCGAGGGGCGGAGCCTTGGAACGTGGTGCCCGGAGAGTAGCTGAAGACCCGAAGGGCCAGGGTGGAGCCGATGGCAGGGAGGACCAAGGCGGTGCTAGAGGCTCGAAGGAGCAGGGCGGAGCTGAGGGATCGAAAGACTGAGGTGGAGCCAGAGGGACGAGGGACCCCGGCACAGCCGACCGACTGAAGGACCGTAGTGGAGCCGAGGGAACGCCGAGCTGAGGCAATGTCGAGGGACCGACAGGCCAAATTGAAGTCCAGGGCTCAGAGGGTCCAGGTGGGATCGGAGGACCGAAAGTTCCCCTTCCCTGCTCAGGAGAACTAAAGGTGGGTATAAGGGTGGGAACCATCTCCAGGTCCCACTGCTCAGGTGTGGCTGTGACTTGGCATGGAGCAGGCTGAGGCGTCGCTGTGACGTGGCATGGAGCAGGCTGAGGCGTCGCTGTGACGTGGCATGGAGCAGGCTGAGGCGTCGCTGTGACGTGGCATGGAGCAGGCTGAGACGTCGCTGTGACGTGTCATGGATCAGGCTGAGGCGTCGCTGTGACGTGGCATGGAACAGGCTGAGGCGTCGCTGTGACGTGGCATGGAGCAGGCTGAGGCGTCGCTGTGACGTGTCATGGAGCAGGCTGAGGCGTCGCTGTGACGTGGCATGGAGCAGGCTGAGGCGTCGCTGTGACGTGGCATGGAGCAGGCTGCGGCGTCGCTGTGACGTGGCATGGAGCAGGCTGCGGCGTCGCTGTGACGTGGCATGGAGCAGGCTGCGGCGTCGCTGTGACGTGGAACTCTGGCTCGGCGGCGGCCATGTCGTGGAACTCTCGCTCGGCGGAAGCCATGTCGTGGAACTCTGGCTCGGCGGAAGCCATGTCGTGGAACTCTGGCTCGGCAGCGGCCATGTCGTGGAACTCTGGCTCGGTGGCGGCCATGTCGTGGAACTCTGGCTCGGGATCTGCCTCCCCCACAGTGAACGGGGAACCAATGAATCGAAGAGCGAGGTCGATATATTGAGCCAGGCTGAGGGAACTGCGATCGCCAGGCATCAAAAAAGAAATGGACTCATTTAGTCCAAATCTAAAACAACCCTTGAGGGCAACCTCATTAAAGTCTACCTGGCTGGCTAAACCGCAGAAGTCCTCAACATAGTCCTCCAGAGGACGATTCCCCTGACGTAAGCGCAGAAGTAAAACTGCTGGGTCCATGGGTGGTCGAGTATTCTGTAACGTTGTTGGCTGCTGACAATGATGACGATGACGAGGACGTGAAGATGAAGAACCCAAGTGCAGTTTATTTTCAGACCGTGAAGTCCACTAACCCAAACTACAAACATGAAGCAATCATAACATGAACCTTGACTATGACCAGACTTGGCTTGGCTTGACCATGGCTTGACCATGGCTTGACCATGGCTTGACCATGGCTTGACCATGGCTTGACCAACACATACGATCACATTCAATACTCGACCAATAGACAATGCAAACATAAGGGCTTAAATACAAGACATGGGAGAACATAAACCAATGAACAAACAGAACTGATAACAAGATAATTAAACAATAAACCAATGAAACATGACACATGAACATGGAGGGAAAACAGAAATCACATGACTAGGGAAACAGGAACACATGACATGAAACAGGAACTAGAATTTCAAAATAAAAGACATGAATCAACAGAATACACCTGACAGAAATCACTAACAAGCTGCAGGGTGATCTAATAGGAATACACACACAGCAGAAGTGTGCCTAGTATTATCTGCTCTCTGCATCTTTATAAACTGTACGAATGGATGAATAAAAATCATACCACAAGTTAATTTGCGATATATTGCAAATTTTTATATATATCCTACACCCCTACTGACCACCACTAATATTCTTAATTTGGGATGGCAATCAGTCCTCTGCACAGTTATAAAAGCATCTTAACGTCTTGCACCTCTAGTCCACCTCTACCTGGCACAGTCTTTCAAAGGTGTCTTTCTCAAAAGGGCTTTTGCCAGGCTTCTGTAAAAGTAGAATCCTCCATTAATTGGTCTGCATGCGAACCTCAGGATGTTTAAACAGGACAAATGTGTACGCAAAAAAGTGTTTGAATCGATTAAATTCAAGGATTGTACCTCAGATACAAATGGAAATCTGCCCCCGTGTATCCTTCAGAAAATGAGTTTGAAACAATGACTGTGATTGTTGCATCCTGAAAAGTGCTGTGAAAACTTACAGGTGCCATGTGACAGCGCTGAATATTCACTGCTTCAGAAGAGGTTGGACAATAATATACACGTTAATAATGATACTGAGAAACTTTAATAGTCTTTCAAATTCAAATTAAAACATATTACACATTTAAAGTATTTTCTATGTGGTAAAATTGCCCAAGTGTTGGTTAGGACATTTCTGACCTTCTGAAAATTGGCAGAGACATTTTGTGCCCTTGGTAACAGTAGAATTTTATTACGGTAAAATCTGGCTCACTGTAGTAAATTAACGGTTTCCCTTACCTGCAGAGTGCTGTCTAAGGGATTATATTCAACACCCTCAAGTCATTCCTTACTTTAGGGCACCACTTTTGAACAGAGGTCTCCTGGACGGCGGTTCGTGGACGCTGTGCGGCACCCCCCAGGCAATTTTTTGCGATCCGGCAGGTGGACTAGAATAGGCAGTCTGTGGACAGTCATTTTTTACGCATCAAAATCAAATAATTAATTAAACAATGCCTATTCTTGAGTTAAATAAGTTGCAGGTGGGATGTTCTTCTGGACTTTTTTGGAGTTTTTGAGCACAGCATGTCCCACATACAACTTATTCAAAGTGCCCCGAATAGGTTGTCCATGGACAACTCATTTACATGACATATTTCATAATTATATTGAATGTTATTGATTAAACCACACGTACAGCACTCAGGACATCTAAAATAACATATTTTGTGTACTTACAACTGGTGAAAATGTAGAAATGGCATTAAAAATGACTGTCTATAGACTGCCTATTCTAGTCCATTAAATAAGTTGCAGGTGGGATGTTCTTTTGGACTTGGAGTTTTTGGGCAAAGGCTGTCCCACCTACAACTTATTTAATGGACCCTGAATAGGTTGTCCATGGACAATTAATTTACAAGACATATTTAATAATTGTATTGATAAAACCACATGTGCAGCACTCACAACACCCCACAGAACAATTTACAATAACTTACATGTCAAAAACACCTAAAACTTGCGTAAAAATGACTGTCAATGGAGAGCCTGCCTGGAACCTGTCAAATAAGTTGCTGATGGGCACTTCCTGTATGACTAAGCAAAAACACAGGAAGTGTCCCCTTATGAGCTATCTAGCTGACTTTTTTCAAGTAAACCACTTGTTTTACACCCAGAACACATAATAGAAGCATTTATTGAACTTCCAGTTCATTAAAATGTATAACTTGCATAAAAAACATAAAAATGTCTATCCAAGGACAGCATATCTGGAGCTTGTCGAATAAGCTGTACGTGGGATCTTCCTGCATGACTTTGTGAAAACACACTTAAATGTGGTGCAAAGATGTTGGAGCTTCGAATACTTCATCGTTAGGCCCTCACAAACAACCTATTAAAATTCCAAATCCAAAAGAGTTTGGCAAGTACTTTAAAAAATCACAAAAAATATTCATGAAATATAACTGTCACATGCCGTTAACAAGGCAGCCAATTAAGCACTTTACGAGGTCGTACAGGCTTCAAACTTTGCACACTGGTTGTGGACATAGATTTCAAATTTGAGTTATTTGGACCTTTCAGAGTGCTGTACACGAAGACCCTATGGAAATGAATGGAATAAGCTGCATCCTACGGACACCAAAATTGACACTTGGTGTTGCGTTGTGTGCCCCATAATGACATACGAAGAGTACCAAGCCCTAAGATGAAAAAAAGTATTTTTCATTATTTTTCATACATCTCGCTGTACAACATAGAACTCTAAGAGAAAGTCTGTCTGGCAGGCCCATATTCAGCAGTATATTCACTGGAGGCTAGTAGACTTAGCAAGTGTCTACAGCCTCGAAACTCAGGGGGCCTGATCTGGGGGCCCATGACTAGAGTTGAGGTACTCGAGTTCGTAGTCCGAGTCACGAGTCCAAGTTTAATGGACTTGGACTTGTCACGGACTCGGATGCATCCCCGACCTGAGTTCGGCAATGGGGGTATGTGCTGAGCAGGGCGGAGCCGAGCGACATTTGGGCAGAGAGAGGCCAGGAAGATAAGTGGCGAATGACTTCCACCTGTGTGCCACACCGGCCTCGTGTTCCAGCGAGGGGAGGCAAGAGTATTTAAGGAGAAGAGACAGTGACAGATGGGAGAGAGATGTACGAAGCTTGTCCGCGTCTTTGACTGTCTTTATGATTTGACGCAGCTGGCTGAAAAGCAGTGCGTGTTTTTGTTCCTTTGTACACTGAAAAGTGTCATTAAATGTCTATGTGTTTGTCAAGCCAGTCCCAGCTTCCTCCTTACCTTCTTAAGTGTTACAAAAATAAATTTTGTTGCGTTGCACGTTGATTTGACGATACATTCATTCTAGTCTTCAGCAAATCAGCTGAAATGTATCTGGTTACCATGGCAATGACGTCATGTGCTTAGCGTTCGCGCTCTATGATTTTGCACTTAAAGGGCACTGGGCGGGCACAGCGGGCACCCACCAGTTGGTCTGGGGCAAAATCAAGTGAAAAAAAGCTAAAAAAATTTGAAACTCCAAAAATGACCAGCAATGTACCTATGCGATGGTGGGCATAGGGGGGCATCCCGGGGGCGTTGGCATGCAAAAGTGGTATTTAGTAGGTAAGTGGTCAAATAGTGAGGAAGACTATTGATGAAGACTAGTAGGTTAGGGGACAGTTAAGGGGTCCGTGGACAGGAGGAAGACTACTGATGAAGATGTGTTGACTAGTTGGTAAGAATCAGAATCAGAATCAGAATTGATTTTATTGCCAAGTAAGTTTTCACATACAAGGAATTTACCTTAGTGTTTGATGCATACAATAACAATAAACATAGTAAGATAAATAATAAACTATATTTAAGATACAGTATATAGAGAAAAAGCAAAGTGACTGGTTTTAATAAAGGAGCTGTACAGTTGTGCAAAATATGTGCAGTTGTGCAGGGATGTGCAAAATATGTGCAGAATATGAACCATAGAATCTGCAAATGTTCACTGTTCATGGTTGTTCACAGTTCACAGAAAAGTTCACAGTTTGGGTATAATAAAAAGTGCAATAGACCAAATAAATATTCTTTAAGTTGATGCAAGACAGATGTGGAAACTATGTTAATGGAACATGTAGTGTCTATGGAGGTGGGATAAGAGACAGATGGATGATATGCATTTCTGTTGACCGTATTAAATTTTTTCAAACTAAAATTACAACTCGCTTTGGCGCCACCCTGTGGACATTTCACCTGGAAATTTCAACAACAATTACAGCTTCAGCCACTGGGGGCAGTGGTTTGAATGTCGGTAAGCACAAACCAATTTCAACAGCAGAATTTTCGACCTACTGTCACCAAATTCACAGTGACATCAGTCTGTCATATTACTGGTTGATCAATGTGGGTTTTTCGATGACAGATTCTTACATTTTTACCTTTTTTAATTTTCTGTGAAATCCTTGCTTATAGCTCAGTGCTGATATCTCTGTGTTTGTGTGTAAATAAGTCTCTGTGTCCCACTGGAGTACAGGGATGCTCAGGTGCAGGATTTCAGTATAATTCAACTGCTCGTGTCCCGTCATGTTGATAGAGGAACCTGTTAATGCTTCCTACATGCCTGTTTTGCTCACTCACTCTATCTCTCTTTTTCACATATTTACATCCCACCTATCTTCTCCACTCCACTGTTTCTAAAGGGAAAGCGCTGTCAGCACCAGGCTCTTATATAGGGGACATGTTGGGATTTTAATTTCATACATTTTCTTAGCTAGAATTTTTATTTGCCAGAATGACTGTGGGATATAGTCATTTTATGTGCCATGGCTGAATTATTTTAATTGTGAATGCTATTGAAATATAGGCTCCAATTCATATCTTCCCACAAGTGAAACAGGAGGGTTAACTGTAATTACTGTAATTACTGTAATTACCCCCCCGCACCCTGTTTATCTAACATTCTACAGACAGTCCACTCACACAAGGCGACTGTATCCCACTGCAATACTGGCTTGCAGAAAAAAAATAATCCACAGGCAGATGAAATTCCAAGCCAATTAGGATGACAATGATAACAATTTCACTCCCTAATGACAACAATAGACTTCACATTTATGCACTGAACACTTACGAGTACACAAAAATCAAGAGGTTACAATCAAGGAAACACAGTGGGGAGAATTCACTCAAAAGTTACGCCACTTTTGCACGTGATATTTCAGCACAAAAACCTGCCTCTTATTCACTAAATGCAATCCAGTTTAAGCAGGAGCAATTGAAGTAATTGCCATTCCTTTCCACTCATACACGCCTCCTTTTTATTTAGTTTAGGCTGATTTTAGATTGCGCTTCATTTACAAAACTTGTATTAAATGTCATGCTCTCAAATAAACAGAATTTTCTTTAAAAGAGATGTTTCTGTACATTTTCTGCCTATCATAGCAGCAGTAATTCATCCAATAATGATCAAATAATGTTGAAGAGTGTTATAACATGCATTTATCCTGATGCATGTTTTAGTCAAGCTCTCTTTCAGCATGATAAAGAGATGATTCTGGTGTCTGGATCACAGTAGTGGAGTGATGCTGTACAGTCTAGGGCCGGTTGCACCAGCTATACGTACGTTAGAACTTAGCCTAGTTGTGGTGTAAATGGGCACTAGGTCACAATTTGCGCACTACTAAATATTTGAGCGTTGCACCATTAAATTTAGGTAGGATGTAACCCTACGTATAAACTAAATATTTACGGCAGACTCCGACCAGGAGTAACGGTTGGAATAAAAAAGCAGAATGATATTTAATGTCATCAGTGAGCTCATGTTCTGCGTGACAGGCTTCAGTCCTTTCCACATATATGATGGTGTTGGCATTTACACTCGTTTACATTTATGAAAGAGAAAAAATATGTACTTTTAAGCAGCTCATCAGCATGAAAGCATTCTAACGATGTGATTTTCAGGGTGAGTCGCCTGGTGTCAAGTTTCAACACATTCAAAATATATATAGGATATTAAAATTACTAAATGTCTATTTTTCCAGCCTGTTGTATATGTATTTATTTATCACCCCTCATTTATTTTAGATACAGTTCCTATATATTATTATTTACACAGTACAAATATACTATTTATTAAATCTACTTTTATTACATATTGTATTTTAATGGGGATAAAATTTATTACAGCTGACAGTTACGTGAGCAAACAAGGTTTGAACATCAACCATAGCGAGATAAACTGAAATTCACGGCTTTTTAACACTTCTGTGTACAAATTTGAAGGCTGCTTATTGGATAAATATGGGTAAACATCATATTATACGACTACGCATTACTTTACGGAGAGCTTATGACCTACTAGTTAAGTCTTGCCTTAAGAAAAGGTGGTGCAACCGAATTAAGCACTGACTTAGTTACAAACTAACTAGTAGTTACTAAGCCTTTAGTGTGAACTTTACGTCCCAACTTATGTGAGAATTACGCACAGCTGGTGCAACCCTACCCAGGTGGTCTGCTACATCCTCCACTATATAGCGCTCAGAACTGACCCATGGGATTGCAGTGTGCAAATTGTGTTTCAGCACAGATTTTTCGGGCGCGTTTGCATTGTTATCTGATCTGCTTAATTCCTTTAGTGAATTGATTACTAAATCAGCGTAGACAGCATGTGCAAACCAACAATGCTTTTACCGGCCACAATTGATTCATAGTGAATTCCCCCAGAATATGCCAGAGGGACTGAAAATCTTTATCTGTGCTTTTTGAAAGTCTGTGTAAAGGAGAAGACCATTGTCATATTGGTAAATGAAAGCAGCTAAAAGGGAACACTGTTGCAGTCACCCTGAAGCTAAAGAGGCCATACTCATACTTCATTGCAACATTGTGCTCATACTGTAAATGACAGTGTGTAACTTTGACCTCAATGCTAACTCAGAAAGCTTTGGTTACACCACTTCAGCGTGGCTTCAATTAGCAGGACCCCCATTTCCGCAGCTTAAAATATCTCAAACCATTTCAAACCAGAGAGCACAGTACACTCTAAAAAATGTTGGGTTATTTATCAACCCAAACACTGGGTTGAGCCTGTTGGGTCATTTTATTGGGTTATTTTCCAGTGTTGAGTAGTTTTTGTGTAACTCAGCCAGTTGAAACTATACAACTCTCCCCCTGCCGTGATATGTCATGACTCAAGATGGCGCCGAGTATGGCTGCTGCGTTGCGAGCTCCGACACAACATTGTAGTGTTTTGTTTGTTTTGTTTACAATTCTTATGTTTTTTGTCTTGGATGTTGTCTGCCTCATTGTCTACAACAGACAAACACTTTTGGACATTGGTTCTGCAATTACACACTGTAAACCGGACTTCAAATTCCTCAATGCCGACCCGCTGTTTACAAACATGCCAGCGGAGCCCTTTGTCTGGGCAGCCCGGCCGCGGAAACGCAAAAGGAAAGGGGAAAAGTTCTCATCAGAGTAAGACGTCGCGCAAATCGACCCCCGCTACCCAGTATTCTACTGGCAAATGTTCAGTCTCTGGACAACAAACTCTGCGAGCTGAGAGCGCGGATCTCTTTCCAATGAGAGACGAGGGACTGCTGCATTATCTGCTTTACAGAAACTTGGATGTCTGCGGAGATTCCAGACTCAGCCATTGAACCCGCGGGGTTCTCTGTGCACCAAGCGGACAGAGCGAAAGACCTCTCAGGTAAAAGCAGAGGTGGTGGTGTATGTTTTATGATCAACAAATCCTGGTGTGATCAGAGGAACGTACGTTCTATCAAGTCTTTCTACTCTCCTGATCTGGAATTTCTCATGCTTCTGTGTCGACCATTCTGGCTACTGAGGGAATTCACAGTGGTCATTATCACTGCTGTTTACTCAAGGAACTGTACGGGATTATAAGCAAGCAGGAAACCGCACACCCTGAGGCCACGTTCATTGTGACCGGGGACTTTAACAAAGCCAATCTCAAATCAGTCGCACCAAAATACCACCAACACATTAGTTTTAACACACGAGGGGACCGGGTTTTGGACCATTGCTACTCTCCCTTCTGGGATGGCTACAAATCCCTCCCCTGCCCACCATTTGGCAAATCGGACCACTCTTCCATTCTGCTTCTGCCCGCTTACAGGCAGAAACTGAAACAAGAAGCACCCACCCTCAGAATGATCCAGTGCTGGTCGGACCAATCAGACTCTACGCTACAAGACTGTTTTGATCATGCGGACTGGGAGATGTTCCGGTCTGCTTCTGATGACGACATCAAGCTTTATGCTGATAGCGTAACGTGTTTCATCAGAAAGTGCGTAGAGGATGTTGTTCCGAGCAAAACAATACGGATCTATCCGAACCAGAAACCTTGGATTAATAGCGATGTTCGCGCGGCACTTGATGTGTGGACCTCCACTTTTAATTCCGGGAACGCGGAGGAGCATAAACAATTCAGTTATGCCCTCCGAAAAACTATCAGAACAGCAAAACATCAGTACAGGAACAAGACTGAAGGACAGTTTAACACCACCAACTCTAGAAGCATGTGGCAGGGAATTAACATCATCATGGACTTTAAAGGGAATAAAAACTCTGCCGTGAACACTGCTGCCTCTCTCCCGGATGAGCTAAATACTTTTTATGCTCGTTTTCGAGGGAAATAACACCGCCCTCGCGGAGAGAGCTCTCGCGGCCGAAGCTACAGAGGTTAGTTCACTCTCCGCCTCTGTAGCAGATGTAACCCGATCCTTACGACTGGTGAATATCCGCAAAGCCGCGGGTCCAGGTGGCATTCCGGGCCGCATCATCAGAGCGTGTGAGAACCAACTGGCTGGTGTTTTTACGGACATTTTCAACCTTTCCCTCTCTTTTTCTGTAGTCCCCACATGCTTTAAAATGTCCACCATTGTGCCTGTTCCAAAGCAATCCAAAATCACTTGCTTAAATCAAATCAAATCAAATCAAATCAAATCACTTTATTGTCACACAGCCATATACACAAGTGCAATGGTGTGTGAAATTCTTGGGTGCAGTTCCGATCAACATAGCAGTCGTGACAGTGATGAGACATACGCCAATCTACAATAAACATCAAATTAACACAACACAATTTAAACATCTGTTATACATAATTAAACTCGACTTAAAACATCAAATTAACACAGCACAATTTAAACGTCTGTTATACATAATTACACAACTTAAAACATCAAATTAACACAACACAATTTAAACATCTGTTATACACAATTACACTCAACAATATACAATAATAACATACATTGCACAGTATACAATATGCTGTTTTTGTTTTTTTTTTTGTTTTTTTTTTTGTTTTTTACTATATAGATACTATATAGATACACATTATTCAATAAAAATTAAAATATATATGAAAAAAAGTATATATATAGAATGTACAGTATTGTACTGTATTGACATTCAGGCTGTCGGTTGATAGTCAGTTGTTAAGAGAGACATAATATAATGACAGTAATATAATTTATGACAGTCCGGTGTGAGATAAAAGAGTAATAAAGTGCAGGGATGATGTATTTTGATCGTGGGAGATCAAGAGTTCAGAAGTCTGATTGCTTGGGGGAAGAAGCTATCATGGAGTCGGCTGGTGCGTGTCCTGATGCTGCGATACCGCCTACCTGATGGTAGCAGTGAGAACAGCCCATGGCTCGGGTGGCTGGAGTCTCTGATGATCCTCCGAGCTTTTTTCACACACCGCCTTGTATATATTTCCTGGAGGGAGGGAAGCTCACCTCCGATGATGTGTTTGGCAGTTCGCACCACCCTTTGCAGTGCTTTGCGGTTGTGGGCAGTGCTATTGCCGTACCAGGCGGAGATGCAGCCAGTCAGGATGCTCTCCACAGTGCAGGTGTAGAACCGTGTGAGGATGTGGCGGTTCATTCCAAACTTCCTCAGCCGTCTCAGGAAGAAAAGGCGCTGATGAGCCTTCTTCACAACGACTTCAGTGTGGACGGACCATGTGAGTTCCTCAGTGATGTGGACACCCAGGAACTTGAAGCTGCTGACTCTCTCCACTGGTGCCCCATTGATGGTGATGGGACTGTGTTCTCTGTCTTTTCTTCTGAAGTCCACCACAAGCTCCTTTGTCTTACTGACGTTGAGGGAGAGGTTGTGCTCCTGACACCAGTGTGTCAGAGTGTGCACCTCCTCTCTGTAGGCTGTTTCATCATTGTCAGTGATCAGACCTACCACCGTCGTGTCATCAGCAAACTTAATGATGGCATTGGAGTTATGTGTTGCCACACAGTCATGTGTGTACAGGGAATACAGTAGTGGGCTGAGAACACAGCCCTGCGGGGCTCCAGTGTTGAGGGTCAGTGATGAGGAGATGTTGCTGCCTATTCTAACCACCTGGCGTCTGCTTGACAGGAAGTCCAGGATCCAGCTGCACAGCGAGCTGTTTAAGCCCAGAGCCCGGAGTTTCTCATCTAGCTTGGAGGGCACTATGGTGTTGAATGCTGAGCTGTAGTCTACAAACAGCATTCTCACATAAGTGTTCTTTTTTTCCAGGTGGGAGAGAGCAGTGTGTATTGTAGATGCAATGGCATCATCAGTGGAGCGGTTGTTACGGTAAGCAAACTGCAGCGGGTCAAGATTGAGTGGTAATACAGAGCAGATGTAATCTCTGATTAGTCTCTCAAAACATTTGCTGATGATGGGGGTCAGAGCAACAGGACGCCAGTCATTTAAACAAGTTATTTTCGATTGTTTTGGAACAGGCACAATGGTGGATGTTTTAAAGCATGTGGGGACTACAGACAAAGAGAGGGAGAGGTTGAAAATGTCCGTAAAAACACCAGCCAGCTGGTTCGCGCACGCTCTGATGACGCGGCCCGGAATGCCGTCTGGACCCGCGGCTTTGCGGATATTCACCCGTCGGAATGATCGGGTTACATCCGCTACAGAGACGGAGAGTGAACTAACCTCTGTAGCTTCGGCCGTGAGAGCTCTCTCCGCGAGGGCGGTGTTATTTCCCTCGAAACGAGCATAAAAAGTATTTAGCTCATCTGGGAGAGAGGCAGCGGTGTTCATGGCGGAGTTTTTATTCCCTTTAAAGTCCGTGATGATGTTAATTCCCTGCCACATGCTTCTAGAGTTGGTGGTGTTAAACTGTCCTTCAATCTTACTCCTGTACTGGCGTTTTGCTGTTTTGATAGTTTTTCGGAGGGCATAACTGGCTTGTTTATGCTCCTCCGCGTTCCCGGAATTAAAAGCGGAGGTCCGCACATTAAGTGCTGCGCGAACATCGCTGTTGATCCACGGCTTCTGATTCGGATAGATTCGCACAGTTCTGGTCGGAATCACTTCCTCTACACACGTTCTGATGAAGCACATTACGCTATCAGCGTAAAGCTCGATGTCGTCATCAGAGGCGGACCGGAACATCTCCCAGTCCGTGCGATCAAAACAGTCTTGTAGCGTAGAGTCTGATTGGTCCGACCAGCACTGGATCGTTCTGAGGGTGGGTGCTTCCTGTTTCAGTTTCTGCCTGTAAGCGGGCAGAAGCAGAATGGAAGAGTGGTCCGATTTTCCAAATGGTGGGCGGGGGAGGGATTTGTAGCCATCCCGGAACGGAGAGTAGCAATGGTCCAAAACCCGGTCCCCTCGTGTGTTGAAACTAATGTGCTGGTGATATTTTGGTGCGACTGATTTTAAACTGGCTTTATTAAAGTCCCCGGTCACAATGAACGCGGCCTCAGGGTGCGCGGTTTCCTGCTCACTTATACTCCCATACAGTTCCTTGAGTGCCCGGTCTGTGTCGGCTTGTGGGGGGATGTACACAGCAGTGATAATGACCGCTGTGAATTCCCTCGGTAGCCAGAATGGTCGACACAGAAGCATAAGAAATTCCAGATCAGGAGAACAGAAAGACTTGATAGAATGTATGTTCCTCTGATCGCACCAGGATTTGTTGATCATAAAACACACACCACCTCCTCTAGTTTTACCTGAGAGGTCTTTCGCTCTGTCCGCTCGGAGCATGGAAAACCCCGCGGGTTCAATGGCTGAGTCTGGAATCTCCGCAGACATCCAAGTTTCCGTAAGGCAGATAACGCAGCAGTCCCTCGTCTCTCGTTGGAAAGAGATCCGCGCTTTCAGCTCGCAGAGCTTGTTATCCAGAGACTGAACATTTGCCAGTAGAATAGTGGGTAGCGGGGGTCGATTTGCGCGGCGTCTTACTCTGATGAGAACGCCGGCTCTGTTTCCCCTTTTCCTCCTGCGTTTCCGCGGCCGTGCTGCCCAGACAAAGGGCTCCGCTTGCGTGTTTGTAAACAGCGGGTCGGCATTGAGGAATGTGAAGTCCGGTTTACGGTGTGAGATCGCTGAGCCAATGTCCAAAAGTGTTTGTCTGTCGTAGACAATAAGGCAGGCAACATCCAAGACAAGAAACATAAGAATTGTAAACAAAACAAACAAACCATTGCTAAGTTGTGTCGGAGCTCGCAACGCAGCAGCCATACTCGGCGCCATCTTGAGTCCAAAAAATGACTGGCGTCCTGTTGCTCTGACCCCCATCATCAGCAAATACTTTGAGAGACTAATCAGAGATTACATCTGCTCTGTGCTGCCTCCATCACTGGACCCATTGCAGTTTGCTTACCGCAACAACCGCTCCACTGATGATGCCATTGCATCTACAATACACACTGCTCTCTCCCACCTGGAAAAAAGAACACTTATGTGAGAATGTTGTTTGTAGACTACAGCTCAGCATTCAACACCATAATGCCCTCCAAGCTTTATGAGAAACTCCGGACTCTTGGCTTAAACAGCTTACTGTGCAGCTAGATCCTGGACACCAGGTGGTGAGAATGGGCAGCAACATCTCCTCATCACTGACCCTCAACACTGGAGCCACGCAGGGCTGTGTTCTCAGCCCACTCCTGTATTCCCTGTACATTGTATGTTATTATTTGTATAGTGTGTTGTGTGTAATTATGTGCACATTAGATTTTAAATTGTGTTGTGTAAATCTGAAGTTTATTGTAAATTGGTATATATCTCATCCCTTTCACGACTACTATGTTGCTCGCAACTGCACCCAAGAATTTCACACACTATTGCACTTATGTATATGGTTGTGTGACAATAAAAGTGATTTGATTTGATATGATCCAGCAGCAGTGTCAGAACAGCCCAGCAGCTGAGTTACCTGACGCAGGCTTTTAGGATCGTCTTAAGGAGTGAGCAGTTCTCAGTCTCAGCAAATTGGAGGATTTATTCTGTGAAATAAGGTTTTCAGTCAATGCTTGTATCTATAAAAATATTACTGTACACTAGAAAATGCAAAGATACTGTTCCATAATCAGAATAGGACAGCTCATATGACAATACTGTTATTGGATGTAATGCTAGCTTCATTAGCTTTGGCTTTGCTAACCTGTTTTACCCACCGGATCTTGAATACATTTGTTATTCACTTTTTCTGATTTTTGAGTGATGCAAAAATCTCCTTTTTTTGAAATTCTGTGTTCTAAATCTTAAATATGTCACTTACTTGATTTATCTAGATATAATCCCAAATCTATAACACCTAGTCTACACCAGACATGAGCGGTGCGTCGCCGACACAAAATCCATTTCACATCACTCGCATCACGGGCTTCAGGACTTAAACACACTGCACTGCAAGAGGAGTTGTGACCAACACATGAAAAGCGTTTGTCTGAAAACATGTATTTGAGTTTAGAGTAGAACAAAGCCCTGGGAATTAATTTGCAGAAAGTATTAAAGTGAATGTCCTGGGATATGCTTGAGGTGAGTTAAATTAAAGAACTGAAGTCTTTTAGGATGCTCAAAAACATTAATGTAAGTATTAATGGATAAAAATTAATTATAAGACATTCTATATCATTTTTAAATATTTCTTGTTGCTTCGTACTTTAAAAACATCATCAATTAGGAAAATGCTTTAAAAAAAAAAAAAAAAAAATCACAAACTGGATCAAAGTTCGACCTGTTATTGCACAGACACATATTTATTAACTGTGCTTCCTGTATTCTGATGATGCGAAATTGCTAACATTTTGGGCTTATATATTTCTTTAACCCGTTCCTTTCTTTATGTCTGTTAAAGGTTAAATATGTGTGAAATAAAAATTGTGACGGATCTCCAGCAGGCTAAGATATCAAAGCCTTACATCCTACATCTTGAAAAAGCAATAAAGGCCTGCACATAGATTTTTTTAAGTTTAAGTTTGTGGATTTTTTTTTTTACATGCATTGTTATAAACATCAAATTAAAGTTGAAAACGAGCAAGGTACTCAATCTCCAATACAAAATTATTTTATTAGGCAACAAAACATTACAAAGCCAACACATATCAGCATACTAACTGCCTTCATCAGGGCATGAAGTATCTTATTTAAGTGACACTTAATTGGCAACGGCCAATGAGCTTTAATCATTAATCAATCCTTCAATTAATCACAAAGCAGAGTATATTCACATCCACATAATATAATATAAAGACAAAATACCACCCGAAAAAATCAACAACAACATATGTGCAAAGCACTCCATTGTCACTGCTTTGAATGGTCATTGTTTAATCCAGATACACCCTGTGTTTTTTTCTGTTTTATTTTTTTGTACGAATTGTGTCAATAGTCCATTAACTTTTGGAGTGTTTTGCATATTCTGTATATGATGATGTTGTTGACTTTTTCAGGTGGTATTATGTCTTTATATTATGTGGATGTGAAAATACTCTGCTTTGTGATTAATTGAATGATTGAAGCTCATTGGCCACTGACAGCTAGTCTGCCGATAAACTTTTTTTTTTTTCCACCCCTCTCTCTCTCCCCTTTTCTCCAAGAGCAAGAACCACACATTATAGTGAACACAAGGAGGCTACCCCCTGTGACTCTACCCTCCCTAAGAACCAGACCAATTTGGTTGCCTAGGAGACCTGGCTGGAGTCACTCAGCACACCCTGGATTTGAACTCACAACTCCAGGTGTGGTAGTCAGCGTCTTTACTCACTGAGCTACCCAGGCCCCACACTTTAGGTTTTTAGTATTTTGTTGCCTAATAAAATATTTTGTGTTGGAAATTGAGTGCCTTGCTTGGTTTCAACTTTAATTTGATGTTGATAGCAACCCCAATTGGCAATGAGCACCTCTCCTAATATGATTCTTTTTGGATATATTTTTTAAGTCATGGTAGCAGTTTTCCATTTGCATTCTTATACATGAATTGTTGGCCGGAATAGACACTAGAATTTTAAGTAACTTTAATGATGCAATGTATGTTTCATGTTTTTAATGCCTAATGTAGTAACATTAATTATACATTGTACATTATTGTTCTACAAGCTCCTTATTCAATCTTTTGTAAATTAAGTTTAAATGCACTTATTGTTTGTATTAATATGAATCCAAAATAAAGGAGGGATCAAATTAACACATTTATTGTGTGGTTTATTTAAAAACATTAAAGGATAAAACAACCTGAAAATATTAATATTACTTATGAGATCAAATTAACCCAGCATTCCTGTAAAAGTGAACCAGCATTTGGGTTTAATAAATAACCCATTTGCTGGATTATTGTAACCCAACACTGGGATGTATTAACCCAACATTTGGGTTGACAGATTGACCCAGTGCTAGGTTAGGTGCTGGGTTGTTTTCTGTAACCCAAGTTGTTGGGTTGGTTTAACACAGTGCTGAGTTGGTGCAACCCAGCGCACTGGGTTAGTCTTTGTAACCAACACAGCTGGGTTAATTTAACCCAATGCAAGGTTGGTGCAATATTAAATCAGTGCTGGGTTGAGAATTGGGTTGTTTTTAACCCAGCATTTTTTAGAGTGTATGCTACTAAACATCAGAGATGGTAAGCACTCTGTGACAAGCCAGGCTCCTATTGCACTCTGCTTTAGATGGTAAAAACCCGTTTACTGCCTGCACCTTCCCACTCATTGAAGATATTTCTGGAGACACAATGAGCTGGTCACATCCTTTGAGGTCACAGTGACAGCAGTCAAAGATGTGATTATCTGTCACTGCATTCCAGAGAGGGCTGTCTCTGACAATGCACTGCAATTCGTGTCAGAGACCTTTAAACAGTTTCCAAACAACCTGCACGCATTCTGCGCTATTGTTATGTTATAAGTGGAGAATAAGACAATCCATCCCATGGAATTTAATGAGAATTAGCGATATCTTAATGCCTTTATTTATGTCTGAAGAGAAACAGACAATCTCTAATTTAACCAAGCCTAGAAAAAGTCAGAGAGTAACCCAAGAACAACAGAGAACATTACAGGCATGATGGAGCTAGATAAAGTTTAGTGCATTTAGTAGATGATGTGATACAAAGTGTAGAAGTACTTTGTTTACTCAAGACTTCCATAGTCTAAATAGTTTTCTGCTTGTAATAGAGAATCACTACATACTACATTGTAATGCCTGCTGTTGTTGATTATTATTGGGAACTAGCTGTTGTATTGTATAATTACTGAGGTAGGTCATTAATGTTCATGTCAGTTGTGTAGGTTTAGGTTTGATTGCAATGTTTTATTTAGTAACCCTTGCAGAGATTAGTGTTCCTTTGAGGTACATGTGATCCTGTCCAATCAAGCCTTGTCTTAAGATTGTAGGTGCAATATTTTGGAGTGAAATTTATAGCTTATCAACATTTGGAGAGTGGTGGTGGTGATTTTGATTCATCCCAGAGACTCGAGTCTTTTGAATCTGCTTACCTAAAAGATTCATTCAGATTCATTCATTGAGTAATTCATTTACCATTTCCACAAATTATGCCTTTGCACCAGCAGATGGTGATAAATGAGGGTCTTTTCAATTTTAAACAAGTAATTGGATTGAACCAAAAGCCACTTTTTTACAAATTTTTTCACAAATTTTTAGTGTCTACAATTCTACTAAGAGACTTCAGCACTGCAGAGTGTTTAAGCATCATAAGCGTTTCCCCACAAATGGGGATGTTCAGCCATTGGAGCAAAAATACATGTGAGGACATGGGGAAATAGAAGATAAAAATGGCTGCAGCATTGTGGATGAGCTGTAGAGATGTGATTGCTTGTCCTGGGAAACTGACCAAGAGTGATCTGCAGCTGTCCAGATGAGAGCAGGAACTCAAATCAAATCAAATCAAATCAAATCACTTTATTGTCACACAGCCATATACACAAGTGCAATGGTGTGTGAAATTCTTGGGTGCAGTTCCGATCAACATAGCAGTCGTGACAGTGATGAGACATATACCAATTTACAATAACATCAAATTAACACAACACAATTTAAACATCTGTTATACATAATTAAACTCGACTTAAAACATCAAATTAACACAACACAATTTAAACATCTGTTATACATAATTACACTCAACTTAAAACATCAAATTAACACAACACAATTTAAACATCTGTTATACATAATTACACAACTTAAAACATCAAATTAACACAACACAATTTAAACATCTGTTATACACAATTACACTCAACAATATACAAATAATAACATACACTGTACAGTATACAATATGCTGTTTTTTTTTTTTTTTTTTTACTATATAGATACTATATAGATACACATTATTCAATAAAAATTAAAATATATATGAAAAAAGTATATATATAGAATGTACAAAAAACATAAGAATTGTAAACAAAACAAACAAACCATTGCTATGTTGTGTCGGAGCTCGCAACGCAGCAGCCATATTCGGCGCCATCTTGAGTTTCATCTGTATCAGGATCTGGGTGGCTTCTTTGATAAGAAGCCATTATCTCGTTAAGTAGATGTTTGGCATGAGGAATCTACAGGTCCAGATTGTGGCATGTAATTTGGGTACACATGACAGATCTTCATCCAGTTTAATAGCTGGGATAAACAGCAGCCTGTTCCCTATCTGTCACTCACTCAACGTTGTGTCGATGTAGTGACACTAGGGGTCACTCTTGGGAGCCCGAGACACCTCTGGTCTTTGATAAAAGGCCATTGAAAATTGGCGAGTGGTTTTTGCATGCCACTCCCCCGAACATACAGGTATAAAAGGAGCTGGTATGCAACCACTCATTCAGATTTTCTCTTCGGAGCCGAACGCTCACTGAGCTGAATTCCCACGACTGTTCATTCACTTCTGCCGGATCTGACGGCGCATTTCAGTGGCTTCTCCCTCCTCTGCACTGGTGCACTGCAGAGAATGCCCCTGGGTGCTTCAGCAGAAATAAAAGAGTATATTTCTCTAAAAGAGTATATTTCTCTAAAAGAGTATATATCTCTAAAAGAGCGGCACACACGGAAAGATGCCTTTCTTTTGTGTGTTATTCCTGGTTGCGCTCGTTATCTCTCGCCTTCTGACGGTCACGATCACTGTCTTTCGTGTCTGGGCACTGCTCACGCGGAGACAGCGTTCATGGATGGTCATGTTCTCATTGCAAGAATATGTCCATGGCAACGTTGCGGTCGCGGTTCGCCTTCATAAGAAAGCAAGCCACCCCAGAGGCTCCCGCCTCTGTCCTTTTACCCACGGGTTTGAGGCCAGCGAGGCTAGAACTGGGGGCGATTTGGGGACCCCAATGGGACTGCCTCCGCCGGGTATCCCCCCCGCAGACCTCCCATTCCCCAGCACGCTCGTCTGCCCCGATCGGGCTTCCGGGTGAGTCCGCCGGCTCGTCTCACGGCGAGTTCGACCTCTTATTTGGCCCATGAAAGTGATGAGCTCTCCAGCGCAGCATCGGAGAGCGGGCTTGTCCAGTCGGAAGCCTCAGCTGGGCTCCTCCCTTCGGGGTCATGGTCACGACAGATGCCTCAAACGGGCTGGGGCGCTGTTTGCAATGGGCACGCAGCCGCCAGCCTCTGGACAGGTCTGTGACTGCATTGGCACATCAACTGCCTCGAGTTACTGGCAATTCTGCTCACCCTGCGGAGGTTTCAGTCGTTGATCCAGGGCAAGCACGTGTTAGTTCAGACAGACAACACGACAACAGTAGCATATGTCAACCGCCAAGGTGGGTTGCGCTCTCGTTGTATGTCAAAACTCACCCGCCATCTCCTCCTCTGGAGTCAGCAGCACCTCAAGTCACTGCAAGCCACTCAGATCCCAGGCAACCTCAACACTACGGCGGATGCGCCGTCACAACAGGTTACCCTCAAGGGAGAGTGGAGACTCCACCTTCAGGTGGTCCAGCTGATTTGGAGTCGATTCAACAGGCACAGGTGCACCTGTTCGCCTCCCAAGAATCCTCCCCACTGCCCGCTCTGGTACGCCCTGACCGAGGCCTTCCTTGGCATAGACGCGCTGGCACACAGCTGGTCCCCTGGCATTCGCAAATATGCGTTTTCCCCCAGTGAGCCTGCTTGCACAGACCCTGTGCAAGGTCAGGGAGGACGAGGAGAAGGTTGTCCTGGTAAGCACCCTACTGGCCCGCCCAGACGTGGTGCTCGGACCTCACGCTCCTCGCGACAGCTCCCCCCGGGCAAATTCCCCTGAGGAAGGACCTTCTTTCTCAGGGAAGGGGCACCATCCAGCACCTGTGCCCAGACCTCTGGAATCTCCATGTCTGGCCCCTGGACGGGACGTGGAAGACCTAAGCTGTCTCCCACCTGCGATGGTAGACATATTCACTCAGGCTAGGGCTCCCTCTACAAGGCGCCTGTATGCCTTTTAAGTGGCATCTGTTCATTAAGTGGTGTTCTTCCCGTCGGGAAGACCCCCAGAGATGCGCAGTCAGATCAGTGCTTTCCTTCCTGCAAGAGAGGTTGGAAGGGAGGCTGTCCCCTTCCACCTCGAAGGTGTACATTGCTGCCACAGCAGCACACCACGACGCAGTCGACGGTAAGTCCTTAGGGAAGCATGATCTGATCATCAGGTTCCTAAGAGGTGCCAGGAGGCTGAATCCCTCCAGGCCACACCTCGTTCCCTCATCGGACCTCTGTAGTTCTTCAGGGTCTACAGAGAGCCCCCTTTGAGCTTTGCAGTCAGCTGAGATTAAGGCACTCTCCTTGAAGACTGCCCTCCTGACTGCGCTCATTCCATCTAGAGGGTAGGTGACTTGCAAGCGTTCTCTGTCAGAGAAACGTGCCTGGAGTTCGGTCCAGGTTACTCTCACATGATCCTGAGACCCTGACCGGGCTATGTGCCCAAGGTTCCCACCACTCCTTTAGGGACTAGGTGGTGAACCTGCAAGTGCTGCCCCAGGAGGAGGCAGACCCAGCCCTGTCGTCGCTGTGTCTGGTGCATGCTTTACGCATCTATTTGGATCACATGCAGAGCTTTAGAATCTCTGAGCAGCTCTTTGTCTGCTTTTGGTGCACAGCGGAAAGGAAGCGCTGTCTCCAAGCAGAGGATTGCCCACTGGCTCGTTGACGCCATAACTGTGGCATATCTCGCCCAAAACATGCCACCCCCGGTAGGGCTATAAGCCCATTCTACCCGTGGTGTAGCGGCTTCTTGGGCCTTGGCCAGGGGTGCCTCTCTAACAGACATTTGCAGAGCAGCAGGCTGGGCAACACCCAACACCTTTGCAAGGTTCTACAACCTCCGGGTGGAACCAGTTTCGTCCCAGGTAGTGGCACGCAACAAGCGGATAAGCCCGGGATAGCTGGCCGGGTGTATCGCTTGCACATAGCGCCTTCCACCTCCTTTTGAGCTGAAGACGTGCACTGTTAATTCCCAGTAGTGTTCACAAAATCTGTTCCCTGGTTGACTTCCTCCGAGCCCTGTGGCAGTCGAGTTTTCGGAGATACTCGCTGCCAGCCCAGTACACGCGCTAACTAAAAGCCCGGTTCTGGGGTAGGTGCTCCGCATGTGGCGGTTCCCTGTAAGGCTAACCCCATGCGATCTATATCTTCCGCTAATTCGTTTCCCTGCTGGCAAACTGTGTCTTCCTTGGGCAGAGCCCCTCTGCCCCAGTCTCCATGTTTGTAGTAAATCCTCCCCCATTGGGCAGGATCTACCTTGAAGGCCCTCCACATGGTTGGAAAGACCACGTGACGTATTCTTCCACTTAAATATCCCCCCTCTCTTGGGGCGAGGTGTGATCTCTGCGGTGTCCTCCCCTTGGGAGGGACACCCCCCGACTAGACCTGGCGGCCCAGTCGGATAATCCCCCTTCTTTTTTAGGGAGTGGAAAAAGAGAAGGGGAAAAGAGGCCACGACTGGGTTAAGCCTGTCTCTATCTTTGGGTAGTCGACTTGTCCCCAAAAAGGGCCGTTCGACACTCATAACTGTGCTGGGGGAGGTTACGTGTCGACCTGGTGTACTGGCTATGAGGCACACAGCAAGTCTGCCCACCACACACTGCCAGTTCACGTAACACAGTTCAGCCTTGTGGCGTTTTGTATAGGGACCCCTAGTGTCACTACATCGACACCAACGTCGAGTGAGTGACAGATAGGGAAAGTCACGGTTACTGGTGTAACCTCCGTTCCCTGATGGAGGGAACGAGACGTTGGTCCCTCCTGCCACAACGCTGAACTACCCGCTGAAATGGCTGGACCTTATATCGGCTCCTCAGCGTAAAACCTGAATGAGTAGTTGCATACCAACTCCTTTTATACCCGTATGTTCAGGGGAGTGGCATGCAAATACCACTCGCCAATTTTCATTGGCCTTTTATCAAAGACCAGAGGTGTCTCGGCCTCCCAAGAGTGACCCCTAGTGTCACTACATCGACACCAACGTCTCGTTCCCTCCATCAGGGAACGGAGGTTACACCAGTAACCATGACGTTTTACATCCCCTACTTCATTGTACCGAAAAAAGGCGGTGGGTTGCGGCCAATCTTGGACCTGCGAGTACTGAACCCTACACAGACTCCCATCCTAGATGCTGATGCAAAGATGCACTCTAGCGAGCGTCCGGCATCAAGATTGGTTCACGGCATTAGACCTGAAGGACGCGTACTTCCACGTCTCGATTCTACCTCGACACACACCCTTCCTGTGGTTTGCATTCGAGGGTTGGGCGTATCAGTACAAGTTCCTCCCTTTCGGTCTGTCTTTGTTCCCTTGCATCTACACAAAGGTCGCAGAGGCAGACCTTGCCCTGCTAAGGGAAGTGGGCATTCACATCCTCAACTATCCCGACGGTTGGCTAATCCTAGCTCACTCTCGGGATGTGTTGTGTGCACACAGGGACCTGGTGCTCTCGCACCTCAGCCAACTAGGGCTTTGGGTCAACTGAGCAAGCTCCTCCCAGTTCAGAGCATCTCTTTTCTCGGTTTGGAGTCAGTCTTGTTGAAGGCGTGCCTCACGAACGAGCGCACACAGTCGGTGCTGACCTGTTTGAAGGCGTTCAAACAGAAAACAGCGGTTCCACTGAAATTTTTTCAGAGGCTCCTGGGGCATATGATGCATATGAGACCGCTTCAGCACTGGCTTCAGACTCGAGTCCCGAAATGGGCATGGCGCCGTGGGACACATTGCGTGGTCATTACACTGGTCTGTCACCGCATCTTCAGCCCTTGGACTGTCCTCACGTTTCTATGGGCAGGCGTTCCCCTAGAGCAGGTCTCCAGGCACTTCATGGTTACGACAGATGTGTCCAAGATGGGCATGTAGCTGCTGCCTTGTGGACGGGCCCGCGGCTGCATTGGCACATCAACTGTCTCGAGTTGCTGGCAATTCTGCTCGCCCTGCAGAGGTTCTGGCCATTGATCCAGGGCAAGCAAGTGTTAGTTCGGACAGACAACATGGCAACGGTAGCATATGTCAACCAGCAAGGCGGTCTGCACTCTCGTTGTATGTCACAACTCACCCACTGTCTCCTCCTCTGGAGTCAGCAGCACCTCAAGTCGCTGCGAGCCACTCACATCCCGGGCGACCTCAACACTGCAGCGGATGCGCTGTCATGGCAGGTTACCTCAGGGGAGAGTGGAGACTCCACCCTCAGGTGGTCCAGCTGATCTGGAGTAGATTCGGACAGGCACAGGTAGACCTGTTAGCCTCCCAAGAATCCTCCCACTGCCCGCTCTGGTACGCCCTGACCGAGGCATCTCTCTGTATAGACGCGCTAGCACAAAGCTGGCCCCCTGGACTGCGCAAATATGCGTTTCCCCAGTGAGCCTACTTGCACAGACACTGTGCAAGGTCAGGGAGGACGAGGAGCAGGGCAGAGCAGCGGGCTGGGAAACACCCAACACCTTTGCAAGGTTCTACAACCTCCGGTTGGAACCGGTTTCGTCCCGGGTAGTGGCACTCAATACAAGTGGATAAGCCCGGGATAGCCGGCCAGGTGTATCACTTGCACATAGCACCTTTCACCTCCTCTGAGCTGAAGACATGTGCCATTAACTCCCAGTAGTGTTCACAAACTATGTTCCCTGGTTGACTAACTCCGAGCCCTGTGGCAGTTGAGTTTTCGGAGAGACTTGCTGCCGGCCCAGTACACGTGCTAACTAAAAGCCCTGTTCTGGGGTAGGTGCTCCGCATGTGGCGGTTCCCTGTAGGCAACCCCATGCGATGTATATCTTCCGCTAATTCGTTTCCTTGTTGGCAAACTGCATCTTTCTTGGGCAGAGGCCCCTCTGCCACAGTCTCCATATTTGTAGTAACTCCTCCCCCGTTGGGTAGGACCTACCATGAGACTTCTCCATATGATCGGCAAGACCATGTGATGTATTTTCCACTTAAATATCCGCCCACTCTCTGGGCGAGGTATGGTCTCCATGGTGTCCTCCCCTTTGGAGGGACACTCCCTGACTAGACCTGGTCGGCCCAGTCGGATAATCCCCCTTTTTTTTTAGGGAGTGGGAAGAAAAAGAAGGGGAAAAGAGGCCACGACTGGGCTAGTCTGTCTCTATCTTTTGGGTAGTCAACTTGTCCCCAAAGGGCCGTTCGACACTCATAACTATGTTGGAGGAGGTTACGTGTCGGCCTGGTGTGCTGGCTACGAGGCACACAGTTGTCTGCCCGTCACACACCGCCAGTTCACATAACACAGTTCAGCCAGTTGCTGCGTTTTTTTATAGGGACCTCTAGTGTCATTACATTGACACAATGTCGAGTGAGTGACAGATAGGGAAAATCATGGTTACTTGCGTAACCTCCGTTCCCTGATGGAGGGAACGAGACGTTGTGTCCCTCCTGCCACAACGCTGAACTACCCGCTGAAATGGCCGGACCTTGTCTCGGCTCCTCAGCATGAGTGGTTGCATACCAGCTCCTTTTATACCCGTATGTTCGGGGGAGTGGCATGCAAATACCACTCGCCAATTTTCATTGGCCTTTTATCAAAGACCAGAGGTGTCTCGGGTTCCAAAGAATGACACCTAGTGTCACTACATCGACACAACGTCTCGTTTCCTCCATCAGGGAACGGAGGTTACGCAAGTCACCATGACGTTTTTTTTTTTATCTATTAACCCTCAGATAATGGGTGGTAATACAGGCTAAAATAACAGTACCAAACATGCAGTAATGTGAGTTTCACCCTGGGTGTCAGGGTAAAAAGATTGAAATAACAGAGTATCTGCATCTACATGAGGGTGGTATGAAAAACCACAAGAGTTAATAACTGTACTGAGTGATTTAGTGCAGAAAGAGAACAAAAGTGGCTCATGTGCTGATCCCAGTGAAACTCCAGAGGCATGCAGTCAGGTTTCTGGAGTTGTAGGTCTGATCTGTGAATAGAGGACATCAATTATTTGCACTACATTCTGATGAAAGTGGACATTGTATGTTGATGGCTACAAGCTTATTTTTGAAGAGAGTGGCAAAGTCATCAGCAGTAAGACGGGGGCGTAGATACCCCTGGCCCTCCTAATGGCCAAATGTAAAAATGTAAAAAAAATAAATAAATAAATAAAAACATGTACAATTCAGTGGCTTAATTAGGATCTAAGGGCCCAAGTGCAAAAACAATAGATGGGCCTCCATTTGGAATGAATAATGACATCATATGTAATGATCTCACAAACAAAATCTGCACTTCTTATTTAGCTTCAAAACCCACTGTTGATCTTTTAACAATTATAAAGTATAGTAGATTGGTGCAGTAGTACACTACATTGGTGAAGGTGCTAAAGAGTTTCCTGGGATTGAAAGAAGTTCTTCTTGGTGCTGGTTTTCTCATTGAGGAAATTACTGATGGTCCGGTGCCACAGGAGCAGGAGGGGGGTCAGGTGGACAGGACTGGCAGTGGACAATGCAGAGAGGACAGAGTCAAGGGCAGTAGCAGCGAGGGCGGGTGCCTCCAGGGGAGCTGCAGCAGAGAGAACAGGTGGCTCCAGAGGGCTAGAGCAAGAATGGGTGAGCAGAGCGAGGACAGGCAGCGGAGCGGAAAGGTGGCTCCAGGGGACTTGAGTGAGGATTAATCAACTGTTAAATGGTCAGTGGAGGTGCTAGGTCTGGCGGCACAGTACTGTACAGGCCTACCAAGGTTTGCCCTATTGTGGTGCATACATCAATCTTTTATGTTTTTGTTTTTATATGTTCTTTAAGTGAACAATTATTTAGATAAGATATTTTTATTTCTTTCAATTCCTCACAAACAGCACAGACAACATTGACGACATGGACCATGTGCCACTGCATCTGCACTACTTCCACATCTTCATGGGCTAGTGCTTGGTGGTGGCACACAGAATGGTGGCGTAGTGGATGGCTGCGGTGGTGCACTTGATGGCGGTGGTGGCACACAGGGGGATTGTGGTGCTGGCGCACAGGATCGCTGTTGTGGCTCACAGGATGGTGGTGGCACACAGGAGGATGGTGGTGGTGAACATCCCTCATCTTCCCCAATTGGACTACAGACCAGACTCTCAGGTATCCCAGAATCTGCGGGACAAATAGCTATTTGTTTGCAGCTTTTTGTTAAAACAATAATGGTTATATTGTGTATTTATTTTGCATTTTGTATTTTATGTTCTTTAATTTAGACTGATAGTTTGCGCAAGTGATTAGATCTCTTTAGATTAAGATATACATGATGGCAAAAAGAGAGGTAAATTCAGTTTGGCAAATGTTTGGAATTGTATGAAGGTGGTAAAATTTTTTTTAGCACTTTGTTAATTTAAGTAGGTTTTGTTTATTTATGGACTTTAAGTTTTAAGCAGCAGTAATTCATCCAATAATGATCAAATCATATTGAAGATGCATAGATCCAGAAATTCTTTATCAAGAATTTAAGATTTAAGAAAATTGAATAGTACCTAACTTGTCATTACAAAGAGTAATATAATAGTAAAAATAACAGTAAAATAGTTTTGTCTGTTCAAAAAAAAATTACATTGCTTTATTCTGAAAGTCTGGTTCCAATAAAGCTACATTTAGAAAGGAAAAATACAAAGCTGTTAAACGGTAAAACATTTCAAATCCTTATTATCTTCATCCCAGATGTAAATCATGTCCGCTTCACCCTTGCAATCCGACACAAAACCACTTGTCTCCTATGTGTGGTGATTCTTTTTTTTTAACCACAACTTGTATATTTGACCAATTTTCCTAATTTCTTGGCCTGTGCGGGACACCAAGGTGGCACCATTGACAGCTGTTGTTACCTACTGCCATGCTGGTACTCTTAAAAGAGGGGCATAAGTACATGTTTGGCCAATGAAACAGCAAGCACTCTAGACAGAGATGACTTGCTATGAGAGATGTAAAACCTTGAGAATGTGTTTTGAGAAGACATATGTCTTGTAAGGACACACCGTTCGTCCATGCCCAGGAAGAGGCCACGCCTCTAGTTGAGTGTACTTTAACACCAATTGGGCAATTTGCACCCTGCGACTCATAAGCCAGGGTGATCGCATCAACGATGCAGTGAGATAGTCTTTGCTTGGAGATGGACATTCCTTTCGTGCATCCTCCATAGCACACAGAGAGCTGGTGTAGACAGTCTGAATTGGCAGGTGTGCTCAATGTATGTGTGTAACATTCGCAAAGGGCATAACAAATGCAAGGACTGTTCCTCATCCGAATTAAATGGAAGAGGGAAAAAGGCTTAAAGGTGAACCACCTGTGCTCTGAAGGGTGTGGTTAAAACCTTAGGCATATAGCCTTTCCTGGGTTTGACAGTGGTTTTTTGAAAGACCTGGACCAAATTCCAGACATGAATTGTCAACTGTCAGTGCTTGCAAATTACTGACCCGTTTTACTGAGGCCAAAGCTAGCAGTAATGCAGTCTTAAGAGAATGCACACGCAATTCTACAAAAAACCCCACAAGCGCTTTTAGGACCAAAGTTAGGCCCCTCCCCCTTAAGGAATTTTATGATTAAATCATGTTTGCCTATAGAGGTGCCAGCTTCAGGTGTGTGATATGCAGATATAGTTGCCACATAAACTTTGTGCATTGATGGAGTGAGCCCTGTGTCCAGTCACTCTTAAAGAAATGTACGAATTTCAGGTATGCGGCAGTTCACAGTGGGATCGAACCAGTTGTGATGAAGTACTGCTCCTTTTTGGCATAAAATGTCTCATATCCTGTGAGTGTTGCTGAGTTGTGACATAGTGCTCAGCAAATTTATCCACAGAGCTGCCAGGGACACCGGAGCATCAAATAGGCTTGCCAATGGCCTGTGCAGTGATTTTCGTGGCTCACAGTGCTAAGTCCGTAGCGGTGTGGAGCACTTTGAACGTCTCTGGATCGTAGCCTTGCTCGTCCATTTGCTTGAGTAGCTTAGGTCTGAAAACTTGGAGCAACGCCATCGCGTGGAGTGCTGAACCAGCTTGGCCCACCGCTGAGTATGCTTTTCCAGCCAATGCGGACGTAAATCAACACGGCTTGGAAGGATGAACCCTAACCCTAACGGCCTACTACTCGCCGGGCAGAGATGTGCCATTACCGCCTCTTCTACAGGGGGTAGTTGGGCATAACCTTTGTTTTCCCCGTAGTCCACTTTAGTGAGGAGAGTGGAATCGCTGTACGAGTGAGCTGAATAGGGTGCGCGCCAGGATTTTGTCAGTTCGTTATGAACTTCCAGGAAGAACGGGGCAGATCTGCGGAACGTGGTCGGTTGATGGCTTCTGGACTGCAAGAACCATTCTTCAATGCAAGATTTTTCATGTTCCTCTGGAGGAGACCACTCGAGACCGAGCTCTTCGACCGCCCTTGAAAGGACGCAAAGCATCTCCTTGTCAGTGGCCCGTGCACACTCCCCACCTTCGCTGGGGTAAGGGGCGGCAACGTCCTCCATTGAAAACTTGCCAGATGCAGCGAGAGACATAACATCATCCCCAGTGTCAGAACTGCCATATGCGACAAGGTTGTGAACTCTTACAGAGGGATGAAGCTCGTCACGCACATACTGTATCAGCATAGATGCAGGGTATAGAGATTGAGGGGCTCGCGGGGCATGTACCAGCATGATGTCCACCTCAAATTCATCCTGCTTGACCATGTGATCCCTCGGGAGTTACAGAGGAGGCTGGTGGGAGGGCGCCGGAGGCTGAATCGTCCCTCAGAACAAGGGCGATTCGCGAGCGAAGCGTCTTGAGACTCTGTGGGGGCAGTTTGTCTCTATAAGAGCTGTATCTGCATGGGCGCGGCCCAGACAGTGAATGCAGGGCAGGATGTGTCCCTCGCATAAGGAACACTTACGGAATGACATAATTAAAAAGATGCGAACATGTAAGCGGCTCTTTTAGTTATATATATATATATATATATACACTGGTGGCCAAAAGTTTGGAATCAGCTTAGTGACACAATGTCAAGTGTACTGAATTGTAAGGGAACTTAATTTCCTCCGTAAGTGGACTTTTAGAATGAAATGTACTCAGAGTTTTATACATGAGGCCCCAGGCCTCAGTTCAATAGCATGACTGACCTCTGTGCACAAACAATTCCCATTAAACTTGGCTGAGTTTGAGCAGTTTTGCCAAGAGGAATGAACAAAATTCCAGTCAAGATGTGCAATGCTGATAGAGAGTTTTTCCAAACAGCAAAGGCCATCTTACAGTCTCTAGTACTGGCTTACAAATTTTTATATTGTTTGAGAATTAAATGTCTGGAGATTAATTTGCTGTAGTAGACTTGCTGTGACTGACAAATTATGTTACACTAATAAAAGTAATTTTTTATAAATTGCTGTTTACCACTTTTCAGTGTTTGCTGTAACACAATAAACAAAAAAGACAAAGTCTTAAGGCATGAATCTTTAGGCAATGCAAAAGCAGCACAAAGTTCTTTGATAAAATTAGTTCTGTCAGTGTTAAGGAATGTGACTTATTTCTGACATGTGTCATTGACGCTGTGCAAGTAAACTAATGTAGTTCAAAACGTTTTTCAATTTACTCCATGCCCTTTTAAATTGCCTACGTAGTCCAGACAAACACTAAGGTGTTTCAATTCTTGCCTTAAGTCTGGTTTCTCATTTCCACAATGAGTTATAAAAAAACTGTAAAGGCTCAAAACTGTAAAGCTCTATGATTCCATCAGCCGCTCACACCCACCCATAACCCGATTCCCTGTGTGAACAAGACGCTCACAGTATGTCCCTTGTTTCAGCACTACGCCTGCAGCTCGGCTCCCGCAGCTCTATGGATGTGGAGAACTTTAGCAGCTGCATTGCTGTTTCCTTTAAGGCAGACAGCAAACGCTGTAAGTGACACCTTTGACCTGCACCATAATTTATTTAACTATCCAACATTTTTCATTTACCACACCTTCATCTCCAGGGCTTTCTGCAAACACACATCACCTGTGCTTGTCTGCAACTTTCTGTGCTGCAACAAATTAAATCTCAACAATTTGGATCATATTACATCTTTATCAAAATCTGTGACTAAACATGGTAGATTTTAAAATATTAAACTTTTAAACGAACAGCAGCTTTGCTAGTCTAGTTCACAGCCAGGGTTGGGGAGTAACGGAATACATGTAATGGGATTACGTATTTAAAATACAAAATATAAGTAACTGTATTCCACTACAGTTACAATTTAAATCATTGGTAATTAGAATACCGTTACATTCAAAAAGTATTTTGATTACTGGAGAGATTACTTTGCATGTTATTATCATTTGTTTCATATAATATTTAGTCCTTTCAGATGGAAAACATTTCTACATATAAATGATGCGATCCAAAGTGCATTTGAACAGCGGTGAAACACTTTCTTATGATGTGTTACATTCATACGAGCAGACAGAGAAGTTTGAAGTAAGTTTGGAGCAGAAGAAATAGAAATAAACCTTGTGTAAATTGTCAACTTTACGCTAAGCTAAAATGCTATTTCTAGCCATTTTACAAGCACGTTACCAGACCATTTTTTTATCAAGAAAATTCACGTTGGATCATAATTTCTTTTTTCTAGTAAGACCTTTGATATTAGGGCAAAAATCGTATTCTTGGTCATTTTTTAATTGTTTTCCTGTAAAAATACCTAAAACTGCTTAAAACAAGATCAGTTTGATTTATCTTGTTTTAGAAACAACACTGCATAAGATATTTAGGTTTTTCAGAGAATGTATTTTTAACATGTGTATTTTGTCTTACTGTACTGGCAGAGTTTTTATAGTCAAAACAAGTGAAAAAATCTACCAGCGCTGAAGAAGTAATCCAAAGTATTTAGAATATGTTACTGACCTTGAATAATCTAAAAGAATACGTTACAAATTACATTTTACAGCATGTATTCTGTAATCTGTAGTGGAATTAATTTCAAAAGTAACCCTCCCAACCCTGTTCATGGCTAGTATTAAAGTTGAGCCAAGAGAAAGAATGTCATGTTATATTCAATGTTCCTCACTTAGACTTTTGGATTTTAAAAGATTCATGATAATATCATTCTGTAATAATAAAGTTTTGGCCAGTAATGATCATTTATAACTTTGCAATCAAAGACATCTTTAATGGATTTCAACTGTCAACTTGAGTGCAAGGATTTTTTTTTTTCTGAAATATTGCTCTTTAGGTCAAAGTGAAGGGTTGGCTTTAATAGAGAGTAATGACAATTTTAAAGGTCAGTATGCTTCTCTGTCTGAGTTCAGACAGAATATGAGGGAAATTATATGAAAAGGGCTTTAAATAATTGCATTTTGACTTCTGTGAATTGTTTCTGTGTAGTTTTTAAATGTTAGCTCAAGTGCTTTAGCCAGTTATCCGGGACTTTACCAGTAGACATTCTTCCAATGTTAAACGTTTTAAACACTGTGCTGCTACATAACTGGATGTCACTAGTGAGGTCATCAACTTGGAAATTAAAACAGTTATTTTCCATTTTTAACTAAATTTTGTGTAAAACTTTCTGAACTTTAGGCAATCTGATCAAATAATGAGTCAGTTTGCTCTGTTGTATACAGCACATTTTGGCAAATGTAGCCAATCATTTGCATACGGAATATCTGCATACTGTGCATAGTATATAGACTACAGACCACCGAAATAGTTAGACTAGTATGTTAGTATGCTATGACCTGCAGTGAGAACTATCAAGAAGTTAATATTAAAATCACAGTAATGTGTTAGATGACCAATGTGATCTCATGTTCTCTTACGTTTGCATAGATACAAAACATGCAATACTGACGTATTGACAGCATAAATGTCATAATTTTACGTATTAACACCTATAGAAACGTAAAAATGTTTATGTGTACTATTTATAATTAATTAATAATTTTATTTATTTATCACACATTATACATTTGCACATATACAGTGAAATTCTTCTTTTTCACATATCCCAGCTAGGCTGGGGTCAGAGTGCAGGGTCAGCCATGATATGGTGCCCCTGGAGCAGATAGGGTTAAGGGCCTTGCTCAAGGGCCCAACAGTGGCATCTTGGTGGTGCTGGGGCTTGAACCCCTGACCTTCTGATCAATAACCCAGAGCCTTAACTGCTGAGCCACCACTGCCCCTAATTTGAATTGATAAATATTTAATTCATAGAATTAATCAGTTAATTACATTTAATATATAATCAATGAGATTAATGCCATCACATTTATTTAATGCAGCTGACATTATGATATTACATTTTAACGCTTCATTCAGTTCTGTGTGATTTCTGCTGCCTGTTTTAAAGGATTATATCAATTTAACCAAGACTAAACTTTAAAATGTTAAAATGAATAAAAACTGTAATTGTTTAATCATTTACTAAGCATTTAATTTTATTTCCCTATCTGTCACTCACTCGACGTTGTGTCGATGTAGTGACACTAGGGGTCACTCTTGGGAGCCCGAGACACCTCTGGTTTTGATAAAAGGCCAATGAAAATTGGCGAGTGTATTTGCATACCACTCCCCCGAACATAAGGGTATAAAAGGAGCTGGTATGCAACCACTCATTCAGATTTTCTCTTCGGAGCCGAACAGTCGATGTTTACTGAGCTGACTGTTCATTCAACTCTGCTGGATCTGACGGCGCATTTCAGCGGATTCTCCCTCCTCTGCACTGGTGCACTGCAGAGAATGCCCCTGGGCGCTTCGGCAGGAAAAAGAGAGTACATTTTCCTAAAAGAGTATATTTCTCTAAAAGAGCAGCACACATGGAACGTCTTTTTAAAGACGCATCTTTTTAAAGATGTCTTTCCGTTTGTGTGTTATTTCTGGTTGTGGTCGTTACCTCTCAACTTCTGACGGACACGATCGCTGTTTTTCGTGTCTGGGCGTGACCCATGCGGAGACAGCATTCGTGGATGGATCATGTACTCACTGCGAGAACATGACCATGGCAACGTTGCGGTCGGGGCTTGCTTTCATAAGAAATGTTAATGTTAATCATAAGAAAGCAAGCCACCCCAGCGGCTCCCTGCCTCGGTCCTTCTACCTACGGATATGAGGCCAGCGCGACTAGCACTGGGGGTGATTTGGGGACCCCAACGGGACCACCTCCTCCGGGTATCCCCCCATGGACCTCCCATTCCCCAGCACGCTCGTCTGCCCCGATCGGGCTTCCAGATGAGTCAGCCGGCTCATCTCATGGCGAGTTCGACCTCTTGTTCAGAGCCTGCGAAGCTGATGAGCTCTCAAGCGCAGCATCGGAGAGCGGGCTCGTCCAGTCGGACTAGAGTTTGGGCTAGAGTGGAACCCTCCGCTCTCCCCTGAACCCTCGCGGCTCGATGATTGGTTCCTGGGCTTGCAGCGCCACTCAAAGCAGCCACGCCCCGCTCCAGTCCCTTTCTTCCCGGAAGTGCATGAGGAGTTGACAAGATCATGGAAGTTCACGGTGCGGTCTCTCGGGCGGGCGATGTCCACATTAGTGGTCCAGGAGCGCCACCTTTGGCTCAACCTGGTCGAGATGGGTGAGGCCGACAAGGCACAGTTCCTTGCTGCTCCCATTTCCCAGGTTGGCCTATTCGGTGACACAGTCGAGGACTTTGCCCAGCAGTTCTCGACAGTGAAGCAGCAGACGGAGGCTATCCGGCACATCCTGCCCCAGCGTGGCTCAAGATCCCGCACCCCACCTGCTCGTCACCAAGGGCGTCCCCCTGCGGTGACTGCACCGGCTATGCCGCAGCCCGCCCCGTCAGCCCGGCCCCGGCGTGGAGCCCACTGCAGGAAGCAGACGTCACCCGTCTCACGGCCGGCTGCCAAGAACCCTCGGAAGGCTTCGAAGAGCCCCTGAGATGGGCGACCCAGGGACGACGAAACCCATCTTGGAGCTGGTAAGCAGACCACTCCATCCCCCGGTGGAGGGCCGGGAGGAGAATCTTTTGTTGCTTTTTCATTTAATGTCGCCATATGCCCAAGTGGCTGTGGTACCCAACAGTTCAGCAAAAGAGTGGTTTCCTCGTTCCCTGTTCACGTACCCGGTGTGCATGGCTGTCATCACAACCACCGTCCACCTTTCCATCCTTGCAGGTTTGGCGCTGCAATGGCGGTCTCCCCGCCCCTGCGCACCCAGCTGTGGCACAAATCCGCCCCCGATGTGACAGTCTCCATGGGTCACGAGGACAGGCCTCTTCCTCCCCCATCCCAGGCTGTTCCAGGGGTGGTCACAAGGAGCCAGGTAAGTGCTTCGATGTCCCTGAACTCAGCACGGCCACAACATGGCGTGGTACCTCGAGCTCCGCCCTGCCACGAGGCCCCACCTGCTGGTATGTCTGACAAGACTGTACCCTTGGTCCCCCTCGCTCAGAGCTTGGATGCGTGGCTTGCGCTTTCCAATCTGTTGCGATGGCTGATCCGGACCGTCCGACTTGGCTACGCGATTCAGTTCTCCAGGCGTCCGCCCAGGTTCAGCGGCATCCACTTCACCTCCTACGGAAGAATGCGATAGAGCCTGTCCCTCCGGCTGAGATGAAGAAGGGGTTTTACAGCCCCTACTTCATTGTACTGAAAAAAGGCAGTGGGTTGAGGCCAATCTTGGACCTGCGAGTACTGAACCGGGCTTTACACAGACTCCCATTCAAGATGCTGATGCAAAAACATATTCTGGTGAGTGTCCGGCATCAAGATTGGTTCACAGCGGTAGACCTGAAGGATGCGTACTTCGACGTCTCGATTCTACCTCGGCACAGACGCCTGTATGAGATGCCTGTATGCTAAGTACCATCTGTTCGCTAAGTGGTGTTCTTCCCAATGCAAAGACCCCCAGAGATGCACAGTCGGATCGGTGCTTTCCTTCCTGCAGGAGAGGTTGGAAGGGCGGCTGTCCCCTTCCACCTTGAAGGTGTATGTAGCTGCCATAGCGGCACACCATGACACAGTGGACGGTAAGTCCTTAGGGAAGTACGACCTGATCATCAGGTTCCTGAGAGGCGCCAGGAGGTTGAATCCCTTCAGACCGTGCCTCGTTCCCTTGTGGGACCTCTCTGTAGTTCTTCAGGGTCTACAGAGAGCCCCCTTTGAGCCTTTGCAGTCAGCTGAGCTTAAGGCACTTTCCTTGAAGACTGCCCTCCTGACTGCGCTCACTTCCATCAAGAGGGTAGGAGACCTGCAAGTGTTCTCTGTCAGCGAAACATGCCTGGAGTTCGGTCTGGGCTACTCTCAAGTGATATTGAGACCCCGACTGGGCTATGTGCCCGAGGTTCCCACGACCCCTTTTAGGGACCAGGTGGTGAACCTGCAAGCGCTGCCCCAGGATGAGGCAGACCCAGCCAAGACGTTGCTGTGTCCGGTGCATGCTTTACACATCTATTTGGATCGCACGCAGAGTTTTAGAGTCTCTGAGCAGCTCTTTGTCTGCTTTGGTGGACAGCAGAAAGGAAGCGCTGTCTCCAAGCAGAGGATCGCCCACTGGCTCATTGACGCCATAACTATGGCATATCACGTCCAGGACGTGCCGTGCCCGGTAGGGCTATGGGCCCATTCTACCAGGGGTGTAGCGGCCTCCTGGGCCTTGACCAGGGGTGCCTCTCTAACAGACATTTGCAGAGCAGCGGGCTGGGCAACAGTCTCCGCATGGAACTGGTTTCGTCCCGTGTAGTGGCACGCACAAGCAGGTAAGTCCGGGACAGCCGGCTGGGTGTATCGCTTGCGCATAGCGCCTTTCACCTCCCCTGAGCTGAAGACATGTGCCGTTAACTCTCAGTATTGTTCACAAACTGTGTTCCCTGGTTGATTTCCTCCGAGCCTTGTGGCAGACGAGTTTGCGGAGAGACTCTCTGCCAGCTCAGTACACGTGCTAACTAAGCCCTGGACTGGGGTAGGTGCTCCGCATGTGGTGGTTCCCCGTAGGTAACCCCATGTGACGTATATCTTCTGCTAATTTGTTTTCCTGTTGCAAACTGCATCTTCCTTGGGCAGAGGCCCCTCTGCCCCAGTCACCATGCTTGTAGTAACTCCTCCCCCATAGGGCAGGACCTACCTTGGGACTCCCCCACATGGTATACTTCCGAAATAGCTCGGCAAGACCATGTGATGTATTTTCACTTAAATACCCCCCCCCCGGGCGGGGTGTGGTCTCCGCAATTTTTTTCCCTTTGGGAGGGACACACCCCTGACTAGACCTGGTGGGCCCAGTCGGTTAATCCCCCTTTTTTTAGGGAGTGGTAAAAAAAGGGGATAAGAGGCTGGGTAGTCTTTTGGGTAGTCGACTTGTCCCCAAAGGGCCGTTCGACACTCATAACTGTGTTGGGGGAGGTTACATGTCAGCCTTACATGTTCAAGTGTCTCGTGACTGATTGTGAAATGCCATATTCTGCGATGTATCCACCTTTTTCCTGACTTCTCCATGAGCGGCGCTATTACGGTGAGAGGCTTCCTCTCAGATGCTCCACACTTCCGCTTAGTTGTTGTTATCAGCTAGATTAACGTTACTGGTGATGGCGAGCAGTGGAGGCTCTAGATGAATATGCACAGTTATAGGGTGTTATAACAACTACAGGTGGCTTAAAAACTATTGTAAAATGAATGTCACAACAATAAGCCCCCACAAAAGCTGCCAATGCTGAAACATTTTGAGTCAAACCAGATGTAATCAGAGGTTGCATTAAACTAATTCTCCATCACTTGCCTATTTTTTAAAACATTGACAGATAATTCCAAATGATGTCCGTAATTTTGGAGGATAACAAAGATGAAAAACATTTAAACCAAACTCCTTGTTGTTTTTTATGAATCATCTATACGAGGTTCATATCTCATGTCGTGCTGTGAGTGTATGTGAATGAGGTAGAGACAGAGTTGTTGTTGGCAGAGTGAGTGAGAAAGTGGCACTTGTTAATGCAGAAATAATGCCATAAATCTGAAGATTTTTAAATGGAACTTATTATGACCATACACCCTTTTTTCACGGACATGTCCTCTTTTTCAAACCTTAATAAAGCATCCGGTCGGATTTCTAGATTCCCTAAATGTCCGGGATTTGGCTGTTTTCATATTGAAGTGCACAACAAGAAACGCAATGAAATCTAGCGTATCATATTCGTGGATTCTCTCTATCTCTCTGCATGCTGCATGTATGTGTCTCTCTCTTTCGCACACACACGTGCAGCGAGCGCTAGAGTCCAGTAACTTTACCATGCAAATGGTAATAAATTATTGTAAATAAATGTATCTGCCTGTTACATGTTTTATATGCTTAATAAATGGTTATGGTTAGGTTTAGGAGTAGGTGTGGGATTAGCGGCTGTAAAATATATGTAAATTAATATATTGCAATAAAAATTATTGCTACTGTACATTAATCTACTTGTTACATGTTTTTATACTGTTGAAATGTGGTTATGTTTAGAGGTTGGAGTAGGGTTAAGGGATCAAAAATATCTATAAAACAGTATACAAATATATTTATTATCGATTCGTGTATGTTACATTTTTAAAGCTGTAAATACATAAAAATGTTTATGTTTTAGGTGCTTTCAAACGTTCATATTGTATGCTTTAGTGTCTATCCCAACATACAAACATATACGTTGAAATGTAACATATATTATCGTACAAATAGCTACGTATATTAATGAGATCAGGCTGAGATGACATGTAGGGCTTATGTTTTAATTATTATTATTATTATTATTATTATTAATTTAACATATCCAGACACCAGATATGTGAAGATACACAGTTTTTCAGGACTTAAAATAGAAGTAGTTCACTTTCCTGAAATCCTTCAGACACAGAAGCTGTTTGTTTTCAGGAGCGTTCAGGCATAGAGCGGTCTGTTTATGGCAATGCTGGCCTTGAATATGCTGAAAAATGACAGATGACGTCAGTGTGTGTGTTCAGAGTAAACACAGTGATGAGAAGTACTATAGAGATTATAAAGGCTGTGCCATTTGGTTTCACTGACCAATAAAATATGCACATTTGTGCTTGTGTATCCTGCTGTACTATACACCAGCACAAATGTGCTACTGTACTAAAGTACTACAGTACTTTAACATTTACATTTTTCAGTATTAGTGTGACACAAAGGGCCTGTTATTTCATCATTTTTTATATATAATTATATTATGTAAATTGTTTTAGACATTATTATTTATACAATTACATTATTTCAATTATCTATCTATCTATCTATCTGTACACAGTATATATATATATATATATATATATATATATATATATATATATATATATATATATATATATACTGTGTACACTGATCAGCCACAACATTAAAACCACCTGCCTAATATTGTGTAGGTCCCCCTCGTGCCACCAAAACAGCGCCAACCCACATCTCAGTATAGTATTTAGAGATTATATTCTTCTCACCACAATTGTACAGAGCGGTTATCTGAGTTACCGTAGACTTTGTCAGTTCGAACCAGTCTGGCCATTCTCTGTTGACCTCTCTCATCAACAAGGCATTTCCATCCACAGAACTGCCACTCACTGGATGTTTTTTGTTTTTGGAACCATTCGGAGTAAATTCTAGAGACTATTGTGCGTGAAAATCCCAGGAGATCAGCAGTTACAGAAATACTCAAACCAGCCTGTCTGGCACCAACAGTCATGCCCAAATCACTGAGATCAAATTTTTTCCCCATTCTGATGGTTGATGTGAACATTATCTGAAGCTACTAATCCATATCTGCATGATTTTATGCACGTTTGAGTATGTTGTGGCTGATCAGTGTGTGTGTGTGTGTGTGTGTGTGTGTGTGTGTGTGTGTGTATATATATATATATATATATATATATATATATATATATATATATTCAGTATACAGTATACCGTATACCATATACCATATATAGTTTTGTTAATTCTACATTTAACATTTAAATACTAACAGTTTTTACTCCATGTGGACAATTTGACATCTAATGAGATCTTACTGTATTTGTGCCCTCTTCAGATCTAATGAAGCCACAGTTCTCCTCAGTATCAGGCATTAAAAGATCTTTGCAACTCTTTTGTAAGTAAGGCGTTTGGTATAGGAATTGTGGAATTTGAGTTAACCATGTTTTACAGAGTAAAGACATTTTTAAAAGTACATAAATAACCAGTGTGTTTCTTTTAATTTGAATGAATGCGGTATTTCAGTGCTGGTTACAGAACTTGACTGTGTGACAGTTATATGTAAATATATTTTTAAATAAATATAGCCAACTACACCAACTTAGGAATTTCACAAGGAAACACAAGCTTAATGGAGTCCAAATAAAGCTGCAATGACTGGGTCAATTGTATATACTGTAACTCAGTCCCAAAAGGACAAAACATGCAACTCACTTCCATTTATCCTCAAAACAAGGGATTGTAACAAGTTACATTTATGTTCCTTTTTTAAGTGTTTGTAATGGGGATCATTAATGACTGATAATTAATTTATATATGCATTATGAATCATTAATGTGCTGTTATAACAAAATGAATAGAAAGGGTTACTCTTTTTCTGTAAAGATGCTTTGAAACGATGTGTCGTATAAAAAATTATATACAAGTAAAAACGACAAAAAATCATGCAATACTTGCCAAATAGAGAGCAACTTTACATAGTGTTAAATGCTTAACCTATTCAACATTAGTAACTGTGGTGGGGTGAGCAAGAGACAGACACAGTGGGTGTGGCGTCAAGCTTCGGAGAGTCAAGTCAAGTAATTTTTATTTGTATAGTGCTTTTCACAACACACATCGTTTCAAAGCAGCTTCACAGAAAATCATGCATTAACAAAAAATGAAATTGTAACATCTATAAAGTCTTAGAGTGACCATTGTGTAGTTTGATTAAATATGATTGTAAATTTTGTATAGAAATTAATTAATTAAATAATAATTGTATTCAGAACCCCTGTGAGCAATCAGAAGGCGACTGTGGCAAGGAACACAAAACTCCATAAGATGTTAGTTAATGGAGAAAAATAACCTTGTAAGAAACCAGACTCACTGTGGGGGCAAGTTTCCCTCTGGCTAAACAACATGAATATAATGCCAATATTATTTATTTATGTGCAGTGCACGTCATTGTTTTAAATGTGTAAATGAAGTAAGGTCTATTGTTTTTTTTTTGTTTTTTTTTACTTTAAGATTAATGACTAATGTCTTTGAAATCCATCCTGGAATAACTGCAAAAGTTAACATAGATGCATTGTCCTTTGTTAGTTGGCTGATGAAGACTTTTGTTGGCAATTAAATGATAGTCTATGTATTCCATTTCAAGAGTGTAGTCCATCAATAGACAAAGGTGATGCAGGCAGAGATTAATGTGGCGCATCACAGTTCAACCTGCAGGTCATTTCAGTGAGGTTCGGTGGGGTCCATCCTAAGTCCAAGATTCAGGCAGTGGCATATGAAGTATCCCATGTCTTACAGTTGCAGTTCATCCTCTGAAGTCAAAAGACTGAAGTGATGTCTGGCTAGCACCGGCTGTAGTTTGTCGTCATCTTTCAGTAACACGTAGCAGTGTAGTCCGACACCAAGCAGGAACAGAGCTGGATCTGAATCCCAAGGTTGAGACATGGAAACACAAAAATGTATATTAGCGTAGATGCCATTCAATTTTATGCAGAATTATAGATCATGATGGCTGGTTTCTGGTTCCGGCAGACCTAACTAAAGTAGCCGAATTGTAAATTAGGATAAATTAGGTGTATATCTGGCTAAATAGATGAGTCTTTAGTCTAGACTTAAACTGAGTGAGTGTGTCTGCATCCCGAACAGTGTTAGGGAGACTATTCCATAGTTTAGGAGCCAAGTATGAAAAGGATCTACCTCCTTTTGTGGATTTTGATATTCTTGGAATTATTAACAAGCCAGAATTTTGTGATCATAATGAACGTGATGGAATATAGCGTGTCAGAAGGTCACTTAAGTACTGTGGAGCTAGACCATTCAAAGCTTTGTATGTAGTTGTGGCAGCGGGGGCGTGGTCAAGCATCTCTCCGGAGAGAGAGAAAGCAGTAAGGGCGCTTACACCTGAGTTAAATTATGTCTAACACCTGTCTCTAATTTCAGTGAGCACGGGGAGAGCAGCATAAATAGAGCCACACCGCAGGTAGACAAGAGAGAGAACCTGGGCACTAGAGACCTTATTGTGAAGCCAAGAGCTTATGAGTGCAAAGCTGGGAGTTTATTTTTCTGAAGTAGTTGTTTATTTTAGAGTGAATTATTGAACACTGTGAAAGCCCTGGAAGAGTGTAGTTGTTGCAGTGAGAAAAATAAAATGCTTCCCTGAACCAGGAAATCTGCTTCTCGCCTCCTCCTTCCACTGAGAAGTGTTACACTGGTGCCGAAACCCAGGAAAAAGGTTTGAAGATGGACGGAAGTCGCCCCGTAGAGTCCTCCCAGTTGACTGAGATCCTCCAAGCCCTCGCTGGCTTACATCAGAGCCACCAGCAATCCCTGCTTGAGCTCCAGCAAGATCTAGACCGCCGGTTTATGGAGCTCATGTGCGCTCAAGCAGAAGACCGACAGGCGATCCGGAGCCTCCTCAGCCAGGAGGCATCCCCCAGCCATGACCCCGGACACCCACACACCGTTACCCCCACCTGCGTTACAGAAGATGGGGGCGGGGGGATTTCCCTTTGGAGCAGTCGTGAGACGAATCCCTCAAACACGCCTTCGACCAAGTGAGAGTCATCGATGGTCAACATCTCCAGCCGGACATCGCCCTTTCATACCCCTATTTTGCGATTATAAATGAGCGGTTGTATAGAGTGACACAGGACGCTCAGACTAAAGAGGATACAACCCAACTTTTGATTCCAAGGAGCCGTCGGGAAATGGTATTCCAGGTGGCTCATTATTATCCCATGGGAGGTCACTTAGGAGAAAGGAAAACACCGAACCGTCTAATAGCCCGTTTCTATTGGCCGGGCATTGGCGGCGATGTCCGAAGGTGGTGTGCGGCATGCCACGAATGCACCTGGTTAACCCACTGGCCACCCCAAAAGCGCCATTGCGCCCTCTCCCTTTGATTGAGGTCCCCTTTGAGAGAATTGGAATGGACCTCATCGGGCCATTAGAACAGTCAGCACGCGGACATCGCTTTGTATTGGTCCTGGTGGACTATGCAACGCGATATCCGGAAGCAGTGCCTCTTTGCAACATCTCAGCACGCAGTGTTGCGGAGGCACTCTTCAAAATAATCTCCCAGGTGGGGATTCCGAAAGAACTCCTCACCGATCAGGGCACAACGTTTATGTCATGGACACTACACGTACTGTACGAGTTGTTAAATATTAAATCGATTCGCACCAGCGTATACCATCCTCAAACGGATGGCCTGGTGGAACGATTTAATAAAACATTCAGAAACATGATTCGTAAGTTCGTGCACGACGATGCTAGAAATTGGGATAAATGGCTCGACCCCCTGTTATTTGCAGTACGAGAGGTCCCGCAAGCCTCCACTGGCTTCTCCCCATTCGAGCTGCTGTATGGGCGACGCCCACGCGGTGTGCTTGATGTATTGCGAGAGGCCTGGGTGGAGGGACCTTCAAACAGTAAAAATGAAATTCAGTACGTTCTTGATCTTAGAGCAAAACTCCACACTTTGGGACAGCTAACACAGGAGAATTTGCTCCAAGCTCAAGAACGACAGCACCGACTGCATGACAGGGGAACTCAGCTAAGGGAATTTGCACTGGGAGATAAAGTGCTTGTATTGCTTCCCACATCGAGCTATAAATTACTCGCCAAGTGGCAAGGACCCTTTGAGGTCACACGACGAATGGGAGATCTCAATTATGAGGTTAAACGAACCGATAGAGGTGCGCACATCAAATATACCACCTCAATCTCCTGAAATTGTGGAGGGAGGCGGTTCCCGTGATGTTGGCTACGGTAGTTCCCGAGAAGGCGGAGCTCGGACCGGAGGTGAGTTCAAAACATAAACAGTTCACCCCGGTCACTTGCGGAGACCACCTCTCACCGAGTCAACTCGCAGAGATTGCTAGGTTGCAACAGGAGTACAAACCTCATCCATCACCACATCGAGACCGAGCTGGGGGTCGTGGTATGTAGCCGCCCCTATCGATTACCCGAACACAAGAAGAAAATAATTCGGGAAAAATTGGATGCAATGCTCAATATGGGGGTAATAGAAGAATCCCACAGCGATTGGTCCAGCCCAGTTGTTCTAGTGCCTAATAGCGACGGGTCTTTACGGTTCTGTGTGGATTATAGGAAAGTCAACGCGGTGTCTAAATTTGATGCGTATCCAATGCCTCGCTTTGATGAGTTGCTCGATCGGTTGGGCACTGCTCGATTTTATTCGACATTGGATTTGATGAAGGGTTATTGGCAGATCCCCTTGACACCAATTTCCTGTGAGAAAACTGCCTTCTCCACACCGTTTGGATTACACCAATTTGTGACACTTCCGTTTGGTTTGTTTCGAGCCCCGGTTACGTTTCAGCATCTCATGGACCAAATCCTCAGACCGCATCCAGTGGCACATGCAACATCTGAGGGCGGTTCTGAGATCGCTGCGCCGAGCAGGACTCACAGCGAACCCAAAGAAGTGCGCAATTGGGCGGGTGGAGGTACGGTATCTGGGTTTCCACTTTTGCCACGGGCAGGTGCGTCCCCAAATTGACAAGACAGCGGCGATTGCGACCTGCCCGTGGCCCAAGACCAAAAAGGGGGTGAGACAGTTCCTGGGGCTGGCTGGCTATTATAGAAAGTTCGTACCTAATTATTCAGATGTCACCAGCCCGCTGACTGATCTCACTAAGAAGGGAGCTCCAGACCCGGTTCAGTGGACGGAGCAGTGTCAGCGGGCGTTCACGCAAGTTAAAGCCGCACTTTGCGGGGGGCCGCTTTTACATTCACCTGACTTCTCTCTCCCTTTTGTTTTACAGACAGATGCTTCAGACAGGGGGCTGGGGGCCGTGCTCTCACAGGTGGTGGAAGGGGAGGAGCACCCGGTGCTGTACATTAGCCGTAAGCTCTTGTTGAGGGAAACTAAGTACAGCACCGTGGAAAAGGAGTGTCTCGCCATCAAGTGGGCAGTCCTCACTCTCTGATACTACCTGTTGGGGTGGGCCTTCACCCTCTGTTCCAATCACGCCCCACTCCAGTGGCTCCACCGCATAAAAGATACCAATACCCGTTGGTATCTGCCTCTTCAGCCGTTTAAGTTCAAGGTGGTCCACAGACTGGGAGCACAGATGGCTGTCGCAGACTTCCTTTCCAGGAATGGGGGGGAGTGGTAGGCAGGCCAGATGCCGCCCCAGCCTGAGTCAGGCGGTGGGGATATGTGGCAGCGGGGACATGGTCAAGCATCTCTCCGGAGAGAGAGAAAGCAGTAAGGGCGCTTACACCTAAGTTAAATTATGTCTAACACCTGTCTCAAATTTCAGTGAGCACGGGGAGAGTGGCATAAATAAAGCCACACTGCAGGTAGACGAGAGAGAGAACCTGGGCACTAGAGACCTTATTGTGAAGCCAAGAGCTTATGAGTGCAAAGCTGAGAGTTTATTTTTCTGAAGAAGTTGTTTATTTTAGAGTGAATTATTGAACACTGTGAAAGCCCTGGAAGAGTGTAGTTGTTGCAGTGAGAAAAATAAAACACTTCCCTGAACCAGGAAATCTGCTTCTCGCCTCCTCCTTCCACTGAGAAGTGTTACAGTAGTTAACAGAATTGTAAAAATTAATACAAAATTTAACAGGTAGCCAATGTAACAATGATTGAATGGGGCTAATATGATCATATTTTTGGTTCTAGTCAGCACTCTGGCAGCTGCATTTTGAACCAATTAAAGTTTATTTATTGAACTTGCTGGACATCCTCCCAGTAATGCATTAGAATAATCTAGTCTTAAGGTCATGAACGTATGAATTAGTTTTTCAGCATCAGAAACAGAGATCATGCATCATAATTTAGCAACATTTCTCAGGTAGAAGAATGCTGTTCTACAAACATTGAAAATTTGATTTTCAAAGGACAGATTTGTATCAAACATAACACCTAAGTTCTTTGTTGTAGAAGATGATGAACAGTACATCCATCAAGAGTCAAATTATATTTTAGCTGCTTATTTTTAGAGGTTTTTGGTCCAATCATTAGTACCTCTGTTTTGTCAGAATTGAGTAGAAGGAAATTTCTGGCCATCCAATCTTTGATTTCATTGATACATTCTGCTAATTTGGAGAATTCACTCTGTGAATTTTTGTTGGGTTTAGAAGAAATATAAAGTTGGGTATTGTCGGCATAACAGTGAACACTTATTCCATGATTCCATAATAATATCTCCCAGGGGAAGCATGTATAAGGAGAAAAGCAGAGGTCCTAAAACTGATCCCTGTGGCACTCCATACTTAACATTTGTTTGATCTGACAATTCCTCGTTTACACATACAAAGTGGTAGCGGTCTGAAATAGGGCCTAAACCATGCTTATGCAAGTCCACTAATCCCAACATAATTCTCCAGCCTATTCAAAAGAATGTCATGATCTATCATATCGAAGGCAGCACAAAGATCTAAAAGCACTATAAGAGAAATGCAGCCACGATCAGATGATAAGAGCAAGTCATTTGTAACTCTGATAAGTGCAGTCTCTGTACTGTAATGGGGCCTAAATCCTGACTGAAATTCTTCATATATTTAATTCTCTATAGAAATGAACATAGTTGGGAAGACACTACCTTTTCTAGTATTTTTGACATAAATGGTAGATTTGAAATCGGTCTGTAACAAGCCAATTCTCTAGGATCAAGCTGTGGCTTCTTAATAAACTGTTTGATAACTGCCATTTTAAAGTTTCTTGGGACATGTCCTAAGGATAGCGAGGAGTTAATAATATTAAGAAGAGGTTCTGAGATTACTGGGAATACCTCTTTTAAGAGCTTAGTTGGTATTGGATCTAACATACATGTTGTGGCTTTTGATTTTTTTATATTTTGTTTTGTTAGCTCTTCATGAACTATGACAGCGAAGGATTGAAGTTGCTTGTGAGCAAAATTATGAGACACTGTTTCTGAGGTGCTGTGACAGTTGATTGCATAGTTCCAATTTTATTTATGATTATTTCAATTTTATTAGTAAAGAAATTCATGAAGTCATTACTATTGTGCTGCGACGGAATATCTGGTTCAGTCGATGCTTTATTCCAAACCAATTTAGCCACAGTACTGAATAAACACCTAGGATTGTTTTTTTGTGATTTACATTTTTATTGATTTTTTCAAAGCAAACAAAACAAACAAATCATATATACAATAAATCAACATTAAATCCCACTGCTACCCCTCCCCAATCAAGAACCCCACCCGACCCCAAACGAACATCCCAGTGGTCTTACCTAAGTACACACTTATACAGAGAATAAAATAATAATAATAATGAATAAACAAAAAAATATATAATAAAATACACATACATATGTATATATACATACACATACATACCCACATATATACATATATATACATATACACACACACACATATATATATATATATATATATATATATATATATATACATACATTCCACCACACATTCCCCTTCATTCACTCATCACTACCATCATTATTCTATAACACCCATACACATATATATGTATATACACATATACACATACACATTCTCATACACATATATACATACACATAACATACAACTCTAAACTATATTCCTCTCTCCACAGACCTACTCCGAGAGCCCCCAAAAAACATCAAATATTTATCCCATTTCCCATTAAAAGAATCCCAGAACCCCAGCCTTCTACATATTACCTCCTCGAAGGCTGCCACCCTTCCCATCTCCTCGCACCACTCCCGAATTGAGGGTGCTCCCACCGATTTCCAACCCCTTAAAACCATCTGCCTGCCTATCATCACACTGGTGAGGACCCAATCTTTTATGTATTTATTGCCTACGTTGATGACCGCCCCATCACCCAAGACACAGAGTCTGTGGCAAAATGAAATCTGAATGCCCAACACGTCACATACAAAACTCTGTATCTTCAACCAAAATTCCTGAATCTCAGCGCACCACCAAAAAACATGGGCCATGTCTCCATCCTCCGACTGGCAATGCCAGCAGGTGGGTGTGTCTTTAAGACCAAGCCTATACAGTCTAGAGGGGGTCCAATAGATTCTATGTAGAATCTTGAATTGTATACATTGCACCCTTGCGTCTCTAAATGCAGTCTTGACGTTTTTTAGAATCCCAGCCCACACTCCTTCCTCCAATACCAAATTAAAATCTTTCTCCCATAATCTCTTGATAGAGGTTAAAGCTCCGTCCCCCAGACTCTGAACTAGCAGGGAGTAATACACTGATGCCTCATGACCTTTTCCAAATGCGGTAATCACCACTCCCAGAGTATCACTAGGGGGGTGCGTGCCACTCCCAAAAACAGTGCAGAGTAGGTGGCGCAGCTGTAAATACTTATAAAATTGAGATCCGGGAATTCCAAAATTTTGAACCAAATTTTCAAAAGGTCTCAATACTCCACTCTCATATAAGTATGAATAAAGGTCAAAGTATACTTCGGTTTTCTGTGTGCCAGAACGTCTCGTGCACAGTATGTGTAATGCAAATTTCATCTTCAGCAAAGTACATCAGAAAATTCTAGATTATTGCATGAAAATCAACCTTTTTATTCATGCTGTTATAACTGCATATCAGTGATTTATAATGAATTTATAAATGAATTAAAGGGATAGTTCATCCAAAAATAAAAATTCTCTCACATCTACTCATCCTCATGTCATCCCAGATGTGTATGACTTTCTTTCTTTTGCAGAACACAAATGTAGATTTTTAGAAGAATAACTCAGCTCTACTACAATGCAGGTAAATGGTGCCCAGAACTCTGAAGCTCCGAATATCACATTAAGGAAACAGAAGTAATCCATTATATTCCAGTGGTTTAATCCATGTCTTCTGAAGTGATAAAATCGATTTTGGGTTTGCGGTTTTGCAATCATGATTTAAAGCTCGATTACAGTTCCTCGTGATTGACACACACACAGAGCTCTGTACACATGCTCTGCCCATGTATAAATGCTGTACTTGTGCCTGTGCATGCGTTAAGCACAAGGAAGTGTAATTGAGCTTCAAATCATGATTGTGCTAAGACTGTAGAAGTCAAGATTTATAGTGAAAAAAAGTTACATTTTGGTCAATTTTTTTTTCCCAAAACTGATTGTATCGCTTGAGAAGACATGAATTAAATCACTTGTGTCAAATGGATTACATTTATGCTAACTTTATGTCCTTTTTGGAACTTGGTAGTGTTGGACCCCATTGAGTTGCATTGTGGGGATATATTTACCTCATGTCTCTATCAAAATATCTGTGTTACTCAAAAAAAAAATAATTTAAAAAAATCATACGAGTTTGAGACAGCATATGGGTTGTTGACATGACATGGCATTTTCACTGTCACACAAGATAAAAATTAACAAATAGTATTGTCATCATTTAAAAATGCATTAAATGATTAAACATTTCTTTGCTTTACATCGACCTGTTATTATACAAACTGCATTGTCATTAGATTTTTTTGAGCCAAATCTCAAAATTGTCCTATGGTGTGACTGTCTCAATCAAGGTTCAATAAATTCTAACTTTTATAAATTAAAAAGTAAAGCATAAAAATGTTGATAAATACCACTGGCATAATTTTACAAGTGTCTTTTCTAGTAAATGGCAATTCGTTTTTTTCATCCATATATTTCTAAAAACGTAGGAAGTCACTACATTTTGTCACTGAAAACCACATCCTCTGGTGTGACACCATATCCTCATTTTAAACTGGGCAAATCCATGGATGACTTTATTTAGTTTCTATAATCCCATTCAAGGTCATGGTTCTGAAGCCCCCTGTTAAGGCCAGGACATGTGCACATGGTAAGATTTTGTCTCTAAATTGTTCAAATATTTAACTTGTTTCAAAGCTCTAAAAGTGTTTACATTTTGTTGTCCTTTGGTGTGACACCCCTAAATTATATTTTTTTTTTTTTTTTTTTTTACTAAAAACTATGTTAAACTGCATAATTATGGAACGTTTTGCAAATGTGTCTTGCTAACTGCTAATGACATGTTAGCTCAGAATAGCAAGGTCATTAACTCACACAAAAGGCTGAAACAGCCTTTGGTGTGACAGAAAAGGTCCTCTGGTGTGACACCACCTCATCTGTCACACCAGAGGACAAACATGTCACACAAGAGGACAAGGTCTATTAAAGAAGCATTTTAAATAATTAAATAAAATGTAACTAATTTTTTTTCTTTTTTTTTCTTTCTTTTTTTTTGTTTTTTTTTTGACCATTTCCAGTGTTTTATTTGCAATAATTAAACTAATTTCTGCTGTTTTTGCAGAACATTGTACTGTTATAGTGATGATATGATGTATGATTATACTGCTATTCAGTGTCATGAAAATAAATAGTTATAAAAATTAATTAACAGAGGTTCGGGAGTAGCATGCCAATTTAAATCTGACAAATCACAGCCCACGAGCAGGAGTATATAAGCCGCAGCTTACCTGCTTCCCGTGACAGATTTTCTTGGCATCCCACCTCCGCCCCATCTCCACCTATTTTCAAATATTCACTATTCATCTAAGGGTACGTTTACATGCCAACGATACACTAAAAACGGAAAAGTTTTTCCTTTGTGTTTTTGAAAAGTTTTGCGTACAGACGACAACGTTGTCAAAACGATCCCCGTTCACACGGATTCTTGAAAACGACTAAAAATGCTGTATTATGCATGCCAGGCCAGTAGTTGGTGATGTCACTTTGTAAAGAAACACTACGCGCCTGCACACATAAGCATTCTTCCACAGAGCGGTAAATACAAACAATGAAGATTGCGATCACTGGTTGTAGTAGTGATGCAGTAAATCTACAATTTGCTGGAGAAGCGTCAATAAACTCAAAATCTTGAGCAGCACAAACACAGTCCTGTAGTCCGCCATTGTAGTTTTGAATGTCTTGCGCATTGTTTTGAAGTACTCGCGCACATGCCTATAGACTGAACACGTAATACGCGTGCACATGACGTCATCGTTTTCACAAATTCGCGTTTTTGTATGTTTACTCAGAGACGGTAACGGCATCGTTTTCAAAAACATGCACTTTGAAACCCATTTTCAAAAGTTTGCGTTTTCAGGCCCCAAAACGTTGTCGTGTAAACGAACAGCCAAAACACATAAAAAGTTTTCCATTTTTAATTGAAAACGTTGTTGTGTAAATGGCCCCCAAGTAAGTAAAGTCCGGGGTGGGATTGGTGTAATCAGTCTCGAGCTCCGAGCCCTGCAATATCAGACAGCAGTCCAAATATGCTGTACTCTATTGAAGATTACATTTACATGCAAACTACTGAAGTATAAAACGTGGTCCTTCATTTTTGGATTCTTTCATTTTTGGACAGAAAGAATTGAGGGAGAAAAATGATTGGGAGAGAGAGAACACGAAAGTATAGAGAGAAAATTAACAGGGATCCACACACAAGGGAGGAGATCCTAAGAGAACGATGAAGAAAGTAAATAGTTTAAATGTTGCTTTGAAAAATGCAACAATTTTATTAAAAAATTTCAATCATCTTTCATTCAGTTAAATAAAAATGCTTGAATGTAATACATCTGATTTCTCTTTAATCAAACAACTACCATTTCTATCCTTTAGTGTGACATAATGTCCTATGATGTGACACACATAAAAGAACCAAAAATTTATTTTTTAACTCAAAATATGTTTAAAAAAACTGTTGAATATTGCATTAGGGTAGTTCCCTATCTGTCACTCACTCGACGTTGTGTCGATGTAGTGACACTAGGGGCCACTCTTGGGAGCCCGAGACACCTCTGGTCTTTGATAAAAGGCCAATGAAAATTGGTGAGTGGTATTTGCATGCCACTCCCCCGGACATACGGGTATAAAAGGAGCTGGCGTGCAACCACTCATTCAGATTTTCTCTTCAGAGCCGAACGGTTGATGTTTACTGAGCTGACTGTTCATTCACCTCTGCTGGATCTGACAGCGCATTTCAGCAGCTTCTCCCTCCTCTGCACTGGTGCACTGCAGAGAACACCACTGGGCGCTTCGGCAGAAAAAAGAGAGTATATTTTCCTGAAAGAGTATATTTCTCTAAAAGAGCGGCACACACAGAACATCTTTTTAAAGACGCATCTTTTTAAAGATGCCTTTCCGTTTGTGTGTTATTCCTGGTTGCGGTCGTTACCTCTCAACTTCAGATGGTCATGATCGCTGTCTTTCGTGTCTGGGCGCGACCCACACGGAGACAGCGTTCGTGGATGGTTCATGTTCTCACTGTGAGAACATGACCATGGCAACGTTGCGGTCACGGCTTGCTGCGGCTCCCCGCCTCGGTCCTTCTACCTACGGGTATGAGGCCAGCGCGGCTAGCACTGGGGGCGATTTGGGGACCCCAATGGGACCGCCTCTGCCGGGTATCCCCCCGTGGACCTCCCATTCCCCAGCATGCTCTTCTGCCCCGATCGGGCTTCTGGATGAGTCCGCCGGCTCGTCTCACGGCGAGTTCAACCTCTTGTTCGGAGCCCGCGAAGCTGATGAGTTCTTGAGCGCAGCATCGGAAAGTGGGCTTGTCCAGTCAGACGCAGAAGCCTCAGCTGGGCTCCCCCCTTTGGGGACAATTGCCCAGTCACAGGCTGATGTGGAAATGACGGACATGTTTTCCCGGGCGGCCGCAAGCGTCTCACGGCCGGCCGCCAAGAACCCACGAAGGGCTTCAAAGCGCCCCTGAGACGGGTGACCCAGGGACGATGAAACTCACTGCATTGGAGCTGGTAGGAAGACCACTCCATCCCCCGGTGGAGGGCCGGTTTGGTGTTGGACTAAGTCTCATTGAGAGCGCGCCTCACGAATGAGCGTTTGAAGGTGTTCAAACAGAAAACAGCGGTTCCACTGAAACACTTTCAGAGGCTCCTGGGGCATATGGCATCCTCAGCGGTGGCCACCCCGCTCGGGTTGATGCATATGAGACTGCTTCAGCACTGGCTTCAGACTCGAGTCCCGAGATGGGCATGGCACCACGGGACACATCGCGTGGTCATCACGCCGGTCTGTCACTGCCTCTTCAGCCCTTGGACCGACCTCACGTTTCTACGGGCAGGTGTTCCCCTAAAGCAGGTCTCCAGGCGTGTCATGGTCATGACAGACGCCTCCAAAACGGGCTGGGATGCTGTTTGCAATGGGCACGCAGCCGCCGGCTTATGGACGGGCCTGTGGCTACGTTGGCACATCAACTGCCTCGAGTTGCTGGCAATTCTGCTCACCCTGCAGAGGTTCCAGCCATTGATCCAGGGCAAGCACGTGTTAGTTCGGACAGACAACACGGGAACGGTAGCATATGTCAACCACCAAAGCGGTCTGCGCTCTTGTTTTATGTCACAACTCGCCCGCCGCTCCTCCTCTAGAGTCAGCAGCACCTCAAGTCGCTGCGAGCCACTCACATCCCGGGCGACCTCAACACTGCAGCGGACGCACTGTCACGCCAGGTTACCCTCAGGGGAGAGTGGAGACTCCACCCTCAGGTGGTCCAGCTGATCTGGAGTCGATTCGACAGGCACAGGTAGACCTGTTCACCTCTTAAGAATCCTCCCGCTGCCCACTCTGGTACGCCCTGACCGAGGCACCTCTCGGCATAGATGCACTGGCACACAGCTGGCCCCCTGGCCTGCGCAAATATGCATTTCCCCCAGTGAGCCTACTTGCACAGACTCTGTGCAAGGTCAGGGAGGATGAGGAGCAGGTCGTCCTGGTAGCACCCTACTGGCCCACCCAGACATGGTTCTCGGACCTCACGCTCCTCGCGACAGCTCCCTACTGGCGAATTCCCCTGAGGAAGGACCTTCTTTCTCAGGGATGGAGCACCATCTGGCACCCGCGACCAGACCTCTGGAATCTCCATGTCTGGCCCTTGGACGGGATGCGGGAGACCTAAGCGGTCTACCACCCACGGTGGTAGACACGATCACTCAGGCTAGGGCCCCCTCTATGAGGCGCCTGTAAGCCTTTAAGTGGCGTCTGTTCGCTAAGTGGTGTTCTTCCCGACAGGAAGACCCCCAGAGATGTGCAGTCGGATCGGTGCTTTTCTTCCTGCAGGAGAGGTTGTAAGGGCGGCTGTCCCCTTCCACCTTGAAGGTGTACATTGCTGCTATAGCAGCACACCACGACACAGTGGACGGTATGTCCTTAGGGAAGCACGACCTGATCGTTAGGTTCCTGAGAGGCGCCAGGAGGCTGAACCCCTCCAGACCACGCTTCGTTCCCTCATGGGACCTCTCTGTAGTTCTTCAGCGTCTACAGAGAGCCCCCTTTGAGCCTTTGAACTCTCCTTGAAGACTGCCCTCCTAACTGCGCTCACTTCCATCAAGAGGGTAGGAGACCTGCAAGCATTCTCTGTCAGCGAAACATGCCTGGAGTTCGGTCCGGGCTACTCTCACGTGATCCTGAGACCCCGACCGGGCTATGTGCCCAAGGTTCCCACGACCCCTTTTAGGGACCAGGTGGTGAACCTACGAGCACTGCACCCGGAGGAGGCAGACCCAGCCATGTCATTGCTGTGTCCAGTGCGTGCTTTACGCATCTATTTGGATCACACGCAGAGCTTTAGGATCTCTGAACAGCTCTTTGTCTGCTTTGGTGCACAGCAGAAAGGAAGCGCTGTCTCCAAGCAGAGGATCGCCCACTGGCTCATTGACGCCATAGCTATGGCATATCACGCCCAGGACGTGCTGCCCCCGGTAGGGCTACGAGCCCATTCTACCAGGGGTGTAGCGGCCTCCTGGGCCCTGGCCAGGGGTGCCTCTCTAACAGACATTTGCAGAGCAGTGGGCTGGGCAACACCCAACACATTTGCAAGGTCCTGGGTAGTGGCACGCAATACAAGCGGATAAGCCCGGGATAGTCGGCTGGGTGTATTGCTTGCACATAGCGCCTTTCACCTCCTCTGGGCTGAAGACATGCACCATTAATTCCCAGTAGTGTTCACAAACTATGTTCCCTGGTTGACTTCCTCTGAGCCCTGTGGCAGTAGAGTTTTCGGAGAGACTCGCTGCCAGCCCAGTACACATGCTAACTAAGAGCCCTGTTCTGGGGCAGGTGCTCCTCATGTGGCGGTTCCTTGTAAGGTAAATCATGCGATGTATATCTTCCGCTAATTCGTTTCCCTGTTGGCAAACTGCGTCTTCCATGGGCAGAGCCCCCTCTGCCACAGTCTCCATGTTTGTAGTAACTCCTCCCCCGTTGGGTAGGATTTACCATGAGACTTCTCCACATGACATACTTCCGATATAGTTTGGCAAGACCATGTGACATATTTTCCACTTAAATATCCCCCCCTCTCTCTGGGCGAGGTGTGGTCTCTGCGGTGTCCTCCCCTTGGGATATTCCCCCTTTTTTTAGGCAGTGGAAAAAAAGAATGGGAAAAGAGGCCACGACTGGGCTAGCCTTTCTCTATCTTTTGGGTAGTCGACTTGTCCCCAAAGGGCCATTCGACACTTATCGAGTTGGGGGAGGTTACGTGTTGGACTGGTCTGCTGGCTACGAGGCACCCAGTTGCAGCGTTTCGTATAGGGACCCCTAGTGTCACTACATCGACACAACGTTGAGTGAGTGACAGATAGGGAACGTCATGGTTACTTGTGTAACCTCCGTTCCCTGATGGAGGGAACAAGACGTTGTGTCCCTCCTGCCACAACGCTAAACTACCCGCTGAAATGGCCGGACCTTGTCTCGGCTCCTCAGCATAAAACCTGAATGAGTGGTTGCATACCAGTTCCTTTTATACCCGTATGTCCAGGGGAGTGGCATGCAAATACCACTCGCCAATTTTCATTGGCCTTTTATCAAAGACCAGTGGTGTCTCGGGCTCCCAAGAGCTACCCCTAGTGTCACTACATCGACACAACGTCTCGTTCCCTCCATCAGGGAACGGAGGTTACACAAGTAACCATGACGATATAATCATCACTCATCTTAAACTGGTATAATTTTCAACATTTTTGAAAGGATGACAGCATTGCACTTAATGAAAATGTCCAACAAGTTCAACAGGTAATGGTGGTTGGGGGTGGGGGGGTGTTGGTGTTATTCATAATTTCATAATAAATCAAAAAGACCATATGAAAATAAGCATCTAACAATGAAAATAAATCTCTCTTGTGCTCTTTGTATATTACCTAACTTTTTTTTTTCTTCATTTTTGTTATGTCACACCATAGGACACATTTACAGTGCAGTTCAGTGAAAATGTTCAAAAAACAGTGAAAGAATTGACAAAGTTAGTGACCCCTTATATTTTCTTAAATATCAGACTTTACACTACTTAAATGGATGTATTTTTTGTATTTATTTTTTTTATTGTGCTTTACAAAAAAATAGTTTTTTACTGCAGATTTGTCAGCTACCCATATACAGAATGATAATTTTTGGGAGAACTATTCCTTTGAGAAGTGTAATATCAATGTGACTTTGTGATTTAGCACTAAATGTCACATTCGACCTGGCAGTAGTTTGTCTTGGTCTAGACAGGCTACAGCGGTTCATTCACAGCATCTGTGGTTTGCCTCGTTCTCTGACATATATACTAGTTGCAACTTGCCAAGAATGTTAATAAATTCAAATCAAAGTACTCACTCACTAATTTTTGCTCTGGTTGGACAGAGGGCGTTTACCCTACTTGAAGGAAAAAAGAATGACCAACAATAACATAACATGCTAATTGTAATCACTTGTAATCATATGAAGAAAAAAAAGAGAGTTGTCAACACATTCTTAACACATGTAATAGACAGTAGAGAGGAACAAGTTACTTATTGCTCACCACAAGACCACAAATTGATATCTATTTTATAGTCAAACAGGTTATAATCAATGACAATAGTGAAGTTGGACAAGAGCATGGGCCTTTACTTGTTATCCTTATCCTACATATCCTTGAAATCACTGATATGAATTTCACATTAAAACCTTTAAATTAATTTCTAAATAAGAGCTGACGCAATAACAGTTGGTATTCTGGTTTTACAAAAAGATTACATACAAGTTTCACAGTGAGCATCAATGAAACTTTGCTTATGATGAAGTTCTGATTGAATTATAGACTTCTGAAATGTTATAACAATGCCCTGACCACAGAAGCAGCAGTAATGTGATTAACATGTTCTGACTGTTAAGAATGCATCGTTTCAGTTGCATAACACGGCTCAAGGCAGAGTTTCCAGGCATGTTTAGATGTTATTAGCACCCTGATCATAATTAAATGAGCCTTAATTAGCCATAACACAGCTATATATATACAGGTGCATCTCAATAAATTAGAATGTCGTGGAAAAGTTCATTTATTTCAGTAATTCAACTCAAATTGTGAAACTCATGTATTAAATAAATTCAATGCACACAGACTGAAGTAGTTTAAGTCTTTGGTTCTTTTAATTGTGATGATTTTGGCTCACATTTAACAAAAACCCACCAATTCTCTATCTCAAAAAATTAGAATATGGTGACATGCCAGTCAGCTAATCAACTCAAAACACCTGCAAAGGTTTCCTGAGCCTTCAAAATGGTCTCTCAGTTTGGTTCACTAGGCTACACAATCATGGGGAAGACTGCTGATCTGACAGTTGTCCAGAAGACAATCATTGACACCCTTCACAAGGAGGGTAAGCCACAAACATTCATTGCCAAAGAAGCTGGCTGTTCACAGAGTGCTGTATCCAAGCATGTTAACAGAAAGTTGAGTGGAAGGAAAAAGTGTGGAAGAAAAAGATGCACAACCAACCGAGAGAACCGCAGCCTTATGATTGTCAAGCAAAATCGATTCAAGAATTTGGGTGAATTTCACAAGGAATGGACTGACACACAGACGTGTCAAGGAATTTGGCTACAGTTGTCGTATTCCTCTTGTTAAGCCACTCCTGAACCACAGACAACGTCAGAGGCGTCTTACCTGGGCTAAGGAGAAGAAGAACTGGACTGTTGCCCAGTGGTCCAAAGTCCTCTTTTCAGATGAGAGCAAGTTTTGTATTTCATTTGGAAACCAAGGTCCTAGAGTCTGGAGGAAGGGTGGAGAAGCTCATAGCCCAAGTTGCTTGAAGTCCAGTGTTAAGTTTCCACAGTCTGTGATGATTTGGGGTGCAATGTCATCTGCTGGTGTTGGTCCATTGTGTTTTTTGAAAACCAAAGTCACTGCACCCATTTACCAAGAAATTTTGGAGCACTTCATGCTTCCTTCTGCTGACCAGCTTTTTAAAGATGCTGATTTCATTTTCCAGCAGGATTTGGCACCTGCCCACACTGCCAAAAGCACCAAAAGTTGGTTAAATGACCATGGTGTTGGTGTGCTTGACTGGCCAGCAAACTCACCAGACCTGAACCCCATAGAGAATCTATGGGGTATTGTCAAGAGGAAAATGAGAAACAAGAGACCAAAAAATGCAGATGAGCTGAAGGCCACTGTCAAAGAAACCTGGGCTTCCATACCACCTCAGCAGTGCCACAAACTGAACACCTCCATGCCACGCCGAATTGAGGCAGTAATTAAAGCAAAAGGAGCCCCTACCAAGTATTGAGTACATATACAGTAAATGAACATACTTTCCAGAAGGCCAACAATTCACTAAAAATGTTTTTTTTATTGGTCTTATGATGTATTCTAATTTTTTGAGATAGTGAATTGGTGGGTTTTTGTTAAATGTGAGCCAAAATCATCACAATTAAAAGAACCAAAGACTTAAACTACTTCAGTCTGTGTGCATTGAATTTATTTAATACATGAGTTTCACAATTTGAGTTGAATTACTGAAATAAATGAACTTTTCCACGACATTCTAATTTATTGAGATGCACCTGTATATATATATATATATAAAAAACATTAAATACTCACCTTTAAATGCATTCTGGCAGGTGGTATAAAAGGGATGGTGAATAAAGCATCTTTCATTATCTGTAATCTCATTTTACATGTCATCTCATCATTGTTATTGTTGCTGTGTATTAACTGCTTTTGTTGTCCAGCAAATCACAAAACAACTATAAGAGTCAAAATGTACATTCCTAAAACTTTGTAAAACCATTTCTGTTCCCCTGAAGTTTAAAAGACAAGTACAGTCCTCAAAGCATGATAATGTTGTAGTGATTTTCATATGGTAAACCACATAATGAATGTGCTTTTCTGTCATTTGTGGAGAACATTATGATGGTAATCTGGTGATTAGAATGGTAAACATGCAGATTAAAAAAATTAAAAATAAAAAGTGCAATGCTGTATATATTGATACACTTGACTTGATCTGTGCTTTTCATGAACATGATTCGTGGTCACTCATTTGTCACCACCTTTTGGTGTAATGATGTAGCTACAGGAAGAGTAATTGAACAAATCCCTGAGGAATCTGAGCAAGTTAGTCTCCGTGAACAGACTCAATTGATTTGAGTCACTGGGGGTTGAAAAAAATAATAATTGAGTTTTGATATAGATATTCTGTCCCCTGAAAGAAATTAGTTCAAGATCCCTTTGTAGCCATGTGAAAAGGTTCTATATAATAACATTTTTCAATTTGGGGTCCGTCTCAAATAGTCAGGGGTTTCGTGGAAGATTTCTGAATTATGAACATTGTGACGTGTAACAAATTACAAAAAATAAAAACAAAAACATCTGAGCACAACTCCACATAAAAATATAAAAACTAAAAAGGTGAGGCTATGAAGCCTGCTAAATTAAAGACATGTAGTTCAGGCACTCCCCAATAGGGACTTTCTGGAAGGAGAACTTTTTAGAGGAACTGTATTCCTGAAAAGACTTTTCCCTCTTGCATTCACACCTACAATGTCAACCCCTGTAGTAACATAATCTAGTGTCAACCTTTTCTGATGTTGTTTGCACATGTGATACAATAGCAACAAACAACACAGAAAAAAGACACCATAATCTGAGGTACACTTTTGTTAGGCCTGTTTTGCAAACTGCGTCTGTCTAAACCTACATATAAACCTATTATGAGCCTCCAACCAACATAATCTTTTGCAATAAAGGCTTTTATAAGGCAACATAAATTACCTGCTCACTCATTGATTGAAAAAAGACGTTCATATTGGTCTGGATACAAGTTCAACACTCAGGGTACGTTTACATGACAACGATGTTCTAAAAATGGAAACGTTTTTCCTTTGCGTTTTTGAAAAGTTTCGCGTACAGACGACAACGTTGTCAAAACGATCCCCGTTCACACGGATCCGCAAAAATGACTAAAAATGCTGTATTACGCATGCCAGGCCAGTAGTTGGCGATATCACTTTGTAAAGAAACACTACGCGCCTGCGCACATAAGCATTTTTCCACAGAGCAGTGAATACAAACAATGAAGATGGCGATCGCTGGTCATAGTAGTGATGCAGTAAATCTGCACTTTGCTGGAGAAGCATCAATAAACTCAATCTTGAGCAGCTCAAACACAGTCCTGTAGTCCGCCATTGTAGTTTTGAATGTCTCGCGCGTTGTTTTGAAGTACTCGCGCGCATGCCTATAGACTGAACACGTAATACGCGTGTGCATGACATCATCGTTTTCACAAATAAGCGTTTTTGTATGTTTACATGGAGACGATAACGGCATCATTTTCAATAACTTGCACTTTGAAACCCGTTTTCAAAAGTTCTCATTTTCAGGCCCCAAAACGCTGTTGTCGTGTCAACGAACAGCCAAAACGCATAAAAAGTTTTCCGTTTTTAGTTGAAAATGTTGTCGTGTAAACGGCCCCTCAGTGACCTGCACATAAACATCTCAATTCCGTAGACTTGTCTGAATCTAGATGATTTAAGCAGTGTTTGAGTTCTGTTTCATATTAATTACCATTTGGATGTAAATGTGATCCTCCTCAAGTAAATTAGATTTCATGACTATTAAGTATATAATAGTTCTCAATTACCCCTCCTTATAAACATATTTTAAACACCGGAGGTGCAGTGGCACCTATTGTATCTGTTAAGCCCCGTACACACATGCAGCAACTTTATCGCTTAATGTCATTAGTCTCTGTACTGTGAAGTCGCTCCTGGGCATTCCTACTGCTGTCACTCTAATGTTATTGGTGGACTGCACGTCTGGCCATAACTTTTACATTTTTTATCACAGATAAGATATATTTCTGGCAAAACCAAGATATAATTCTAATTTGACAGGGAATTCGTTTTCTTTTCACTAAACATGTACATTCTGCTGTGGAGAGTGTTGTTACATAAACTACAGGAGTGCTCAATGCTTTTAATCATTAACCAGATTAGCGATCTATCAATGTACAAAATCTACGACTCAAACCTACTCAGACTGCCAATAATTTCTAAAACGTCATTCTTATTTGACAAATAATCAGTTATCTTATCCCTATCTGCAGAGGAGAGTGTTTTAATATGAACTGCAGCAGTGCTCATTGCATCAGATTATTAACAAGATGAACGAATTATCAATGTACAAATCAAATTCACTCAGACTGCTTACAGACAAATCATATAATACAGTGAAATTGTTCCCAGAAACTTTCATTTCTCCCCTGTCTCGCCTGCACTCAACTCCTTTACTACAAAGGAGACGGGTGATGTGAGCTCCAGTGAACACCGTATTCACTCCTATTGGTTGTCGCTCCCAAAAGTCGCTCCTCATTTGCATTAAGTTAAACTTTTCTCAACTTGTTGCGTCGCTCGCCACACCCATAACTAGTCGTGAGAGGTTACTGTCACTTTGTCACTGGAAGTCGCTGCATGTGTGTACAGGGCTTTAGTTTTCTTCTTTTTCCTCCCCAACCGGTGTCTATGGCAGCCCTTTAAACCATACACATGTAGGAAAATAATGAAATTTGGCACACTGATAGGGGTGGGTATTAATAGCCCCTAGTCCAAATTTGGGTTCTCTAGGACAAACTGTATAGCGCCACCACCAGTTTAAAAATTCACTTTTTTAATATTAAGAAATATTATTTGAACCGTATGGACTAGAAACAAAATAATTTTTGTCTCTAATTACTCTCCTCCTTATGATTGAAATGGATTAAAACTCCACCCATTACAGTGGCTGCCATTTTGAATTATGATGTGTATCATCTTTTTTGCTATTATTCCTTCAAACTTTATCTGATTCATCCAAAAGTGGCTTAAAATTATGTTGAAAAGTTACAGTAATGTAAGTTAACAATATTGACATGAAACAGTAAGGCTGTATCTCAGCAATGCTTTGTCCTATTGAAACCAAACTTGATATGTTTCAATAGGACCATGATCTAAGTGTTCATGTAAAGTTTGGTGACAGCTCTACCTATGGGTCAAGAAATTTAAAAAATGGCTATTTTGCCCATAACTCTAGAACCATATGTCCTAAAATAATTGTAATGATGAGTCAGCGGAGTTGAGATCCATATGTAGCTTTTAATAACAATAAACATAGTAATACAGACAGGCAGGGGTCAATCACCAGCAACAGTAATATCCAAGGTAATCCAGAGAGGTAGACAATAAACAGGCAAGAGATCGGGGCAGGCAGCAGACAATCACAGGTTATTTCCAGGTAAACAAGGCAGTAATAGTAGGCAGGCAGCAACAGGTCAAAACAGGGTGAACAGTACAGGATCATACACAGGTAATGCAATAAACACACAGAACACTCAGAAATGTCAGCCAGGGCAAAACAAGACTTTGCAATGATAGAGAGTGAGAGTGAGATTTAAATAGCTGAGTAAATGAGAAACAGCTGAGCAGGTAATCAGTGACAGGTACGGGGATTATGGGAAATGGAGTCCAGTGAGTTAAAGTCAATCCCCAGGTGATGGAGCCCTCTGGTGGTGAGCGGGTGGAACAACAAAGGCGGGATTCATGACAATAATGAGGTTGGTGTTAATGGATTCCATGGATTTTTTTAGACATTATTTTATTATATGTCTTATGATAAAATGCCTCTCCACTATTTAGAATTTAGTTAAAAAGTTTGTATCTTTTAAATGCTTTGTCAGATTAATAAGAAAATTGGTATGCATCGTCTTTGATTTGAGTCCACCTGTGGCATATTCCATTGATTGGACATGATTTGGAAAGGCACACACCTGTCTATATAAGGTCTCACAGCTGAAAATGCATATCAGAGCAAAAACCAAGACATGAGGTCAAAGGAATTGCCTACAGAGCTCAGAGACAGGATTGTGTCGAGGCACAGATCTGGGGAAGGTTACAAAACAATTTCGGCTGCATTGAAGGTTCCCAAGAGCACAGTGGCCTCCATAATTCTTAAGTGGAAGAAGTTTGGAACAACTAAGACTCTTCCTAGAGTTGGTCACCTGGCCAAACTGACCAGTGGGGGGAGAAGGGCCTTGGTAAGAGAGGTGATGGTCACTCTGGTTGAGCTCCAGAGATCATGTGTGGAGATGGGAGAAACTTGCAAAAGGACAACCATCACTGCAACACTCCACCGATATTTGCCCAGTTTAATAAAGCACCTTCAGTTTTTCCCTTAAAGGTGCACTCAATTGTGGCGAATCAGGCTTAGACACAGAGGTAAGATCCATTAGAGGAGTTTTAATCAAAAGAGTAGTCGAGTCAGGCAAGGGTAATAACCAGGTAAGCAGTCAAAACACAGTTCAAACAAATCCAAATGGAGAGGCAGCAGAGAATAATCTAAGGAAACAGGCAATGGTAATACACAGGAAACCGGGCTGGTGATAAATGCTCAGAAATGACAACTGCAATGAGATTGGCAAGACTTGGCAAAGATACATAGAATGAGTGGACTATAAATAGCCAGAGAGTGTAATCAGCATATTAGCGAACAGGTGTGATGTGAGAGTCAATATTGAGGTGAAGGAGGACCTCTGGTGGTGGAGATGCAGAACTGGGTGCAGATGTGACAGTTCTAATCCAATACACTTTTTGTCAAATTCTGCAAATATCTCCTCACAGTCTGCTAGCTGTCCGTTCTGTGGGTGGGCTGAAAAAAATCTAGTATTTGTACACAGCCCTGGCTCTGTAAATGGGACAAAAATAAAGTGGATCGGACCGACCCACACAACACTACTCCAGCCAATCAGCAACAGGGGGTGGTTCTGGTGCATAGAATGGGGGTGGGGGCAGAGCAAGAGGGAAATTTATTAGAAGAGCTACAGCAAATCTGGCGTGCAGGAATTTGGGGGGTGGAGCTTCCAAAGGAGCACTGAAGGGAAGGGTGTGTTTGTTTTGGCAGTTGAGTTCGAATATCAACAGTGTTTCTTAGGAATCGCTGAGTGCACCTTTAACTAAGGGAATGACTTAAGGGTGCTGCATATATTCCCTTAGACACTTCTCTTAGGGTTTTACTACAGTGAGCCAGGCTTTACCATAATACAATTCTACTGTTACCATGTCCCTATCTCTGATCTATAATATAGACATTTGAGCAATTTTAACACAAAGAATACGTAACTTTTTACTGTTTTTCATTTTAATTTTAGTGACTAATAAAGTTTCTCAGTATCATTACTGATTTGTAAATTATTGTCCGACCTCTTCTGAATTAGCGCATAAACGGCATTGTCACATGGCACCTGTTTCTTTTCTCAGCGCTGTTGTGGAAGCACCAATTATAGTCATTTGTGATTACTGCATAAACATTATAAAAACTCATTTTCTGGAGGTTACACGCTCAGATTTTCATTTGTTTCTCAAGTACAAGCCTCAAAATGTATAGATTTAAACACTTTTTTTGTACAAATTTTTCTGTGTGAATTAAAAAACGTCTTGAGTTTATCATATGGAGCAATTAATGGAGGATTCTGCTTTTATGGTGAGTGTCCACTTCAGGAAGACACCTTTGATAGTGAGTAGTGAGGTGAATTTTAGGTGTTAGATGTGATATTAGATTGCCTTTCATCATGTTAGTGACTCCCCATTGTACTCCTGCATTTGTTTATTAATGCTCAAATGTTCTAAAGAGCTCTCCCTATTGTGGACAATTTGCATTGGTATGTTGTACTCTTCAACTGGTTCTATAAACTTTGGCATTTCTCCTTTTTTAGAAACATCGTAACTCTTTAGCAACACTTAAGAAGTTTTACTACACTTAAGGTTTACTTAGGAAAATGGCAGTTAAGGGGCTTTTTGCAACACTTAAGGGAATACTTGTCACGTATTTCCTGTTTTTTGTGCTTAGACATTTATTTTGAAATTATTGTTTAGTTCCCCGTTCCTGTTTCCTGTTAGTTTTGTAGTTTCTTTTCATGATTGGTTTTCCCTGATTGTTTTTCCCCAGGTGTTCCTCGTTCTGTTGTTTGCCCTTGTGTATTTAATCCCTTGTTTCCCCTGGTTTCTTTGTCAATCTTCACCTGTTGTCATGTTCTGTGCCTGGTTCCCTGCGTTTCGTTTCGTTTCGTTTCGTTTCGTTTCGTTTTATTCTGAGTAACTTTAATCTTTTGTTTCATTAAAAGCTACGTTTAGATCCTCATCTGCCTCGTCACAATACTTAATAAATACTTAAAAAATAACTATTTAAAAAATAAATATTTAAGGGAAATTGTAGGGGATTATGACATTTTACCTATACCTGCAACTGGGCACTGGACTTTATGGCAGAGTAGTAGACGGAAGCCTCTCCTCAGTGCAAGACACATGAAAGTCTGCTTGGAATTTGCAAAAAATAATCTAAAGGACACTCAGGCTGTGAGAAACAAGATTCTCAGGTCTGATGAAACTGTTTGGTCTCAATTCCAAGCGTCTTGCCTGTAAGAAACCAGGCACCACTCTTCACCTGCGCAATACCATCCCAACGGTGAAGCATGGTTGTGGTGTCGGCATCATGCATTTTCAGCAGCGTGGACTGGTCCGGTTTGAAGAAAAGCTGAACGCAACAAAACACAGAGATATCCTTAATGAAAACCTGGTCCAGAGCACTCAGGATGATGGTTCACCCAACAGGACAATGACCCTATGTCAGAGTCCTGCCACTTTGGTTCAGTGTTGTTTTCTTCCTTTGTGGCAGGATTCTGATAATCTCATCATTGTTTACATTTTGTCGGTTTTCTGCTATCTTGTCATGTTTGTGAGTGCATGTGGCTTTGTTTTGTTTATCATCGCCATGTGCATTTGTCTGTTGTAGTTGTGTTATGTTTGGAAAGGGATGCAATGTACTGTTTTACCGGGCGAGAAGTGCATCCTGTATCAAATACAGTACATACTGTGACAATACGCAGTTTCGGACACAGCCTGAGCGTCGCTGTCACGTAGAGACATTTTTGTTGGCGCATCACACTCACTAGTGTATTCTCATCACAGACTTGATGCAGACTACATATTTAGTTGATTAAATCGCAGCTGTTTTGCGTTTAATATCATTCTGTGTCACATAGTTACCTCTTCCGAAGCTGCGAAGATGATATAGCTTGACTGGGTAATCCAACATAAAAGCTCTGTCAAAATAAAAGCTCAGTTTAAAATTGACTACTACAATATACAACCCCAATTCCGATAAAAGTTGGGATGGTATGAAAAATTATAATAAAAACAAAAAGGAGTGATTTGTAAATTATATTCACCCTTTACTATATTGAAAGCACTACAACTACACATTATATGATGATTTACCTTGTGAATTTCATTGTTTTTTGAAAATTTACAGTAATTTCAAATCAGATAATTGCAACATGGTCCAAAAAAGTTGGGACAGTCAAGTGTTTACCATTGTGAAACATCACCGTTTCTTCTAATAACACTTATTAAGCATTTGGGCACTGAAGACACAAGTTTGTCAAGTTTAGAAAGTGGAATTTTCCCCCATTCATCCATTATGTAGGTCTTCAGCTGCACAATTGTATGGGGTCTTCGTTGCTGTATGGTGTGCTTCATAATGTGCCACACATTCTCAATTGGAGACAGGTCAGGACTGCAGGCAGGCCGATCAAGCACCCACACTCTCTGCTTACACAGCCATGCACTTATAATCTGGTCAGTATGTGGTTTGAAGTTGTCCTGCTGGAAAATGCAGGGACATCCCTGGAAAAGACGGTGCTGGATTGAAGTAATATGTTGCTCCAAAAGTTACAAAAATCTTTCTGTATTAGTGATGCCCTCACAGATATGCGAATTACCCATACCATGGTTACTGACACACCCCTGGCCCATACAGAGACTGGCTTTTAGACCTGACACTGATAACAGCTTGGATGGTCCTTTTCCTCTTTGGCCCAGAGTGGACTCGTCGGACCACAAAACATGGTTCCACTGTTCTACTTTCCATCAGAGATGAGACCAAGCCCAGAAAAGTCGGCAGCGTTTCTGGACAGTGTTGATGTATAGCTTCTGCTTTGGATAGTAAAGTCATAACTTGCATCTGTGGATGCAGCGGTGAGTGGTGTTGACTAACAAAGGTTTACTAAAGTAATCCCAAACCCATGTTCATGATATCCATTACAGATGAATGATGTTTTTTAAGACAGTGATGTCTGAGGGATCTGAGATCACGTGCATTCAGAAGTGGTTTTTGACTTGCCCTTTACACACCAAGATTTGACCAGATTCCTTTAATCTTTTAACTATATTGTGCACTGTAGAGGGTGAAATGCCCAAAATCCTTCCAATTTGTCTTTGGGGAACATTGTTCTCAAAGTGCTGGATTATTTGCTGAAGCATCTGTTGGCAAATTGACAAGTCTTGAACGATGCTTGCTCTTGAAGGACTAGGCTGTTTTTGGAGGCTTCTTATATACTATGACATGATTGCCTGACTTGTTTAACATCTCTTGTTACACATTGCCTTGTTATTTCAACTCGTCAAATTGTTGTCAGTCTTAAATTGCCCAGTCTTTACTCTTTTGAAGCGTGTTGCAATCATCTGATTTGAAATTACTGTACATAAAAAATTAAATTAAAAAAATTTAATTCACAAGGTAAAGCATCATATAATGTGTAGTTGTAGTGCTTTCAATATAGCAAAGGGTGAATATAAATTACAAATCACTATTTGTTTTTATTAGTATTTTTCATACTGTCCCAAAATGTTTTGGAATTGTGGATGTAGTACTACTGTATATTTGTTATATTCATTGTAATATTATTAATAATAAAATAAAAATTGTGTTATATTTAAGCAATACCTCACATCCGTGATGCTCTGTTGTGCAGCACTTTATTTGGCAAAAATAAATTCAATGTTGTATTTTGAGTCTGTAAAAGCACTTCATATGATAAAAATAATGCAATGTTATGTGGAATTTTAATGCTCAAATTGTTGTAGGTCTATTTTAACCTTAGAAAAGTTATCTTGCATTGTTTGAGGAAGAACATTAATACAAAAAATAATTAAGGGTCTTCCAATTGCCATATCACCTAAATGTATGGTATTTTTATGTATAATTATTCTTTTTTTTCTTGCTAACTGCATATTCAGTGATTGTGCACTAAAATACAGTTGTGCTCAAAAGTTTGCATACCCTGGCAGAAATTGTGAAATTTTGGTATTGATTTTGAAAATATGACTGATCATGCAAAAAACTGTCTTTTATTTAAGGATAGTGACCATATGAAGCCATTTATTATCACATAGTTGTTTGGCACCTTTTTAAATCATAATGATAACAGAAATCACCCAAATGGCCCTGATCAAAAGTTTACATACCTTTGAATGTTTGGCCTTATTACAGACACACAAGGTGACACACACAGGTTTAAATGGCAATTAAAGGTTAATTTCCCACACCTGTGGCTTTTTAAATTGCAATTAGTGTCTGTGTATAAATAGTCAATAAGTTTGTTAGCTCTCACGTGGATGCACTAAGCAGGCTAGATACTGAGCCATGGGGAGCAGTAAAGAACTGTCAAAAGACCTGCGTAACAAGGTAATGGAACTTTATAAAGATGGAAAAGGAGATAAAAAGATATCCAAAGCCTTGAAAATGCCAGTCAGTACTGTTCAATCACTTATTAAGAAGTGGAAAATTCAGGGATCTCTTGATACCAAGCCAAGGTCAGATCGACCAAGAAAGATTTCAGCCACAACTGCCAGAAGAATTGTTTGGGATACAAAGAAAAACCCACAGGTAACCTCAGGAGAAATACAGGCTGCTCTGGAAAAAGATGGTGTGGTTGTTTCAAGGAGCACAATATGACAATACTTGAACAAAAATGAGCTGCATGGTCGAGTTGCCAGAAAGAAGCCTTTACTGCGCCAATGCCACAAAAAAGCACGGTTACAATATGCCTGACAACACCTTGACACGCCTCACAGCTTCTGGCACACTGTAATTTGGAGTGACGAGACCAAAATAGAGCTTTATGGTCACAACCATAAGCGCTATGTTTGGAGAGGGGTCAACAAGGCCTATAGTGAAAAGAATAGCATCCCCACTGTGAAGCATGGTGGTGGCTCACTGATGTTTTGGGGGTGTGTGAGCTCTAAAGGCACAGGGAATCTTGTGAAAATTGATGGCAAGATGAATGCAGCATGTTATCAGAAAATACTGGCAGATAATTTGCATTCTTCTGTACGAAGGCTGCGCATGAGACGCTCTTGGATTTTCCAGCATGAAAGTGACCCTAAGCACAAGGCCAAGTTGACCCTCCAGTGGTTACAGCAGAAAAAGGTGAAGGTTCTGGAGTGGCCATCACAGTCTCCCGACCTTAATATCATCGAGCCACTCTGGGGAGATCTCAAACGTGCGGTTCATGTAAGAAGACCAAAGACTTTGCATGACCTGGAGGCATTTTGCCAAGACGAATGGGCAGCTATACCACCTGCAAGAATTTGGGGCCTCACAGACAACTATTACAAAAGACTGCACGCTGTCATTGATGCTAATGGGGGCAATACACAGTATTAAGAACTAAGGGTATGCAGACTTTTGAACAGGGGTCATTTCATTTTTTTCATTGTTGCCATGTTTTGTTTTATGATTGTGCCATTCTGTTATAACCTACAGCTGAATATGAATCCCATAAGAAATAAAAGAAATGTGTTTTGCCTGCTTACTCATGTTTTCTTTAAAAATGGTACATATATTACCAGTTCTCCAAGGGTATGCAAACTTTTGAGCACAACTGTATGTACATTTAATTGCATTTACACAGTCATGGGGTGCGTCTCAATCAGCTCCCTAGTTCAGTAGTCAGGGCACTGATCAGGGAGTCTGCCATTTTTAGGGCTGTCTCAATTGCAAAATCCTTCCAGTGCACTGAAACGTTAGCTCTCTTAAAAAAATCCCACAATGCACCATACAAACCAGGGAGCATCATTGCTCACTATGTTCCCTTACCGGAAACGTCGTCATATCTTCTGAAGTCTCTCAAGTTGTTAAAAGACGAGCACAAGTGTAAAACTATGAATTCCAAGCTTGTTTTATCTTTAAAAAATATGTTGTTTGTCTTTCATTCATAATTACCATAAAAGGGAAACAATCTTTTAAATATTTGAGTGGTTAAAAGGAGGTTTAAAATACACTCTTTATAATTGTATTTCTTTATTTAATGTAATTTATCTTTCATAAAAACACTGTACATTTGAATATCTTGAACGAAATTGGTGGTGGTGCTGATTAATAACAGCTGCGCTTTAATGTGCGAGCTTGTTAACGTGTCACAGGTGATTGAGTCATAGGTGTCCCAGTTGCTGGGTTTGCATCTAAATGTTTTGCATTTTTAATGTGCATTTCTGAAAATTCAACTGAAGAAAATGTGAAACATTACTGCCAGGAGACGTTGCAGAATAAGTGCAATAGCTCACATAATGAGGGCTCAAATGGCTATACCCATTTGTTGACAGCTTCCATATTCCTGGGAGCGCCCGCTCTCAAATCAGTTCTGGTGGATTGTGAGGACCCACTTTAACGACGATCTGTGGGTGAAGAACTTTTGACTAACCAGGGCTACATTTGAAGAATTGTGTGCCATGGTCGGGTCTTCCATTGAACCAGTCACATCAAGCTCGCGCACACCTATACCATCCGACAAGCGCATTGCCATCGCACTTTAAAAATGGTCATGACACGTCATCGTTTATGCGAATACGCCATTTCCATCACTTTATTGTGCATTTTAACCAATGTGAAACTAGAAAATCCACCTCCTCCTAGTGCTTAAAATTGTTTGTGAATTTTAAGAGTTTATTCGCATATCAATCGTTTCCATTCAGGATTTCTAATAAAATAGTTGGATGGAAATGCAGCTAATGTTCAGTGGATGAACACCCTTGCCAGTGCCCGAATTCGTGTTCACGATATACTGATTCACGACATAGGGAGCTAGGGAGCTGATTGAGACACCCATTGACTCAAATAACACATAATGATGATTTTTCATCATCTTCACTTCAAAATAACACAAAAAATGGTGCAAATTGCTTCGCAATATTTGAGAAAATATGCAGAAAATTCAAGCATTTAGGGCTGCAACAATCAATAAAAAGTGCCGTAAAATCCTGGTGGGATTTAATGTATAATTCAAAATTACTCGAGTTTAATCAGTTTGAATAGTTATTGTAAGAAGTGGACTTTGTAATGCTGTAAGTTTCCAAAAATAAATATGGACACAAGCGATAAATCACATGTAACTTTAATTAATTAATAGACAAATTATTGAATCAAAACACAGAGTATGGGAGAAGGTCAACTACAGTCTCTTCTACTATGTAATATAGTCATTAATTTTTCATCAAACTATTTATTTACTTTTACTCAAGTAATATTTCTCAGTATTTCTACTTGTACTTAAGTAAATTATTTCTTCAGTAACAAAGAAATAATTGGGTGTATGTGTCCACAGAGCCAACAGATGAAGACCTGATTGCATCAGTGATGGAAGTAGAGCTACAAGGTGAATGTTGTCTGTTTTATGTGATTTTAAAAGGAAATAATATAAAAGGTAAAATAAGCAAGGTTCATTTTTTCTTATTAGCAAACAGAACAAAAAAAAAAAAAAACTGTAAAGCTGTTTGGGTAAGGTAGGTGTTAAATCACTCTATAGTTTGTCTTGTAGAGCAGTCTGCATGTAATTTCCTTGTCCATCCCAAGCTGAATTTATTCCATGCCTTTCATGTTTCCTAATGCATATACAATCTGTGCACATTTTGCATTAACTTCTTTTCATTTGCTTTGGCTTTAGCTCATCTAATCATATGTGATCACAAACACATTCTCTTATAGTGACATAACAGTCTTCAAACTAAAAACTCTCATCCCTCTGCTTGAATGTAATGGAGATGTGTTTTTCATAAATGAGTAAAACAATATATATTACACATATCATAAGAAGAGCAAAGTTGCTATACAGTATTAATATATCATCAACTCCTTAGTAAACAGTTATTTCAACAACAGTTACTGAAACTTTTGATTACAAATTTAATGTTTGCATACATAAATACAGTGCACATTGTCAGAACATTATTCCACACTTAAACACATTCGTTTTAAACATGTTCTTTAATTTAACAATTGTTTTACTTATTTTTATTCACTTTCAACTATATTCCATAATTTCACCCCTGTAATTGCATTGCATATTTTGCAAATCTGTCCTAACTCTAATTTGTTTGTTTTTTTAATGCAAGTTTGCTGCTTCTTGTAGAGGGCTTGTGTAGTTCAATTATAGCACTAAGCTGTCTGGCCTGGTTCTATGGCTCTTTACAGCAGATATAATTATCTTCCTCTGTAGATATTTGTTGATATTAACTTTTTTTAAAATTTATTCACAGTTCCTCAATCATCTTCAGTGCCCACACCTCTCTGCTCAGCTCGACTGGAGCAGAACGCCACTCAAAGAAGGGCATCAGCGGCTTCTGAAGTAAGACTCTCACATCAAAAGTATAAAATTGAATTCAGTTCAGTTCCACTTTAGTGGTATGCCAGTTGTAGTACAGTATTGCAAAAGCATTGTAAAGTTATTTCTATACATATCTGGAAGCACTCCCTGCCAAAGGAACAACATGAGTAGATCGGTTGTGCCCTTTACCGACAGCAGGGTGGAAGGCAGTGCTGCAGATGTGGTTGTACCCTCCCCAGCCACGTCTGCAGTATCATCAGCCTCCAGCATCACCAGATGTGTTCTTCACCTGGCCATTATGTTTGTGGATGCCCTACAGAATGTGGTCCTACAGGCATCTCTGCAGCTCTCCAAACTGCAGACCGTCTGGTCAGCAACTCACATCTTGTGGGCTTTACAAGACAGTGAGGTGGGTGTTGAACTTGGACGGCTGGTATTTTCTGGCAACGGAGTACCTGGAGTGCCTGCGGTGTTGTAAGAAGGTGGCCACGTGGGTTTACAACATCCTGGACCAGTTGGATCCTGCTCCCCGCAGAATGTTTCCTGCCATCCTCACTTACCGGTAAGTCATGACAACATATTAATAAAGAGAGAGAGAGAGAGATTAACAAAGTAGTGAAAGTTTATACAACTGGACTGTTCTGGCACTTATGTTATGGTATTTTCTTATCAGTGTTTAAGTTAATTGAGGAAGTGTCCTTCCCACCCCCAGACACTGAACTTTGTTTTGACCTTTGTGGTGTTCAATTCTTTGTTTTGACCTCTGCTAGATTTGACCAATTAACACCTTTGACACTCACTGTGGGTCTGAATTGTCTCTCTCATCCTGCCAGATTATTTTGATGTACTTCACATCTAAGGGGCCATTTACACGACAACGTTTTCAACTAAACACAGAAAACTTTTTATGTGTTTTGGCTGTTCGTTTACATGCAAACGTCTCTGTGTAAACGTACAAAAACTTGTGAAAACGATAACGTCATGCACACGCGTACTACGTGTTCAGTCTATAGGCATGCACACGAGTACTTCAAAACAACATGCGAGACATTCAAAACTACAATGGTGGACTACAGGACTGTGTTTGTGCTGCTCAAGATTTTGAGTTTATTGACGCTTCTCCAGCAAAGTAATTGTATTAATAAAGCAATCTCATCGTCTGTCCAGACAAAATTGCTCGATGCTTTCGCCATCTTCATTGTTTGAATTCACCGCTCTGTGGAAGAATGCTTATGTGATGTTTAATTTGGAAAAATAAATACATTAAGCACAGAAATATATATATATATATATATATATATATATATATATATATATATATATATATATATATATATATATATATTTTTTTTTATATATATATATATATTTTTTTTTTTAATTTATTTTTTTTTACAGTTGGTTAAAAAAAATATATTTTATTGGTGTCACCTACTATTAAAACTATTTAACAGCAATGGCAATTTACTTACTCTGAATTCGTTGGAAAATATTCCTTTCCAGTATCTTTTAAGGAATTTATGACTGTGATTGATGCTATACCTTTTGAACTTATTGAATTATCAAAATATAACATTGTTTCAAGACGAAATATTGACTTTACTGTTAAGTTGTAAGGTATAAGTATTACAGATAAAAAAATTTATAACAACTATCTTAGGAAAGTCTATCAAAATTGTGCAGCTCCATCAGCCAAATGTTTTTAGAATGCACAATTTCAAAATATTAATTGGGATGAAACCTTTAAAATTACAAGACGATATTGTGTGACCAATGAGATTCGTGAGGTCTCCTTTAAGATTATTCACAGGATTTACCCTGTTAAACAAGTTATTGCAAGATTTAGAAAAGATATTGATTTACAATGTGCTTTTTGTAACATTGAAATTGGAAGCATTGTACACCTCTTTTTTGACTGTATCTATACAAAAATGTTCTGGTGTAATTTAGAATATTTTATTAAGATGAATATGGGTATTGATATGCATTTAAGGAAAGAGGATGTTTTATTTTATTTTGATTATAATTTGGTTTTAAAATTGAACATAAAGCATGGTATATTGTAAAATAATTAATAAATGTAAATGGTCATCACAGAAACCAAACTTCACACACTTCAAAATAGAAGTATAACTTTAAAAACAGTAAAGCGCTACGTACGCGAAACTTTTAAAAAATGCAAAGGAAAAAACGTTTCCGTTTTTATTACATCATTGTCGTGTAAACGTACCCTAAGATCTGTTTTTATCAGATCTAATCCCCCTCCCACCCCCCAGACTTTGAACTTTGTGATGTACTGATCTTTGTTTTGATCTGTGTTTTGACCTCTGCGAGACCTGGACAATTAACACCTTTGACACTCACTGTGGGTGTGGGTCTTTCTCACCTTGCCAGAGTTGTGTGATGTCTTTTACATTAAATATATTTTTGAACCTTGTAAAGAAAAACACAACTTTCAATTATTTATGCTAAAAAAATTAAATTTGGTTGTCTGTGTGTTTTAACTGATTCTCTTGTGATATGTCTGTGGTAAAGTTGATGAGGGAGCGATCTCTCGGCAACAGTGCTACAGCATTTTGTCACCAGTTGTGGGAACAACACAGCGAGAGATGGATGGAGAGGTCTCTGCCATACCTCACTGTGTGTTACCGTTTCCAGGGGACCACCTTCACACCTTCACCACCCATGCCACCTGTACCAACTGCCCATTGGCTCCTCTGTTTACACGCTGAGGATATCCGGTCCTGATATAGTGAGCTCAAAGCCAGGGTCACCTCTGTCTTTGGGTCCATCCTGAAAATGGACTCCACAAAAAAGGTGACATATTTATCATAAATCATTTTATATTCAAATGTGCATTTGCAGTATATTTCATCCTTGGTAGATTTCAGTGTAGTGCAAATGTGTTATACTTATATTATTATTAACTAATGTTTTTATTACTATTATATTATAATTATAATTATTTTTTGAATGTACTGTTTACCTCAAGGTGACCAAAAAGCTGGCTGGAGATGCACTGTCGCCGCTGCACTCTTGGTACACTGACAGAGCTAATTGGCCAGATGCTGAAGGCCTTCAAGGATGCCAGGGAAACCATGGGCATTCCCTTGGTGGATGAAGAGAGGATGGGCATCATCTGGGAGACTCAAAGTTGACATCTTCTTTGCATCTAGGACCCTCCTAGAGTGCAGCTGTACACAGAGACAGGAAGTATAACAATGGGAGGGGTCACACTTCCTGTCTACCGCTGCGCTCGGGGGTCCACATCCTTGTAGTCCTTCCACAACCACCTGAACTGCTTTACATTCATAGATTACATCCATTCATCCCAAGGTGTGTTTTTTAGGACAATTTGTTTATGTAACTTTACAATTGCTCAATTTGTCTTTCTTTCTTTTTAAATCAGGAACGAGCACTAACTTGGAGAACTTCCAAGCTTATCTGCTCGAGGGTTTGGAGCAGTGGAATGAGGATCGTGCCACAGCGGCTGTGAATGATGCCCCACAGTTGCTGCGTTGTTACAGTGGCTCTCTGTAGCACAGCTTCAATGAGCTCAGCCAGTGTGTTCTTGGTATCAGTCTTATAAAAGACTACACAAAGCCAAGGGAATACACAGGTATGTCAGTAATCATTTTAGTTTTATTTGTAATGCATGGACTTTTTAATGCATGGATGTTTTAAAACTTTTGTCTGTTTTACTATGCTTCTGCTGGCGAGCTCATTGGGGTGGAATACCTGTGCTCTCAGTAGTCCTGGGACTTCAGGGAGGATTTTGGGTGAAAACCAGATGTTACAGATGGAGTCCCAAACAACTTGGGGGATGTTGAAGATGAGGGATTTGAGGATGAGGAGCAAGACCCCACCTTCTCCCTTCTCTCTCTGATGTCCCCCAAGGAACCATTGTCTCAGGGTCTGCCATCATCTTCCCAGGACCTGCCTCTTCCCAGGGCCTTCCCACCTGAAGAGGAAGATGTAAGTGTGAAAGCACATGAGCATTTGCCATAACATTGCTTGGAGGACATTTTCATCCATCCTAACTGTTTTTCTTTTTGCTTGTAGGTGTGTAGAGGGCCAGATTATTATTATTATTAGAATTTTATTAATCCCTTCGGGGCAATTAATATAGGGCTAAAGCAGTGCTTCACACAACAACACAATAATTAAACAAGAATACAGCATACCAGATCACACATTGAGAATAAATTTTAAAGATAAATAAATAAATACATAAAAATACAATAATAATGATAAGAAAATTTGATATCACCCATTACATAGTCGAATAGCCACAGGCACAAATTTAAATTTATATAGATTTGTAAGGCACTTTACACCACGTATACGCCTCCCAAGGGGCAGAAGCTTGAGTGCAAGGGATGTGTTTCATCTCCCATGATGCTATAAGCCCTTCTTAGTACACAACAATAAAAAGCAGTTCAGGAAACTCACGGGGTAGATAAAAAGTACGTGCAGCAACTGCAAGCAACTCAATGTCTGAATTACAAATCTTGTCCCGCCAAGTCTCAGTAAACACCAGCATGTGCGTGTTTCTGTATTCATACATATAATTCAAATTTGCCTGCAGTTCATCCAGTTTGTGGTGGAGTGAACGGACGTTACCTAGAAGTATGCTGGGCAGTGGGGTGAATCGTTGGTACTCCTTCAGTCTACGTCGCACTCCTCCGCATTTCCCACATTTCCTTCGAGCTTTCCTTTTGGCATTCCATATGCTTTCTGGAGGCCAAAGTAATTCCTCGGGAATAATTCATGCGGGATCAGCGGAACCGGCAGCTGACCGGAGACTTAAAAGATACTCCCTGGTCAGCAGTGGTAAACTCTCTGTTAGTCTTCCGCTATGAATTAAAACAGCAGCAACTCCACCCAGAGAGACCAATAGCAACAATACTATGAGTTTCTGTGGGCTCATCATGACTAAAACCTAGCGGGTAAAACAAAGTGGGGCGTGACAATAAACCGCTGGGCTGCAATCCTACAAGACTACCATGCCATAAGGAGGCTGGTTGGGAACTGCCCCACACTGAAGGGAAGGTCACGGATACAGCTGTTCAAAGTCAATCAGCGGACACTTTCTGTCTGGTAAGTAGTTTACAGTAGTGTAGTTTACAGTAGTAAAAGTAGTTTTAGCATTTAGTCATGCAACATTCTTTTGTGTGTGCATTTCAGTACATTTTATTAATTGTGTAATGTTTTTAGGCACAACAAGTTCAAGAAATACAGGAAGTGGATGTGCTTGGTCTGAGTGTGCCATTACCTCAGATCAGCATGGTGTCTGGCACCCCGCTTCCTGTGGCCAGGCAGATGCCAGCTGTGCCTGCTGAGCCTGTTACAGGAAGTCTGGCATTCCCTTTTACTTTAAACCATGACATGTCCAGTCAGGTCACACTGCGCAGGCAACAGACTATTTTCACTGCAACAGGCCCATGTGCCCATCTCTGCTCCATCGGCTGAACAGCTCTCAGCCCCACCACCAGCACTCATCTCTGCCCCACCACCAGCACCCCTCTCTGCCCCACCACCAGTGCTTGGGCACCTCTCAGCTCAACCACCACCATCCCTTGCAGCAGATGAACTGTGGAGTAGGACAACAATGTGGAGAAGGAGGAAGGCAGCAGAGGCACTGGCACAGCAGCAAGGGCTGCCCATTCCTAAGCATAGCCGCAAAGTGTACATCTGCACACAATGTGGGCAGCCCAGAAAGAAGGAATTTGGGCACATCAGGATGGGGAACACCTTTTACTGTGCCACAGCAGAGGGGAAAACTGTTTAACAGTGGAGAGAGTAGAGAAAGAACACAGAAGGACAAATGTAAATAGTTTAATATAATGTATTGTAAAACTGTACTTAAAAAAAGAAAAGAAAAAACCAACAACAAAAGTTACTGTATATTTTTAACCTGATTGTTCTTTTTTTATTTTTTATTAAATGCCTTCATAAAGGACATGTTAACTGTCTTTCCTGATTATTTGTTATTTTAGAACATTTATTTGCCTTCATAAAAGACACTTAGACTGCCTTCCTGATGTTTACTGCCAGTCCTGTGGGCAATCCAGCCCATTACTCCAGATTGGCGGAGGACTGCCATGGATTCTTACTCCAATGTTCTCTGGCATTGGAAATGCAGCCACATCGTTTCCCCACCAACTGATCCAAGGTCTCATTCATCATCTCCTTACACACTGGAAGAGCTCTTCAATGGGAACAAACCCTCTGGCAGCAGGGTAGCCCCGTCTTACACACCCTTGATGGCTTCACGGCTCACTTCCAAGAGGTGTTCAGTCACCCAGGCGGTGACTCGACTGTAAGTAAACAATTATATAAATTTACGTCAGGGCAAAAGCTCAATAAGTGATTATTCCCTCAGATTCTGAACTCTAGCTGCTGCCAGTGGGTGGAATGAACCGGCCCTAATCACCACGTATCGACAGGGACTAGATCCATCTATATGGCTACATCTCACATCAGTGGATGATTCCACTGGATTGGAGAAATTTATTCAATATTCCATTCGAGGCTCCCATTGTATGAAGTCTTGTCTCCACGAAATGTCCATATGGCAGCCTCCGTCACACAGTTGGCCTTTCACCCGCCTGAACTCTCAAGAATCCAGCCCAGAACCCATGCAGGTGGACACATCCCGTTTAACTCCGGCAGAGCATCAACAGCGGCTGAACCAGAGGTTATGTCTATATTGTGGTGGCAGGGGACATGTCATAGCAGCATGTCCCATTCGACCTCCTCGTCCAATGGTGAGTTTTATCTCCAGTTCAAATGTTTGTTACTCACCCTTGGTTACATCTGTAACACTTACTGCTGGTACAACTTCTGTTACAGTTTCCGCCCTCTTCGATTCTGGTTCAGCTGGCAACTTCATCTCTGGGACGATCTGCAGGCAACTCAACTTAGTAAAGAGAGTCAATGACTCAGCATACCAGATCCACTCCATAACCAGTAAACCTCTTTTCCGGGGACCAGTACGACACTGCATGGGACCTCTCAGACTACTAATGGGTTCATTACATGTGGAAGACATCACGCTGCTGGTTCTTGAGAGTTCAACATCTGATATCATCTTGGGGCACCCATGGCTAATTCAGTATTCACCAGTTATCTCATGGTCTTCTGGAAACATCCTGAAATGGGGTACCAAGTGTTTCTCAAACTGTTTTCCCTCTTTACCCATTGTAAAATGTGTCACTCACTCCAGGAAGCCCTACCCATTGCCTATAACCACAACCACTATTGAAAGCCCAGTAAACCTCACCTCCACTGACATCCCCTCATGCTATTCCCAGTTTCAGGATGTCTTCTGCCCCCAACGTGCCCTTCAACTCCTGCCACATTGACCATGGGACTGTGCGATTGACATGTTTCCCGGTGAACCAGTGCCTAAAGGAAAGATTTACTCACTGTCACTCCCTGAGCAGAAGGCCATGGAAGAATACATGGAGGAGGCATTTAAACAGGGCTATATCAGACAATCAACTTCCCCTGCTGCTTCCAGCTTTTTCTTCGTGGCTAAAAAGGATCAAGATTTGAGACCTTGTATTGATTACCGTGCCCTTAACAAGGTGACTGTCAAGTTCTGGTACCCACTTCCTCTTGTCCTAGTCGCCCTGGAGCAATTGTGTGGAGCCACTATTTTCACAAAGCTGGACCTACGCAGTGCGTATAACCTCATTCGTATCAGGGAGGGGGATGAATAGAAGACAGCTTTTATCACCCCAACAGGCCACTACGAGTACCGGGTGATGCCGTATGGCCTGGTAAACACCTCTTCCGTCTTCCAGGGGTTCATGAATGAGGTGTTCCAGGAGCACCTCCATCAATTCAATTCATCCTAGTTTACATTGATGATATCCTGGTTTACTCCCGGAGCGAAACAAACAGAACATCGTAAGCATGTCACACTTGTGTTGGAAAAGCTGAGGAAGTTCCACCTGTATCTAAAAGCTGAAAAGTGCTCATTCCATCAGGTCTCCACACAATTCCTCATATACAACATCAGCTCTGAAGGCATTCAGATGGACGAGGGGAAGGTGGAAGCTGTGAGATCCTGGCCACTCCAACCACCATAAAAGAGCTCCAACGTTTTCTTGGCTTCGCCAATTTCTATCATCGCTTCATCCAGAACTACAGTTCCATCACCTCGCCACTAACATCCCTCCTTAAGGCCAAGCTGAAATCCCTCCCATGGTCAACTGAAGCCAATCAAGCTTTCAACGGGTTGAAACAAGCATTTACATCTGCTCCACTTCTAGTCCATCCAGACCCAAATAAACCTTTTATGGTGGAAGTAGACACTTCAACCTCTGGAGTGGTTGCTGTCCTTTCACAGCAGCAGGGGAAGCCACCTCGCTAACACCCATGCACCTTCTTCTCCAAGAAACTTTCCCCGGCGGAGCAGAATTATGATATCGGGAATCGGGAACTTCTGGCCATCAAGCTTGCCCTGGAGGAATGGCGTCACTGGCTGGAAGGAGCCCGTCATCCCTTCCTGGTTCTCATCGGTCACCGTAACCTGGAGTACTTATGAGAGGCACGACGATTAAACCCCCATCAAGCCCGATGGGCTCTATTCTTCGCCAGGTTCGACTTCACCATTTCCTATCGTCCAGGGATGAAAAATGTCAAGGCTGATGCTCTCTCTCGCATACACTCTACCGAAGCCTGTCAGGAGACTCCTGAACTCATCCTACCTCAAAAAATCTTCATAAATCCCATTCAATGGTCCCTGGATGATAGGATTGCAGAAACCAAGGGGCAGTGGTGGCTCAGCGGTTAAGGCTCTGGGTTACTGATCAGAAGGTTGGGGGATCAAGCCCCAGCACCACCAAGATGCCACTGTTGGGCCCTTGACCATATCTCCAGAGTCAAGGGGTGCTGTAACATGGCTGACCCTGCACTCTGACCCCAGCTTAGCTGATATATTTGAAAAAATGAATTTCACTGTATATGTGCAAATGTATTATGTGTGATAAATAAAATTATAAATTATAATTAATTATTAATTATAAGCCGCTGCCACAGAAGCTGCTCCACCGGGCTGCCCAGATAACCACCTCTATGTCCCATCTGCCCTACGTAATGAACTCATTGACTCTGTCCACTCTTCCCTAGGCACTGGTCACCCGGGGACCAATCAGACCCTCTCGCTGCTCCAAAAGCGATTCTGGTGGTCCCAGATGGCACATGATGTGCAGAGGTTCATCCAAACATGTCCCGAGTGTGCCATGTCCAAGACCCCTCGTCATCTACCCTCAGGTAAACTCCTCCCACTGCCTGTTCCCCAATGTCCCTGGTCACATCTAGGAGTAGACTTTATAACTGATTTACCTGCTTCTGAAGGTTTTAACTGCGTTATGGTAGCTGTAGACAGATTCTCTAAAGCATGCAAATTGATACCTCTCAAAGGCCTTCCCACAGCTGTGGAAGCAGCTGAACTCCTGTTCACTCATGTCTTTCGCAATTATGGCATCCCTGAAGACATCGTCTCAGATCACGGACCCCAGCTCATCTCACGAGTTTGGAGTGCATTCTTCTCACGGTCTTCTCAAGGTGTGACGGTCAGCCTGACATCCAGCTACCATCCCCAGAGCAATGTGCAGATGGAGAGGAAGATCCAAGAGATTGGACGATTCCTCAGAACCTTTTGCCATCACCGCCAACACAGCTGGAACCGCTACCTGCCCTGGGCCGAGTGCAGGTGGATCCTGATTATTCATGATTTTAAAACATTTATTTGCATTCATAAAAGACATATAGACTGTCTTTCCTGATTATTCGTTATTTTAGAACATTTATTTGCATTCATAAAGGACATATTAATTGTCCTATCTGCTATATCTGTATTTCAGGAAAACAAATTTCCTTAGAAAGTAACATGTATTTGTGTTCATTAAGGTCATGGAAAATTGTCTTAACTACTTCTGTTATTGCACATTTAAGTTTTGTAGTTGTTAGGTTTAGGTTAGGGTTAGTTATTGCATATTTATTTATTTGTTTATTTTTATTTTAATGTTCACAGTCACTCTTAAAAAAATTATAAACTTTAATTTACAAATATGTAGTGAGTTGAAGTAATTTTAATAGGAATTGTTCTTATGGGAAAAAAAAACTATGAGGAATGCATGGTAAAGTCAAACACACCAGCTCTTTTATTTGTGATTTTCTTTATTAAACAGTATATATATATATATATATATATATATATATATATAATGGAAGACTAATTATAAATGTAAAACAATATTAAAAAAATATAATATAATCAAAACAAATATATAAAGACTAAGTAGAAATATACACTGTAACACTTTCATTTTCAGAATGAAAGTGGCCTCAGTGGCCTCTTTCTGTATAACCTGAACACCAGGGGGCGCTCCAGAGTTAATGACCTGAATTTGAATGTGATTTTGATGATTCTTTGTTACCTCCACCTGAAGAAGATGAAAGTTTGTTAACCATGATCATAGCTTCAAGAATGCACAAGATCGAATGCAAAGTAGATGGATTGGAAAATTCTTCTGATAATCATTTTAAGGATTTGCAACACCAGTTAGATCTGCAAAGCAACAAGATGACTGCCATTGAAAATCAATTGCAACTCATCTGAAACCAACATCAAGACCATCACAGAAGGATACAGCACCTGGAAAGTTCACTATCCACTAAACTCAAATCCAAATGCCGTCAGGTAAAAGACACTTTGGAAACCAACATACATTTGTTGGGACAAGCTATTATGGACTGCCTGAAATGTAGAGATGACCAACTAAGATCACTAATTCAGTCTTCCTACATTGTCACTTCTACACCAAACTTCAGTCACACCATAGCAACCAATAGATCTTCTCGACCAGTACACTACAAAGCCTCCAAGCTAGAGTTTCCTAAATTCAGTAGTTTGGAAGAAGATCCCATTGCTTATCTGGAGAGGTGCGATGAGTATCTTGCCATGCAGCCATTGAACGACACAGACATTTTATCCATGCTACCCTTTGTTTTAACACACACAGCTAAGGACTGATGGGTTACAGAGAAAACGAAAGAAAATGGTCACAATTTAAGACAGCTTTCCTTCAATCTTTCTTACCCGATGACCACGAAGTCGAATCGGAGAGAAGAATCAGAGAAAGGAAGCAGAGAGTGGACGAGAACATCAGAACGTTCGCCTACCAGTATAGAGCCCTATGTCTGAGACAGAAACCTGCCATGACGGAACATAAGATCCTCCAAGCCACACTCAGGAACTGCAATCCATGTGTAGCCAGCATTCTAAGAGGTACTGTAACTACTGTGGATGAGTTGGTGCAGGTGGGTGCACTTGTGGAAAGGGATATCAGCGAAGAGAGAGCCTTCTGGAGGCAAAAACAAATCTAACCAACCTCAAAGCCTACTGAAGCAAACAAATCTACAAAACGGAGACAATCAATTCACCACATAGCTGTCTTTTCTGAGAACACTGAAAAGCGGCTAACACCATTAACACTACCCATAACCATCAAAAATCACCAATGTCAAGCATACTAGATACAGGAAGCACTTATTCATTAATTCAAGAATCATTCTGGCACCAATTGAAGTCAAGTCATGAAGTTTTTCAATCTAGTAGAAGACATTTTCCCTCGCATTGGATATGTATAGTCAGCCTTGGGAAAAGTAACTTGGCAGTGCATGATCCATGGAAATAACTATCCTCTGAGAGCCTATGTAATGATAGACTGTGATTTAACATCTTCAATTTTATTGGGACTTGAATTTCTGACCACCTCAGGAATCCTCATTGATTTTAAAACCACCACGTACGTACTTCCTGAAGAAAGTGATGTAACTCACACATTCACTTCCTCTCCTTCCTCGCCTACAATCAGACTGCACCTTGCATTACCTTTATTGCCAACGTCTTCACCACACCAACCACCACCAGGGAGCTAGTGAGTCAAGCTGATGCCTCCAGGAAACAGAAACGTCAACTGGAAGGACTAATGCTTGATTGGCCGACTGTGTGCACTGACGCTTTAGGACAAACTGCCATCATTCGCCATCAAATTAACACCACTGACAAGATTCCAGTATGTAAAAAGAGCCTATCCTGTCTCTGTCAGCAAACAACAGTTCATCGAGGAGGAGGTAACCAACATGCTAAACAAAGGCATCATAAGACCGATTCCACTTGGGCAGCGCCTGTAGTCCTTGTACCAAAGAAGGATGGCAGTACCTTCTGCGTTGACTACCGGGCTCTGAACGGCAAGACTCCTCTAGAAGGATTTCCTATGCTGCAGATTCAAGTCTCTGTTTGGAGCAACCATCTTCAGCACACTGGACCTCAAAAGTGGTTAGCGGTAGTGTTGTTAGTAGAAAAGTGAAGACAGTAGAGTGAAGAAGCTTTTAAGTACTCATGAACCACGCCACCCTAACTTGGGTATTCAGTCACACTAAGCCATCCTTTTGACCAGGTGGGCTCTACGTCTTCAAGGTTTTAACTTCACCATGAAGTACCATAAAGGGCGGTGTAATGTAGTTCCAGATACCCCATCATGAGGAGTAGATGTGCAGAAGGTAGTAGGCTGCATTGCCATTTGTCAAACCTCGGGACCAGACTCCAACTTGCTAGTCAGCTGGGATGAAATTGGTCAAGCCCAAAAACAAGATCCATCTCTACAGTCTACAGGAATCAGTTAAGAAACCAGACACAGACCCTAACCGCATATCCTACATCATTTAGAATGATTGCTTGTTCCGTAGCATACCAGACAAACAAGGACACACACTACAGTTGATCATACCCATTTCATTTAGGGAACAGTTTTTACATTTTGCATGTTCAGACCCATTGATTGATCATTTGAGAAGGTTGAAGACCCTAAGACAACTACTCGACAATGTCTATTGGCCCGAGATTCAGAAAGATGTTTGGAGTTTCTGTACGCAATGTAAGATGTGTCAGGTCTACAAGCCAAGAATCTTGAAGCTATCTGGATTGCTACAGTCAACGCCAGTAGTGGAACCAGGACACATGCTCGGGGTTGATCTGATGGGTCCATTCCTGAAAAGCTCACGGTCCAACATATATCTCTTGGTATTCGTGGATTACTGTAGCGGGTGGAACTATTAGCACTGCGATCTGCTAAAACTCACCTCAGCCAACATCCTAATGAAGGAAATATTCACACGGTGGGGAACTTGGACCTCAATCTGAATAATACCTGCAAACAATGGGGAGTCATTCAGAAACTCACTACAGCCTATCATCCACAAACCAACCTAACCGAGAGAATCAACCGGACTCTAAAGACCATGATCGCTTCCTATGTCCATGATAATCACCGCCATTGGGACAGATGGATACCGGAATTTCATTCTGCCATTAACTCAGCATGGCAGGAAAGTACTGGCCTCACCCCTGCAGAGATTGCGCTAGGACGCAAGCTAAAAAGTCCATTAGAATGGCTGATCCATAAACCACCAAACCCTGACCATGTTGCCTACAGCACTGTCGAGAGACAGAAAGCTCTCATTGAGCATGTGAAGGAAAGGACCAGCCAAGCTCGAGAGACAAGGGAGGTACTACAACAAGTGTAGGAAACTTGAGTCCTTTTGTGGAAGGAGACCTGGTTTGGATCCTCACTTACCCTCTGTCTCGTTCTGCAGACTCTTTCATGGCCAAGTTAGCACCTAAATGGCAAGGTCCAGCTAAAGTCCTGAAAAGGGTTAACAATGTCAATTACAAAGTGGTAATGCTTGACAACCCAGACCAAATTTACACTTATGTAGAAAGTTAAGGAAGTTTTATGGAACCGTTTAATATACTTTTTTTCAAGGGGAGAGGTGTGTAACAGTTTCACCATCACTTGAGTCCCAGTGGCCTCTTTTTGTATATGCCTGTCATATTTAACCTGAACACCAGGAGATGCTCCAGAGTTAATGAGCCGCCAGTCAGCCTATAAAAGGGGAAGAGAAAAAGCATTAGGTAAGATGTCAGACTCTATACACATGGAGAAACATTCTCACAGTTGCTGTCTTATGCTAATGCCCTGTAGTGAGGAACTTGTTTATTCTTATGCTCATGTAAGTACTATTCTGAGTACTCTTTCTTTGTATATATTCAAGGTTTGTAAATATGGTTTATTAGCATGGAGCACATGTTTATTGTCTGTTTGTTTGTATGCAGAGGGTTTTTATATATGTGTGGGGAACCAGCACAACCATTATCAAGACCAGGAATAAAAGGATTAGTTATCTTCAATCTGTTATCTTCATCCATCAGTCTTCATTCTTCAGTCATCCATCTCCTATGTACAATCATCGTTACTAAACAGCGATCACATTGTGGATTACTCTTGGATTACTAAAGATTCAACAATAACAAAATTAAGTACTGTTTTATCTCATTCATCACACCAAAGACTGAGCACTTTGTAACTAAGTGCTACTTATTGCAAAGACTTTTATTTGTGAAAGACTGCGGACTATTTGAGATCCATATTGACTTTGAATGCTTTATGTTTGTTTGCACTGTTTGTTTATTTATCGCTCTGCTCATTATCTTTATATATGGCTAATACACATGACTCATTGAAACTTAGTCTCTCTGGTCCCTCATTTTATATGCAACTCCAAGTAAATTCTCTGAATTACAACACAATGTCACAGAAAATAAAGAAATTACTACTTGAGGGCAGGTTTGGCCCGTTTCTCTGCCAGCCAAAGATCAAGTGTTACAGAGAGCCGTTCTGACACAGTTTTTCCAGCAGCGGCACAGAAACTCTTCCCTTTTGGGGGGGGATTTTCCCCCTTTTTTCTCCCAATTTGGAATGCCCAATTCCCAATGTGCTTTTAAGTCCTCATGGTCATGTAGTGATTCGCCTCAGTCCGGGTGGTGGAGGATGAATCCCAGTTGCCTCCACATCTGAGAACATCGACCCACGCATCTTATCACGTGGCTTGTTGAGCACGTTGCCACAGAGACATAGTGCGTGTGGAGGCTTCACACCATCCACCGCGGCAACCATGCCCAACTCACCACGTGCCCCACCGAGAATGAACCACATTATAGCGACCATGAGGAATTTACCCCATGTGACTCTACCCTCCCTAGCAACCGGGCCAATTTGGTTGCTTAGGAGACCTGGCTGGAGTCACTCAGCACGCCCTGGGATTTGAACTAGCGAGCTAGCGAACTCCAGGGGTGGTAGCCAACGTATTTTACCACTGAGCTACCCAGGCCCCTAAAACTCTTCCCTTTTTAAAAATGGTTTCCAAATTCCAACTGCTACAGTTGTCCACAAAGACATGGATCCTGTTGCCTTGCAATTGCTTTTCCATGCATTACAGTGTTTTCCCTATAATTGTTTTCAGGCGCGGTGGTACGCACAGAAGAAAACCCTAAAAAGACGAGGCCCGTGGGATGGCACATTGTCGTGGTTGGGTTCAGTCAGATTGTGCAGCAGGTCTGCAATTTATATTTGTGTTCACATTTTTGTTTGCTCAGTATATTAAAGACATATTATATCAGTATATTATATAAAAGTAATCACAAGGAGAAGATGACTTAGGTTGCACAGCTTATTTTTTATCAAATCACTTTTATTGTCATAAAACCATATACACAAGTGCAATAGTGTGTGAAATTCTTGGGTGCAGTTCCGAGCAACATAGTAGTCGTGACAGTGATGAGACATATACCAATTTACAATAACATCAGATTTACAACACAATTTAAAATCTAATATACACATAATTACACATAACACATAATATCTTCTCTAGATATTATACACATAATTACACATAACACATAATATCTTCTCTAGATATCTACAAATAATAACATACAATGTACAGTATACAATACACACAATATAGAATACACATTATACAATAAAAAAGTATATATAGTATATATAAAATGTACAGTAGGTTGTATTGTACTGTATTGACATTCAGGCTGTCGGTTGATAGTAAGTTGCCAGTGTGTTGTTAAGAGAGAATATAATATAATAATAGTAATTGGTGACTGTGGGAACAGGACAGAACAGGACAGCAGCCTCGCAACCCTCAAGAAACGCTGCAGTGGATTCGGACCCCTCTTGGCAAGCTGCAGCTGGCTCGGATCCCTCCTTGCAAGCTGCAGCAGACTTGGGCTTAGGAACCAGTCTCCTCCTCATACTACTTTTGCGGGCAGTGGGGAGAACTGGGCTCGGCCACCTCCTGACGATCTTCAGTGGGCTCCTACACCTCCTGGTGATCAGCAACGGGCACGGCTGCATTCTGTGGGAGTGCCCACTTCCACTGAGGACATATCTTTGTCCTCGGGCTGTTGTAAAGAGAGGAAGCTCTTCGAGGCATAGGCTGGGATCATTTCATTCCACTTAGTGGCCAGCCTGATGGCCTCAGAAAGACTTCCCCACTCCTCTTTCAGGAACACAATATCTAACAGGTTCAGTCAGACCTTCTCAAATAAAGGTCACAAAGTCAGGCCTGATCGTAACCCATGCCCAAGGACAGAACCAAAAACTCTACTTCATACTACTTTACCGACAAAGAGCTCTCCAGCTTGTGCTGCTCTTTGGCATGCTGGAGAAACGGAACCAAAAGAAAACAATTCATTCCTGCTGGGTCCAGTTTGGTCAGATTGTTATGTCATGGAATGCACGTGTGTGCAGGGAAGGAATGATGACCCAATAGCAGGAATGCCAAAAACGGAGTTTATTAAAAAAACACCCACAATGTAGAAAATTACAAAACAAAGCAACAATCAAAACTGAGCGAACGAAGAACCAGACTGACCGACAGTAAGGAACTGACTGGAACAAGAACTGACTTGCAGCCAACACAAAACAATCTGACAGAGAACAGAAGGCAAGTGAGAGCTTAAATAGGGAAAGAGTGATTGGGAGCAGGTGCCGCTGATGATTAGTCAATCATATGAATCCCAAGGTTGAGACAGGGAAACAAATAGAATAATATTAGCATAGATGCCATTCAATTTATTGCAGAGTTATTAGAGATTATGAGAAGTGTTTTTGGTTCTGGCAGACCTAACTAAAGCAGCCTAATTATGAGTTGATGGATAAATTAGTTGTATGCCTGGCTGAATATGAGTCTTTAGTCTAGACTTAAACTAAGAGTGTGTCTGAGTCCCGAACAGTTTTAGGAAGACTATTCCATAGCTTAAAACCAAATAGGAAAATTATGTACCTCCTTTTGTGGATTTTAATATTCTAGATACACTGTAAAAAAAATAAAATAAAAAAAAAGAAAGAAAATCGTAAAATAATGGTAAATGCATGGCAGCACAGGGTGCCAAACGTTTACCATAAACTGAAATAACAGTTTTAGACTACGAAGTGAATTAGCATGTTTAGACTGCAAAATGAAATGGGTGTTTCAACTTCAAACTAAAATAACATGTTTAAATAGTAATTTCAAATATTGTGTTGGCTTTAAGTTGAAATGACATGTTTAAAATGTAATTTGAAAGAACACGTTTCAGCTAGAAAAATGAAATAATTTGTTTTGACTTCATTTAGACAAATAAACATTTGTAGACCATTAATTAATAAAAAAAAAACATTTTGACTGTAAATAGAATTAACATTGTTAGACCATTCATTAAAAAAACAACATGTTTTCAGTTGTTTAACCCTAAGAGTTAAAGTAGGTTTACTCCACTATGCATTTTAAACTCATTTAGACTTATTGTAAGACTTAGGAACTTTACATTTCTGGAGCTTTTAAGCTCAAGCTCGACTATTCACCACAGTGGTAACCCCCGAAAATCCAACATTACAGAAACTCTTCTAAATCTCAGCATAACAGAACATGAAATACTTCAAATCTCCCCCTTTATTCATCTTGCACAAAAATACATAAAATTGCTCTTAATTTTAACATTTACTCTCCCCATCAAGTCTCAAAGCATGCTGTGAAAAATTCACTGTAAAATACAGTGATCTTACAGTTCACTACCGTTTATATTATTAAATGTCATAAACTTAATATATGAGCCTTCTGGAACTAAAAATATCTGTTTTCCACTTTATTTATTTATTTTATCTTTATTGTTAAAACAATAACTACAAAAGGCCACATGATGACTAAAAGTTAACCAAGAGTGACCTTTCCAGGAGCAATAATTAAATTAATACACATGTATAGACAGTGTGCAGTGTTACTCACACCAACACAAAACACTATCCCGGTAATGTCAGAGTGAGAGTGAGACAGAGACCCAATAGCAGAAGAACAGTTCAAGGATTTATTAATAACAAATGTCAACATAATCTGTGCTGGCGATGTAAAGGAATCCCAGCAGCGGCTGCAGTAGCAGGAGGTGAGGAACCATCTGTGTGCACGTAGTAGCCGTGCAGCGGGTAAAGGAGTGTGTTCCTAGACAGGTGTATGCGTTGTGGAAGTCAGAAGCAGATCCGTAGGAAGAGTGTGTTGAAGCATGGTGTGGTGCAGAGAGCAAAGCCCAGACGAAGGAGGGCAGTCATATTTCCAACACGCGGGCAGAGACGAAGAGTCCTCCACCGGCGATTTGTTGGCAGTGAGGACATGCATACAGCAAATTGGAAGGTAACCACAATTCCCGACACGTGGGCAGAGACAGGCAACCAACAGATACACGAGACAGCACCAACTTGACAAAAAAGCAAGGTTAGCCACTTGACTGCACAAGCAATTATCTAGTAAAGACAGTGAGGGCACACAAGGATTAAGTAGGGAGTGCAATCAGAGTGGAACAGGTGTAGCTAGCACATTAATCAGCGGCATGATCAGCGCTTCCCCGGAGACGATCAGTGTTCCAATGGAAACACTGATCATGCATGCCGGCTCCACCTGCGAGACATGAGGGGGAGAGACAGAGAAAAAAAAAAGAATAAACCAGCAAAATCACCGGAACCATGACAGTACCCCTTCCCTTAGGGTTTGCTTGCTGGAGATGAAACTGATCAGTGAGGGTGCGGTCCAGGATGTCCATAGTTTAGGAGCCAAATATGAAAAGGATCTACCTCCTTTTGTGGATTGATATTCTTGGAATTATTAACAAGGCAGAACAAACTATGAAGGAGTCTTCTGTCCAGGTTGTAAGGATAATTTATGCTTATAATTTAGGCCAGATTCGACTTTTACCTAACCTGAGAATAATAAAAATAAGGTAAAAGATGTCAGAATTAGAATTATGCACTGTATAATGAACTCAGACTGGAGGTCAGGTTAGAATCCATTATGCAGAAGAGTTTAATGAACAAATCCATATAAGAAGGCTCAGACGTGGTCAGTACAACAGGCAGAGGTAGGTAACAGGCAAACAATCCAATAAGGTCAACAAGACAGAAAGGGTAATCCAGAAATGTGAATCCATTAAACAGGCAGAACGAGAATACACTTGATAAACGCTTGGTAAGGCAGGTGAACTAGCAATACTTCGCAATATGGGAGTGTGAATGCATGGCTTATATACAAGGCGAACAGGAAGTGACATGGCAGGAACTGATGTGGCAGGAAACAGGAAGTGACAGTTCAGAATTCAGGTGAGGGCTCCCTCTGGTGGACGGGAGACCGCTCAGACGTTACACACCGCATAACAATATATATATATATATACACTATATTGCCAAAAGTATTCGCTCACCCATCCAAATAATTGAATTCAGGTGTTCCAATCACTTCCATGGCCACAGGTGTATAAAATGAAGTACCTAGGCATGCAGACTGCTTCTACAAACATTTGTGAAAGAATGGGCCGCTCTCAGGAGCTCAGTGAATTCCAGCGTGGTACTGTGATAGAATGCCACCTGTGCAACAAGTCCAGTCGTGAAATTTCCTCGCTACTAAATATTCCACAGTCAACTGTCAGTGGTATTACAACAAAGTGGAAGTGATTGGGAATGACAGCAACTCAGCCACGAAGTGGTAGGCCACGTAAAATGACAGAGTGGGGTCAGCGGATGCTGAGGCGCATAGTGCGCAGAGGTCGCCAACTTTCTGCAGAGTCAATCGCTACAGACCTCCAAAGTTCATGTGGCCTTCAGATTAGCTCAAGAACAGTGTGTAGAGAGCTTCATGGAATGGGTTTCCATGGCCGAGAAGCTGCATCCAAGCCGTACATCACCAAGTGCAATGCAAAGCGTCGGATGCAGTGGTGTAAAGCACGCCGCTACTGGACTCTAGAGCAGTGGAGACACATTCTCTGGAGTGACGAATCATGCTTCTCCATCTGGCAATCTGATGGACGAGTCTAGGTTTGGTGGTTGCCAGGAGAACCGTACTTGTTTGACTGCATTGTGCCAACTGTGAAGTTTGGTGGAGGGGGGATTATGGTGTGGGGTTGTTTTTCAGGAGCTGGGCTTGGCCCCTTAGTTCCAGTGAAAGGAACTCTGAATGCTTCAGCATACCAAGAGATTTTGGACAATTCCATGCTCCCAACTTTGTGGTAACAGTTTGGGGATGGCCCCTTCCTGTTCCAACATGACTGCGCACCAGTGCACAAAGCAAGGTCCATAAAGACATGGATGAGCGAGTTTGGTGTGGAAGAACTTGACTGGCCTGCACAGAGTCCTGACCTCAACCCGATAGAGCACCTTTGGGATGAATTAGAGCGAAGACTGCGAGCCAGGCCTTCTCGTCCAACATCAGTGTCTGACCTCACAAATGCGCATCTGGAAGAATGGTCAAAAATTCCCATAAACACACTCCTAAACCTTGTGGAAAGCCTTCCCAGAAGAGTTGAAGCTGTTATAGCTGCAAAGGGTAGGCCGACATCATACTAAACCCTATGGATTAAGAATGGAATGTCACTTAAGTTCATATGCGTCTAAAGGCAGATGAGTGAATACTTTTAGCAATATAGTGTATATGTGTGTGTGTGTGTGTGTGTGTGTATATATATATATATATATATATATATATATATATATATATATATATATAATTTCCCCTTAACATAAACCGTGCCATTGAACTGTAGATAAATGTATTCAATAAAATAAAAAATAAAATAGGCCCCAGTAAACAATAATGTGATGAGCTCAATGAATGAGCTCAACAGCATGTCAACAAAGGGAGAAAAAAAAAGAGAGTCAGGCAGGAGCCAGTGGGCAGACAACAGAACAACAAACCCTCTCAGGCTGCATCAGTATGCATCAGTTACTGCAGCCATATCACCCTGTAGCTCAAGACCGGTTGCCCACTGAAGCCAAGCAGGGTTGAGCCTGGTCAGTACCTGGATGGGAGACCTCCTGGGAAAAACTAAGGTTGCTGCTGGAAGAGGTATTAGGGAGGTCAGCAGGAGGTGCTCACCCTGCAGTCGGTGTGGGTCCTAATGCCCCAGTATAGTGACGGGCACACTATACTATAAAAAGGGGTGTGTATACACATTGCCGTGTTGTCCATCCAGACCAACATGTGCTTGCCTGGGATCAATGGCCGAAGCCTCTGCAGGGCGAGCAATGCTGCCAGCAACTCGAGGCAGTTGATGTGCCAACGCAGTCGCGGCCCTGTCCAGGAGCTGGCGGCTGCGTGCCCATTTCACATGGCGCCCCAGCCACACTCGGAGGTATCTGTCATAACCATGCCGCGCATGGACACCTGCACTAAGGGGACCCCGGCCCGCAGAAATGCAAGGTCTGTCTGAGGGCTGAACAAGCGGCGACAGATCGGCATGATGACCGTGGCGCCATGCCCATCTCAGTGGCGCCATGCCCATCTCGGGACTCGAATCTGAAGCCAGTGTTGAAGCAGTCTCATATGCATCAACCCGAGCGGCGTGACCGCCGCCGAGGACGCCATATGCCCCAGGAGCCTCTGAAATTGCTTCAGTGGGACCGGCGTTCTCCACCTGAATGACTTCAGACAGTTCAGCACTGACTGCGTGTGCTTGCTCGTGAGGCGCGCCATCATAGAGAATGAGTCTAACTCCAACCCGAGAAAAGAGATTCTCTGAACCGGGGAGAGCTTGCTCTTTTCCCAGTTGACCCGAAGCCCCAACAGGCTGAGGTGCATGAGCACCAGGTCCCTGTATGCACACAACAAGTCTCGAGAGTGAGCTAGAATCAGCCAGTCACCGAGATAGTTGAGGATGCAGATACTCACTTCCCTTAGCGGGTCAAGGGCTGCCTCTGCGACTTTCGTGAAGACGCAAGGCGACAGGGACAGACCGAAGGGGAGGACCTTGTACTGGTACACCTGGCCCTCGAAGGCAAACCGCAGAAAGGGCCTGTGCCAAGATAAAACCGAGACATGGAAGTACGCGTCCTTCAGGTCTACCACCGTGAATCAATCTTGATGCCGAATGCTCGCTCAAATGCGTTTCTGCATCAGCATCTTGAACGGGAGTCTGTGCAAGGCCCGGTTCAGTACTCATAGGTCCAAGATTGGCCGCAACCCACCGTCTTTCTTTGGTACGATGAAGCAGGAGCTGTAGAACCCCTTCTTCATCTCGGCTGGAGGGACAGGCTCTATCTCCGCATGCAGGGCAGCAGCGTTCTCGCCCTTCACTGAGGTGAAACGGATGCCGTTGAACCTGGGCTGGCACCTGGTGACCTGAATCGCATAGCCGAGTTGGACGGTCCTGTTCAGCCATCGCGACGGGTTGGAGAGCGCAAGCCACGCCTCCAAGCTCTGGGTGAGGGGGACCAAGGGGACAATTGCATCGAACATACCAACGGGTGGGGCCTCGTGGCGGGGCAGAGCCTGAGGCGCCACATTGAGGGGGCTCGAACCCAGAGCTCGTGGCTGTGCTGAGTCTGGGGAAATCAAAGCACTTACCTGGCTCCGGGTAACTAACATAGGACCGGTCAGTGACAGGAGGAGGGAACCCGTCTTTGAAGTCCATCACAAACGCCCTGGCATGGGTGTGTTTGTGCCACAGCTGGGCACGCAGGGGTGGGGGGCCCGCTTCCGCAGCGCCGTGCCGCTGTAAAAGCGTGGTGTCCTGCGATCGTGATAACAACGGCCGTGAACACCGGATGTGTGACCCAGGGAGTGAGGAAACCGCTCTTTTTCTGAAAATGTGTGTACCACAGCCCATCAGGTATGCGGCAAAATCAAAGGAAAGGGCAACAAAAGATTCTCCTCCCGGCCCTCCACCGGGCGATGGAGTGGTCTGTTCACCACCTCCAGGCCTGTAGCGGGTTTCCATGTCCCTGGGTCACCCGTCTCAGGGGCACTTCAAAGCCTTCCTCGGGTTCTTGTTGACGGAGAGCGTCTGTTTCCTGCGGGTGGCTCCACACCAGGGCCGGCCCACCGGGGCGGGCTGCGGCGGAGCCGGTGTTGTTGCCGCAGGGGGACGCCCTTGGCGATGAGCAGATGGGGTGCAGGATCTTGATCCGCACTGGGGCAGGATGTGCTGAATAGCCTCCGTCTGCTTCTTAACTGCCGAGAACTGCTGGGCAGCTCCGCGTCAGCCTGCGACTGGGCGACCGAACCCGAAGGTAGAAGGACCACGGCGGGGAGCCGCTGGAGTGGCTTTTCCTCTGAGGAAGGAAAACCGCGACCGCAATGTTGCCATGGTCATGTTCTCGCAGTAAGGACATGACCCGTCCACGAACGCCATCTCCGCGTGGGCAGCGCCCAAGCACGTGAGACAGCGATCGTGGCCGTCGGAAGCGGAGAGGTAACAATCTTCAAGAAGACACTCTCGGGGGCCTGGGTAGCTCAGTGGAAAAGACGCTGGCTACCACCCCTGGAGTTCGCTAGTTCAAATCCCAGGGCATGCTGAGTGACTCCAGCCAGGTATCCTAAGCAACCAAATTGGCCCAGTTGCTAGGGAGGGTACAGTCACATAGGGTAACCTCCTCGTGGTCGCTATAATGTGGTTCGTTGTCGGTGGGGTGTGTGGTGAGTTGAGCGTGGATGCTATGTCTCCGTGGCAACACGCTCAACGAGCCACGTGATAAGATGCACGGGTTGATGGTCTCAGACGTGGAGGCAACTGGGATTTAACCTCCGCCACCCGGATTGAGGCGAATCACTACACGACCACGAGGACTTAAAAGCGCACTGGGAATTGGGCATTCCAAATTGGGTGAAAAAGGAAAAAGAAAAAAAAAAGGCACTCTCCATCAGTGCCACTCTTTAGAAGGAAAATATACTCTTTTAATGGAAGAATATACTCTTTTAGGCTGCTGAAGTGCCCAGGGGCGTTCTCTGCACTCCACCGGTGCATGAGGGGGAGAAACCGCTGTAATGCGCCGAAAATCCAACAGCTTTTCGAGATCCAACACAACCGCTTGGCTCCGAAGAGAAAATCTGAATGAGTGGTTGCGAGGCAGCTCCTTTTATACCTGTATGTCTGAGGGAGTGGCATGCAAATTCCACTCGCCAATTCCCATTGGAGGTGTTTGGGGCTCCCAAGAGCGACCCCTAGTGTCACTACATCGACACAACTTTGAGTGAGTGACAGATAGGGAACTGTATATTCTTCATAAAAAGCAAGCTGTTGAAGGGAGTTGTTACATTTTTAGCATTTACAGTAAGTTGAATTATAATAATTATATAACAATTAAAATAATCTACCTTGAAATAATTTTAAGAGATCTTGAGGCCCCCCTGGAAGTGTGCTGAGGCCCCCTAGTGGGTCCCGACCCCCTGGTTGAGAACCAGTGGACTACACCAATATTACTCTCAGAGTCTCTTCATGAAATACTATTTCATTTTCAGACAATTATATTTGACTTTGGTTTTTGTCATGTTTCCCTCTGTACTGCCCATCAACTTAAGCGCTTGACTCACCTGCTCCCATACTCAGTGGTTCCAGCTTCAATACAGGATCCATTTTTGAATGTGTAATATAAGGTTAATAATTTCTTTCTGTTATGTCAGAATTTTAATTTACTGTCCCTCATGTTGTTCAAAACCTGTGGTTAAGTTTCTTCTGTAGAATATGAGGAAATATTGTGACACTTTGCTGCTGCTCTTTTTCCTCATATAATGAAAGTGAGGCTGTCAGTTCCTAATATTATGCTTGACTGAATTAGAATTCCACCACAGAAATTATGCAGGTTTGGAACAACACAAAGGCAAATAATTGGGTCAGCTATCCCAGAAATCTCTTAGTCATGTCAAGGCATTTTTTGAAGTTAATACAATTTTAATATAGCTTGTCAGTTAAAAATAAATAAATAAAATAAATAAAAACTCAAGCAAGTCTGCTGGCTAAAAAGGTATTTATGATTTTTTTTTTTTTTTTTTTGTAACATAGATTACAAACTGTCATGCATGTTAATACAAAATACAAATTTGGGTATATGTTTGAACACACACACAAACACTGGAATTGGACATCACATCTGGTATTTTGCTTGACTTTGTTGTACGTGAACATCCTCATTGCCACTGCATGGTGTCGTGTCTCAGACAGATACCTCTTGTAAGGGCAAGACCATTTTGGACAAATTAAGAGAACATAATTAATTACACCTAAATAAACAAGTCCCTCCATGTATTGAATGGAAATGTTACCAAAAGAAACAAGATTGTGGCCATGAAACTTTGTAATGTCTTAACAATAGCACAAAAGCCCCATAACTACGTCCATCTTTTTATGATGCGGAACAGAAAGTATAATTTCTCCAGTATCCTGTGTCAGGTGTTTGAATCCGACATGTAACATCAAACATAAAAGTTTTGATGACTGTAACAGATAAATGGTGGGCAAGGACTGGCTGAACAATAAATGTAAAGTTTTAAAGTCAAACTTAAAACAAACATAAACGCGGGCATCTCTCTCTCGAACTGGTGCCTCCGGCTCCCCTTTATCTCGCTCTCCCGCTCATCAGCTGATTCAACGCTGGCCGTGCATCATCACGTCCCGGCCACGCCCTCCTCCTCATCACAATGATGAACAGATATCTTGTATTATGTAGCCAGGAGGTTCAGTCTAGAAACGTATGCTGCCTTCAAGTGGACCTTAGAAGCTCGTACCTCCGAGTTGGGCATTCGTTACAATGACATGTCACGCATTCAAGTGGGAAACAAAATACGGAAGAAAATAAATACACAATGAATGACGGCAAAAGCTCTTTTTCTGTTGTACCAGAGAATAAACATAAATAAATAGACTTTTTATTAAAATAACAGATTTATTTAAAAAATATGCTTAAAACAAACTACAAAAATTGAGTCAATAGTTGGCTGTCATATATAACAAATTAATATTATTAAAATAACGTACAAAAATTGAAATATTTTTTCGAAATTATTCATTTCCATCATCTTTCCTGTCGACATGCCCCTTCCAACATCCCATCTCGGCAACTTCTGTATCATCATCTAGAATTCCAAGTTTCCCACTTGTAAGTACGACTTCACTTGATCGTTCACGTGCTCGGAACTCGTAATTATGATATTTCCAACTCCACTTGAAGGGCACATTAGTTAAGATTAAAATAGCAGCCACACTAGCACATATTGACACTTGAACACCAAAAGGCTAGCTAGAAAGCAGTAGAATGTGGTGGACTTTAGAAATGAGGCGGCAGAGTGCCATCTCAGCTCAGTCCAACATAAATTCCTATTTCAGTTCCAATTGACATTAAAATAGCTTTCAGGTTAAACCATTACAAATCTGAATTATCACAACATATGATATGAAAAAGTAGGCCTGCATAAAAATATATAATATAAAAAGTCACATATTTTCCTTACAAATGCAACAACATAACAAAATATTAAAATGTCTGTTGTTCTATATGTAACATATATTTTCCTAAATCAGTTTATCATCAAATTTGTATAGGGTATGCCAGTGGCGGACTGGCCATTGGGACAAATAGGGCCGCATGGGCCGCCGCGTTATGTAGAACACGCCACAAAACTGTGCCGCGATATGTGGAAGGGGGCAGCGATATGCAGAAAAGGACAGCAATTTTGAGCTTATTTTGAGCGCGTGCTCTGTTACTTCTTTTACAAAGAAATGGACATCAAATAAAAATCGTAACGTCCTAGTGTGGTTTATTAAACCGCTAAAGGCTGCAATCTAAGTGTGGATGAGCTGCGTACTTTAAATAAATGTATAAATCCGACCGAACAGTTACAGGATTTAACGCGGGAGTTGCGGATTGATAGAAGATGAGACCACGTCTTTGCGCATGATGGTGCGAGGAGTCGGACGGCGAGAAAAAATTAATGTTCTGTGAAAATCAAAAGAAGATTGCAATGTATGTAATTGTAACTCTAACAGATAATATTAATAAAAGACGGGAACTCGCTGTGTGGGCATTTTTTGTCCCCATATTTAAAATTTCGGGGATATTTTTGTCAGTTTCTGTGGCATTTCTGAGTCCCCATTAATTTCCGACACTACTGGCATTGTATCTTTCTAAGATATTTAAAACGTTTGTTTTAGACATATAGTAGCAAGTAAACAAGATATCCCCACATAAACGTCCCTTTTTCAGGACACTGTATTTTAAAGATAATTTTGTAAAAATCCAAATAACTTTATTAAAGTAACTAAATAACTATTGTAAAGGGTTTAAACAATGTTTTCCATGCTTGTTCAATGAACCATAAACAATTAATGAACATGCACCTGGGGGGAGTACGGTGACGCCATGTGAAGGGCAGACGTGTGAGAGACAGCTCTGCGCACTTTACTAATTTTTTAAAAATTATTTTCATGATATAATCCGGTGAAATTCGATACACCCAGTTACACATTTACTGTTTGAGGCAAACATGGCAAAGAAGTCAAAATCCTCGGGCTCTGGAGACATTAAAAGACACTTATGGGTTCGAGATGAAAGCCCAGACAGGCCTGTGGACCGAGGACTCGATTTGGATGGCACGGTGGGAGAAGGAATCCAGCGTCAACTGTCCAACATGTCGGTGATGTTGACGAAGGTACTTGCGGACTTGGAGGATCTCGCTGTAATACGTCGATCGATTACGGCGATGGAAAAAAAATTCTCTGAGCTAGTCACAAGAGTGACAGATGTTGAAAAACAAATCGATTATTTGGAGTCATCAGAGAGGGAATTAGCCGCTAATCTGTCCGTGACCAAAGTTGATTTGGAACATGTTCTTGAAAAGCTTGAAGATCTTGAGAATAGAAGCCGCAGCAATAACATTCGAATTGTTGGAATTCCTGAGCATGAGGAGGGCAGAGATATGGTGAAATTCCTAGACGAGCTTTTCCCGAGTCTGCTTGACATAACAGGCCACAAGCTGGAAATCGAGCGAGCTCTCAGAGACCCAGCTCACAGATCAGCTGAGGGAGGAAGGCCCCGATCGGTTCTGGCCAAATTTTTGAAATCATCCGATAAAGATCTCGTGTTGCACCACGCGAGGAGCAAAGGAAAGCTTTCTTGGAAGAATTACAATATTTTCTTGTTCCCGGACTTTGCGAACTCGACAAGAGAGAAACACGATTGGTTTAAGGAATGCAAGAAACTCTTATATCAGTGGAAGATCACTTTTGCTCTGATGTTTCCAGCCAGACTGAGAATAAACACCAAGCACGGCAGCAAAGTATTTACATGTCCCAATCAGGCAATGTCTTTTATTGAAACAATGGGTGAGAAACCATTGGGTGTTTTTTTTTGTGAGTGGATTGACTCACTGCACATACTCTGGCTTTCGGAGGAAGCTGGGCACCAGTTTTGTTTATTTTTGCGTTGGCTCCGCCAAGTGGTTGGAGTTTGTTTTGTTTTGTGGATTAACACTTTTCCTTAAAGAAATGTTTGCATTGACATAAGATCACTTTTACAATGAAGTTCCCGGGCAGATTGAAAATAGACACTACGGATGACCGCAAAATATCTACATGCCCACACAAAGGATGTCTTTTATAAAGTTGGCAGATTGTGTAAATCATGGGATATACTTTTATGTGGCCTCCGAGTGAATTTGACTCTTGACCATCCGAGGAACTGGGATGCGTGTTTCGTTTCTTTTTCTGCTGGTCCCGCCTAGCGGTTGGAGCTTGTTTTGTTAAATAACACTACTTTGGGACAGATATGGATGAATCTGTCAGTTCCTTGTGCTTATGCCTCCTGTTGGCTGGAGTATATTTTGTGGAGTATTTTCGTGGGACATTGGAATGATTATGTCATCTGCTGCACTCATCAGCTGGCTCACTGAAGATTCGTTTGTCTGACCGAGGAAACTGAATGGCTTTATATCGGCTGGAATTTGTTTTGTGAAGGAACACACCTTGAGACAGTTCTGTGTATGAGTCTGCACATTCTTTGTGTTTATTCTGCCTATTGGCTGGGGTTTGTTTTACAAAATATTTGATGTTATGTAATTTTGCCTTACAAATTTGTGAGGCAAAATTGAGCAATCCGATGGCAAAGTTGTCTCTCGTAGGCGTACATGGACTCTTTGAGTTTAAAGGGATTGACAGTTGGCGCTGTCGTGCGTGGGGTACATTCGCACGTTTTTCTTTTTTCTGTTTGTTTTGTTCAGGGGGGAAGTTCGGGATTTTATTGTTGCATTGATGTTGAAATGTGGTCTTCATAATTTTGTCTTTGGCACACAATTTATTTTTTCTATTATATCAAAATGTCGAATGTTGGTATGAGTGTACTATCTCTCTCCACATGGAATGTGAATGGGTTGGGGCACCCCATTAAAAGAAGGAAGGTTATTTATTTTCTTAAACGTAAGAAATATGGTATAGTGTTTCTTCAAGAAATGCATCTTTCCCCGCAGGAAGCTGAAAAATTTGGGAAGATATGAGGTGGACATATTTTCATTAGTGTTGGCTCAAGTAAGAGCAAGAGAGTCATTATATTGGTAAATAAACATCTACAATTCAAATTTCTCAAACAGTTTAATGATAAATTAGGAAGAGTCATTATTGTTTTAGCAGAAATTCAGGGGCAAAGTCTGATTTTGGCTAATATTTACGCACCTGATACTGATGATCAGGGCTTTTTTATAGATCTTGAAGAGATGATATAATTTTAGGAGGAGAATTTTATTTTTTGATGGACTCAGTCCTTGATCATAGTGAAGCAAAAATGTGCAAGCCTCCTAGAGTAACATTGATGCTTCACAGGATGTGTAAAAATCTTGGTCTCACAGATATTTGGAGACTTTTGAACCCATCTGGTAGAGACTATACATTTTTTTCATCAGTCCATAAGATTTATTCTAGAATAGATTTTTTTTGATAATTGCATGGACGTCAACGTCTGCGGGCCTGATGGCTTCGCTCCACTAATTATTGTGTCCTGCAGTGGCGGCGGTCTTGAGAATGAAAATGGCGAGGGAGAAGACGATCTATCTGCTGACGTCATCACTGACTTCATCTACCACGGTGCCAACCTGCACAATCAGACAGACCGCACAGGCGACACCTGGCTGCCCACTACGCCCGTTCTGATGCAGCCAAAAGCCTGCTGGAGTCGAGTGCCAATGCTAACGTTCAGGATAACATGGGCCACACGCCTCTCCATGCTGCTGTTGCTGCTGATGCCCAGGGTGTCTTCCAGATTCTGATCCGAAACTGAGCAACAGATCTGGATGCCCGCATGCATGATGGAACGACTCTGCTGATCCTGGCCACCAGATTGGCTGTTGAGGAAATGGTGGATGAGCTCATTAACTGCCATGCAGATCCGAATGCGATAGATGATTCTGGTAAATCAGCTCTTCACTGGGTGGCCGCAGTTAATAATGTAGATGCTGATGTCTTATTTTGAAAAATGGTGCAAATAAAGACCTACAGAATAACAAGGAGGAGACGCCTCTATTCCTGGCCATTCGCGAGGGCAGGAAGTCCTACTCAATCACCTGGCCAACCGTGACATTGCTGATCACCTGGATCAACTCCCATGAGATATCGCACAGGAACGCATGCACCACGACATTGTCTGTCTATTAGAAGAATACAACCTGGTCCACAGTCCACTGCTGCCCCTATCGCCGCCGCCCCTCTGCTCTCCGAACACCTACCTGGGAATCAAACCCAGTCCAGGTGGTGCCAACAACAACACCATGGCCAAGAAGGCATGGAAACAGGGAGGTAAAGGTGTAGGAGGGAAGGATGAAGGTAAAGAGATGAGAAATAAAAAGAAGGAGGGTGGAGAGGGCAAGAATGGAGGCATCATGGAAGTGGGCATTCTCTCGCCAGTCGGTTCGCTGGAGTCGCCTCGCGGTTACTTTATCTGATGTGTCCTCGCCACCCATGATGACATCACTGTTTCAACAGTCCCCACCCATCACTTTGAATAAACTTCAAGGATTGGCCTGACTCCCACATGGGCGGAGCTCATCAGAGTATGGGCAAGCCGTTTGACCCTGTACCTCCTCGCTTATCCCATCTCCCAGTGGCTAACAATGGGGACGGAGCTCAAACGGGGGCTTGTGATTGGCTGCAGAGGGTGCAACAACAGCAGGCAGGTTTCCAGGCTCTTATACCCACAATGCACCCTGCCACCACCATCCCGCAGGTCATGGGCTATCCGACAATGCAAAGCAGCCATCTCGGCACGCCATCGCATATAATGCCTAACCACGCCCACCAGAATATTGTGACCTTGCAGCACCAAAACTCTAGCTCCGCCCTCTCGCACCACTTCCTGGGAGACCTAAGTGGGCTGGATATTCAGTCCGGCTCAGGACACGCCCCCATCCAGAACATACTGCCGCAGGAGACCCAGCGCATGGCTCTGCCCATTTCTATCATGCAATTCCTAACTCCGCCTTCTCAGCATATTTATTCCAACCCCATGGACAACTTGCCCAACCACCAACCGCAAGTTCCTGACCACCCTTTCCTCACGCCCTCCCCTGGCTCTCCTGACCAATGTCTAGCTCGTCTCCACATTCCAACTCGTCTGATTGGTCAGAGGGGATCTCAAGTCCCCAGTATGCAGATGAATCATATCCCCGAGGCCTTTAAGTAGGCTGGGCTTCAGCCTCAAGTAGCTAGTTGCAAAAGGACTGAATTTACAGAATTGACTCTTTAAATGATTTTATATATTGTTAAGAACTGTTTTTATTAATTTTGTGTGCTAAGAACTATTTTTATTGATTTTTGTATTTATTTATGTGCTTTTTTGATTAAAGATATGAGCTATTTTTTATTTATACCATTTATTTCTATTTTTGTTTTGATTATTAACTGCTCGGAAATTATTATGATGCTGCCAGAATTTTTTTTAATTAATTTTGGTATTACTGTTTTGAATAAAAATTTCATTATTCGATATTTATGTGATCCTTTTTTACCAATTTTGAAGTAGAAAAAGAGTCTTAATATTGTCATGCACTCATATGAACACGTGCACACATACATTCACACACCTCCACAAATGTGTTTTTGTACATGAAAGAGAGTCATTTATGGATGAGTTATGCTATGTTACTGATTATTGTCTGTACACTGTTCACTGAACAAAAACCATCATTAGGTTTGTGACGGAACTGTTCTGAGTTTGTGTAGAACCCAAATGTTTATCCCATGGTACCTTGCTTCAGGTGTTTTGGGCAACTTTTCCGCATATAGCATAGTGATCACTGTTATTTATTGCCTGCTGTAGACATGTAGTACATATTTTAGACATGTATATGAGTGTGTGTGTGTGTGCGCGCATGAGAGAGATGGGTAAAATAATGCAGATGTTTGTAAAAGTGTGTTTGTGTGTCACAATGTGGTGACGTCATCAGGTTCCAGACTTATGTTTTATAAATGCAGATCAGATGCTGTAATGTTACTGATGACATAAAAAGACCTATATGCTTATAGTTTGTGGGGGGGAAAAAAGTATTTTGTTCAATGATTTTGTAAAATACCTTTCCTTGACACAATAATGGACACCTTTTGGTGACATTACTTTAAAAATAAATAAATAAATAAATAAAAAATTTACATGCATCTGTGGAACGGTCGTTAAGACACTATGCTTACAGACGGTAGGCAATTAAGGTCACAGTTATAAAAACTTAGGACACTAAAGAGACCTTTCTACTGACTCTCAAAAACACCTAAAGAAAGATGCCCAGGGTCCCTGCTCATCTGCGTGAACGTGCCTTAGGCATGCTGCATGGAGGCATGAGGACTGCAGATGTGCCAGGGCAATAAATTGCAATGTCCGTACTGTGAGATGCCTAAGACAGTGCTGCAGAGAGACAGGAAGGACAGCTGATCATCCTCGCAGTGGCAGACCACGTGTAACAACACCTGCACAGTATCGGTACATCTGAATATCACACCTGTGGGACAGGTACAGGATGGCAACAACAACTGCCCGAGTTACACCAGGAATGCACAATCCCTCCATCAGTGCTCAGACTGTCCGCAATAGGCTGAGAGAGGCTGGACTGAGGGCTTGTAGGCCTGTTGTAAGGCAGGACCTTACCAGACATCACCGGCAACAACGTTGCTTATGGGCTCAAACCCAGACAGGATTGGCAAAAAGGGCTCTTAACTGACGAGTCACGGTTTTTGTCTCACCAGGGGTGATGGTCAGACTCACGTTTATCATTGAAGGAATGAGCATTACACCGTGGCCTTTACTCTGGTGTGGGGTCGATTTGGAGGTGGAGGGTCCGTCATGGTCTGGGGCGGTGTGTTACAGCATCATCGGACTGAGCTTGTTGTCACTGCAGGCAATCTTAATGCTGTGTGTTACAGGGAAGACATCTTCCTCCCTCATGTGGTACCCTTCCTGCAGGCTCATCCTGAAATGTCCCTCCAGCATGACAATGCCACCAGCCATACTGCTCGTTCTGTGCATGATTTCCTGCAAGACAGGAATGTCAGTGTTCTGCCATGGCCAGCGAAGAGCCTGGATCTCAATCCTATTGAGCACGTCTGGGACCTGTTGGATCGGAGGGTGAGGGCTAGGGCCATTCCTCCCAGAAATGTCCAGGAACTTGCAAGTGCCTTGGTAGAAGAGTGGGGTAACATCTCACAGCAAGAGCTGGCAAATCTGGTGCAGTCCATGAGGAGGAGATGCACTGCAGTACTTAATGCAGCTGCCTTACTGCCTAGCCCCACCCCACCCCACCCACCACCCCTCTGTTCAGAGACACATTATTCCATTTCTGTTAGTCACATGTCTGTAAAACTTGTTCAGTTTATGTCTTAGTTGTTGAATCTTTTTATGTTTATACAAATATTTACATGTTAAGTTTGCTGAAAATAAAAGTAGTTGAAAGTGAGAGGACGTTTCTTTTTTTGCTGAGTTTATATGTCAAACTACATTGTGTTAATGTCTGACACAGTAAAAACATTGCCTACCTTAAAAACTAGTGAAGTTTGATCAGTGGTTAAACGTGTTCAGGCGGTTCCCTCATACCTGAATGAACGGCTCTTTTGAATAAAATGAAAAAAAACAACAGTATTACAGTTCTTGTATAGTGGCAGGGCTGAGAGTCTTGGAGAAGCTAGAGAAAAGAGGACACCATTTATGCATGCTTCTTGAATATAATGTGATTCTTCTCCAATGAGGGGGAGGAGGGGGCGGGATTGGTCCACATGGGGATTTGTGGGAAGGCAAATTACACTACAGCACTAATATTATTGTGAGGCTGTGAGCAGACAGTGTCAGTCAATGCACTGGAGAAAACAGCAACCATAAAAAAAAATTTTTTTTAAAAAAAACCAAGTTGCTTGTCAGATTTTTTTTTTATTACATTTTTCATTGATTCAAACAAACAGGATTACACAAACAGAGCATACACACACTGAATCAATTTATAAAAAATTGTATGTCCCTTCCCCTGAACCCCCCCCCACGCTACACACAACCAGTGGTCCGACACAAAATGAAAATAACCACACATATATACAGAAAAAAAAACATTTAAAAGGAAACACTTAAGAATAAATATATATATAAAAAAACAATCTAATTTAACAAATATATATCCAAACCAAACAAAATGTCTCTCTCCACAGCCCATCACCGAACACCCCCCAAAAAGGCTAAAAACCTGCCCCATTTCTTATCATATGCAGCCGAATTGCCAAGCCATCTATATGACATTTCTTCAAATGAAGCTACCGTGCCCAATTCGGTGCACCATTCATAAAAAGAGTCGACTTCCATCCCCTCACAATTATCTGTCTCCCGATCATCACGCCAGTGAGGACCCACCTATTTACATCAGCTATATCCATAACCGCCCCATCACCCAACACACAAATTTGGGACAAAACAGAACCTGAGTGCCCAGGACCTCGGAAACAAAATTCTGGACTCTCAAACAAAACTCCTGAATCCTCGAACAAGACCAGAAGGCATGTAATATCTTCCAACTGGCAACGCCAACAGGTGGGTGTGTCTTTTAAACCCAGCCTATACAATCTATAGGGGGTCCAATATAATCAATGCAAAATCTTAAATAGCATCAGATGGACCCTTGCATCTCTAGATGTAGACTTGATGTTTTTTAGAATCCTATTCCACACTCCCTCCTCCAATACCAAGTTCAAATCTTTCTCCCATAATCTCTTGAGAGAAGTCGAAGTTCCGTCCCCCAGACTCTGAATTAACAGGGAATAATACACTGATGCCTCATGACCTTTTCCAAAAGCAGAAATCACTTCTCCTAAAGTATCTGCTGCTTTAGGGGGTTGTATGCTACTCCCAAAAATAGTACAGAGCAAGTGGCGTAACTGAAGATACCTAAAAAACTGAGATCTGGGGATCCCAAAATATTGAACCAAATTTTCAAAGGATCTCATCACACCACTCTCATAAAGATCACCGAGTGTATTAACCCCCCTCGCAATCCACTCTGACCAACAAAAAGGGGACTTATTAATGTATAGTTTGGGGTTTAGCCATAGGCTCGAGGCAACATTTAGATAATTATCTGAGTTAAACACTCTGGACACTTTTGTCCATACTGAGTGCAAATGTGAAATAATGGGGTGTGATTTAACTTCTCTGGTTAGTTTGATGGAAAAGCTTTGCAATGGCAAAATAGGGGCAAGCAGTTCTTGTTCAATGCAGAACCAGGGAGGGGCTCTTTCAGGTGGAAGCGACCAATGAGCCAAATGCCTGAGACCGAATGCATAATAATAAAACAGAATCTTGGGTAGGCCTAGCCCACCTTTGTCCATCGGCCTATGTAACTTACTGAAGTGTAATCTGGGACGTTTACCATTCCAAATGAAGGACTTCACTATGTTATCAAATTGCTTGAAATAAGAGAGGGGGACATCTACTGGGAGAGACTGTAGCAAGTAGTTAAATTTTGGAATACAGTTCATTTTAATACATTAACCTTCCCAATCATCGATAAATGTAATGAAGTCCACCTGCCCACATCGTTCGAAAATCTTTTTATTAGAGGGTCAAAATTAACACTAACTAAATCAGACAAATTTGCTAGGAATAAAATCCCCAAATACTTAATGCCCTGTTTGAGCCATTGGAAGGCGCCTGGCTGGAAAGCCGTTACTGGACAGTATGCTGTCAGAGCCAAAGCTTCGGATTTAGACCAGTTAACTTTGTATCCTGAGAACTTGGAAAAGGAATTCATAATTCTGTGGAGGCAAGGCATAGATCTAGTAGGTTCAGAGACAAATAATAAAATATCATCTGTGTAAAGCAGAAGCTTATGTGCCATACCTCCCGCTATCACCCCTGGAAAATCATCCTCCCCCTTATCGTAGCTGCTAATGGTTCCAGGGCAAGACAGAACAATAATGGGGAAAGAGGGCAGCCCTGCCGAGTGCCCCATTCAGAGTAAAATAATCTGAAATTAATCAATTTGTTTGTACCACCGCTACAGGGTGTCTATAAAGTAACTTAATCCATCCAATAAATGTACTCCCAAACCCATACATTTCCAAAATCTTAAAAAGATAATCCCATTCTACCATATCAAACGCCTTTTCAGGGTCAAGTGAGATCGGAGATTGATCATTCGCTACTGACCACATGATATTGATGAGACGCCTGATGTTATCAGAAGAGTTATGCCCCGAATAAATCCCACCTGATCTATATGTATAAGAGATGTCATAACCTTACTTAATTGGTTAGCCAACATTTTTGTTGGATCAGGGAGACTGGACGGTAACTTTTACACTCACTTGGATCTTTGTCCTAGCAACCACATTTTTAAAACAAGCCCAATTAAATCCCTGAGATTTAATAAGGAATTCATCCAACAATTTTTGGAATTTCTCTCTGGACTGGTGTCTCGTGGTGATAGACTCCTGATTCTTGGGCTTTTTAATATTCATGTATGCCGTCCATCAAAACCTCTGGTAAATGAATTTATCTCAGGTCACTAATGATATTTTACTCTCTATGGATTCAGGTTCACCTGTTGTCTTAGTTTTATTAGATCTCAGTGCCACGTTCGACACTATCGACCATAATATTCTTCTCAATCGTCTAGAATGTATGGTTGGCATCCAAGGTATGACCCTCAAGTGGTTTTCCTCCTATCTAAAAGAAAGAACATTCTCTGTAAATTTAGGTCATTTTTCTTAATCCAGCGTCAACTGTCCAACATGTCTGTGATGCTGACGAAGGTTGTTGCTGACTTGGAGGATCTCGCTGTAATACGTTGATCGATTATGGCGAAGGAAACAAAATTCTCTGAGTTGGTTACAAGAGTGGCAGATGTTGAGAAACAGATTGATTATCTGGGGTCATCGGAAAGGGAATTATCCGCTAATCTGCTAGCGACCAAGATAGATGTAGAAAGCATTTTGGAAAAGCTGGAAGATCTTGAAAATAGAAGCCGACGAAATAACGTACGGATTGTTGGAATTCCTGAGCATGAAGGCAGAGATATGGTGAAATTTCTAGATGAGCTCTTCCTGAGTCTGCTTGACATAACAGGCCATAAGCTGGAAATCGAGTGAGCTCACAGAGTCCCTGCTCACAGATCTGCTGAAGGGTACAGGCCCCGATCAATTCTGGCCAAATTTCTGAGATCATCTGATAAAGATCTAGTGTTGCACGAGGCGAGTAGTAAAGGAAAGCTTTCTTGGAAGAAAGAACAATATTTCCTTGTTCCTGTACTATACAAAGCACGAGAACTCGTGGAGTTGGAAGGGAATATTAAAAGTGCAGAGGCAGAGCTGAAGCGTCGAATGTTGTATGATGGCCTCAGAGAATTGACCCAATTGAAATACAGATATAATACTATTTTGTCACGGAAAGTGGAGTTTTGGTTATTCAGGGCAAGACAGTCATACTTTGAGTCTGGGGACAAAGCAGGGAAGCTTTTGGCTAGATATATAAAGTTGAGAGAGTCTTTTTCTACCATTCCCTCAGTGAAATCTGCTGGTGGTGAAATTTTTACCTCAGCCATTGATATTAATAATGCCTTTAAAGGGTTCTATCTTGAACTTTATAGTTCCACGTCTTCGTCTACTGATGAAGATATTAGAAAATTTGTGGAACCATTAGAACTCCCTAAATTGATGACTGAGCAAAAAAATTCTCTTGATTCTGAGATAACCTTGGAGGAGCTTGACAAGGTAATTAAGGCCTTACCTACAGGCAAGGCTCCGGAGCCAGATGGTTTTGCCGCTGAATTTTTAAGATCTAATGCTACAGAATTGGCTCCACTTTTGTTAGACGTTTATATGTAATCATTAAAGAAAGAAAAGCTTTCCCCAACCATGACACAAGCCTGGATCAGTCTGATTCTTAAAAAGATTAAAGGTCCATGCAAGTGTAAATGTTACCGTCCAATTTCCCTGATCCAGCTAGATGTAAAAATTTGGTCAAAAATGTTGGCTAACCGATTAAGTGAATTTATGACACCTCTTATACATATAGATCAGGTGGGGTTCATTTGGGGCTGTAGCTCTTCTGATAACATTAAGCGTTTCATCAATATCATCTGGTCAGTGGTGAATGATCAGTCTCTGGTCGCTGCCATCTCACTTGACACCAAAAAGGTGATTGATATGGTAGAATGGGATTATCTTTTTAAGATTTTGGAAATGTATGGGTTTGGGAGTACATTTATAGGTTGGATTAAGTTACTTTATAGACACCCTGTAGCGGTGATACAAACGAATGGATTCATTTCAGATTATTTTACTCTGGATAGGGGCACATGGCAGGGTTGCCGTCTTTCCCCATTATTGTTCTGTCTTGCTCTGGAACCATTAGCAGCCGCGATAAGTAAGGAAGATGATGGCGGTGATGGCGGGAGGTCTGGCGCATAAAGCTTTTGTTTTACACAGATGATATTTTATTATTCATCTCCAACCCCACTAGATCTATGCCTTGCCTCCACAGAATTATTAATTCCTTCTCTAAATTCTCAGGATACAGGGTTAATTGGTCTAAACTTGAAGCTTTGGCTCTGACAGCATACTGCCCGGTAACGGCTTTTCAGCCAGGCACCTTTCAGTGGCCCAAACAGGGCATTAAGTATTTGGGTATTTTATTCCCAGCAAATTTATGTGATTTAGTCCGAGTTAATTTTGACCCTTTAATAAAAAAGTTTTCAAGTGATGTGGACAGGTGGGCTTCATTACATTTATCTATGATTGGGAAGGTTAATGTTATAAAAATGAATTGTATTCCAAAATTTAACTACCTATTACAATCTCTCCCCATTGAAGTTCCCCTCTTTTATTTTAAACAATTTGAAAGTATAGCTAAATCCTTTATCTGGAATGGTAAATGTCCTCGAATGCATTCTAACAAGTTACACAGGCCAACTGACATAGGTGAGTTAGGTCTCCCCAAGATTTTGTTTTACTATTATGCTTTTGGTCTCAGACATTTGGTGCATTGGTCGCTTCGGCCTGAAAGAGCTCCTCCCTGGCTCTTTATTGAACAGGAGGTCCTTGCCCCTATCTTGCCGTTGCAATGTCTTTCTACCAAGCTGCCCGGAGAAGTAAAGACACATCCCGTTATCTCACACATGCAGTTAGTGTGAACAAAAGTTTCCCACGTGCTCAATTCGGACATTTACCTGAACGTTGCCGCAATTATTTGGTTAAACCCTAAATTGTGTATTAACAAGTCCCCTTTTTGCTGGACAGAATAGATTGAGAAGGGAGTTGCTACGCTGGGTGACCTGTATGAAAATGGAGCATTGAGTTCCTTTGAAAATATTATACAGCAGTTTGGGATTCCCAGATCTCAATTCTTCAGGTACTTACAGCTGCGCCATCTAATTTGTACCACCTTTGGATGTAGTACGCAGCCCCCTAAAGCTGCAGACACACTTGAGATGATACTAGCGGCTTTTGGAAAGGGTTATGATGCTTCAGCGTACTATTTGTGGCTAATTCAGAGTCTAGGGGACGGGGTTTTGACATCTCGTAAGAAGTTATGGGAGAGAGACTTGGAGGATGAAGAATGGGGTAGGATTTTTAAAAATGTCAAGTCTATGTCTAGGGATGCAAGGGTGCGCCTCATTCAATTTAAGATACTGCATCATCTTTATTGGACTCCCTCTAGATTGCATAGGCTTAGCCTTAAAGACACACCCACCTGCTGGCGATGCCAATCAGAGGATGTGTACATAGCCCACATTTTTTGGTATTGTACTAAGATTCAGGAGTTTTGGTCGAGGGTTCAGAGTTATGTCTGTGAGATCCTGAGCACTCAGATTTCACTCTGCCCCAGACTTTGTATTTTGGGTGATGGGGCGGGTGTTAACTTAAGGAATAAACACATAAAAACTGGGTCCTTTCCAGTGTGATGATCGGCAGAAAAGTGAGGGCTGGTGCACCCTCATTTCATGAGTGGTGCACCGAATTGGGAAGAGTTGCAGCCTTTGAAAAGATGACGCATAGACAGCTGGGCAGCTTGGGTGTCTTTGACAAGAAGTGGGCCACTTATTTGGCCTTCTTAGAGGGTTGCTAGGGAGGAACAGTGGAGAGGGACAGTTTAAATGGTGTGTATGCAATTGATTGATGTGTGGAACCCTTTTTCTTTTTCTTTTTTGTTAGGCAATTTTTTGTGTTTTTTATTTTATGTCAGTGAGTATTTTCTTTGGAATGTCTGCTTGTATGTGTGTCTGTTATTATTTGGTGTCTGACCACTGGGATGTGTGTTGGGTTGGGGGGGGAGGAAGGGAGGGGGGGCATATTTTGATGAAAGTTGATTCTGTGTTTTCATGTACTGTTTGTGTTGATTTGAGTTTGGAATCAATACAAAATTTTAATGCCAAAAATTAAATCTGTTTTTATATCACTCTGTCATTTTGTTTGTTTTGATCTGTAAAGCACTTTGTGTCAACTTCTGTTGTTTTTAAATGTGCTCTATAAATTAAGGTTGACTTGACTAATCTCTCCCATTTCTTCGCATGCATAGTTTTTTTCTGCTGATTTTTTACTCCCGCTTTTATACTTTTTAACGCGATACAACTACGTGCATTTCACTGTGCACCCCAGCCTTTCTACTTTTACCACACGCATTTTTTACATGGATCATTGCATCGATCTCAAACCACTGGTGATCAGGGACCACCACAACAACAACGATTACGTGAGGGATTCACATTGATCACGAACCCCCACTGATCTAAAACCACCACCACAACAACAACAAACAATTGCGGTAAGTCATGGCATCACCTCACATTATCGCTGCTTGCACCACATGTCACATGTTTACTATAGCTTCTTCCATCAGCAGTGAGGGATTACATGTGATAAATGTAAAGGATTAGTCAAGCTGATGGAGAAGATAAATGAGTTAGAGGCACTCATCCGAACGCTAGTGGAGGTCAGTGAGGAAGAGAAGTTGAGATACTGTTTCAGTTGCAGGTAGTTCAGCGAGCAACACAAACACTTTAGTTGCAGCTGTAGAGCCCCTGCAGCAGGGTGTTTGGGTGATGTCTCGGCAGCATACTCGTAGGCCAAAGCAACACCACTCTCCCATTCCTGTTAGGATTTTCAATCAATTCTCCCCACTCAGTGATGCACCCACGGAGAATCATGTTGAAAGCACCCTTGTTATTGGTGACTCTTTTGTAAGCAACGGTGTGCGGTCTACAGAAGCTGTGAATGCCCTGCATACCTGAGCCATTGGAGAGAATGAGTGAGGGGATTTACTTATTAATATTAACATTAATATAAATTTCATTGTTATTTGAGGTGTAACATAAATCTTATTTTCATAGTAAATAGTTGGAAATATGTATGTCTCTGTCTTCAAATGATTTCACTGCCAAACGATAGTAGTTTTCTGCAATCTGTTTCAGTTATGGAGGGATTCAGGTGAGCGGATCCACAGTAGCTTTGGTGCCTATGCTCTATTGTTATAAATCGGCATCATTGATCCACATTCTCATTGGTTGGTTTGCATGTAGATAATATAATGTGCTAGAAAAGCTGTACACAAATTGCTCACCCAAGTGGAAAAACAAGGTACTGTTGCCAGATTTCGATTACAGAAAATCACCTAAATGCAGCTGATGCCAAACTAAACTAAATCAAATTAACAAAATGTAAACCGTAACGGTATACTTTCATGTTTTTCTCAAATCAGTTTGTGAAAATTCACTGAAAACATTTTCCCCCACATTTTGACATACACAAAGTACACATTATCTGGCAACACGAATAAAAAAAAAACATAGCTAATGTAGCCATTGTGTTAGGCACGTCACATATCAAAACATAACAACACTTTAAGCAGCAGTTGGCGATTGGCACATTGAAACACCAAAGATATTAGCTAGGATAGCTTTTACCCTGCTGGAATTTAAAATGGAAGAACCTGAAACGCTACTTTTTAATCTGTTTTTGCCCCAACTGAAGACACCTGACAGCTTCTATGAAAAGAAATTCATGAAGAATGATCAGAGAATGAATTTCATATACAAATAAGGTAGGAAAATGGGTGGTATTTTATATCTACACCTGCCGTGGTGTATCTTATTTTTCGTCTCTGATTTTGGTTTGTGTCTTTGAGTTTGTCCTAAGCTGATGCGTACCGTTTACCGGCTGCGTTTGGTTTCATCATTGGGGGTGGGGGGTTGGCTTGGGATGTTACACAGCATACCCAACTGCAGCATGTACCAGCCAGACTTCACTTCAATCTACTAAGGTGGACTTCACAGAGGATGAATTGATGCAAACTCAAAGACGTGGGATTCTTCATGAGCCAATGTCCAAAGCATGGGCTCTGGATGGAGTTCAACAAAATTAAGCCATAAGTTTCCAGCCAGACTGCGATGCTCCTCACTGAATGATACCTAAATCAACTTGGTCAAAGGAGAGACAAAACTCTCATTAAAAATGAACTACATAGAAAATGAATTAACCACTAACAAAAGCCTTCATCGGCCAAGATCAAAGGACAATGCATCTACGTGTATTTCCTCAGTTAATTCGGGATGACTTCAAGAACATTAACACTAAAACTTATAGTTAATACAAAATTATTTTGTTTAACCATTGACCCACAACACTTACTTAGTTTACTAATTTTACTAATAGGGATGGGTGTATCGATACTAAAGTATCGATACTTCCGATACTGATGTCAAATCAAGAATATCGATCCTCACATAAAAATATAGATTCTGATGGGTTTTTTTAAAAAAACAATTTAACAAGTGATCTTATTATTTAGATTACATGAATATTAATGCATCTCATAAGCATCATAGTGGAAAAAAGAATTATATGAGTGAATTGTTGCATGGCACCAGAAATATGTTTTCTTCTACTCATCTTGACGTGCAGAAATGCTAAAATACACTAGCAGTCACAAACAGCGCTCACCCTTTCAGTCATAGCGCTTCTTCAAAGAGGGAGCAGTACTTTCCTGAGGTAATGACAGAAAAACACACCTAGACGTGACATGTATTATAATGGGCTTGTTTGACCATTTTTACAGGTTTATTTAACTGTTGTTAAAACATTAATAATGATCTTTAATCCTTGTTAATAAATGATACCCTTATGAAAACTTACCATGGATTTACTGTAGTAATATTGTATTAACCATGACTGTAGTAACTATATGTTTTTTGTTTTTTTTTTGGCAGTAACCAAGGTTTTGTACAATTGACCATGGTTTTACTACAGCATTACTGTAGTATCCATGGTAACTTGGTTTTAGTAATCGTAAACATATAATATCTATGGTTAATTTTGAGGTTTTATATGTGGCCTATATTTACTCATTTTTAAAAGGTAAACAAAGCAGCCTAATAATTTTCTGTTCAGGCCCATAAATATATAAAAAAATGTAAGTAATAGGTTACTAATTTTATCCAAAGAACTCTTAAAAATTCAATTTAATAGAGGTATCAGTATTGGTATCGATATCGGTGATATTGGCCTAAAAGTACTTGGTATCGGATCGAAAAGAAAATATGTGGTATCGCCCATCCCTAACCACTAATAGTTCTAAACATTAATGACAAATATTGGCATTATATTCATTCATTTTCTATTATAGCATAATTTCATGTACAGCTGCTTTGAAATGCTTGTTGTGAAAAGCGCTATACTTAAGCAGTATCACACGAGCAAGAGTGGGATATGGCCCTACGTCAGCACTGCTCTGATTCGGCCGAGTGCCATAGGTAATCACAGCAGTGCTGATTTAGGGCCATATAGCACGATTGCGGGTGTGATATTGCTTATATACAACAGTTCAATGAACAAGTACATTTTAAAAAATGAGGAAAAACTGAGTACGGTCACAAAAAACACATTTGTGCATGGAACTTATTTGTTACATGACGGTTCAGAATCTGCCATTACTGGTTCACACCAAATGATGTCCTCCGCAAGCCGGATGGCTTCCTCCAGCGATGCCGGGTGGTGGCACTGGACCCACTCCGCCATCCCTTTTGGCAGTTGATGTATTAATTGCTCCAGTACCACCTGGTCGATGATCCCATCGATGCCGCGGTCCCCCGCTAGCAACCATCTTCGGCAGGCATCGCGGAGCCGTTGGGCAAAGGCAAACAGTCGGAGTTCTCCAGCTTCAGGCTCCGGAAGAGTTGACGACTTTCTTCCGGACTTCGACCAACCCATTGCAGGATGGCTTTCCTTAAGTCTCCGTAAGCCAGGAGGCTCATCACTGGTAGTTGTTGAGCCGCGAGTTGGGCTTCCCTGGACAGTAGCGGTATGAGTCGGGCCACCCACTGGCCGGGTGGCCAGCCCCAGATCTCGGCGGTGTGCTCGAAGAGGTCCAGGAACGCCTCTGGGTCGTCCGCCGCCCCCATCTTTTGTAACGCAGGCGGGGGTAACGGCGTGTGGGTGTCCGGGCTCGTGGCTAGGGATGCCTCCTGGCTGAGAAGGCTCCGGATCGCCTGTCGGTCCTCTGCTTGAGCGCACTTGAGCTCCACAAACCGGCAGTCTTGATCTTGCTGGAGCTCAAGCAGGGATTGCTGGTGGCTCCGATGTAAGCCAGCGAGGGCTTGGAGGATCTCAGCCAACTGGGAGGACTCTACGGGGCGACTTCCGTCCATCTTCAAACCTTTTCCCGGGTTTCGGCACCAGTGTAACACTTCTCAGTGGAAGGAGGAGGCGAGAAGCAGATTTCCAGGTTCAGGTAAGTATTTTTATTTTCCTCTCTGCAGCAAATACACACCCTCAGGGCTTTTACGTTGTTCAATAACTCAGTCTAAATAAATCCACAAACTAGTTCACAAAATAAACTCTCAAATTTGCAATAACAACTCTTGGCTTCACAATCCGTGCCCAGGCTCTCTCTCTGTCCTACCTGCGGTGTGGCTCTATTTATGCCGCTCTCCCCATGCTCACTGAAATTAGAGACAGGTGTTAGACATAATTTAACTCAGGTGTAAGCGCCCTTACCGCTTTCTCTCTCTCCGGAGAGATGCTTGACCACGCCCCCGCTGCCACATACAGCTATGGCTAACAATGCATATCAACATTTTTTGAATTCAGTATTGATTATACATATTTTGCACACAAATGCTTTAATTGCTATCTGATCGTAAATTGTATGAAAGTCATACAGTACACTGAAGAATTGCATTGCATTAATCATAATGGCTTACTACTTCTGCCATATTTGTCTATGGCAGAAATAGTAAGAGCTGTATAGTTGTATGGAATTCCAAACTCTGCTTCTTTTAGTTCCTCATTGTGTTCTTCTGTTGTATCTTGGTAGGTAATTATTGCAATATTTAATATTTTGTTGAATGTTTTCCTAAAAAATGTGTTTATTAACTGCAAATGTGTAAAGGGCACCACATGGAAATATGCACAGCAGAAATTCCTGTTAGAAAAAGAAATAAGTAAAAAGTAAAGGAAATACACTCTTTCAATATACAGTATGCCCTCTGAAAACAAGTCTTAACACCTTATGGCAATTTTACTTTGTAAATGTTGTAAAGATATTTGCATGTTTAATTTGGAGATAATTTTTTTCTGCAATGAGAAGCAATGCAGTTCTTCAGTGTACTGAATGACTTACATACAATATACAGTCACGTAGCAATTAAAGAATTTGTGTGAAAAATATGCATAATCAATACTGAATAAATAAATTGTTGATATGCATTGTTCTAATGAGATTATTTTGCTCTGTGCAAATCTTGCAATGATGCAGGAAGACCAGCAACTACTAGAAGAATCATTGTTTTAATTGGGGTTGAGAGAATGTCATCATCACCAGTAATGTAAAATACACCTTGATTTGCCTTTGTTTCCACAAAAGACATAAATGATACCTGTATGTGTGTACGGATATTTGGAGACAAACATGAGAATGTGCAAGATGATTGACAGGCAAAAGCGTCAGAGACACATTTTTGTTCACTGTTAATGGAGTCTAGAGCTGTCACAGAGACCGGTGAGATATCTTAGGACACTTATTTCAGTGATATCATTCAGGGAGTAGGAACATTTTCTGCATGCCATTCCATAAAAAATAGCTTACATTATCTTAAATATACAGCAGTTTCCATATCAGCTTGCTGTGTAAATATTACTAATATGTTTACATTTTAGTCTGGTGGTGTGTGTAAAATCAGTGAAAGTTAAGATGTGTTATTGATTGACTAAGTATATACACATTAAATATATAATGTATATTAACATTATCCAGTTTTTCTGGCCAACTCTGTGTGCTGCCATAATACTGATTGACAGTTTTCTTGTTGTGGTCTCCAAAAAAAGCAATGTAAAAACAAGCAATCTGAATCGAAACAAGCAATTCAGACAGTGATCAACAACAATTTTAAGTGTTAATTGCAGGAGTAAAAATGATTTCATGCTCAACTTGTGCAATTGTTGGCTGTCATAACAACTTGAAGTAGGCTAGTTAATGATATCAATGAACTGTAACTAACCTTGGGCCATCACTTCATGTCATCTACCTATTCCTTAAACTTTGATGGGTGAGGAAAAAAGGTCATCGTGGCTCTATGAAGCACTTTTTTTGTTGTTGTTGCCAATTTTAACAAATTGAATTCATTATATGTCACATTACAGGTGCATCTCAATAAATTAGAATGTCGTGGAAAAGTTCATTTATTTCAGTAATTCAACTCAAATTGTGAAACTCGTGTATTAAATAAATTCAATGCACACAGACTGAAGTAGTTTAAGTCTTTGGTTCTTTTAATTGTGATGATTTTGGCTCACATTTAACAAAAACCCACCAATTCACTATCTCAAAAAATTAGAATATGGTGACATGCCAATCAGCTAATCAACTCAAAACACCTGCAAAGGTTTCCTGAGCCTTCAAAATGGTCTCTCAGTTTGGTTCACTAGGCTACACAATCATGGGGAAGACTGCTGATCTGACAGTTGTCCAGAAGACAATCATTGACACCCTTCACAAGGAGGGTAAGCCACAAACAATCATTGCCAAAGAAGCTGGCTGTTCACAGAGTGCTGTATCCAAGCATGTAAACAGAAAGTTGAGTGGAAGGAAAAAGTGTGGAAGGAAAAAGATGCACAACCAACCAAGAGAACTGCAGCCTTATGATTGTCAAGCAAAATCGATTCAAGAATTTGGGTGAACTTCACAAGGAATGGACTGAGGCTGGGGTCAAGGCATCAAGAGCCACCACACACAGACACTACAGTTGTCGTATTCCTCTTGTTAAGCCACTCCTGAACCACAGACAACGTCAGAGGCGTCTTACCTGGGCTAAGGAGAAGAAGAACTGGACTGTTGCCCAATGGTCCAAAGTCCTCTTTTCAGATGAGATCAAGTTTTGTATTTCATTTGGAAACCAAGGTCCTAGAGTCTGTAGGAAGCTCATAGCCCAAGTTGCTTGAAGTCCAGTGTTAAGTTTCCACAGTCTGTGATGATTTGAGGTGCAATGTCATCTGCTGGTGTTGGTCCATTGTGTTTTTTGAAAACCAAAGTCACTGCACCCGTTTACCAAGAAATTTTGGAGCACTTCATGCTTCCTTCTGCTGACCAGCTTTTTAAAGATGCTGATTTCATTTTCCAGCAGGATTTGGCACCTGCCCACACTGCCAAAAGCACCAAAAGTTGGTTAAATGACCATGGTGTTGGTGTACTTGACTGGCCAGCAAACTCACCAGACCTGAACCCCATAGAGAATCTATGGGGTATTGTCAAGAGGAAAATGAGAAACAAGAGACCAAAAAATGCAGATGAGCTGAAGGCCACTGTCAAAGAAACCTGGGCTTCCATCCCACCTCAGCAGTGCCACAAACTGATCACCTCCATGCCACGCCGAATTGAGGCAGTAATTAAAGCAAAAGGAGCCCCTACCAAGTATTGAGTACATATACAGTAAATGAACATACTTTCCAGAAGGCCAACAATTCACTAAAAATGTTTTTTTTTATTGGTCTTATGATGTTTTCTAATTTTTTGAGATAGTGAATTGGTGGGTTTTTGTTAAATGTGAGCCAAAATCATCACAATTAAAAGAACCAAAGACTTAAACTACTTCAGTCTGTGAGCATTGAATTTATTTAATACACGAGTTTCACAATTTGAGTTGAATTACTGAAATAAATGAACTTTTCCACGACATTCTAATTTATTGAGTTGCACCTGTATATCCACAGAACAATCGTTGCCATGTCAGTGAAAACTGGAGCCCAAAAAAAAAGAAAACAGGCTTTGAATCGGGGAACACTTCTGCATCCAGGAAAAAGGTGGATAGTGCATTTTCTATATTGTTCTAATTATCACGCACCTTTAACACAGTCCCTCATGCGTGTCCATTTTTATTGTATCCAACTCAATTATGTTATACATTTATAATGACACAGATAATGACATCTGACATGTCAAAGACATTTAAGGTCAAATTTCAAAGCTTTAGGCTAAACATTGTCACTTCACAACTTTTTTTATTTTTATTATTATTATTATAGTTATTTATTTTGACATATCCACAGTTTTCCTGAACCACTGGGCGGTGATATGATTATTCTAATTTCCTTTTTTTGTGTGTCTGGTCTTGAGACGCAATGTAAAAACTACAGAAATAAGTGATCCAGACAGAGAACAACAACCATTTCAAGTCGAGTCAAGTCAAGTGGCTTTTATTGTCATTTCAACCATATACACAGTGAAACGAAACAACGTTCCTTCAGGACCATGGTGCTACATAAAACAACATAAAAACAACATAAAACAAACACAGAACTAAAAGACCTACACATTTCTACATAAAGTGCATGTGCAAATGTGTGAAAACAGTACAAGACGGTACAATAATTGCTGAAACAGGATAATAGGCACAGTAAGAGACAGTGCAGCATCGACCAGTACACAGTTCTAGTGTGAAAGTGTCAGATGAAACAGGTAGTGCAAAAAGATATTACAACATAATAGAAAATGCAGTAAATGTAAACATAACATACTATGACATAGTATTCAGCAGATAAGCTTTTACTATATATGGACATAGCAGTTATTGGGGTAGCAGCCAGGTAGAAGTAACAAGAAATTAAGTACAATATTTTATGAATACAGTAGCAGCAAAAAAATTCGGGTAGATAATACAGAAATGTGCAAAATTGCAAAGGGAGTCGGATGGTGTTCAGTTGAGAGTGTGTGTGTTGTCAGTCCAGTCTCTGAGTGTTGAGGAGTCTGATGGCTTGGGGGAAGAAACTGTTACACAGTCTGGCCGTGAGGGCCCGAATGCTTTGGTACCTTTTGCCAGATGGCAGGAGGGTGAAGAGTTTGTGTGAGGGGTGCATGGGGTCATCCACAATGCTGGTGGCTTTGCGGATGCAGCGTGTCGTGTAAATGTCTATGATGGAGGGAAGAGAGACCCCGATGATCTTCTCAGCTGTCCTCACTATCTTCTGCAGGGTCTTGCGATCTGAAACAGTGCAATTTCCAAACCAGACAGTGATGCAGCTGCTCAGGATGCTCTCGATAGTCCCTCTGTGGAATGTGGTGAGGATCTGGGGTAGGAGATGAACTTTTCTCAGCCTTCACAGAAAGTAGAGATGCTGCTGGGCTTTCTTGGTTATGGAGCTGGTGTTGAGGGACCAGGTGAGGTTCTCCACCAGATTAACACCAAGGAATTTGGTGCTCTTGACAATCTCCACAGAGGAGCCATCGATGTTCAGCGGAGAGTGGTCTCTCCATGCTCTCCTGAAGTCAGCAACCATCTCTTTTGTTTTGTCCACATTCAGAGACAAGTTGTTAGCTATGCACCAGTCTGTTAGCCGCTGCACCTCCTCTCTGTATGCTGACTCGTCGTTCTTGCTGATGAGACCACCACGGTCGTAGCATTGGCGAACTTGATGATGTGATTCGAGCTTAGCATTGCTGCACAGTCGTGAGTCAGCAGAGTGAACAGCAGTGGACTGAGCACACAGCCCTGGGGGGCCCCAGTGCTCAAAGTGGTGGAGATGCTTTCTTCGACCTGGGAGACAGGACAGGAGAGAAGAAAAAAAAACAGGCGAGGGAAAGGCCAACATGGAGCTACAGCGAGAGAGGGAGAGGAGAGAGAGTCGCGTGGTCCTCGATCACTCCACCACCCTCACAGGCGGACAACAGCCACTCCACCCAGGGCAGACCGGAGTCAAACCTCCGACCCCCAGTGGACAGAACGCTCCTCCGCATTTCTGGCAGCCCGTGGGGACACTCCTCTGCCCCTGGCAGAGGCCCTACCGCTCCAGGCAGTCAGGGAGTCGATTCCCTCCTCCCCTCGCAGACGGCGGGCTTCCCTCAACCCCTCCATGTTTCTGGCAGCCGGCAGGGCACTCCTCCGACCCTGGCAGTGGCTCCATTGTTCCAGGAGGTCGGGGAGTCCAGTCCCTCCTCGCCTTGCGGACAGCGACCGTTCCCCGCGTCTGGGCGGTCGGGCAACTCCGTCCCCCGACGGATGGCAGTGGTACTCCCCTGGGTGGACAGCAGTGTCGAGGACTCTGCGAAGGGCATCCCTCCTCCCTCCCGGGTTTCAGCACCAGTGTAAAGGGGTTAGAGGGGAAGGAGAAGGTGAGAACCGGCTTGAAAATATAAATAATAGTTTAATACTAAACTTAAACAAAAACATAAACCCATACAGGGCAGCTGCCTGTAATTCTCTCTCTCCCTGGAACTGCCATCTCCAGTCGCCTTTATCCCTCGCTCGCCTCATCAGGCTGATTGGGGTCCGGGCGTGCGTCATTCCAGCCCGGCCCCACCCTCCTCCGTGCTACAATCTCGAAGAATCTCTGATTGTATTGTTGTACTGTGCTGTTTAACAGTGAGTCATAAATATTAAAGCTGTTTCATAGGAGACGCCCACAGTTCTTCCTCCAGGAGGCGCTTGGGTGCTCTGAAAGCTGAAACCTCCTTTGAGCAGCATTCAAATCTTCTTCTTGTTTTTTTTTTTGTACTGGTGGTTCACATTGTTAGTGCATTATCTAATGGGGGGGGTGTTGCTTTCAATCAGACTTTAACTTTTAAGAAACTGTAATAGACTTTGCACTGTATTATTACATGTTCTACTGACTCCTTAACCCCACACCAGCTGCATAACCCTGTTGGAAGTTTTCCTATTAAATGCATTGTTGCATTTAACCCTGTTATGCCCCAATCTGAGTCTTGATATAATTCATTCTTCTTTCCTTCTTCCCCCTGATATCCTTCCTCTACCGACAAATGGTTGTACTGAATATAAATGTCTTCCCTTTTCCTCATTATCCCAATAGTATTGCTACTTTTGCATTATTTTCTTTTTAATTATTGCTTTAATTTCTGATCTACTATATTATATTTGCATGTCAGTGTCTTCTTTCATCATTGCTTTTTTTGTCAACTAGAGTCTGAACAAATGAGAGTATTAGTTGATCCTGTGTCATTTATCTTTTATATTGCAATCATAATTGCTAGTAATTCTCCTGTAAATACTGAAACATGATCTGATATCCTTCTTTCCTTCTGCTATTTTCAATTTTGGGGTGGTGTTAGCAATTCCCACCTGTTCTTTTCCTGGATCTTTAGATGCATCTGTATAAACTTGAGTAAGACAATCATATTTTGTCCAGATATACTCCTTTGTTATTTCTGCCTCTATTACTATCTGGTCATTTCCTTGCCTTGTGCCTAATAGGAATAAATCTACTTTAGGTTTTGGCATAATCCATAAAGGAGTTTGTAAAGTTAGAAGAAGCATTTATTTTTTTGTCACACATTTTACATTTTGAACATATACAGTGAAATTCTTTTTTTAGCATATGCCAGCTTAACTGGTCAGAGCGCAGGGTCAGCCATGATACGGCACCCCTGGAGCACATAGGGTCAAGGGCCTTGCTCAAGGGCCCAACAGTGGTATCTTGGTGGTGCTGGGGCTTGAACCCCCGACCTTCTTGTCAGTAACCCAGAGCCTCAACTGCTGAGCCACCACTGCCCCTTGATGCAACTTTATACTCCTTTAATTTAATTTCTTGTACTAAATCTTCAATAATCCAACCAAAGCTAGTTTTCTTTCCTTTTCCATGTTTTACCAAGTTTCCCTGCTATCTTTGCCTTTGGGACAGCAGGGACACCAAGGCGCACTACCACAGGCGGGACTGGCCACAGCGGACCAAGTTCTCTGTGGGGAGGAACAACGTCAAGTGGGAGCCACTGGTGGACCCCCGGAAGGTGCTGATGCCACCACTGCACATCAAATTGGGCCTTATGAAACAATTTGTCAGAGCTCTAGATAAGGAGACGGCAGCCTTCAAGTACTTCAAGTCACTACATCGACACAACGTCGAGTGAGTGACAGATATGGAACCTAGTTTTACACGATCTGGCAAATCTTTACCTTCCAACTTTTGTCGCATAGACAAACTATCGACTCTGCTCCTTTCTCTGTTCATTTGCAAATGACTTGCTTCCATGATTTTCCCTCCTTCAAGATTCTTTTTTTAGTTCCTCCATTGGGAGTTATCCCAATGGGACCCCAGATATCACTCCATACACCCATGAATTTTGACCAACTATCTTATAGTTCATTACCATTTGCTTGCCCACCATTTTTTGATTTATTGCTTTATTTTTCTGCTCTTCGTTATTGCATGTTATCATCAATCTGCCGTCCTGTAGTATTTTAGCAAATTTAATTTCACCTACTAGTTTCCTTAATTCATGAGTCAACGCCACTGGATTCATTCCTGCTTTACCATTTCTTCCTTTACATTTCAGTATTACCTGGTATTCCTTCCTATTCTTATCCCTTTCAATTTCCTCTCCCTCACTACCTATGGATGTTCCGATCCTTCCGCTTTCCCTTTTTTCTCTTTTTTGTTTTATATTTTCCTGTCCTTCTTTCTACCTGTGTCCATCCTGCCTCCATTCCTCCTCATCTTCATTTGTGTCTTCCATTCCTCTTTTAGTCTATGATCCATTCCCAGTTCTATTTCCTCGAGATCTTATCATTTCAAGATAAATTTTAAGTTTTCTCCAACCTCACGCTCCTAACTCCTTCAACGCTGATTTCAGACCTGGGTTAGGTTGCAACAGCTGTGCGTAAGGTCTCACATAAATTGGGACTAAAGTTCACACTAAGGGCTTAGTAACTACTTGTAACTAAGTCAGTGCTTAATTTGGTTGCACCACCTGTTTTTAATGCAAGACTTAACTAGTAGGACGTAAGCTCTCCTTAACGTAATGCGTAGTTACATAATATGACGTTTACCTGTACTGATCCAATAAACAGCCTTCAAATTTGTACACAGAAGTGTTATAAAGCTGTGAACTTCAATTTGATCTTGTTAGGGTTGATGTTCAAACCTTGTTTGCTCACGTAACTGTCAGCTGTAATAAATTATATACCCATTAAAATACGATATGTAATAAAAGTAGATTTGATAAATAGTATATTTGCCCTGTGTAAATAACAATATAGAGGAACTGTATCTAAAATAAATGAGGGGTGATAAATAAATACATATACAACAGGCTAGAAAAAATAGACATTTATTCATTTTAATATCCTATATATATATTGAATGTGTTGAAGCTTGACACCGGGCGACGCACCCTGAAAACCGCACCGTTAGAACGCTTTCATGCTGACGAGCCGCTTAAAAGTACGTTTTTTTATTATTATTTATTTATTTATTTATTTATTTATTTATTTATTTTTTGTCAAACAAATGAATTCTGCGCTTGCCCAGTATTCAAATCTAAAAAAAATGTCGTCTTATGGAAAATAGTTGCACACCAAAAGTATAATAATTGACATTTATTAATCACAGGGGTTAGTACTTGACACACACAAATGGACATCCACAGCAGCAGTCTCTATAAAACGAGTATATAAAATGGCTGTGTCACGTTTGGAAGGATGCGTCCTCCGGAGGCCGCCTTTGTCGGCCGCATACGTAATCGAGGCTGTCTCGTTTCATTTTTTTTATTTTTTTTTTTCTATTGTCAATGCCTTTTATGTATATGCGCTTATATTTATACAATTGTTAACCTTTTTTGCATTCCCAATAAAAAAATAAAAAAAATAAAAAAAAGAAAACAGCCTCGATGACGTATGCGGCCGACAAAGGCGACCTCCGGAGGACGCATCCTTCCAAACGAGACCTGTGATTCGTGCATCGAGAGCAGCGCTGATTAATGTAGCTGGTACCATGTGACGTAATGCACAGCTTCAGTAGTGGTTATGAATAATATTTTACACGTGAATAATTACACTGATAATCTTTAATAGACTTTGAAATTGAAAATATACAGTGATAATTGAAAGCAGACGAATTATTATTTGAGCCCATCGTATCTGACCAAATTAGAGACCACTTTCGGACAACGAAGCCCCGCCCGTTCTTTTACTTCTTTGTAGTGCTGTTTGTCTTTCTACCCTCTTCTTCTATTTCTATGGATTGTACTTGCTTGAACAGTAATACAGATCTGGTTCGATATAAATAAAAAGTCGTTATTATTTGTTATTCCTCGCGTACGGGAGTTTATTTCGTTTCGTTATGAGATTGTGGTTCGCAGCAGTACAGTCGGAGCAGTATCGGTGACGAGCATCGAACAGGAACCCGTTCAAGACATTATTTCATTTTGAATGCTTGGAGGTGCAGTTCTGGTCCGGCCCAGACTGACTGGTTCAGTAAAGATGGGTTTCAAGTGGACTGTGTTGTTCTGGTTGCTGTGTTTGTTAATACTGGTTAACGGGAGCAAGAGGAGACACGCGCACTGTCCCATATTATGTACCTGCAGTAAAGATAACGCTTTATGTGCCAATACCGAATCAATACCGAGGAGCGTCCCACCCGATGTCATTTCACTGTGAGCATTAATAATGATAATAGTCGCTGATAACAGTCTGATAAGTCGCTAAGCCTGTTCCTGTCTTCATTTATGCTGTTTTTGTTTAAATGTTTCAGATCATTCGTGAAGTCCGGCTTTAATGAAATCCCTAAAGAGAGTTTTATTCACACACCAGCCCTGCATCTCCTGTAAGGCTCCTCAACATTACGAGACAGTCATGTTTTCATATGGAGGGATGATCAAAATTGATGAAAACAAATAACACAGTTATGCCTAGTCATATTAACATTTTTACATTCTCTATGAATTCTAAAAGTATTCATAATGTGATCACTTATAATCAGTTGTATGTTCTCATAAATAACATTTATATAATAATAATAACTCTGTATTATAAAGTGAAAATTTATAATACAGTTGTCGCAAAAATATTCAACACTCAAACCACACTTAAAAATGTTAAGAGTCTAATTTAAAACTGTCTTTGTATTATGTAACAAAATATAAATCAAAATGGCATTTATATTAAGAAAGCATAAGCACAGCTTTTAAACTAAACATTTCTAAAATTAAAATAAAAAAATTAGTCAGGTTTCAAAATATATACAGTATAAAAATAAATAGATATAGGTATATTATTAAGAATAATATACAGTTGAAGTCAGAAGTTTACATGCACCGTAGCCAAATACATTTAAATTCAGTTTTTCACAGGTCCTGACATTTAATCATCGAAAACATCCCATCACTACTTTATTTTAAGAATGTGAAATGTTGCCAGGGCCTGGGTAGCTCAGTGAGTATTGAAGCTGACTACCACCCCTGGAGTCGCAAGTTCAAATCCAGGGCATGCTGAGTGACTCCAGCCAGGTCTCCTAAGCAACCAAATTGGCCCAGTTGCTAGGGAGGGTAGAGTCACATGGGGTAACCTCCTTGTGGTCGTGATTAGTGGTTCTCGCTCTCAATGGGGCATGTGGTAATTTGTGTGTTGATCATGGAGTGTAGAATGAGCCTCCACATGCGGGGTCTCTGCGGTGTCATGTGATAAGATGCGTGGATTGATGGTTTCAGAAGCAGAGGCAACTGAGTCTTGTCCTCCGCCACCCAGATTGAGGTGAGTAACCGCGCCACAACGAGGACCTACTAAGTAGTGGGAATTGGGCATTCCAAATTGGGAGAAAAGGGGATAACATTTTTTTTTTTTTTAAATCAGATTGAGGTCAGGGCTTTGTGATGGCCACTCCAATACCTTGACATTGTTGTCCTTAAGCCATTTTGCCACAACTTTGGGGGTATGCTTGGGGTCTTTGTCCATTTGGAAGACCCATTTGCAACCGAGCTTTAACTTAACAGCTGATGTCTTGAGATGTTGCTTCAATATATCCACATAATTTTCCTTCCTCACCAGTCCCTCCTGTAGCAAAGCACCCCCACAACATGATGCTGCCATCCCCATGTTTCACAGTTGGGATGGTGTTCTTCAGCTTACAAGCCTCAACCTTTTTCCTCCAAACATAACAATGGTCATTATGGTCAAAGTTCCATTTTCCAATTTCCAGAGGAAATTTCTCCAAAAAGTAAGACCTCTGTGCCCATGTGCACTTGCAAACTGTAGTCTGGCTTTTTTATGGTGGCTTTGGAGCAGTTGCCTCTTCCTTGCTGAGCAGCATTTCAGGTTATGTCGATATAGGACTCGTTTTACAGTGGATATAGATACTCGTCTACCTGTTTCCTCCAGCATCTTCACAAGGTCCTCTGCTGTTGTTCTGGGATTGATTTGCACTTTTAGCACCAAACTATGTTCATCTCTAAGAGACAGAATGCATCTCCTTCCCGAGCGGTATGATGGCTGCGTGGTCCAGTGGTGTTTATACTTGCGTACTGTTGTTTATACAGATGAACGTGGTATCTTCAGGCATTTGGAAATTGCTCCCAAGGATGAAATAGACTTGTGGAGATCCACCATTTTTTTTTTTTTTTTTCTGAGATCTTGGCTGATTTCTTTTGATTTTGCAATGAAGTCAAGCAAAGAGGCACTGAGTTTGAAGGTAGGCCTTAAAATGCATCCTCAGGTACACCTTCAATTGATTCCAATTAGCCTATCAGAAGCTAATTGGCTAATTGCCTAAAGGCTTGACATCATTTTCTGGAATTTTCCAAACTGCTTAAATGCACAGTTAACTTAGTGTATGTAAACTTCTGACCCACTGGAATTGTGATATAGTCAATTAAAAATGAAACAATCTGTCTGTAAACAATTTTTGGAAAGTGTCATGCACCAAGTAGATGTCCTAAACGACTTGCCAAAACTATAGTTTGCTAATATGAAATCTGTGGAGTGGTTAAAAAATGAGTTTTAATGACTTCAACCTAAGTGTATGTAAACTTCTGACTTCAACTGTATATGTCTTGCTGCTCTGGTTTATCCTGCTCTGGCTTCTTTTGGAACTATTTTCATTGGTGGACCTAAAATAAAATAAAAATGTCTGAGAACGCGCAAAAAACAGTGTAAGAAGCATTCAGAATCATTCTGTCACTTTGTTTAATTTCCTTTTTCCAATATACTTTTCCATGTTTTTTTAATTCCATGTTACCACAGTTCTACTCTAGCAACAACTTTAGTAACTATTGTACTGTGCCAGAAATGTTTTGTAAGGGAAATCAGTCACTTGAATGTTCAATCTAGTCAATGTTAAAGGCAGTAATGTAAAGCTTACTCATATTATAAGTCTCAATATATATTATTTCTCCTAGTCTTTTCACAGCAAACACATTTGACTCTATAAATGAAGATGCATTTCGTGGTCTTCCTCACCTGGAGTATCTGTAAGTGATTTTATTAGCTGTTAATTATTTCTGCGGCATGCAGACACTTTCACTGATCTGATTGACTTTGTTTTTTTTTATTGTTTTTTTTAACTAACTTTGTGTTTTTCTCCAGGTTCATTGAAAACAACCAAATCAAGTCCATATCACCTTTTGCCTTCAGAGGACTCAAATCCTTAATTCACTTGTAAGGACTTCAGCATAATACGACTGGATTATATTGATTAAAACCATCCAGTGTGACAAATTTGCTTTGAGTATATGACATAATGTCCACAGTTTTAGGTTCTTTTCAGAGCAGGTGTAGTGAGTTTATTTAGATTGTAGTTTCATTTCAAGAAATACATTTTCACTGTTTATTGTCCTATCTAGTAGCCTACTAAGGAGCAAGTCAATGCAATAATAATTTATAAAGATAAAACTTTCTTTTGCTGAATTCATTTTTTCTTGAAAATATGTGATGTCATTCATTTTGCCCCAGCCTATGATGTAGAGCACATAGGCATATATTTGTAATTGAACTGCAGATGTCTCCTTACTGTTCTGAGAATTGGGAATACTGGGATAAACCACAGCGCTTGTTATCCTGAAAAAAAATGACGGGCCTTGAGTGATGAAATAAATAAATTCAAAGGCACCTTTAACCCACTGTTAAAATCTTCTAATAGTGAATGTCCACCTGACTAACTAAAAGTTTCTCTTAATTAAAAAAAAAAAACAGACTAGAGAGATGTCTATATTGCACCCACTTATTAATATATATATATATATATATATATATAAAAAAAAACACATTTACTTTGTCATGTAACTGTCTGTATTTTTTCAGTTGATTAGCCTTTATTTCACTAATATTCAAAGATGCAATCAGCAAGCTTGATTCATTCTATATGAGTGCAGAGATTAGATATATTACATAGGTCTGGTTTATCTCTACTAATCAAGAGTATAATTTGTTTCTTTAAAAATGTTATTGCAGAAGCCTGGCCTACAATAACCTGGAGACATTACCGAAAGATCTTTTCAAAGGATTGGAAGCTTTGACTAAAGTGTATGTATGCAAATGTGTGACATAATTTATATATAGTAACTGTCAGTGATATATAACACCAATGAAAGCTCAGATTAATTTTTTTGTTGTTGTTGTTTGTTGTTAGAGATTTGAGAGGCAATCTTTTCAGCTGTGATTGTAAGCTGAAGTGGTTAGTGGATTGGATGTATCATACAAATGCAACTGTGGATCAGATCTATTGCAATGGCCCTGAATCTTACCAGGGCAAGAAAATCAATGACCTTGTGCCGCAGTCATTTGATTGCATTACAACAGGTTGGTTATTCATCATAATGTATATTCATTATATTCACTGCATTTACTCGACACCAAATGAAGAGTTGTCAGAATCTTTAACATTTGGCAATTTGATTGTTGGTTCTACAGATTTTTCATTGCAGAAGTCACTTGAATTTCAGTCCATTTCTGTCGAGGCTTTTGCGTTTGGTGGTGACCAGTATGTAGTATTCGCTCAGCCTTTCATCGGTAGGTGTAGTTTCATGGAATGGGATCATGTCCAAATGGAATTCCGAAACTTCGATAACATCACAAGTAAGCAAATTACAATGGAGTCTGTTGCATACTTACAATGTCTAACATTACGCATTGACTTTCACATTGGAATTTAGATTGCACTGTTAAGGAATAGTTCACCCACAAATTTTAATATTGTCATCATTTACTGACCCTCATGTTGTTCCAATCCCATATGGCTTCCTTTCTTCCATGGAATACAAAAGGAGATATTAGGCAGAATGTTTATGCTGCTCTTGTTCATCCAAAGAAAGCATACAGTGACAAGATTCTGTCAAGTTCGACGTGTAACTCAGTGATGGTTCCACTTAGTTCTGCAAATAATCATCAGTCATAATCAATAATGAAAATAATCCACAACAAAATTCATTATCAGTTGTTTAGATATGTGCGATGTGCACGGATAAATGTAGTCAGAGACGTCACTTTACAGTAGTGACTTACATTTAGTAACGTGCATTTTAAGTTTTATCTTACATCAAACTTCACTGAGCAAGCGAGCGTGCATGCACCTGCGTCAATCAAACCGATCGCAACGGAGAAAAGGAGCACAATCCTTGTGATTAAACTATGCCGTTAGATAAACATTGGTTTAAACATCAAATTTAGGTTTAATTGTAACCGTAATTTAAAAAACAATAGCTTAAAAGAACATTAACTGTACAGAATCCCTCATATTTATAGAATAAAGACATTATAACATTCTTCATCTTATCAATTATCACTTAGATTGCGGTTTTGTTTTTTGTATTATCAATTATAATTGAGTGGTATAAATTGTCCAAACTGAGGATGCAATTTATATGGTAACATTTATATTATAAAATCTTTTTTGGTACACAATGTATAGCATACATTCATTTATGCTTTGTAATTTTAATTAAAAAAAATATATATGATCGAATAATCAAAGAAATTATTGAACATGAATCGATTATCAAAATAATCATTAGTTCCAGCTAGACCTGTTGCAATAATTAAATAATCATCTGATCGCAGTTATTTGATCTAACCATGGTTATTTGAGATAATCGCAATTATTGTGCACTTCAAATTCCAATCATATTTAATGCCCAAATAAGGGAATTTGAAGCTAATAGAAAAATGCCAATGTTCCACATCATCAACAACCACAACATATTTGTGTCATTCAGTTGGACTCTGAGCATCAGTGAGACGCACTGCAGACATCAACCAGAGCAGCTCCTGTCTGGAAGAGGGCACGAAGTGCTTCTCAAGCGCTCTGATGCACTGTAAAAAATTCATATTTAGTAACTAGTTCCACAGAATTTTTACATTCACTCAGTTTCTTTCTTCAAAGTATTAACTGAATGATTCTTGTTTAGTTGGCTCAAACTGAACTCCAATTTAAAATAGTATGTTAGCTCAACTAGTTTCATAGTTCACTCAAATAAGTAATTCAACTGATTGTTTTAAATAACTTTTGTTTAAAGCATTGTTAATCATGTTTAATTAGAATAAGGCCTTTTTATTTTTTATTTTAACTATAACTACAGGTTGGTGCTCCAGGTTGATTACATGAGGTATCTGCTTCTGTGAGAGTGCAGATGTCAGCTTCTTCTTTCCTCACCACAGATGATAAAGGGCACAAATAGCGGGATTATTATTTAAAAAAAATCTATCATACATCTCGTATGTGTCTCACCTGCTTAACATTTATCTAACGAGCCGTCAGGTGTGCGCACTCTTCCCAACGAGCGAGAGACCGGCAATGTGCAACAGCAAATGAAAGAGCGCAAGAGGAGTAAAAGACACTGGGAAGCAGAAGATAAAAAATAATCACCCACGTCTCCCGAACTGCTGTCTCATCATTATTTTCAGGTTTTTTGCCTTGTTGTTTAATTAGTACAATAACGGGTGCGAGCTCGTATTTCATGTTCTTTGTTGACATATAATCACGAAATCAGCTCTCCCTTTGCCATGTGAGCGAGTTTGTGAATTAATTTCGGGATCGTAGTTTCATTATGGTGTGCGTTTGATACATCCAGTCTGCGATCAGTTTTGTAGGATGCACTTGGCTTTAGGATATGCGCATGTTTCTAACATCTGTCTCTGGCGAGCGCATACACCAATCAGCCACAACATTAAAACCACTTGCCTAATATTGTGTAGATCCCCCTCGTGCCGCCAAAACAGCGCCAACCCGCATCTCAGAATAGCATTCAGAGATGATATTCTTCTCACAACAATTGTAATCTTTTACATCGGTTGTCTGAGTTACCGTAGACTTTGTCAGTTCAAAGCAGTCTGACCATTCTCTGTTGACCTCTCTCATCAACAAGGCATTTCCGTCCACAGAACTGCCACTCACTGGATGTTTTTAGTTTTTGGCACCATTTGGAGTGAATTCTAGAGACTGTTGTGTGTGGAAATCCCAGGAGATCAGCAGTTATAGAAATACTCAAACTAGCCCATCTGGAATCAACAATCATCCTTGTGATTATCTAATCAGCCAATCGTATGGCAGCAGTGCAGTGAATAAAATCATACATATACGGGTCAGGAGCTTCAGATTATGTTCACATCAACCATCAGAATGGGGAAAAATGTGATCTCAGTGATTTGGACCGTGGCATGATTGTTGGTGCCAGATCTCCTGGGATTTTCACACACAACAGTCTCTAGAATTCACTCCGAATGGTGCCATAAACTAAAAACATCCAGTGAGCGGTAGTTCTGTGGACAGAAATGCCTTGTTTATGAGAGAGGTCTACAGAGAATGGCCAGACTGGTTCAAACTGACAAAGTCTACGGTAACTCAGATAACCGCTCTGTACAATTGTGGTGAGAAGAATATAATCTTACAAATGCTATTCTGAGATGTGGGTTGGCGCTGTTTTGGCGGCATGAGGGGGACCTACACACTATTAGGCAGGTGGTTTTAATATTGTGGCCAATCGGTGTAAGCGCCACTGCGCTGCCACTTTCTCTGAATCGATTTTTTTCTCCCACACCTACTTCAGTCGGGTCACTCGCACCGCCTAAATATTTTTGCACACAGTAATTTTCTGTCGCAAATGCAAAATGGTCACACTGTAGAGTCATGTTTAATGAGTTATTACAGAGCGAGTTATTTCATTCCTTGACTTAAATAAATTATGAAAATAAATTATACACTTGTCCAAAATATGTTTTATGATATGTATGCATGTGGTATCTGTATCGCGATACTGACCTTTTTTTTTTTTTTGCGGTACGTACCTTATCCTTAGGCTTGTTGTATCTGTTGACTGGATTTGGGTGTTTTAGTCCAGACAACATCAGACAGGGTGCACATTGACTGGATTTCAATATGACACTTCTTTCAGTGTTATTGTGATAAATTTCTGCAAATGTAATATAATATGTCTTCTTAGCTACACACACCCAAAAATGCTGATTCAACTTGATATTTTTGCTCTCCCAACTTTTTATTAGTTGGAATTTTTACAGTCTGCAGAGGCTTGTGCCAAACTAAACAAGTATAAACACAGTAAATGCAAAGCGCTCCAGCTTCACTTTACATGATTATGTAATAGAAAATGTGTCTGATCATAGGGGGTTCAAAAACGCAGTGTTAATCAATCAATCAATCAGTGATAAAATGATGAAACGAAATCTCAAAGGTTTTGCTTCATGAGAAATAAGGGCTCGTGGTTTAATCAAAGAGCATTACAATAACATGTGAAAGTGAAGAAATTAGGACAGAAATATTTGATATTGCATAATATAATATACTATAAATATAAAAAAATATATATTTAAAAATGTAAATTTTACTTTTTATTTAAAAATAATAACAAATATGAGTTCCAAAAACAACAGTGTAGATGTGAAACTGACCAAATTAAAGTTGACCAAAAGAGAGACATTTTTTAAGTATTTAGAAATATTTTGATATTTAAAACATTATTTGTCTTGTCATTTATACGTTTTTTAAGCCTTAAAAGGAAATCATATATCCCTATTTTTAATATTTGAATTATATATTTGAAGTTAAATATGTAAAAATTACTTCTTAAAGGAATAGTTCACCCAAGAATGAAAATTGTCTCATCGTTTACTCACCCTCATGCCATCCCAGATGTGTATGACTTTCTTTCTTCAGCAGAATACAAATTATGATTTTTAGAAGAATATCTCAGCTCTGTAGTTCCATACAATGCAAGTGAATGGATGCCAAAATTTTGAAGCACCAAAATCTACATAAAGGCAGCATAAAAGTAGTCCATAAGACTCCAGTGGTTAAATCCATGTGTTCAGACACAATATGATAGATGTGGTTGAGAAACAGATTAATGTTTGTAATATTTTTGTCAAATTCTCCTCCCTGCCAGTAGGGGCGATATGCACAAAGAATGTGAATCACCAAAAACAAAAGAAGGAGAAAGGACTTAAATATTGATCTGTTTCTCACCCACACCTACTGAAGTAGGGCTGGGCGATATGTCTTAAATTATTTCTCGATATTTTTCAGCCTATTGACAATATTTGATATCTCGATAATTATGTAATGGCTCCAAAATGTTTTTTTTTTGTTGTTTTTTTATCAGAGAAAATATAATTTCATCCAAACAGCCATTGTAGCCAAGAAGATTCAATATTTTAAAGACATAAAATTAAAATATAATAATTAGTTTAAAAAATAATAATAATAAACACAAGGGAGAATGAAATTCAATCATTTTCATTGAAATGCACTTTATATTTATATTTCATATACAATGATACATAGTAGATTAAAGGGATAGTTCAATTCAGTCATTGTTTACTCAACCCTGTGTTGTGATAACCCTATATGACTTTCTTTTTTTTCTTTTTTTTTCTTAACACAAAGGGAGAAATTTTGAAAAAAATAAAATGTTATGTTATACAATGGCAGCTTATGGTGACAACCTCTTCAAGCTTCAAAAGGATGCAAAAGTATAATTCAGAAGTCTAATAAATTATTGCATGAGACTCATAATTCTAATGAAAGCACACGATAAGGTTTGATGAGAAACAAACCGAAATCTAATATATTATTTAGTGAAACTGATGATGGACCATTGCTCTCATCAGACGCATTCACGAGGCTGCACAAGACCAGTAGTTCACGCAGCCCGCTGGCGAAAAGGGGCGTTCAGGCGAAAATGTGTTTTGTTTATCTAAAAAAAAGACTGCCACAGTGATACTAAAGTACAGAACACAACACAGCTACACACAAACCAGAGAACCGAACTTACAAAACATGTCAGAAGAGTTTGTAGTCCAAGAACAGCCTTATTATTATTTTTTAGACGGAGTACTTGAAGAGGTGGTCACCATAAACTGCCATTGTATGACATCACTGAGCACAAAATGTATTCACAATTTCTCCCTTTGTGTTAATAAAAAGAAAGAAAGTCATATTGGGTTATAACAACACAGGCATAAGAAAACAATGACTGAATTAAAATTTTTGGGTGAACTATCCCTTTAATAAAAAGCATTATTTACCTTCAAATGTTTTTACTAATACATTTTTGTGAATGAACACGGTGTGCAAAGCTACTGCACTGACTTATTTTTGAAACCCCAGTTGAACATTGCATAATACTAAATTATTGCTGTGGGACACATCAGGTTTATTATTATAATATAATGCTGAATTAACATTATTATTCTTGTTATTAGATTTGCATTACTCAAAAGTAATATATTTCTGTCCTGTTTACTTCACCTTCACTTGGAGCTTTTATTTTGACACCGAAAGTGCTGTCGTATTTACTTCAACTTTACGAGGAGCTTTTATTTCGATACAGAAAAGGCAATGTGTATTTGATAGTTTACAATGTTCCACATTTCCTGAAATGCTGTAATCTCTGCCTTTTCTGTTATAAAAGCACCGTGATTGTAGATTTTTATATCTTGTAGTGGTTACTAATGTTTGGAATTGAGCGAATGCTTGAACCTGCATTACATGAACTACACAATGCACGTGAACTGATCTGAGACCGCCGCCATGTGCATGCACACAAATCAGCGTGTCACCTGTTTGTTCTGAATCACACAGAGTTTTATCTGTCTTTAAATCACAGCCTTATATGGATTAATAATCACATATGACCAACTTGCCATTTTGATGTTATTTTGATGAATTGTGCAGCCCTGAAGTATCATGAAATTAGTCTACTGATGTGCTCTTTATGAAACTTAATGGCCAAATGAAAGCACATTAAAATCATTGTGATATTCACGATATTGGTCAATTTTACATAGTCAGCAAAATTATCTAGATTATATCGTTAATATTCGATATATCCCCCAGCCCTATTCTGAAGATAAGGATTTAACCACCAGAGTCATCTGGGGTACTTTTATTTTGCCCTTATGTGGATTTTGGAGCTTCAAAATTTTGGCATCCATTCACTTGCATTGTGTGGACCTACAGAGCAGAAATATTCTTCTAAAAATCTTCATTTGTGTTCTTCTGAAGAAAGAAAGTCATACACATCTGGGATGGCATGAGGGAGAGTAAATGATGAGACAATTTTCATTTTTGGGTGAACTATTCCTTTAAGGTGTATGAAGCACACATGCACCTTAAGAAACATGACAATTAAGGGCCAGGGAAGCTCAGCGCCTATTAACACTGACTACCACCCCTGGAGTCGTGAGTTCGAATCCAGGACGTGCTGAGTGACTCCAGCCAGGTCTCCTAAGCAACCAAATTGGCCCGGTTGTTAGGGAGGGTAGAGTCACATAGGGTAACCTCGTGGTCATGATTAGTGGTTCTCGCTCTCAGTGGGGTGCGTGGTAAGTTGTGCATGGATCACGGAGAGTAGAAGAGGCAGAGGCAACTGAGACTTGTCCTCCGCCACCCGGATTGAACCGCGCCACCACGAGGACCTACTAAGTAGTGGGAATTGGGCATTCCAAATTGGGAGAAAAGGGGATAAAAAAAGAAAAAAGGAACATGACAATTTCTATGACAATTAATCGTGAAAGTTTAAAAAAGACAATCATCTTAGCCCTAAAACAGATAAATTAATCGTCATAATCGCAATTATTTGTGCGAAAATTAATCGTCAGCCAAATTTCATTATAGTTTTAGCCCTAGTACCATTCACAAAACAAACTGTACCTCAGCAAAACACAAATAATCAGTCATAATTTACTGTAAACTCGTGATAATGGTGGTGGCAATGGTTTTGTTCAACTTTCAGATGATTTCAAAAATCCTTTTCTCCACAGGCACTTCCACGGTCATCTGCAAACCTCTCGTCATTGATAGTCAACTCTTCATCATAGTCGCACAACTGTTCGGCGGCTCACACATCTACAAGAGAGATATCTCAGCAAACAAATTCATCAAAATCCAAGACATTGACATTTTGAAAATAAGAAAGCCAAACGATGTGCAAATCTTCCACATTGATGGAGAGTCTTTCTTCATCATTGCAGATAGCTCCAAAGCCGGCTCCACCACAATTTACAAATGGAACGGCAATGGCTTCTACTCCCATCAGTCCTTGCATCCCTGGCACAGGGACACAGATGTGGAGTATCTGGAAATTTCTGGGAAACCTCATCTGATCTTGTCCAGCAGCTCTCAACGGCCCGTCATTTATCAATGGAACAAGAGCACCAAGCAGTTTGAACGGCGCACAGACATTCCCGAGATGGAGGATGTGTATGCTGTGAAACATTTCACTGTGAACAGCAAGCTGTACATTTGCCTAACCCGCTTCATCGGAGACTCAAAAGTGATGAAATGGGATGGTAACATGTTCACTGAGATCCAGACCATGGCCTCGCGTGGCTCCATGGTCTTCCAGCCATTCTCTATAGCCAACTGGCAGTACGCCATCCTGGGCAGCGACTATGCCTTCACTCGAGTCTATCGCTGGGATGCAAAGAAGAACCAGTTCATTCACTTCCAGGAACTGAACATTCAAGCACCCAGGGCTTTTTCTCTGGTCTTTATTGACAACAGGGAATTCCTCCTTGGCTCTAGTTTTAAGGGGCTGACCCGTATATATGAACATCTTGTCCTTGATTTGAGCAGCTGATTGGTTCATTAAAACCAATGTGGGTGGGTGCTGATAAACAAGGGTCTCATAGTGTCAGCTTGCATGATGGTGCCGTTGATTAGATACCGCCATTTTAATTCTCAGTGTTCTTTGAAATGACCTACTCATTTGGCTCTTCATCCTCTTGCGCTCATTCATTTCCGTTGTATTTCTACTTTGTGACTGCTGCTGAAATACTTGTTATACTATTTATTAATGTGTTTCTCACAAATGAATCTGGGAATTTAATTGTTTACTGCTCTTGTAAATTATGTATTTTCATGTGGCAGCTGGTTGACTTGAATTTGATATGCAGATTGAACAGTTGAACTTTCTGAGTAGTGTGTAGTGGTATCGTTGATTTTTAACATTGCCTGTTTGTATAGTTCTAACACAACCAGTGACAACCAATGGGATACAAAAATTTCTTAAGAGACGATCTCTTGACTCTTTATATCACCAAATGAGGAAACGTCTCGGTCGTAACCTCAGTTCCCTGATATAGGGAACGAGACGTTGTGTCGATGTAGTGACACTATGGGTCGCCCTTGGGAGCCCCAAACACATCTGATCTTTCAGAAAATGCCAATGGGAATTGGCGAGTGGAATTTGCATGCCATTCCCCCGGACATATGGGTATAAAAGGAGCTGGCTTGCAACCACTCATTCAGGTTTTGTGCTGAGGAGCTGAGACAAGTTCCCGGCCATTTCAGTGGGTAGTTCAGTGTTGTGGCAGGAGGGACACAACGTCTCGTCTACAGCAGTGACCGAGACATTCCCCTTCTGTCACTCGCTCGACGTTGTGTCGATGTAGTGACACTAGGGGTCCCTATACAAAACGACACGAGCATCTCATGTGGAGAAGTCCCGTGGTAGGTCCTACCCGAGGGGGGAGGAGTTCTACAAACACGGTGACCGGGGGCAGAGAGACCTCTGCCCAAGGAAGACGCAGTTTACCAACAGGGAAACTTGTTTGTGGAAGATACATCACACGGGGTTACATATGGGCAACCAGCACATGTGGAGCACCTACCCCAGTACAGGGCCTAGTTAGCACACATACTGGGCCGGCAGCAAGTTTCTCCGTAAACTCGCCTGCCACAAGGCTATGGAGAAAGGACATCAAGGGTCCACGACTTTGTGAACACAACTGGGGGTAAAAAGCACACATCTTCACCTCAGGGGAGGGGAAAGGCGCTATGCGCAAATGGTACACCCGGCCAGATGTCCCGGAACTTACCTGTTCGTACCTGACAACACACGGGACGAGACTGACTCAACCCGGAGATTATAGAATCTTGCAAAGTTGTTGGTTGTTGCCCAGCCCACTGCTCTGCAGATGTCTTCTAAAGAGGCACCATTGGTCAGAGCCCAGGAGGCCGCCACACTCCTAGTAGAGTGGGCTCGTAGCCCCAAGGGGGGTGGCACCTCCTGGGCATGATATGCCATAGCGATGGCGTCAATGACCCAGTGGACGATCCTCTGTTTGGAGACAGCACTCCCTTTCCAGACAAAGAGCTGCTTGGAGCTCCTAAAGCTCTGTGTGCGATCCAAATAGGTGTGCAAAGCACGCACCGGACACAGCAACGCCAAGGCTGGGTTGCCTCCTCCTGGGGCAGCTCTTGCAGGTTCACCACCTGATCCCTAAACGGGGTCGTGGGAACCTTGGGCACATAGCCCGGTCAGGGTCTCAGGATCACATGAGAGTAACCCAGACCAAACGCCAGGCACGTTTTGCTGACAGAGAACGCCTGCAGGTCCCCTACCCTCTTGATGGAAGTGAGCGCAGTCAGGAGGGCAGTCTTCAAAAAGAGTGCCTTTAGCTCCACTGACTCCAGAGAACACCAGGTTCTCGGAGGGCGAGATCGGTCGCCGAGCGCAGCTCCTGCATCAATCCCGGGTCAGGACTACTCTTGTGCAGTTCTTTTAGTGCCTTGGCTTGGTGCACTTGCAGGAGAGCCATGGCATGCGGGGCGAATGCGGCCTGTCCAGCAGCACCGTAGGCCTTAGCCACCAGTGACGACATAAGCCTACAGGCCCTGGACGGGAGCCTTGGATCGTTTGGGAACGATCGCTCGTTCGTAGCCAACATGGTGGCCTAAAAAAAAAAAAAAAAAAAAAAAAAAAGGGGGCAGTGGTGGCTCAGTCGTTAAGGTTCTAGGTTACTGATCAGAAGGTCGGGGGTTCAAGCCTCAGCACCGCCAAGATGCCACTGTTGGGCCCTTGAGCAAGGCACTTGACCCTATCTGCTCCAGGGGCACTGTACCCTGCACTCTGACCCCAGCTTAGCTGGGATATGTGAAAAAAAAGAATTTCACTGTATATGTGCAAATGTATAATGTGTGAAAAATAAATATAATTAAAAAAAATAATTATTAAAAACGTACTACAGAGGCCCACTATAGGCCTAACTAAATTTACCATGTTTGTACTGTAATAAAATGGGTTCCCCTGGTGCTAGGCACACAAAACTGTAGAATGTGTCTCGTGGGAAGACCCCGATAGCGTGTGCAAAGTTTGGGAACAATTGCTCCTTCGTAGCCAACATGGCAGACAAGTGCACCGCAACAGCCTGATCCACCTCGGGAATCGCCGAGTATCCCTTGGCCGCACCACCGTCGAGGGTAGTGAGAGCGGAGGAGCCCGAGGACCGGGTCCGGGCAGTAAAAGGTGCCCGCCACGATCACGTGAGCTCATCATGCACCTCCGGGAAGAAAGGTAGGGCAGGGCGCGGCCGTGAGCGGCACTCTGGACCCAGGAACCAAACATCGAGCTGTGTGGGTTCAGGGGGGAGTGGAGGATTCCACGCCAGCCCAACACTCGCAGCCGCCCGGGCAAGCATGGCCGCTAGTTCTGCGTCAGCCTGCGACTGGGCTACCACACCCGAGGGTGGGAGCCCAGCCGAGTCCTCCGCGCCAGACTGGACGGACCCGCTCTCCAATGCTGCTATCGATAACTCATCCTCTTTGCGAGCTCCGAATGAGTTCGCGAACTCGCCCTGAGACTAGCCTGCGGTCTCATCCCAGAACCCGACCGGGGCACACGAGTGTGTTGAGGAATGGGAGGTCTGCGGAGGGGTTTCCCGGCGGAGAAGCTCCCATTGAGGTACCCAAATCGCCCCCAGTGCTAACCGTCTCTGCCTCATACCGTAGGTAGAAGGACCGAGGCGGGGAGCCGCTGGGATGGCTTTTCATCTGATGAAAGAAAGCTGTGACTGCAACGTTGCCATGGTCATGTTCTCGCAATGAGGACACGAACCATCCACAAAAGATGTCTCCGCGTGGGAAGCACCCAAACACGTGAGACAGCGATAGTGGCCGTCAGAAGCGGAGAGATAGCGACCGCAACCAGGAATAATACACAAACGAAAAGGCATCTTTAAAAAGACGCTTTTGTAAGTGCCACTCTTTTAGTAGAAAATATACTCTTTATGAGGAAAGAATATACTCTTTTAGCTGCTGAAGCGCCAAGGGGCGTTCTCTGCACAACACCGGTGCAATAGGGGGAGAAACTGCTGTAATGCGCCGTAAATCCAATAGCTTCACTCGGTATAGAGGTGAATGGATCAGCAGAGTAATTCAGCTTGCTGAACACAACCGCTCGGCTCCAAAGAAAAAATCTGAATGAGTGGTTACAAGCCAGCTCCTTTTATACCCGTATGTCCGGGAGAGTGGCATGCAAATTCCACTTGCCAATTCCCATTGGCTTTTTCTCAAAGATCAGAGGTGTTTAGGGCTCCTAAGGGCGACCCCTAGTGTCACTACATCGACACAACGTCGAGTGAGTGACAGAAGGGGAACCATGCTCTTCTACTGGATAAGTAAGTGTGTGCATGCAGTATCATGCCCACATTTTTTGGAAACTGCTACTAACTTTAAATAAAGACTGTCCACAATGTCAATTGGTTTATGTTGTCAAATCATAAATAGTTTGTACTACACTATAGTACTATAGTTTGTCAGTGAATCAAATGCAGACTTGGATAAAGTTTTTCTTTCTTTTTGGAAGGTGGAAAAAAATATACTTAGTCAATTTTTAGCTCTTGTTCTATGTACGGTAGTCAGTGAAGTTTGAAGGTCCCTCCTTTTCTTTAAAAAAGCAAAAACTGAAGTTACAATGACACACTTACAATGGAAGTGAATGTGGCCAATTTTTGGAGGTTTTAAATGCAGAAACATGAAGCTTATAATTTTATAAAAGCACTTATGTTAATTCTTCTGTTAAAACTCATGTATTATTTGAGCTGTAAAGTTGTTTAAATTTTAATTTTTACAGTCATTTTAGGGTTTGTTGACATTACATCGACATGTCAACAAAGTTGTAAAATTTGCTATAATTTTACACAGAAAAGGTTTGTAAGTGATTTTATCACACTAAAATCATGTTTACATGCATTTTTTTTTGTCTTGTGCGTATACTTCTGAAAAAGTGAGTATTTTAACATTTAAAAAATGGCCCCCATTCACTTCCATTCTAAGTTCCTCACTGTCACCTCAATTTCTGCTTCTTTTTTCTGATTGACAATTTTTTATTGATTTACAATTTGAAAACAGAAAAACAAAACGTATATATACAGAATCAACAATTAACCCCCACTATCACCCCTCCCAATCCCTAACCCCACCCTGGCCCCCAACAACATCCCAGTGGTCGTACATGATTATAGTCACACACAAAAACACAAAATAAAAATAATTATAATCACACATCCATCAATGTCAGATATCCGCCCCATTTCTCCATAAAAAAATTACATTTCCCAAGTCTTCTAAACGACCCTTCTTCAAAGGCCGCCGCATGGTGATCATGACGCTGGTTAGGACCCAACTCTTTATGTGTCTATTCTCAACATCGATGAACGCCCCATCACCCAGAATACAGAGTCTGGTGCAAAATGAAACCCGAGTGCCCAATATATCACACACAAGACTCTGAACCTTCAACCAAAACTCCTGGATCTTAACATACCCCCAGAAGACATGGGTTGTGTCTCCATCCTCAGATTGGCATCGCCAGCAGGTGGGTGTGTCTTTAAGACCAAGCCTATACAATCTAGAGGGGATCCAACAGAATCTATGTAATCTTGAATTGCATAAGATGCACCCTTGTACGTTTTTTAGAATCTTAGCCTAAAATCTAGCCACTCTCCCTTCAATACCAAGTTTAAATCTTTCTCCCATAATCTCTTGAGAGAAGTTGAAGTTCTGTCCCCCAGACTCTGAATTAGCAGGGAGTAATATGCTGATGCCTCATGACCTTTTCCAAAAGCAATAATCACCACTCCCAGAGTATTTGAGGGGTGTATGCTACTCCCAAAAATAGTTCAGAGCAGGTGGCGCAGCTGTAAATACCTATAGAACTGAGATCTGGGAATCCCAAAATGTTGAACCAGATTTTCAAAGGATCTCAACACTCCACTCTCATATAGGACACCGAGTGTATTAACCTCCCTCATAATCCACTCTGACCAGCAGAAAGGGGACTTATTAATAGATCATTTGGGGTTCAGCCATAAGCTTGAGGCAACATTTAAATAAATGTCAGAATTAAACACTCTGGACACTTTTGTCCATACCGAGTGTAAATGCGAGATAACGGGGTGTAATTTAACTTCTCCGGTAAGTTTAATAGAAAGGCTTTGCAATGGCAAAATAGGGGCTAGAACTTCCTGTTCAATACAAAACCAGGGAGAGGCTCTCTCAGGTGGAAGCAACCAGTGAGCCAAATGTCTGAGACCGAACGCATAATAATAAAACAAAATCTTGGGTAGGCCTAGCCCACCATTGTCAGTCGACCTATGCAGCTTACGGAAATGTAATCTGGGACGTTTCCCATGCCAAATGAAGGACTTTGCTATGCTATCAAATTGCTTGAAATAAGAGAGGACATCTATAGGGATTGACCGTAGCAGATAGTTGAATTTTGGAATACAATTCATTTTAATAACATTAATCTTCCCAATCATCGATAAATGTAATGAAGCCCACCTGCCCACATCGTTTGAAAACCTTTTTATTATTAGACCTATTACCTCTGTATCCTGAGAACTTAGAAAAGGAATTAATAATTCTGTGGAGACAAGGCATAGATCTAGAAGGGTCAGAGATGAATAATAAAATATCATCTGCAAAGCAAATGCGCCACACCTCCTGCCATCACCCCTGGAAAATCATCCTCATTTCTTATCGCGGCTGCTAATGGTTCCAGGGCAAGACAGAACAATAATGGGAAAGAGGGCAACCTTGCCGGTGCTCTTATCCAGAGTAAAATAATCTGAAATTAATCCATTTGTTTGTACCGCTGCTACCGGGTGTCTATAAAGTAACTTAAACCATCCAATAAAAGTATTCCTGAACCCATATATTTCCAAAATCTTAAAAAGATAATCCCATTCTACCATATCAAATGCCTTTTCGGCGTTAAGTGAGATGGCCACGACCGGAGTCTGATCATTCAGCACTGACCACATAATATTGATGAAATGCCTAATACTATCAGAAGAGCTGCGGCCTCGAATAAGCCCCACCTGATCTGTATGTATAAGAGATGTCATAACGTTCCTTAATCGGTTAGCCAGAATTTTTGATAATTTTACGTCTAGCTTGATCAGGGAAATTGGACAGTAACTCTCACACTCACTTGGATCTTTGTCCTTTTTAAGAATCAGACTGATCCGGGCTTATGTCATGGTTGGCGGAAGCGTTCCATTCTTTAATGATTCTGTATAAACTTCTAACAAAAGTGGAGCCAGTTCTGTAGCATAAGATCTAAAACATTCAGCGGCAAAATCATCTGGCCCCAGAGCCTTGCCTGTAGGCAAGACCTTAATTACCTCGCCCAGGTCCTCCAAGGTTATCTCAGAATCAAGAGAATTTTTTTTGCTCAGTCGTCAGTTTAGGGAGTTCTAATGGTTCCACAAATTTTCTAATATATTCATCAGTAGACGAAGATGTGGAACTATAAATATCAAGATAGAATTCTTTAAAAGCATTATTTTTTGTGATTAACATTTTTATTAATTTTCAAAACAAAGAAAAACAAAACATATATACAGTGATTCAACATTAACACCCACTACTTCCCCTCCCCGATCAAGAACCCCACCCCAAACGAACATCCCAGTGGTCTTACATAAGAACACACATTTACAGAGAATAAAATATGTGTGTATATATATATATATATATATATATATATATATATATATATATATATATATATATATATATACACACACACATACATATACATACACATACATACACACACACACACACACACACACACATATATATATATATATATATATATATATATATATATATATATATATATATATATACATACACATACACACACATACACCTATAATAAACATACAACTCTAAACTATACCTCTCTCTCCACAGTCCCACTGCGAGAGCCCCCCAAAAATGTCAAATATCTACCCCATTTCCCAATAAAAGAATCCCATATCCCCAGCCTTCTACATGATACCTCTTCGAAGGCTGCCACCCTTCCCATCTCTTCGCACCACTCCCGAATTGAGGGTGCTCCCACCGACTTCCAACCCCTTAAAACAATTTGCCGGCCTATCATCGCATTAGTGAGGATCCAACTGTTTATGTATTTATCACCTACGTTTAAGACTGCCCCATCACCCAAAACACAGAGTCTGGGGCAAAACGAAATCCGAATGCTCAACACGTCACACAGAACACTCTGTACCTTCAACCAAAATTCCTGAATTTCAGTGCGTCACCAAAAAACATGGGCCATGGCTCCTTCCTCTGATTGGCATCGCCAGCAGGTGGGTGTGTCTTTAAGACCAAGCCTATACAATTTAGATGGGGTCCAATAGAACCGATGTAAAATCTTGAATTATATAAGGCGCACCCTTGCATCTCTCAATGTAGTTTTTATGTTTTTTAAAATCCTAGCCCGTTCTCTCTCCTCCAATTCCAGGTTTAAATCTTTCTCACATAATCCCTTGAGAGTGGTTGAGACTCCGTCCCCCAGACTCTGAATTAATAAGGAGTAATACACTGATGCCTCATGGCCCTTTCCAAAAGCAGAAATCACCACTCCTAGAGTATCTGCTGCTTTAGGGGGGTGTATGCTATTCCCAAAAATAGTACAGAGCAAATGGCGTAACTGAAGATACCTAAAAAACTGAGATCTGGGGATCCCAAAATATTGAACCAGATTTTCAAAGGATCTCATCACACCGCTCTCGTAAAGATCACCGAGTGAATTAACCCCCTCGCAATCCACTCTGACCAACAAAAAGGGGACTTATTAATGCATAGTTTGGGGTTTAGCCATAGGCTCGAGGCAACATTTAGATAAATATCTGAATTAAACACTCTGGACACTTTTGTCCATACTGAGTGTAAATGTGAAATAATGAGGTGTGATTTAACTTCTCTATTTAGTTTGATGGAAAGGCTGTGCAGTGGCAAAATAGGGGCAAGGAGTTCTTGTTCAATGCAGAACCAGAGAGCAGCTCTTTCAGGTGGAAGCGACCAATGAGCCAGATGTCTGAGACTGAATGCATAATAATAAAACAAAATCTTATGTAGGCCTAGCCCACCTTTGTCAATCGGCCTATGTAATTTATTGAAATGTAGTCTGGGGCGCTTACCACTCCAAATGAAAGACTTCGCTATGCTGTCAAATTGCTTGAAATAAGAGAGGGGGACATCTACCGGGAGAGACTGTAGCAAGTAGTTACATTTTGGAATACAGTTCATTTTAATAACATTAACCTTCCCAATCATCAATAAATGTAATGAAGCCCACCTGTCTACATCGCTCAAAAACCGTTTTATTAAAGGGTCAAAATTAACTCTTGACTAAATCAGACAAATTTGTTGGGAATAAAATGCCAAAATACTTAATGCCCTGTTTGGGCCACTGGAAGGCGCCTGGCTGGAAGGCCGTTACTGGACAGTATGCTGTCAAAGCCAAAGCTTTGGATTTAGACCAGTTGACTTTGTATCCTGAGAACTTGGAAAAGGAATTAATAATTCTGTGGAGGCAAGGCATAGATCTAGTGGGGTCAGAGACAAATAATAAAATATCGTCTGCATAAAGCAGAAGCTTATGTGCCACACCTCCTGCCACCACCCCTGGAAAATCATCATCTTTTCTTATCGCGGCTGCTAATGGTTCCAGGGCAAGACAGAACAATAACGGAGAAAGAGGGCAACCCTGACGGGTGCCCCTATCCAGAGTAAAATAATCTGAAATTAATCCATTTGTTTGTACCGCTGCTACAGGGTGTCTATAAAGTAACTTGATCCAACCAATAAATGTACTCCCAAACCCATACATTTCCAAAATCTTAAAAAGATAATCCCATTCTACCATATCAAATGCCTTTTCGACGTCAAGTGAGATGGCAGCGACCGGAGTCTGATCATTCGCTACTGACCACATGATATTGATGAGACGCCTGATGTTATCAGAAGAGCTATGACCCTGAATAAACCCCACCTGATCTATATGTATAAGAGATGTCATAACTTTACTTAATCGGTTAGCCAAAATTTTTACATCTAGCTGGATCAGGGAAATTGGACAGTAACTTTTACACTCGCTTGGATCTTTGTCCTTTTTAAGAATCAGACTGATCCGGGCTTGTGTCATGGTTGGTGGAAGCTTTCCATTCTTTAATGATTCAGTATTAACTTCTAACAAAAGTGGAGCCAGTTCTGTAGCATAAGATCTAAAAAATTCAGCGACAAAACCATCTGGCCCCGGAGCCTTACCAGTAGGTAGGGACTTGATTACCTCATCAAGTTCCTCCAGGGTTATCTCAGAATCAAGATAGTTTTTTTGCTCAATCGTCAGTTTAGGAAGATCTAATGGTTCCACAAATTTTCTAATATCTTCATCAGAAAACGAAGATGTGGAACTATAGAGATCAAGATAGAATTCTTTAAAAGCATTATTAATATCAATGGCTGAGGTAAAAATTTCACCACCATCAGATTTCACTGAGGGAATAGTAGAAAAAGACTCTCTCTGCTTTATATATCTAGCCAAAAGCTTCCTTGCTTTGTTCCCTGACTCAAAGTATGACTGTCTTGCCCTGAACAACCAAAACTCCACTTTCTGCGACAAAATAATATTATACCAGTATTTCAATCGGGTCAATTCTCTGAGGCCATCAGATGACATACGGTGCTTCAGCTCTGCCTCGGCACTTTTAATATTTCCTTCCAACTCCACAAGTTCTCGTGCTTTGAATTTTTTGATAAATGAGGCATACTGTATGATTCGACCCCTAAGAACCGCCTTAAGTGCCTCCCAAGCCACACCCACAGAGGATACTGAGGACCAGTTGGTCTCCATAGAAACATTGATTTCAGTCTTTAACATTTGTTGAAAATCAGGATTTTGCAAAAGGGATACATTAAAGCACCAATTATATGATTTCCTTTTCTCTGTATGTGGCAACACCTCTAAACTCACCAGGGTGTGATCCGAGACTAAAATATTTCCAATTGAGCAATCAACAACAGATGAAATGAGGGACTTAGATATAAAAAAAAATCTTTTCTAGAGTAAATCTTATGAACTGATGAAAAAAATGTATAATCCCTACCAGATGGGTTCAAAAGTCGCCAGATATCTACAAGACCAAGATTTTTACAGATCTTGTGAAGTGTCAATGTAGCTCTAGGGGGCTTACACACTTTTGCTTTACTATGATCAAGGACTGAGTCCATCAAAAGATTAAAGTCTCCTCCCAATATTATGTCATGAGAGATGCCAGCAGCTTGCAACATCCCTTCAAGATCTATAAAAAAGCCCTGATTATCAGCGTTAGGTACATAAATTTTAGCCAAAATCAATCTTTGCCCCTGAATTTCTCCTAACACAACAATGGCTCTTCCTAATTTATCTTTAATCTGTTTGAGACATTTGAATTGTAGATGTTTATTAATCAATATAATGACTCCCCGGCTCTTACTTGAGCCAGCACTAAAGAAAACATGTCCACCCCATATCTTCCCAAATTTTTCAGCTTCTTGCAGGGAAAGATGCGTTTCTTAAAGAAACACTATATCATATTTCTTGCGCTTAAGAACAGAAATAACCTTCCTTCTTTTTATGGGGTGCCCCAACCCATTCACATTCCATGTGGAGAGAGATAACCCATTCACATTAACATTTGACATATTGATATAATAAATGAGTGTGTCAAAAACAAAATTATACAGACCACATTCCCCATTAATGCAACAATCAAACCCCGAACTTCCCCCGGAACAAAACAAACAGAAAAAAGAAAAACGTGCGCATTAACCCTGCGCACGACAGCGCCAACCGGTGACAATCCCTCAAAACTCAAAGAGTCCATGTATGCCTACGAGAGCCCCCACGACAAATTTGCCATCGGATTGCTCGAGTCCGGTGCTTCTGCACAAATGTTGTGAGGCACAATTACAATAACAGAAAATACTTTGTAAAACAGACCCCAGCCAACAGGCAGAATAACAGAAAAAACATATAGATTCATTCACAAAACTGTCTCGAAGGTGTGTTCCTCCACAAAATAAACTCCAGCTGATATAAAGCTGTTCAGTTTCCTCGGACAGACAAACAGTTGTTCAGTGAGCTGGCTGTTATGAGTGCAGCAGATGAGGTAATCATTCTACTAGGAGGCATAAGCACAAAGAACAAACATATTTAACCACAACTGTCCCGAAGTGTGTAATTCCACAAAACAAGCTCCAGCCGTTAGGCAGAGCCAGCGCGAAAAACAAAACCGGCATCCCGGTTCCTCGGATGATCAAGAGCCAAACTAACTCGGAGGCTGAGTTTAAAAAAACAAAAAAACACCATAACTTACTCAGCCCGTCAACTTTATAAAAGACGTCCTTTATGTGAGCATATAGATATTTTGTGGTCATCCAAAGTGTCCATTCTCGATCTGGCCGGGGGAAAAAGATCTTCCGTCAATGCAAAAGTTTCTTGGAGTCATGCCACAAAACAAACTCCAGCTGCTAGGCGGAGTCAACACAAAAAGAAACAAAAATGGCACCCAGCTTCCTCAGATAATAGAGTGCCTGAACCGCGAGTCAGTCCACTAATATAAGAAACTTCAAATGGCTTACTCCAATGTATTTATAAAGGAGAGTGCCTGTTTTGGACAAGTAAGAACTTTGCGACCATTCTTCGTTTCTATTCTCAGTTTGGCCGAGAACATCAGAGCAAACGAGATCTTTTTCTGATGTAAGAGTTTCTTGCATTCCTTGAACCGATCGCGTTTCTCTCTTGTGGAATTCGCAAAGTCCGGGAACAAGAAAATATTATGGTTCTTCCAAGAAAACGTCCCTTTGCTCCTCGCCTGGCGCAACACGAGATCTTTATCGGATGATTTCAGAAATCTGGCCAGAATTGATCGGGGTCTGTCTCCCTCAGCAGATCTGTGAGCTCACTCGATTTCCAGCTTGTGGCCTGTTATGTCCAGCAGACTCGGGAAAAACTTGCCCAGGAATTTCACCATATCTCTGCCCTCTTCATGCTCAGGAATTCCAACAATTCGTATGTTATTCCTTCGGCTCATATTTTCGAAATATTCCAGTTTTTCCTAAATTAATTCCAAATCTGTTTTGGACACGGGCGGATTAGCGGATAATTCCCTTTCTGATGACTCAAGATAATCGATACGTTTTTCAACTTCTGTCACTCTTGTAAACAACTCGGAGAATTTTGTTTCCATCGCCGTAATCGATCGACGTATTACAGCGAGATCCTCCAAGTCAGCAAGACCCTTCGTCAACATCACGGACATGTTGGACAGTTGACGCTGAATATCTTCTCCCGACATGCCGTCCAAATCGTGTCTCCGGACCGCAGTCCCGTCAGAGGCCTCAGCTTGAACACATAAGTGTCTTTTAATGTCTCCAGATTCTGAGAATTTTGACTTCTTTGCCATATTTACCTCAAAGAGCAAGTATGTAATTGGGTGTATAGAATCTCACCGGATCACAACTTGAAAATAATTAAAAAACTAGCAAAGTTCACAGAGCTCGTGTCTCACACGTCTGTCTCTCGCATGGCGTCACGTGAACCCCCCTTTAAAAGCATTATTAATATCAATGGCTGAGGTAAATATTTCACCACCAGCAGATTTCATTGAGGGAATGATAGAAAAAGACTCTCTCTGCTTTATATATCTAGCCAAAATCTTCCCTGCTTTGTCCCCTGACTCAAAGTATGACTGGCTTGCCCTGAATAGCCAAAACTCCACCTTCCGTGACAAAATAATATTATATCTGTATTTCAATCGGGTCAGTTCTCTGAGGCCATCAGACGACATGATTTTTGCTTCTTTTTTAAAGAAAAGGAGGGGTAAGTCAAAATTTATTTTTGTGGTATTCAGTGTTATGCCACAAATGCTGTTGATTGAGTTTAACTTGTATTGAACCTGGAATATTCCTTTAAGCATTGTTATGCAAGTCTGGAATCTTCCTACACTGAAAACCCTAATAAGTTGACTCGGTTCCCTCAATTGGATTGACTAACGGTGTCTCCAAAACTAATGTAATTAAGTTCAATTAACTTGGTGTTCATGTAGAATTAACTATTTAAGTTAACTAGATGCAAGTAAACTGCAAGTAAAATATATTGCTATTTAAATATTGTTGTTTCTCCTGTTGTTAATCTTTTTAATTGATTAATTTTTAGATTAAACAGTAATTAATTAAAGATGACAACTGATTCTAGGTCAATCATTAAATAAACTTAATTCTCCACAGAAATGCGTATATAGCTGTAGATCATAGCAACACGAATACGTCACACCAGAGACTGCTTGAACTCCACCCTCTCGTGAAGCTTACCAGAAGCGTTGGATTCCAGTTAAAAACTACTTAAATATTGATCTTTTTTTTGTACCAAAAGCGATCGTATCGCTTTAGAAGCAGACTGATCACACAGTGAGATCGGAAAGAGTAGGTCAACTTTTCTTTTGCTTAAATCGGTATATACTTATCGAAATTGATAACACTGCCCCTGTGGCCAAAACGGGAATTGCTGTTGGGTGTATAGGCACGTGGGAGCTCCATTTTCCAGGTGTAATGTCCACGTAGGGGTGCCAAAAGCAAGACATGAAGCAAGTTGTTTTCAGCTGTACAGGCATTAATGCAGTGAAGAAAAATGCATGCTTCCGGGTGTGCCACAGGGGTAAGCAATCGAGCTTGAGCCGATGCAAACATATCTGGTAGGAGATGATGGCGGTCCGTGAGTCGGCATAATCTCGCCGATCCTAGTGTACCGGAACTATCGGAAGCAACATGCTGACCCCTGTGTGATCATGTTGGAAGACATTAACAGCTGGTGTTATATGGATGACGTTTATGCTGACTGTGATTTTTGGAGCTTCAAAAGAGAAATCTCCATCCACTTGCATTATAAGGACCTACTGAGCGGAGATATCTTTTTATTTTTCTTCAAATGTGTTCAGCAGAAGAAAGAAAGTCATACACATCTGGGATATCATGAGGGTGAGTAAATTATGAGAGAATTTTAATTTTTGAGTGAACTATTCCTTTAAGAAAACTTCCAGTAATTTCCAGTAATGACAACTTTATGGTTTACAGTGTGTGCACTAAAATCTGTGAGCCATGAATAAGGCGCAAAAAGATTTAAATGCAAGATAACGCAGGTTTTAAATATACATTTTATTTCCCTTTATTTCTAAACTCTATTGGTTTAGAGTACAAATATTCATGATTAGCAATTAAAATGATTGTTATTAAAGGAAATGTACCAAAATTTCCCTAACATAATAATTGCTATTTGTTGTATTGATGATTTATTGTACTGTATTTGTTGTAAAGGGCTTTAAGAGGACATGGATATCTATCTGTATGTCGACCTGTGAAAGTCTATATATTCTATAGCAGATGAATTATGAGCAAATGCAAATCCTGAGATCGTTTATTTTATTTTTATTTTATTATTTTATTTTTTTAATTAGTGCAGTACACATTTTGTGTACTTAAGGGTATCTACAGGTTCCAAAGAATTCAATTTATTGACTATTTAAGGCCAAATAAAAAAATAAAATAAAAAATAAGACCACTTTAGCAAGGAAACAAATGATTTAAAAACACATTAAATTATAAATTAGCAGGTCAATACAAAACCACTGAGGCTCCTTGATGTCTGTTCTTGGCAGATACCTTTATACTTTAACAGGCTGTTAAAGGGAAGTTCATTCAAAAGTTAAATTTCTGTCATTACATTACAACCTTAAGCCTGTATGAATTTGTTCCTGTTGCTGATGGCACGCTGCACAAGTGTTTGTAGCTTGCTAGCCTGCTTAACATTGCTTATTCTCATACGTTCATCATTTTATCCTTTGCCATTTTACCACATGCTTCAGGTTTTTCCACTTTACTACTGTTTCATCTGTGTGTATTCTACCACGCGCACCTGTTTCTATTATGTTTCTTTTTTTTTCTGCTTTATTCCGCTTGTCTACATCTTGCATCTCGACTGCGTGCATTAGTTTTCTCCATTGTGTTTTACATGGATTATTACATCAATCTCAAACATCTGCTGATTAGGAACCACATCGATCTCGAATCCTCGCCGCTCAAGAACAACCACAACAACAACAACAACAACAAACTATTGCAGTGAGTCATGGCATCCGCTCATGTTATTGCTTCCTGCATTACATGCCACATGTTTACTATAGCTTCTTCGGTCAGCAGTGAGGGGTTTACATGTGATAAATGTCAGAAATTAGTCAAGCTGACGGAGAAGATTAATGAGTTCGAGACACGTATCTGAACGCTAGTGACGGTCAGTGAGAAAGAGAAGCCGATACTGTTTCGGATGCGGGTAGTACAGCGAGCAACACACACAGTTTAGTTCCGGCTGTAGAGCCCCTGCAGCAGGGTGTTTGGGTGACGTCTCGTCGGCATACTCGCTTAGCAAAGCGACACCACTCTCTTGTTCCTGTTAGGGTTTCCAATCGATTCTCCCCACTCAGTGATGCACCCACTGAGAATCATGTTGAAAGAGCCCTAATAATTGGTGATTCTTTTGTAAGGAACTTTGTTAAATGCATTTCGGGTGCCAGAGCATCTGACATCAGATCAAATTTACAAGTGCTGGCTAATGCTAAATGTATATTTTCTAAAACTTGTTATTCATTTTGGTACTAACGATGAAAATCACTAGACATAATGTTAAAGAGGTGTGTGAACTTGCAAAAACAATGTCAGTCACTGTAATATGCTCTGGCCTCCTCCCTGCTCATCGTGGTGACGAGGTTTATAGTAGATTAGTGTCAATGAATGGCTGGATGTCTGAGTGGTGTCTGGAGAATAGCATAGGATTTATAGACAATTGGAAGAGTTTTTGGGGTAGACCTGACCTGCTAACGAGAGACGGACCCCATCCCTCCAGGGAAGGTGCCGCTCTCCTCTCTAGTAATTTGGCTCATAGTCTTAATAATGATAATATTTGACTAACTGGGGCCCAGGTCAGGAAGCAGACAAACTGTTTAATCCGAACTTCTGCTAGCTGAATGAGACATCACACTGGTCACATAAACTACAACACATACAGACTGTATCACCTGGATATCACATAGAGACTGTGTTTGTTCCTCGAACTACCAAACACAAAACTTTCACTAAATCATTTAGAAAAAATTTGATTATGGTCAAACTTGATTTTTTTTTTTAAATAATTGAAGATAAACATCATATAAAGGTTTATAAACATTAGAACTCTTTCTACCAAAGCACTAATTGTAAATGAAACTATTACAGATCATAGTTTGGTTACACTCTGTTTGACTGAAACCTGGCTTAAACCGAATGAATATATTAGTTTAAATGAATCTACTCCCCCAGGTTATTGTTATAAACATGAGCTTCGTCTGACAATTTACAGTGCAGTTTTTGGTGTTACTCAGAGGACAGGATATAAGTTTAAGTCTTTTGAACTAATAATACTTAATATGACACCGTCAGATATAAATAAAAAATCTGTCGTCTTTTGCCCTTGCTACAGTATATAGATCACCCGGGCCTTACTCTGGTTTCCTTGGTGAATTTGAAAATATTCTGTCAGATCTAGTAGGTAATGTAGATTTGTGTGAATAGTTGGTGACATCAACATTCACATAGATAATGAAAATGACACACTGGGATTAGCATTTATCTATATTCTTAACTCTCTTGGAGTCAGACAAAATGCGACAGGACCAACTCATCTCCATAATCATACGCTAGATTTAATTCTGTCATATGGAGTTGATGTTGATGTTGATACTATAGAAATTCTATCGCAGAGCGATGACATCTCAGATCATTACCTCGTCATTTTGTTTGTTGCGATCAGCTAATGTCACTCAATCTATACCATGCTGTCGTTCAGGTAGAACTATTCTTTCGACCATTAAAGATAGCTTCACTAATAATCTTCCAGAATTGTCTCATACTCATTAAGCCAAAAAGTCTAGAAGAACTTGATGTAATAACAGAAAGTATAAATACTGTCTTCTCTAGCACTCTTGATTGTGTCGCCCCCCTTCGATTAAAGAAAATTAAAGAAAAAAGCCTCGCACCATGGTACACTGATCACACTCATGCTCTCAAGAGAACAGCTCAGAAAATGGAGCACAAGTGGAAGAATACAAAATTAGAGATATTTCGTGGTGCATGGAAGGATAGTGTCTGTAGCTACAGACAGGCACTAAAAGCTGCCAGGTTAACATATTTTAGAAAACTCATAGAGAATAACCACAACAATCCTAGGTGTTTGTTCAGTACTGTGGCTAAATTGGTTAGGAATAAAGCATCGACTGAACCAGATATTCCGTCGCAGCACAATAGTAATGACTTCATGAATTTCTTTACTGATAAAATTGAAATAATCAGAAATAAAATTGGAACTATGCAATCAACTGTCACAGCAACTCAGAAAACAGTGTCTCATAATTTTGCTCATGAGCAACTTCAATCCTTTGCTGTCATAGGTCATAAAGTTTTTTTTTTTGAAAATTTTGATTTAACTTATCAAAAAATCAAAAGCCATGTTAGATCCAATACCAACTAAGCTCTTAAAACAGGTATTCCCAATAATCTCAGAACCTCTTCTTAATATTATTAACTCCTCGCTATCCTTAGGACATGTCCCAAGAAACGTTAAAATGGCAGTTATCAAACCGCTTATTAAGAAGCCACAGCTTGATCCTGGAGATTTGGCTAATTACAGACCGATTTCAAATCTACCATTTATGATGAAAATACTAGAAAAGGTAGTGTCCTCCCAACTATGTTCATTTCTGCAGAGAAATAGAATATATGAAGAAATTCAGTCAGAATTTAGGCCCCATCACTGCAAAGACTGCAATTATCAGAGCTACAAATGACCTGCTCTTATCATCTGATCGCGGCTGCATTTCTTTTCTAGTGCTTTTAGATCTTAGTGCTGCCTTCGACACGATAGATCACAACATTCTCTTGAATAGGCTTGAGAATTATGTTGGCATTAGTGGGCTTGCATTAGCATGGTTTAGGTCCTATTTATCAGACCGCTACCACTTAGTATGTTTAAACGAGGAATTGTCAAATCAAATTAAGTATGGAGTGCCACAGGGATCAGTTTTAGGGCCTCTGCTTTTCTCCTTATACATGCTTCCCCTGGGAGATATTATCAGGAATCATGGAATAAGTTTCCACTGTAATGCCGATGATACCCAACTTTATATTTCTTCTAAACCCAACGAAAATTCACAATTCTCCAAATTAGCAGAGTGTATCAGTGAAATCAAAGATTGGATGGCCAGAAATTTCCTTCTACTCAATTCTGACAAAACAGAGGTACTAATGATTGGACCAAAAACCTCTAAAAATAAGCTGCTAAAATACTCTCGATGGATGTACTGTTACGTCGTCTTCTACAGCAAAGAACTTAGGTGTTATATTTGATACTAATCTGTCCTTTGAAAAACAAATTTCCAATGTTTGTAGAACAACATTCTTCCACCTGAGAAATATTGCTAAATTACGATACATGCTCTCTGTTGACGATGCTGAAAAACTAATTAATGCGTTCATGACCTCAAGACTAGATTATTGTAATGCATTACTGGGAGGATGTCCAGCAAGTTCAGTAAATAAACTTAAATTGGTTCAAATGCAGCTGCCAGAGTGCAGAGCTCATATGACTCATTTTATCAAAGCCACATGAAGATGTGCGATAGCTCTGTGAATCACAAAAGGCTGTTTAATAAGTAAATATATAGTATGCGCAGCGCCAGCGCGTTAGTGAATGGTGCTGCTCTGTTGACACAAATTCACGCACAGGTTGGTGATGCACTCGCGGCTATTTTTAGCCTTCACAGCGGTGCGCAATATTTGAGTGCTACTCAACAGCATCTCAGATGTAGATGCTCAATAGTTTGGTTCACTTATAATATGCATTTAGAACGGCACCAGAGGTGCATTTTACCAGAATTTGAATAAGAAGCAAATTAAACTACTGTGAACTTGCCTACGAACTTGCCTACAAACAGACACACACAGGACTTCCTGGAGAGTTTAGAATGTCAAAATAAAAGCGTGAGGGTTTAAAAAGTGCATGATTTAAATATATTACTGTTGTATTTAAAATTAAATTTAAAAGTCAATAATAATAATATTAATAATAATTTATTATTATTATTATTATTATTATTAATACTGTCATCATTAGTATTTGTTTACAATTTATAACAATATTTAAGTTGAATGGGGTCCAAAAAATAACTGTGTGAATGAAAAGTGGACTGATGTCTTACAACTAAATTGAACAAAAAAGAGATCTGAATCCTTTAAAGTCCAGATGCAAGTTGAAATATTTTTGGAAAAAAAAATTTTGCCGCTACATTATCCAGTATACTAGTTAATAATAAAGTGTTTCTTAATAAGCTATTTATTTATATTGAAATAATGTGTAGTTAGAGGTTGGGTTTCTTAACATATTAAAGAGTACTCCCAATTATTTCCACACAATAATGTAAAGATATTCTAAACTGATTATGCAAAAAAACAACACTGGTATCGGCTTGGAATCGGTATCGGCCGATACTGAGATTTCCGATATCGGAATCGGATCGGAAGAGAAAAAGTGGTATCGGTGCATCCCTAGTTTTGTGTTCCTTGCCACAGTCGCCTTCAGCTTGCTCACAGGGGTTCTAAATACAATTATTATTTAATTTCTATACAAAATATACAATCATATTTAATCAAACTACACAATGATCACTCTAAGACTTTATAGATTTTACAGTTTCATTTTTTGTTAATGCATGATTTTCTGTAGAGCTGCTTTGAAATGATTTTCAAAAAAAAAATGATTTGACTTTCTCTTTTCCATAAAACTAAAAATGAGATGTTAAGCAGAATGTTAGTCTCAGTCACTATTTACTGTCACTGCATCTTTTTTCCATTCAATGAAAGTGAATGGTGACTGAAACAACATTCTCACTAACATCTCCTTTTGAGTTCCACTGAAAAAAGAAAGTCTTACAGGTTTGCAACAGCATAAAAGTGAGTAAGTGATGACAGTGTTTTCATTTTTGGGTGAACTATCACTACTTCAAGTCAGTACTCACCAATTACATAAAAAATGGCCACTTAATGTTGAAAAAAAAAATTTATTGAAAATGTTAACAAATTATATCGTAAAAAAGAACCTTGCTGCATAATCTGTTATGATGTTTGCTGAAAACAGGTAATATACTATATATACTATATACACACTAAAGATAGATCATATATTTTCATATTGTGTTTATTACTCATATTATTAATATAATGTATGTGTATTATTATATATTAAAATTGACTCACATGGCAGAGAAAATACCTAAACATAAGATGGAGCTTCAGAGAGATGAGAGATGTAACAGGTGTTTAAGCTTTTCTTTTTACCCTGCAGCTGAGTAATTCCAGTAGCTTCAAACAAAGCATTTTTACTATTTCGGCCTCTCTTGTCAAAGCTGCTGTTTATAGGCCACGATGTGAAAGGCGACAAAACTAGACCGCTCCAACCTTGCGTTCTTGCAAGTTGTCTCGTTGACAGCTTTGTTGATTCTAAAACAGGAGTTGTAGTTTTTTGCATCACTCACTTACAGAGATGCTTTACAATGCCATTTGCATGTCGGATTAACAGGTTTTTGAAGGTTTATAAAACTGTAACATCTTAAAGGTGAAGTATGTAATTTCTGCACTACTAGTGGCACCAAATGGAATTACAAAAATAATGTTTTCAAACAACCTCCCTCAGACTCAAGCCCTTTCACACTCTGATTCCCTATGAACAAATAGGCCATACTAAATAAAGGTGATAAACATTTAACGTTGTACTGAACAAGACCACTATAAAATAAACACACCAGACAGAAAGCGTAATGGCAGCTGGGTGTGCGGGGGATTTAGCACCATAGGTAGGACAATTCTTGGTAACTAGTAAGTGTAACAATACATATTCAAAGTATCTTACGAATTTATCTGGGGCACGACATTAATGAGCTAACTTCTGTAAGCTTACCTGTTATGAAGCAACTCAGCAAGTTTGGCATCTCCATTGAACCCCAGAAATTCAAGGTCACGTGACGCCATGCGAGGAGCAGACGTGTGAGTGACTAGCTCTGCGCACTTTGCTAGTTTTTTTAAAAGTATTTTCATGTTATAATCCGGTGAGATTCGATACACCCCGTTACATATTATATTTTGAAGTAAACATGGCAAAGAAGTCAAAATCCTCAGACTCTGGAGACATTAAAAGACACTTATGTGTTCAAGCTGAGGCCTCTGACGGGACTGCGAGCCGGGGACTCGATTTGGACGGCACATCGGGAGATGAAATCCAGCGTCAACTGTCCAACATCTTGGTGATGCTGACGAAGGTTGTTGCTGACTGGAGGATCTCGCTGTAATATGTCGATCGATTACTGCGATGGAAACAAAATTCTCTGAATTGGTCACAAGACGAAAAACGAATCGATTATCTGGAATCTTCGGAAAGAGAATTATCCGCTAATCCGCACGACGTCTAAAACAGACTTGGAACACATTTTGGAAAAACTTGAATATTTCGAAAATGTGAACCGAAGGAAAAATGTATGAATTGTTGGAATTCCTGAGCATGAAGAGGGCAGAGATATGGTGAAATTCCTTTATGAGCTCTTCCCGAGTCTGCTCGACATAACAGGCCATAAACTGGAAATCGAGCGAGCTCACAGAGAAACGCGATCGGTTCAAGGAATGTAAGAAACTCTTGCATCAAGAAGATCGCTTTTGCACTGATGTTTCCGGCCAAACTAAGAATAGACACCAAGGACGGCAGCAAAGTATTTTTATGCCCCCAAAAGGCACTGGCCTTCATATAAAATATGGGTGAGTAAACCATTGGGCATTTCTTATGTGAGTGGACTGACTCACTGTTCAGTATCTCGACTGTCCGAGGAAGCTGGGTGCCATTTTTGTTTCTTTTTGCGTTGGCTCCGCCTAGCGGCTGTAGTTTGTTTTGTGGCATGACACTCCAAGAAACATTTGCATTGACGGAAGAATGCTTTTACACTGAAGTTCCTGGCCAGATTGAGAATGGACACTATGGATGACTGCAAAATATCTACATGCTCACATAAAGGACGTCTTTTATAAAGTTGTCGGTCTGAGTAAGTCATGATATATTTTTTTTATGCAGCCTCTGAGTGAATTTGACTCTTGATCATCCGAGGAACCCGTAGTGTCCATGCCTATTTTGTTTCTTTATGTGCTGGCTCCGCCTAGCACCTCGAGTTTATTCTGTTGAATAATACTCCTTTGGGTCAGCTGTGGATGAATCTGATCGTTCTTTGTGCTTGCTGTTGGTGGGAGTTTGTTTTGTGGAGTATTTTTAAGGGACATTGGAATGATTATGTCCTCTGCTGCACTCATAACAGCCGGAACACTTGTCTGTCTGTCCGATGAAACTGAATGGCTTTATATCAGCTGGAGTTTGTTTTGTGGAGGAACACACCTTCAAGACAGTTTTGTGAATGAATCTACACGTTCTTTGCGTTTATTCTACCTATTGGCTGGAGTTTGTTTTACAAAGTATTTTCTGTTATGTAATTTTGCCTTACAAAACCTGTGCAGAAGCACTGGACTTGAGCAATCCGATGGCAGAGTTGTTGCGGGGGTTCTCGCATGCGTACATGGACCTTCTGAGTTTAGAGGGATTGACGCCGATTGGCGCTGTTGTGAGTGGGGTTAATGCGCACGTTTTTCTTTTTTCTGTTTGTTTTGTTCGGGGGGAAGTTTGGGGTTTGATTGTTGCATAAATGGGAAATGTGGTCTGTATAATCTTGCTTTTGACACACAATTTTTTTTTATTATATAAATATATCAAATGTTAATATGGGTGGATTGTCTCTCTCCACATGGAATGTCAATGGATTGGGGCACCCCATAAAAAGAAGGAAGGTTATTTCTTTTCTTAAGCGTAAGAAGTATGATATAGTGTTTCTTCAAGAAACGCATCTTTCCCCACAGGAAGCTGAAAAAATTGGAAAGATATGGGGTGGACATGTTTTCTTTAGTGCTGGCTCAAGTAAGAGCAGGGGGGGTCATTATATTGATAAATAAACATCTACAATTCAAATTTCTCAAGCAGATTAAAGATAAAATAGGAAGAGTCATTATTGTTTTAGCAGACATTTAGGGGCAAAGATTGATTTTGGCTAATATTTACGCACCTAACGTTGATGATCAGGGCTTTTTTATAGATCTTGAAGGGATGTTGCAAACCGCTAACACCCCTCATGATATAATATTGGGAGGAGACTTTAATTTATTGATGGAATCCTTGATCACAGTGAAGCAAAAGTGTGTAAGCCCCCTAGAGCAATGTTGACGCTTCACAGGATGTGTAAAAATCTTGGTCTTGCAGCTATCTGGCGACTTTTGAACCCATCTGGTAGGGATTATACATTTTTTTCATCAGTTCATAAGATTTATTCTAGAATAGATTTTTTTATATATCTAAATCCCTCATTTCATCTGTTGTTGACTGCTCAATTGGAAACATCTTAGTCTCAGATCACGCCCTGGTGAGTTTAGAGATGTTGCCACATACAGAGAAAAAGAAATCATATAGTTGGCATTTTAATGTTAATGAGCTCTCGAGCGCAGCATCGGAGAGCGGGCTTGTCCAGTCGGACGCAGAAGCCTCAGCTGGGCTTCCCCCTTCGGGGACGATCGCCCAGTCACAGGCTGATGCCAAAATGATGGACATGCTTTCCCGGGCGGCCGCGAGCGTCGGGTCCCCTGAACCCTCGCAGCTTGATGATTGGTTTCTGGGCTTGCGGCGCCGCTCAAAGCAGCCGCGCCTTGCTCCAGTGCCATTCTTCCCGGATGTGCATGAGGAGCTGACAAAGTCGCGGGAGGCACCTTTCACTGCCCGGCCCCGACTCCGCAGTTCCCCCGCTCTCACTACCCTCGATGGCGGGGCGGCCAAGGGCTATACGGCGATTCCCCTGGTGGATAAGGCGCTTGCGGTGCACCTATGCCCGCAGAGCGCCGCCACCTGGCGTGGACACCCTAAGCTCCTGTCCAAGCCCTATAGGCTCACGTCATCCCTGACGGCTAAAGCCTACAGTGCTGCTGGACAAGCCGCCTCTGCCCTGCACGCCATGGCTCTCCTGCAGGTCCACCAAGCCAAGGCACTGAAAGAACTGCACGAGGGTAGTTCCGCCCCAGATTTGATGCAGGAACTGTGCTCTGCAACTGACCTCACCCACCGGGTGACGAAGGTCATGCCGTGGTCTCTCGGGCGGACGATGGCCACACTAGTGGTCCAGGAGCACCACCTTTGGCTCAACCTGGTCGAGATGGGCGAGGCCGACAAGACACGGTTCCTTGCTGCCCCATTTCCCAGGCAGGCCTATTCGGCGACACCATCGAGGACTTTGCCCAGCAGTTCTCGCTGGTGAAGCAGCAGACGGAGGCAATCTGGCACATCCTGCCCTGGCGCGGCTCAAAATCCCGCACCCCGTCTGCTCGTCGCCAAGAGCATCCCCCTGCGGTAACTGCACCGGCTCCACCACAGCCTGCCCCTTCGGCCCGGCGTGGAGCCCACCACAGGAAGCCGACGCCACCCGTCTCACAGCCGGCACTGAAGAACCCACGGAGGTCCTTGAAGTGCCCCCGAGATGGGCAACCCAGGAACGAGGGAACCCACTCACGTGGAGCTGGTAGGAAGACCACTCCATCCCCCGATGTAGGGCTGGGTGGAAAATCTTTTGTTGTCTTTTTGTTTAATTTTGCTGCACGCCTAAGTGGCTGCGGTACCCAACAGTCCAGCAAAAAAGCGGCTTCCTTCCTCCCTGGGTCACATACCCGGTGCGTACGGTCGTCACCACGACTACCATCCACGGGCTTTTTCTTGCAGGATTGGTGCTCCAGCGGTGCCCTTTCCACCCCCGAGCACCCAGCTGTGGCACACAGCTGCCCCCGATGTGGCAGTCTCCACAAGTTACGAGGACAGGCCTCTTCCTCCCCCGTCCCAGGCTGTTCCGGGGGTGGTCATAAGGAGCCGGGTAAGTGCTTTGATGTACCTGGACTCAGCACGGCCACGACGTGCTGTTGCACCTCGCGCTCCACCCCGCCACGAGGCCCCATTTGCTGGTACGTCCAACGACGTTGTCCCCTTGGTCCCCCTCATGCGGAATTTGGACGCGTGGCTCGAGCTTTCCAATCCGTCGCGGTGGCTGATCTGGACCGTCCGACTCGGCTACGCGATTCAGTTTGCCAGGCACCCGCCCAGGTCCAGCGGTATTCACTTCACCTTGGTCAAGGGCGAAAACGCCCCCACCCTGCGCGCAGAGATCGCTACCCTCCTACGGAAGGATGCGTTAGAACCTGTCCCTCCAGCCGAGATGAAGAAAGGGTTTTACAGCCCCTACTTCATCATACAGAAAAAAGGCGGTAGGTTGCGTCCAATCTTGGACCTGCGAGTACTGAACCGGGCTTTACACAGACTCCCATTCAAGATGCTGACATAAAGACGCATTCTGGCGAGCGTCCGGCATCAAGATTGGTTCACGATGGTAGACCTGAAGGATGTGTACTTCCACGTCTCGATCCTTCCTCGACACAGACCCTTCCTGCAGTTCGCGTTCGAGGGTCAGGCGTATCAGTACAAAGTCCTCCCTTTCGGCCTGTCCCTGTCTCCTCGTGTCTTTACGAAAATCGCAGAGGCTGTCCTTGCCCCGCTAAGGGAAGTGGGCATTCGCATTCTCAACTATCTCGATGACTGGCTAATCCTAGCTCACTCTCGAGGCATGTTGTGCGCACATAGGGACCTGGTGCTCTCACACCTCAGCCAACTAGGGCTTCGGGTCAACTGGGAAAAGAGCAAGCTGCTCCCTGTTCAGAGCATCTTTTTTCTCGGTTTGGAGTTGGACTCAGTCTCCTTGACGGCACGCCTTATGAACGAGCGCCCCCAGTCGGTGCTGGCCTGTTTGAAGGCGTTCAAACAGGGAACAGCGGTTCCACTGAAACTTTTTCAGAGGCTCCTGGGGCATATGGCGTCCTCAGCGGTGGCCACCCAGCTTGGGTTGATGCATATGAGGCCGCTTCAGCACTGGCTCCAGACTCGCGTGGCCATCATGACGGTCTGTCACCGTCTTTTCAGCCCTTGGACCGACCTCTCATTTCTACGAGCAGGTGTTCCTCTAGAACTGGTCTCCAGGCACATCGTGGTCATGACAGACGCCTCCAAAATGGGCTGGGGTGCTGTTTGCAATGGGCACGCAGCCGCCAGCCTCTGGATGGGCCCGCAACTGCATTGGCACATCAACTGCCCCGAGTTGTTGGCAATTCTGCTCACCCTGCGGAGGTTCCGGCCATTGATCCAGGGCAAGCACGTGTTAGTTCGGACAGACAGCACGGCAGCGGTAGCATATGTCAACCGCCAAGGCGGTCTGCGCTCTCGTTGCATGTCACAACTCGCCCGCCGTCTCCTCCTCCGGAGTCAGCAGCACTTCAAGTCGCTGCGAGCCACTCACATCCCAGGCAACCTCAACACTACAGTGGACGCGCTGTCACGGCAGGTTTCCCTCAGGGGAGAGTGGAGACTCCACCCTCAGGTGGTCCAGCTGATTTGGAGTTGATTCGGACGGGCACAGGTGGACCTGTTCGCCTCCCAAGAATCCTCCCACTGCCCGCTCTGGTACGCCATCACCGAGGCTCCCCCTGGCATAGACATGCTGGCACACAACTGGCCCCCTGGCCTATGCAAATATGCGTTTCCCCCAGTGAGCCTGCTTGCACAGACCCTGTGCAAGGTCAGGGAGGATGAGGAGCAGGTCGTCCTGGTAGCACCCTACTGGCCCACCCAAACGTGGTTCTCGGATCTCACGCTTCTCGTGACAGCTCCCCCTGGTGAATTCCCCTGAGGAAGGACCTTCTTTCTCAGGGATGGGGCACCCTCTGGCACCTGTGCCCAGACCTCTGGAATCTCCATGTCTGGTCCCTGGACGGGACACGGAAGACCTAAGCGGTCTACCACCCGTGGTGGTAGACATGATCACTCAGGCTAGGGCCCCCTCTATGAGGCGCCTGTATGCCTTTAAGTGGTCAGGACTCAAGATGGCGCCAAGTATGGCTGCTGCGTTGCGAGCTCCGACACAACATAGCAATGTTTTGTTTGTTTTGTTCACAATTCTTATGTTTTTTGTCTTGGATGTTGTCTGCCTTATTGTCTATGACAGACAAACACTTTTGGACATTGGTTCAGCGATCTCACACCGAAAACCGGACTTCACATTCCTCAATGCCGACCCGCTGTTTACAAACACGCAAGCAGAGCCCTTTGTCTGGGCAGCACGGCCGCGGAAACGCAGGAGGAAAAGGGGAAACAGAGCCGGCGTTCTCATCAGAGTAAGACGCTGCGCAAATCGACCCCCGCTACCCACTATTCTACTGGCAAATGTTCAGTCTCTGGATAACAAGCTCTGCGAGCTGAAAGCGCGGATCTCTTTCCAACGAGAGACGAGGGACTGCTGCATTATCTGCCTAACAGAAACTTGGATGTCTGCGGAGATTCCAGACTCAGCCATTGAACCCGCGGGGTTCTCCGTGCACCGAGCGGACAGAGCGAAAGACCTCTCAGGTAAAAGCAGAGGTGGCGGTGTATGTTTTATGATCAACAAATCCTGGTGTGATCAGAGGAACGTACATTCCATCAAGTCTTTCTGTTCTCCTGATCTGGAATTTCTTATGCTTCTGTGTCGACCATTCTGGCTACCGAGGGAATTCACAGCGGTCATTATCACTGCTGTGTACATTCCCCCACAAGCCGACACAGACCGGGCACTCAAGGAACTGTATGGGATTATAAGTGAGCAGGAAACCGCGCACCCTGAGGCCGCGTTCATTGTGACCGGGGACTTTAATAAAGCCAGTTTAAAATCAGTCGCACCAAAATATCACCAGCACATTAGTTTCAACACACAAGGGGACCGGGTTTTGGACCATTGCTACTCTCCGTTCCGGGATGGCTACAAATCCCTCCCCCGCCCACCATTTGGCAAATCGGACCACTCTTCCATTCTGCTTCTGCCCGCTTACAGGCAGAAATTGAAACAGGAAGCACCCACCCTCAGAACGATCCAGTGCTGGTCGGACCAATCAGACTCTATGCTACAAGACTGTTTTGATCACACGGACTGGGAGATGTTCCGGTCCGCCTCTGATGACGACATCGAGCTTTACGCTGATAGCGTAATGTGTTTCATCAGAACATGCGTAGAGGAAGTGATTCCGATCAGAACTGTATGAATCTATCCGAATCAGAAGCCATGGATCAATAGCGATGTTCGCACGGCATTTAATGTGCGGACCTCCGCTTTTAATTCCGTGAACGCGGAGGAGCATAAACAAGCCAGTTATGCCCTCCGAAAAACTATCAAAACAGCAAAACCCCAGTACAGGAGCAAGATTGAAGGACAGTTTAACACCACCAACTCTAGAAGCATGTGGCAGGGAATTAACATCATCACGGACTTTAAAGGGAATAAAAACTCCACCATGAACACCGCTGCCTCTCTACCGGATGAGCTAAATACATTTTATGCTCGTTTCGAGGGAAATAACACCGCCCTCGCGGAGAGAGCTCTCGCGGCTGAAGCTACAGAGGTTAGTTCACTCTCCGTCTCTGTAGCGGATGTAACCCGATCCTTCCGACGGGTGAATATCCGCAAAGCCGCGGGCCCAGACGGCATTCCGGGCCGTGTCATCAGAGCGTGCGCGAACCAGCTGGCTGGTGTTTTTACGGACATTTTCAACCTTTCCCTCTCTTTGTCTGTAGTCCCCACATGCTTTAAAACATCCACCATTGTGCCTGTACCAAAACAATCAAAAATAACTTGTTTAAATGACTGGCATCCTGTTGCTCTGACCCCCATCATCAGCAAATGTTTTGAGAGACTAATCAGAGATTACATCTGCTCTGTATTGCCACTCAATCTTGACCCACTGCAGTTTGCTTACCGCAACAACTGCTCCACTGATGATGCCATTGCATCTACAATACACACTGCTCTCTCCCACCTGGAAAAAAAGAACACATATGTGAGAATGCTGTTTGTAGACTACAGCTCAACATTCAACACCATAGTGCCCTCCAAGCTAGATGAGAAACTCCGGGCTCTGGGCTTAAACAGCTCGCTGTGCAGCTGGACCCTGGACTTCCTGTCAAGCAGACGCCAGGTGGTTAGAATAGGCAGCAACATCTCCTCATCACTAACCCTCAACACTGGAGCCCTGCAGGGCTGTGTTCTCAGCCCACTACTGTATTCCTTGTACACACATGACTGTGTGGCAACACATAGCTCCAATGCCATCATTAAGTTTGCTGATGACATGACGGTGGTAGGTCTGATCACTGACAATGATGAAACAGCCTACAGAGAGGAGGTGCACACTCTGACACACTGGTGTCAGGAGCACAACCTCTCCCTCAACGTCAGTAAGACAAAGGAGCATGTGGTGGACTTCAGAAGAAAAGACAGAGAACACAGTCCCATCACCATCAATGGAGCACCAGTGGAGAGAGTCAGCAGCTTCAAGTTCCTGGGTGTCCACATCACTGAGGAACTCACATGGTCCGTCCACTGAAATCGTTGTGAAGAAGGCTCATCAGCACCTCTTCTTCCTGAGACGGCTGAGGAAGTTTGGAATGAACCGCCACATCCTCACACGGTTCTACACCTGCACTGTGGAGAGCATCCTGACTGGCTGTATCTCCGCCTGGTACGGCAATAGCACCGCCCACAACCGCAAAGCACTGCAAAGGGTGGTGCGAACTGCCAGACACATCATCGGAGGTGAGCTTCCCTCCCTCCAGGAAATATATACAAGGCGGTGTGTGAAAAAAGCTCGGAGGATCATCAGAGACTCCAGCCACCCGAGCCATGGGCTGTTCTCACTGCTACCATCAGGTAGGCGGTATCGCAGCATCAGGACCCGCACCAGCCGACTCCATGATAGCTTCTTCCCCCAAGCAATCAGACTTCTGAACTCTTGATCTCCCACGATCAAAATACATCAACACTGCACTTTATTACCCTTACTCTTATATCTCACACTGGACTGTCATAAGTTATATTATTATTATATTATATTCTCTCTTAACAACTGACTATCAACCGACAGCCTGAATGTCAATACAGTACAATACTGTACATTATATATATATATATATATATATATATATATATATATATATATATATACTTTTTTTAAATATATTTTTTATTTTTAATTTTTATTGAATAATGTGTATCTATATAGTAAAAAAAAAAACAGCATATTGTATACTGTACAGTGTATGTTATTTGTATATTGTTGAGTGTAATTATGTGTATAACAGATGTTTAAATTGTGTTGTGTTAATTTGATGTTATTGTAAATTGGTATATGTCTCATCACTGTCACGACTGCTATGTTGATCGGAACTGCACCCGAGAATTTCACACACCATTGCACTTGTGTATATGGCTGTGTGACAATAAAGTGATTTGATTTGATTTGATTTGAAGTGCCGTCTATTCGCTAAGTGGTGTTCTTCCCGACGTGAAGACCCCCAGATATGCGCAGTCGGATCAGTGCTTTCCTTCCTGCAGGAGAGGCTGGAAGGGAGGCTGTCCCCGCACGCAGAGCTTTAGAATCTCTGAGCAGCTCTTTGTCTGCTTTGGTGCACAGCGGAAAGGAAGCGCTGTCTCCAAGCAGAGGATCGCCCACTGGCTCATTGATGCCATAACTATGGCATATCTCGCCCAGAACACACCGCCCCCGGTAGGGCTACGAGCCCATTCTACCAGAGGTTTAGCGGCTTCCTGGGCCCTGGCCAGAGGTGCCTCTCTAACAGACATTTGCAGAGCAGCAGGCTGGGCAACACCCAACACCTTCGCAAGGTTCTACAACCTCCGGGTGGAACCGGTTTCGTCCCAGGTAGTGGCACGCAACACAAGCGGATAAGCCCGGGATAGCCAGCCGGGTGTATCGCTTGCACATAGCGCCTTCCACCTCCCTTGGAGCTGAAGACATGTGCCATTAATTCCCAGTAGTTTTCACAAACTTTGTTTCCTGGTTGACTTCCTCCGAGCCCTGTGGCAGTCGAGTTTTTGGAGAGACTCGCTGCCGGCCCAGTACACGCGCTAACTAAGAGCCCTGCTCCGCATGTGGCGGTTCCCTGTAAGGCTAACCCCATGCGATATATATCTTCTGCTAGTTCGTTTCCCTGCTGGCAAACTGCGTCTTCCTTGGGCAGAACCCCTCTGCCCCAGTCTCCATGTTTGTAGTAACTCCTCCCCCATTGGGCAGGATCTACCTTGAAGGCTCTCCACATGGTTGGAAAGACCATGTGACGTATTCTTCCACTTAAATATCCCCCCCTCTCTTTGGGCGAGGTGTGGTCTTCACGGTGTCTTCCCCTTGGGAGGGACACCCCCCAACTAGACCTGGCGGCCCAGTCGGATAATCCTCCTCCTTTTTTAGGGAGTGGAAAAAGAGAAGGGGAAAAGAGGCCACGACTGGGTTAAGCCTGTCTCTATCTTTGGGTAGTCGACTTGTCCCCAAAAAGGGCCGTTCGACACTCATAACTATGTTGGGGGAGGTTACGTGTCGACCTGGTGTGCTGGCTATGAGGCACGCAGCAGTCTGCCCACCACACACCGCCAGTTCACGTAACACAGTTCAGCCAGTTGTGGCGTTTCGTATAGGGACCCCTAGTGTCACTACATCGACACAACGTTGAGCGAGTGACAGATAGGGAATGTCATGGTTACTTATGTAACCTCCGTTCCCTGATGGAGGGAATGAGACGTTGTGTCCCTCCTGCCACAACGCTGAACTACCCGCTAAAATAGCCGGACCTTATATCGGCTCCTCAGCATAAAACTTGAATGAGTGGTTGCATACCAGCTCCTTTTATACCCGTATGTCTGGGGGAGTGGCATGCAAATACCACTCGCCAATTCTCACGGGCCTTTTATCAAAGACCAGAGGTGTCTCGAGCTCACAACGACACAACGTCTCGTTCCCTCCATCAGGGAACGGAGGTTACACAAGTAACCATGACGTTATTTTGCATTTACACTCTATATGGACAAAGGTGTCCAGAGTGTTTAATTCGGATATTTAATTAAACATAGCCTCGAGCATATGGCAGAACCCTAAACTATGCATTAATAAGTCCCCTTTCTGTTGGTCAGATTGGATTGAGAGGGGGGTTAATACACTCAGTGACGTATATGAGACTGGAGTATTGAGACCTTTTGAAAATTTGGATCAAAATTTTGGAATTCCCAGATCCCAGATACAGAACTGGCTCCACATTTGCTAGAAATTTATATGGAAGCATTAAAGAATGGAAAGCTTCCGCCAACCATGACACAAGCCTGGATCAGTCTGATTCTTAAAAAGGACAAAGATCCAAGCGAGGGTAATAGTTAACATCCATTTTCCCTGATCCAGCTAGATCAGGTTGGCTAACCGATTAAGTAAACTTATGACAACATTAGGCCGATTGCATCAATATCGTGGTCAGTGGCGAATGATCAGACTTTGGTAGCTGCCATCTCACTTGACACCGAAAAGGCATTTGATATGGTAGAATGGGATTATCTTTTTAAGATTCTGGAAATGTATGGGTTCGGGAATACTTTTATTGGTTGGATTAAGTTACTTTATAGACACCTAGTAGCGGCGGTACAAACAAATGGATTAAATTCAGATTATTTTACTCTGGATAGGGGCATCTGGCCAGGGTACCCTCTTTCCCCATTGTTGTTCTGTCTTGCCCTGGAACCATTAGCAGCTGCAATAAGAAAGGAAGATGATTCTCCAGGGGTGGTGGTGGGAGGTGTGGCGCATAAGCTTTTGCTTTACGCAGATGATATTTTATTATTCGTCTCCGACCCTACTAGATCTATGCCTTGCCTCCACAGAATTATTAATTCCTTTTCTCAGGATACAGAGTTAATTGGTCTAAATCTGAAGCTTTGATAGCATATTGCCCAGTAACGGCTTTTCAGCCGGGCGCCTTCCAGTGGCCCAAACAGGGCATTAAGTATTTGGGTATTGTATTCCCAGAAAATGTGTGTGATTTAGCTAGATTTAATTCTGACCCTTTAATAAAAAGGTTTTCGAGCGATGTGGGCAGGTGGGCTTCATTACATTTATCTATGATTGGGAAAGTTAAAATTATTAAAATGAATTGTATTCCGAAATTCAACTCATTGGTCGCTTCCACCCGAGAGAGCCCCTCCCTGGTTTTGTATTGAAAAGGAAGCTCTTGCCCCTATTTCGCCATTGCAAAGCCTTTCTATCAAACTAACCGGAGAAGTGAAGTTACACCCCTTTATTTCACATTTGCACGTGGTATGGGCAAAAGTGTCCAGAGTGTTTAATTTGGACATTTATTTAAATGTTGCTTCGAGCATATGGCTGAACCCAAAGTCCTTTGAAAAGTTGGTTCAACATTTTGGGATTCCCAGATCTCAGTTCTATAGGCATTTACGGCTGTGCCACCTGCTTTGTACTATTTTTGGGAATAGCATACACCCCCCTAAAGCAGCAGATACTCTGGAAGTGGTGATTACTGCTTTTGGAAAAGTCCATGAGGCATCAGTGTATTACTCCCTGCTAATTCAGAGTCTGGGGGATGGAACTTTAACTTCTCTTAAGAGATTATGGGAGAAAGATTTAAACTTGGTATTGGAGGAGGGAGTGTGGGCTAGGATTCTAAAAAATGTCAAGTCGAAGTGTTTAATATGAAGTGGGGCAGCTATCTGACCTTTTTGGAAGGCTCTCAGGCAGGGGCAGTGGAGAGGGATTTATAGTTTAAATGTGTGTGAATATTATTAGGGCCCAAGCACTGAAAGTACGGAGCCCTATTGTTCTTCTAAGGATTATTATTATTATTATTTTTAGGGCCCAAACACTGAAAGTGCGGAGCCCTATTGTTCTTCTAAGTATTATTTGTATTTTTATTTGATTTTTTTTATTCTTCTTTTCAAGGTTTTCGGTACTTTTGGGGTACATAACATGCGTGAAAACTCTTGAAAATTTTCACACATATCAGAGTCGCTGGCCGTTAGTGCGTGGCAAAGTTACAGGTGGGGGGGTTTTTTGGGGGGGCTCTGCGGCACCACCTAGAACATGGGCATGTTCGGGGGCCTATGTAGCACATCCCTTTTTAGCTACAGTCACCAAACTTTGTATACATATAGATCTCACGAAGCCGGACAACTTTTGCGCTGACAGTCATTAGCTCTGCCCAAAAGGAAGTTGGCCATTATGGATTGTTTGAAAAATGCATGCTCCAGATTTTGATATACTCGTCTCAGGTGTTTTATGTTACAGGTACCAAATGTGGGCAACATCATGCCAAGACATTGACGATGCTAAATTGCAAAGGGATTTTTGATATATCGAACTGTGTTGCCATGGCAAAGCGATAAAATAACGTAAAAAAATGGAATAAGGAAATGTCTCATATATTCTGCATGCATGGCGTGATTTTACATAAAAATTGAGCCAAATGTTTGTCCTTGCAGGCTGATCACATTGATGTGGCTATTGTGGGTCACGGCCATAGCTTCACCAACTGGCAGAAGGAAGTGTGTCACTTTTAACAGACTTTGAAATATCCCTCTTATGTTAACCTGAATTGCTTCAAGAGATTTTAAATAATGTCAAGACTTAAAATTCTGAAGGGATTCTTGATATCTTAAATACTGTTGCCATGGCAATGCATTAAATCTCATCATTCCTTTTTGTGCATATTCACATGTTTTGAGGTATTTGGTAAGCTTGGTTTTTAAAATGTATTGTTAATAAACATATGTCTTAATTTTTATATAAATAAAATATAATAAAAATATCAACTGAAATGCAAAAATAATAGAAAATTCTGTCATAATATGTATATGTAATGAGTGGCAATTACAAGAAATGTCCTATAGAGGGCATCCAAGCTCCATGAATGATTCCCAAAATATTTTTGGTGTCCTGTCTAGAAAGGACCCTCTTTTGTATGGTATGTACAGTATATGAAGTATGTTTAACTATGTTCTTCAGTTAACTATATTTCTCATTTCATGTGTTAAACATCTCCAGTTCTTGAGTTGGAGTTTGATTAATCTGATCTGTGTATGTTTTGATTGCCGATCCGGCGCTGGAATATGTTATTTTGAATTTATGATAAATGTTTGTTCTGGCTGTTATCAATGTTGTTTAGTGTCAGCAGTTTTTTCTGCAGCTCGCGCTCTTTTCCAGGAAATAGAAAAGCGAAATATGTCCCCCATTGTGTTTGCCTTCTCAGCCGTATTGTTTGTGTGTATGTAGAGCATGTGTTTTGTCTTTATCGCTCTCTCTCTCTCTCTCTCTCTTAATCACTCTCAGGTGTGGGGTGACCAGGTGATCTGATTGTTAATGTGCAGCGCCGGTACGCAATGTGTTTCCTTCCTATATAAACTGAGTGTTTCATGGCTGGGTTGTGCAATGGGTGTTCGTGAGCTGTGCCATCTTGGTCACCGGTGCTCTTGTGCAAATTCCCGCTGCTGGAGCAGATTTTTCTGCGATTTTTATATATTTATTTTTTATCTACACAGTTGTTGATATGGCAACAAATAAACATATTAAGTTTCGTCTTACCAGCGTGTGTGGATACGTTTAAACCACGTGTGTGGCAACTAACCCTGCGTTGGTTTGTGCCCCACACTCCTCTAGGCTACGAATCTGAAAATGGCAATATATGCTGAACACTTGTATGCTGAAAGTAAGTGTTCATAAATGTTTTTACTGATTTGAAAATGTCAATTATTTACAGTAGATATATGCAATATACAGAATATGACAATATGACAAAAATGACAATTTTCATATGTATCTTGTTTTTTAAACACTTGTGGAATTTAAATGTGTACATAAATGCTCAAATATATGAACTCTAATTGTATTTGTTCGTATATGGCCAGTGGCGATTTCTTTGGGCCAGCAAATCCTTCTCTGCTGGTGTAACATGCCTAATAAATATTTTTTCATCCTTTCATTCTGATTGACCTTTTTGCCTATGTATTTTCAATCACTTTCCACTCATAATTCATCTACAAACGAATAGCAAAAAATTTAAATTTATCCAATCAGAATTTATTCCTTGATGCTTACAAGCAAATGTGACAAATGTTTCACAAATCGCATGCCCGAAGCAGTGCATGAGTTTGAGCTCCACCCCATCAGGCCTTCAGAATTCCACAGAATCCCTCAACAGTGTAAGTGAATAGGCATCTAAAGTCAGATTGTCTGATTCATCACCCAATCAAATTGATTTATTTGTTCTTGTGGGTGTGGTCTTTAGGATGTTACAGTCCACTTGCCTTCTGGCTCACCTTGAGTGACGCAATAATGCTTTAAGTGATGTACATAATTTGAAATCGAAGAGCGTGAGATCTTGCTGACGAGTCTGTCACTGCTGGTATTGCAGTTGAGAAAGAGATCCTTATGGATTTACAAACCTGAGATGTTCTGCATGATCGTGCGGTTGATTAATTAAACAGGAAAAGAGGGCTGCTTTTCACTTCAAGCAAATTGTTAAGTGCTTTTTGTATTGTTATAGCAACATCAGGAGTTTTCTAAGTGTAAATTACGCTGCTTGAGCATTCAGTGTCGGATCAAGTTTTGAAAATTAACCGTGTACCCTGACGAAACAGTTTATTGCACAGGCCGTGTCTGTATTTGTACAGATTTATTGTAAGTCTATTTTAAACTTAGATAAGTTTATTTCATTCTCTGAGGCAGAAAATTACAATACAAAAATAATTAAGGGTCTTTCAATACCCACACCTTTCACCTAAATGTATGCTATTTTTGTGTGCATGTTTTTTTTTTTTTTTTTTTTTTTTTTGGTTGCTAACAGCATATTCAGTTATTAGGCACTAAAATATTTACATGTAATTGCATTTAAAATGTAATTAACACAATTACAGGGATATATAATGATGATTTGTGAGTTTTCACTGCAAAACAACCCCAAAAAATGCAGCAAATTGCATTGCAAAATTTGAGAAAAGCAGCAGCAAATTCAGCCATTTTGTAATTCCAGCTAGCCAAATTACGTGGCCATTTCCTAAATACACCGTAATTTGATGACCAAACTTTAGTTTTGGCAATGTAACTGATTATGTTGTGACAACCGGAAAAGTGAAATTCCTGTATTCATTGCCGCAGCGTAACTTTGGACCGGTGCCAGTCCGTCATGACGATGTTATGGCAACATCGAAGAACAATAGTTGGTTACCAGTTGGTATTCTTTGCTTTTAATGATTATTCTATAGGTGGACACGCAGTAGCCTAACCTAATTTATGTCCTTATTTTCCCAACATAATTTAAAGGTGTAACACTTAAAGATGGGAAAGGAGAAAGCTGGGACCCGCTTGACAAACAAATAGACATTTTAATAACACTTTTCAACATCCAAAGAAACAAAAACATGCACTGCTTTTCAGCCAGCTGGGTCAAATCATAATGACATTCAGACTTGCAGACAAGCTTTGTACATCTCTCTCCCGTCTGGCGCTTAGTGATCATTTTGAACGAATCCTTTATGTGACTCAGAAGAACGAGTGGTCTCAGAGTGATTCGTTCATTTTGTGTTGGCCGCTCCGTTCGTTTGTTACCTGAAAAACACATAGGCAGGCCTGGGTAGTTCAGTGGTAAAATACGCTGGTTACCACCCCTGGAGTTCGCTAGTTCGCTAGTTCAAATCCCAGGGTGTGCTGAGTGACTCCAGCCAGGTCTCCTAAGCAACCAAATCGGCCCGGTTGCTAGGGAGGGTAGAGTCACATGGGGTAACCTCCTCGTGGTCGCTATAATGTGGTTTGTTCTCAGTGGGGCGCATGGTGAATTAAGCGTGGTTGCCGCGGTGGATGGCGTGAAGCCTCCACACGCGCTATGTCTCCGTGGCAACACGCTCAACAAGCCACGTGATAAGATGCGTGGGTTGACGGTCTCAGATGCGGAGGCAACTGGGATTCGTCCTCCGCCACCCGGACTGAGGCGAATCACTATGCGACCACGAGGACTTAGAGTGCATTGGGAATTGGGCATTCCAAAATTGGGAGGAAAAAGGGGGAAAAATCCCCCCCCCCAAAAAAAAAAAAAAAAACGCATAGGCGCTGTACAGGAAACAAAAATGATTAGTTCACCCAGTGTTGCCAACTACTTTGAATGAAAAGTAGCTAAAGCCTGCTCAAAAAGTCGATAAATGTCGCTAGATGATGTAACGCGTGAATTAGCATATTCATGACGTCATCGCGTCATATTTGCATTCTGCCTTGTGTCAGCCCTTTACATCTGTTTGCTTCTCTCCTACATTCTGTGCTCACATACTGTATTATAAAACAGCCAAATTCCCAATAAAGCTGTTCTCTTGTACATATTTGTTCTGTTTCTGTTGTCAGACAACGTAACGAGTATGAAATAGTGACTGAAACACTGCCCATTGACTACATGTTAACCAGTAATCACTTACAAGCAATTTCCAAGCTGCTGCTCTGCACTGCTAAAATCCTGATTTTATAACATCAGTTAAAGACAACGGCTCTGCTGTGATTTCGGCTATATTTACATGTAAAATGATAACTCAGAGAGAAAGTTAGAAGCAACAGAATACCTCCGTCTGGGTAACAGTGAGTGATAAGCAAGAAAAATAATGGTCAAATTAAATTGTTTAAATTAAAACAAAGGAGAAGCAAACATACAGATTATTGATTGGTACTTGGCAACTCTGTTTGCACATGTGCAGCTCATTCACGTCTGTGTCAGCTGCCGTGCGGTCAACTGAATGTGGGGTTTTGGCTATTGAAAATGTAACATTTTAATTGAATTCTGCTCAAATGAATGAAATTACATGAATAAAGGTTCGTTCATTTTGCTGAACAAGACTCAAAGATCCAGTCTTCCCATCACTACTGCCACTGTCTCTTCTCCTTAAATACGCCCGCCTCCCCTCCCTGGAACGTGAGGCAGGTGTGGCGCGCAGGTGGAAGTCATTCGCCACTTATCTTCCTGGCCTCACTCTGCTCAGACGCCACTCGGCTCCGCCTTGCTCACCACAAAAGGCTATTTAAACAGTTGCGTATGAATAACGAATGCAGACTAAAAGTTAATGTACTTATTATTTTGAAAGAGAACAGAGAAAATAAATGCAACAATAAAAGAAACTGAGACCTATTGCCACATAACTGCAACAAAATTACAAGGCTAAATTACTTCTGTGCTCATTAAACTCTACCTAGACCAACTTAACACCTAATGCATTGAATTACATTTGTTAAAGCAATTTTAAGGATATGTAAAAATGGTAAATGACTTCATTACAATATAATCTTCAGATCTACATATTTTTTCAATAAATAATTATATTAAATTATAGCAAAAATGTCAAATTAATCAGTTAGCAATAAAATAAAAAATTAACAATTAAAAATGAATATATATATATATATATATATATATATATATATATACACACTGTGGTGTGTGTGAGATATACAGGTGCATCTCAATAAATTAGAATGTCGTGGAAAAGTTCATTTATTTCAGTAATTCAACTCAAATTGTGAAACTCATGTATTAAATAAATTCAATGCACACAGACTGAAGTAGTTTAAGTCTTTGGTTCTTTTAATTGTGATGATTTTGGCTCACATTTAACAAAAACCCACCAATTCACTATCTCAAAAAATTAGAATACATCATAAGACCAATAAAAAAAACATTTTTAGTGAATTGTTGTCCTTCTGGAAAGTATGTTCATTTACTGTATATGTACTCAATACTTGGTAGGGGCTCCTTTTGCTTTAATTACTGCCTCAATTCGGCGTGGCATGGAGGTGATCAGTTTGTGGCACTGCTGAGGTGGTATGGAAGCCCAGGTTTCTTTGACAGTGGCCTTCAGCTCATCTGCATTTTTTGGTCTCTTGTTTCTCATTTTCCTCTTGACAATACCCCATAGATTCTCTATGGGGTTCAGGTCTGGTGAGTTTGCTGGCCAGTCAAGCACACCAACACCATGGTCATTTAACCAACTTTTGGTGCTTTTGGCAGTGTGGGCAGGTGCCAAATCCTGCTGGAAAATGAAATCAGCATCTTTAAAAAGCTGGTCAGCAGAAGGAAGCATGAAGTGCTCCAAAATTTCTTGGTAAACGGGTGCAGTGACTTTGGTTTTCAAAAAACACAATGGACCAACACCAGCAGATGACACTGCACCGCAAATCATCACAGACTGTGGAAACTTAACACTGGACTTCAAGCAACTTGGGCTATGAGCTTCTCCACCCTTCCTCCAGACTCTAGGACCTTGGTTTCCAAATGAAATACAAAACTTGCTCTCATCTGAAAAGAGGACTTTGGACCACTGGGCAACAGTCCAGTTCTTCTTCTCCTTAGCCCAGGTAAGACGCCTCTGACGTTGTCTGTGGTTCAGGAGTGGCTTAACAAGAGGAATACGACAACTGTAGCCAAATTCCTTGACACGTCTGTGTGTGGTGGCTCTTGATGCCTTGACCCCAGCCTCAGTCCATTCCTTGTGAAGTTCACCCAAATTCTTGAATCGATTTTGCTTGACAATCATAAGGCTGCGGTTCTCTCAGTTGGTTGTGCATCTTTTTCTTCCACACTTTTTCCTTCCACTCAACTTTCTGTTAACATGCTTGGATACAGCACTCTGTGAACAGCCAGCTTCTCTAGCAATGAATGTTTGTGGCTTACCCTCCTTGTGAAGGGTGTCAATGATTGTCTTCTGGACAACTGTCAGATCAGCAGTCTTCCCCATGATTGTGTAGCCTAGTGAACCAAACTGAGAGACCATTTTGAAGGCTCAGGAAACCTTTGCAGGTGTTTTGAGTTGATTAGCTGATTGGCATGTCACCATATTCTAATTTGTTGAGATAGTGAATTGGTGGGTTTTTGTTAAAAGTGAGCCAAAATCATCACAATTAAAAGAACCAAAGACTTAAACTACTTCAGTCTGTGTGCATTGAATTTATTTAATACACAAGTTTCACAATTTGAGTTGAATTACTGAAATAAATGAACTTTTCCATGACATTCTAATTTATTGAGATGCACCTGTATATGGCAGAGTGAACAATCCACATAAGACTTTAATGCCAGCATAAACATGCTTTTCTGCACAATAAACAAAAACAAACACATTTAACAACACTCAACAGCCTTGCTTTTCATTAGTCACTGTGGCACAGTCACACTCAAGCCTTTGTCTCTCCCTGTCTGCTGCTGTCTTCTCTCCTTAAATACTCCCGCCGCTCCTCCCTGGAACGCGAGGCCGGTGTACAAACAGGTGGAAATCATTTACCACTTATCTTTCTGGCCTCGCTCTGCCCTGACACCACTTGGCCATGCCCTGCTTGCAGCAATATAGATAGATAGTAGAGGTGTAACACTTCAAATTTCTAATGGTTCTGTTTGTATCACGGTTTTAGGGTCACTGTTTCGGTACGGTTCTGTATTTGTTATGTACAGAAAAAGAAATATTTCTACCAAACCCAAAATAAATATATTCTATTTGGTAACAGACTCTTCAAGAGATTTGCCCTCACTACAAATCACTATGGTTTTACAGCAGTAAATGGTATTTGTAGTAAAATCATAGTTACTGTCATGATTACAATACTATAGTAAAATCAAGGTTACTATATGGAAATTACAGTTACTACTGTAAAACAATGGTTAATTGTATCAAAACTATGATTTCTGCTAAGAAAACAATGGTGACAGCAGTCATTGTTACTTCAGTCATGGCTACTACAGTATTACTGAATAACCATAGTTAATTTTCGTTAGTGTCCTTAACTAACAAAAACACTCTAATTACTAACTCAACATTTAACTTAATACCTGCATTTATGCATCAACATAATGTGCATTTCATATTCAACTCAACATACATTCAGAAGTTGTACATCACTATAGAATTAATAACCTTGCTGAAAAAATGTATGCTAGAAGAGATGTCGTAATGCAATGAGTGTTTTAATCATACGTGGAAATCCCACATCTTCATCAACAGAGTAAGGGCAACATAACTTTGGCAATGAACATCCCGAGCACTTTAGTTTTTGTTTCATGTCTGTCTGAACTAGCAGCGAGTGCCTGTTTAAAGATGGAAGTGATTGTGTTTGTGTGAAGTTTCGGGCTCACCTGTGGCTCTGTGCACACCGCGCGCTATATATTCCCAGGTGATGACAGCGCTAATAAATAATCAAACATCGATGTATTACCAGTAGACGGCACTCGCGTCAAGCAATGTCTGCAAACAGTGCCTGTTTTGTAAAGGTTTTTTGACCATCGCTGATGAAAAAGCGTTTTTGACCGCAAAATGAAACAGTTCCCAGACAGGAGACATGAATGACACTGGGGCTTCTATCTTGTGGCTTGTTTTCTCAGCTTGCCATTTTCAACTTCACACTAATGCATGCAGAACTGTGAATCATCAATTGATTTAACAAACTTACAGTTAATAGGACAACTTCTCCCTGTAGAAAGTTAACCCATGTGAAACACAGGCGAAGTGTGTCCATCTACAGAGCCATACAGGTGCATTAGCTGAGGTTACAACTGCGCATGTCTATTTGGAGCTTTATTTTCTTTGCCAAAGTGTATGATCCAGATGTGTTATTAAACTAGAGATGAACCACGGAGCAAATGTTACCAAACCGTGGTTGGTGAACCGTGTGGTTTGTATTTTTACCAAGAACCGTTACACCCCTGATTGATAGATAGATAGGTAGATAGATAGATTCACATTTATATTATGTATAAATGTATTTTAACAAATAGCATCAAATATATTTACATACATAAAAGCTTATCCTGTATAATAAATTTCCATTAAAAACTATTGGCAAAATATTAGTGGACATTTCAGGTGAATAAAGCTGCTAAATTAGATTAAAAAATATGAACAATTTAAACTAGAAGGTAATAACAGGCAGTGGTGGCTCAGCAGTCAAGGCTCTGGGTTACTGATCAGAAGGGCGGGGGTTCAAGCCCCAGCACCACCAAGATGCCACTGTTGGGCCCTTGAGCAAGGCCCTTGACCCTGTCTGCTCCAGGGGCACTGTATCATGGCTGACCCTGCACTCTGACCCCAGCTTAGCTGGGATATGTGAAAAAAAAAAAGAATTTTACTGTATATGTGCAAATGTATATGTGTGATAAATAAATATAATTATTAATTATTATAATAGTGTTACTTGATGTGGTTTACATTTTCATCAGTGGACTCTCACAATAAAATGCATGCTGTTTTTTCTTCAATCATTGGATTGGATCATAAGCAGAGAACATGATACATAAGTACTGACGCTCACATGTCGCATGTTTTCACTGTAATGTTCTAATTGCAAAATAGACATCAGAAGATGAAAGTTGAGTTTAAGCTTTAATTTGATACCAAGTTTGTGAACATTGATGGAGTTTTTTATATAAAACAAAGAATTTGTTTTATAGCCATATTCAAATGGCCCACCTGTTGGCCAGTGACAGTTAACAGGTTTAGAATGGGCATGTAAAACGGCCTCTATAGCACCCCCATTTTCAACTACAGTCACCAAAATTTGAACATATATAGTTCTCATCAAGCTGGACAGCTTTCAGAATTATATTTATTAGCTCCGTCCAACAGGAAGTCATCCATTTTGGATTTTTTTAATATTGCATTCTCTGAACTTTGAAATACTCCTCCTAGGGGATTCATGAGGCTATCACCACATTTAGACAACATTATGCCAAGATATTGAAGATGCTAAATTGTGAACAGATTTTGAAATATCGAACGGTGTTGCCATAGCGAGGCATTAAATTAATGGCAAAAAATGGGAAACAGCAGTGTCTCACATCTTCTGTGTGCAATGTGTGATTTAGATCAAAACTGAGATGTATGTTGGGGGCTAATCACATGGATTTGATTATTTTGGATTACGGACATAGCACCACCACCGGGCAGCAGGAAGCGTGGCTCTTAAAAGAGACTTTAAAATAGTTCTCTTATATTTAAGTTGCTTCAAAATTGTCTAGAATAATGTCAAATGTATGTGTCCACCTTGCATTGTTTTCCAAAAGCCAATGGGTGGAAATGGACCCATTGTATATATATTTATTATATATATATATATATATATATATATATATATATATATATATATATATATATAGATATATATTTACATTTATTCATTTGGCAGATGCTTTTATCCAAAGTGACTTACAGTGCCCTTATTACAGGGACAATCCCCCTGAAGCCTGAAGAGAGAGAGAGAGAGAGAGAGAGAGATGTTTGTTGGGGGTTAGGGTGGGGTTGGGGATTGGGAATAATGGGGGATCAAAGTTGATTCTGTGCATATATATTTTGCTTTTCTGATTCAAAGTGTTAATCAGAAAATAATTTTTGTTAATTGTCACAATTGATGAGATTTGGATCACAAATGTTGATGTCTACTGGTGTCAATATAACAAAATTCCTTGTGTCACAAAGAGTTATTATTAATTAAAAAATTATGTGACCTGTCTCAATAACAATTCTCAATATTAACAGTTCTGTTGCCTTTCAGTCAAAACATACAATCTTTGCACAGATGTCACATTATCCTCAATAATAACACAATAGGTGTTGATTGGGTGTTAAATTGGTTTAAAGTCAGATTATATTATATTATATTCTATTATATATTAGAATTATATTCTCCCTTATGCCATGGAACTAACGATAATGAGCCAATGATTTCACTTGAAACGTTTTGGTAATGGCTGGGAGGAAGTTATAATAAAGATGGTCTAAAGTCCCAATGTAGGGTAACACTAAACACCATAATGGTGACTTTGAACAAGAAACATTTATTGTCAATATATACCATTTTATAGTCAAGTCATTTTTATTTGTATAGTGCTTTTCACAACACATAGTTACAAAGCAGCTTTACAGGAAATCATGCATTAACATAAACTGTAATATCTATAAAGTCTTAGAGTGATCATTGTGTAGTTTGATTAAATACGATTGTAAATTGTGTATAAAAATTAAATAATTAAATAATAATTGTATTTAGAACCCCTGTGAGCAAGTTGAAATATACAGCTAAATCTTTAAGCTCTAACATTTATGCATTTGCCATTATCAAAAGAAAGTAACTGTACATTCCAGGAACACATTTTACCAGGTGTTCCCGGGATTCAAACCAGTTACGTCTAAGAAGAATTGTTAGAGCAATGCATTAGCTGTTGTTGTCTTTAACTTTGCCCAAGCATCCCAAGGGAAATTTGATTCTTTTTGTTTTTACAAAGAACATAATTGTGTTAGAAAATAAATATCCTTACAATATTAAACAGTATGTCAACAATAACAGTGTAAAAATTTTAGTTTACATGTTAGTTCTGTGCTATCCCCACATTTAACCAGAAAAATCCCTAGTTCAGTGCTGGTGCTACTATTTTGTTTTCAAATAAATGGCTCTTTTTCTAAGACTTTGCCATAAATTCTACAATAAACTTTCAAGACTGGACACCATCTCCCAGAATTCATAGCAAAATACAATAACAGACTGTTTATAAAATACAGGATATTATTGTAAAAGTTACTGTAAAACGTACAGCAATTTGTTACCGTGTACACTTTCATCGTTTACTACTGTTTGTAACTTATTAATAAATGGTTCAAATGGGTTCACTTTACATTAGGGTACACTTTTATAGGTAACTGATGTCAGTAACTCAATAAATAGTTTACATGTGTTGACTTTACATCAGGGGTGGGGAACCTTTTTCCCATTAAGGGCCATTGGAGAATTTACGAAATTATTCGCGGTCATACAATTGCTTGCAATTTCTGATTGTGGGTAAAAATTAGTATACGCATTCCATTACGTGCTCACACACCAAGAAAAAACACCGAAAGGTCTGTATATTATACAATATTTGGCGTTATCATTTAAAATTATTTTCAATCATTATTTAATTGTTTTTATTTATTTATCTATTTTTACAGTTAATTGATTCAAGGCCATTTTTTTGCTTTTCAGATTATTTTTCAAATGGCCTCGCATGCCTTATACGACCCTGAGGCCTGACATTCCCCACCCCTGCTTTACATTTAGGAACACTTTCAAAGGTTATTGATAGTAATGGTTAATGGGTAACTCATTTAGTTGTGGTTTCCATTTTGCATTAAGGCACCCTTTTTGATGTTACTTAGATTGATAAAAACATCCAAATTAAACTAAATCATTGCAAGGTACAATTAATGATAGTTCAGATATAGCCTATAAAATGAAAGCTTTGTGGAAAATCTATATATTTTTGATAAACAAGAGAGAATCAGAATGATTATACATTGCTATAGAAGAGCATCAAGACCTGAAGTGTTTTTGCAGAGAACTGTTGGTAAGACACCACTTGGAGTAGCACAATTCATTTTGACATCAAATAGACAAAACACACACACAACTCCTTTTAATCTCACTATAGTACTCTATTTTTGCTGCATCATTACATAAATTGTGAATTATGACATTTCATGATTTTGATTCAAATAAGTATTTATAAGAACCTTTATTAAGCATTTATAACGTGAGAGTTTAAATTGGCTCACTATTTGGCAAGTATCACATGAAAGTCACCCTCATTATTCATGTTTTGTTTTTTTTACTGCATATCAATGATTTATAATGCATTTGTAGAATAGCTATTAGTCATTAATGAACCCCTTTATAAACCATTTAAAAAAAAAAAAAAACCTTAATGTAAAGTGTTACCAATATGTTTTAGGACCCCCTGTGGGCAAGACACATATCTTTCAATTCCCATCTCCAAGTCTACTCCTCGCGATACACACTTGTAATTGCAAACTATCAACTATAACATTGGCATTACTTTGCATTCTTTTTTCAAGTTTCCCTACAAGGACATCTACGCTGTAGCCGTTAGCAGATGGCAAAACAGCATTGACATCAGATATAAGACTGAGACCTCTGGGATGTTGATAACCCCGCTATCCTCTGCAATTAACCAAAAATGGCACTGTTTCTGACAAGATGTCAACCAAAAATATGGTGTAAGCTGCTACGTCTGTGGAGGATATCTCCCGAAGTTTTAGATTTTTGTGTACTGTTAAACATTGGAGCAGCACAGTGATCACCTTATGAACAAACATTCTAAAAAAACATATAAAATGAAACACAATTACCACCAGAATCTATTTACCAGAGACAGGTCACATCTATTAAAATGAATGGGAGAACTTGGAACGCCCAACGAGTCAACAGATGTAGAAAGGAAGTCCCACCTTAAAGGTAATATGCTGCCTTTAAGTGCACCTGGGAAACTCGTACCCCTGAGTCGGGCAGTCGTTACTAAGAGATATCAAGCATTCAAGTGGGAAACAAAATATGGAAGAAGCCAAACTTAAACAATTACGAAATGAATGATGACAAAAGCAATTTTATCCTGTTGTACCAGTGAATAACCATTAGTGATTAAACATGCATCACTTATAATGACATATATGATTTATTAATGCATGGTATCTAACAACTTATTAATTAATTTGCTTAAAAAAAACCGTGAAGGGTGAGTCATTAGTTGATTGTCACATAAAACAAATTAATATTGTTGAAATAAATTACAGAATTTGAAATAATTTTGCAAAATCATTACTTCCTATCATCTTTCATGTTGACACGTCCCCACTAGTTTTGTCGTACAGTGCCTTCATTTAACACCAAGACAAGCAGATATTTCAAGATTAAAATCACAGCTTCAACTTAAGGCAGCATGCTGAGGTAAGTTTTGGCTCTAATCCTAACGTGGGCTTTTCTGTGTAATGTGATGGTCATTTTCAGTGTGATTCTGTAAATATGGGCTCTTGTGACATCAGTTTTTAAGTGTACATTTTTAAATCTGCAGCAATATATCAGTGCACTTTGTCCCACGTCCCGCATGTCATAAGCAGTATTTACGCATTTACCCCATGCCCTCGCGGCGGTACTGGAAACTATCGCAGCTACTTCAGGTGGATTAACTGTATAAATCCATGTAAAAATCCATGTTAAGTGTAAATGCCTTTTGCTCTGCCAAATGTGTGATTGACAACTGGAGCACGAACAGACAGCATTTCACAGGCTGTGTACTCTGTGTTTAAGGAGCGGCAGTACTGCTGTACAGAACTAATGATCTAAATTCTTTCGACACTGAAAACTGTAACTACACTGAACTAACAACTATAAGCTATGAAATAGTGAAAGTAGGCATTAATAAACCATGATCTTGCTTTGGTTTATATTTCCCTGTGGCACATTATTCACATTTTCACTTGTCAGTAAGAAGAGAGGTTTGGAAACCTTTCTAGTAATTATTGCAATTCATCCAGATCTGACAAGAAACAAAAACAAAAGAAGAAGAACATGAAAGTGATCTGTTTCTCATCCACACATTCTCATATCACATCGCTTCTGAAGATATGGATTTAACCACTGAAGTTTTATGGATTACTCATGGATTTTTTATCCATGAGAAGTTTCTCATGGATATGAGAATGTGTGGATGAGAAACAGATCACGTTCACGTTCTTCTTCTTTTGTTTTTGGTGATTCACATTCTTCTCTGCATATCACCCCCTGCTGGTCTGGGAGAAGAACTTCTAGCAAAAAATGTCTTAAATATTCATCTGTTTCTCACCCACACCTATCATATCACTTCTGAAGATATGGATTTAGCCACTGGAGTCATATGGATTACTTTTATGGTGCCTGCATTTGCTTTTTGGAGTATCAAAATTTTGGCACCCATTCACTTGACCTACAGAGATGAAATATTCTTCTAAAAATCATAATTTGTGTTCGGCGGAAGGAAGTCATACACATCTGGGATGGCATAAGGGTGAGTATTTTGAGAGAACTGAGAAATGATGAGAGAATTTTCTTTTTGGGGTGAACTACCCCTTTAAATGGATAGCTCAGCCATAATTTAATATTCCGTCATCATTTCCCTACCATCATGTTGTTCCAAACCAGTATGATGCCGTTTATTATGTGGAACACAAAATATGTTAGACAGAATGTTAGGGACTGACAGTCTTGGTCACCATTCACTTTCAAATGATAAAGAAAAAAACACTTACTGAAAGTAAATGATGACCGAGTCTAACATTCTGTCTAAAATCTCCATATTGTATTGCATGAAAGAAAGTCAGTCATACAGGTTTGGAACAACATGATGGTGAATGATGACAGAATTTCCATTAATAATAATAATTCTGTAATACATGTTAAATGTGTATTATGTAATGGAATATAGGGGAGTTGACGTCCATTATGTCATTTGTGAAAGTAACGAGTTACTTACTACTTGAGTACTCTTTTAATTGGATACTTACTCTTACTCAATTATGTTAGCACTTTTGCTTCTACTTCAGTAGAAGCAAAACTTCACTCTTCACTTTTTTTTTTTTTAAGTAATTGTACTTTTACTTGAGTAAGTTTTTTGGCTGCTCTACCCACCTCTGGTCCCAACTCGGAAACTTGTGTATCTTCTAGAATTCCGAGTGACCCACTCATTAATATGAGTACGGGTCAATCATGTGCTCGGAACTCATAATTACAACATTTCTGACTCCACTTGAAGGGCACAAAAGAGCCAATCACCTTTTAGATACAGACATCGCCTGTCAATCAACTTGAGAATGCACATGCGCATTAGCTATTCAAGCCGGGAAAATTTCATTTTTTAGCATAATGAGGTAAATAAGCACAATTTATAATGCCAGTGTTGTCATATTTTACTGCTGATTTGAAATATGTTTGTCTTGACCAACAGTTTTTGAGATTTCAGTCTTTCCTCATTCAAGTGGATAGGAGCTGCTCTTGTATGTCACTTGTTAAGATTAAGAAGAAAAGATTAAGATTAAGATTAAGAAGAAAATAGCTGCCCAGTCATGTTCCAAAGATGGCTGCCAAGTGAACTGACTTGCTAAAAAGACTTTGTTTACCGCTCAGATTGTCTGACATTTCTAGTCCTTGTTTTTTAAATTGGATTCCAGGGGTAAAAATTATATTTTGCTCCGAGTGAATTCAAGGTGAGTTTTGAACAAAAGCAAGTCTTCACCAGCTCCAACGAACGTTTGTGTGATGACTGATGCTTAGAGACATCGCCTATGGATGTTAAATAACTAAAAATAAACGTAATTTTCTTTAAAATTAAAATGATAAAATGACCCGGTCTGTCTGTTTGTTGAAACACATTTTATCTTACCACATGAGAGGATGTTTTACCATTTTAAACATTTAAAAGCAACAACATATAACAATCAATAAAATAAGATGGGGATCGCCTAGCAAATAACAGATTTGTTAAGCCTGTATAATGGTAGGGTTTATTTTTATTAAAATAATATATATATATTTTTTAATATTTTTTATTACAAAAAAAAAAAAAAAATAACCTTTATGCTCTTTTACAGTATCATGTTTAAAAAGTTGTACATGTGCATCCTAATGAGATAGAGTTAGAACTAAACATTTATTCAATAATAACAGTGAATCATGTACATCTGAGAAGAAAAAAATGTATGGGCTTTTCTTGTTTTTTAAAAATAGAAAAGTACAATTTTACCTCTGGATAATATTTCTTTGTGTGCAAGTTCAAAGACCCATGTCTGTGGGGGTACGAGATACCATTCATACCCTAAAGTAACAACTACCTAGACGTTTCAACACACACTCTTTGATACACCTTCACCCCTGTAAGAAAGAACTCAGCACTCTCAGGGCTTGGAATGTAGTTAGCGGGGAGGTGTGAAAACTGAAGAGGATGGGACACCACAATCGTCATTCAACAGACCTGTGGCTGGAGTCATTCAATCACACTTAAAAATATTGGCATGGTTGACAAAGTGTAATGGTTTTCTATGAAGTTATTCACTGGGTACATTTTTACCTTCTGCAAAGATGCTTTGAAACAATGTGGACTGTGAATAATAACGACATTTTTGCATGTGCAGGACATGAATTAATGATAGCTACAGTTACATTTTCACTAGATGCAATTTTTTTTTTTTTTTAATCAGGATCTGAGAGGGGCAGAGACTCATAGAATATATACATCAATACCCCACTCAGAAGCAGAGCAAAAATAAATGTTCTTTTCTGTTTTTCAGTTAAATTCAGCTTTACAAAGAATGGCGTCTGTGAATAAGGAAGAATTCCTTAAAGGAACATTCTAGGTTAAATAAAACTTAAGCTCCATTACAGCACCTGTGGCATGCTGATAATTAAAAAGCAGAAATGAGAGGCTTGTGTTTTTGATGAAGCACTTATGAATCATTAAAACATATAAATCTATATGACAGACTTAGGATAAACACTGTCATACAGGAACAGGATCATCAGTGGGTAACGACACATCTTTAATTGAAGTGAAATGAATTTATCTTTGGATAATTTAATATCAACAAAGCTATGAACCATTTGCAAATACCAGTTATGTCATTTATGCTGTATATTTCAAGAAAATGAATACACGTCTGCTTTGGAAGATTTTGAAATATTGACTACAATATGATTTCTGGACTAAAATTTCAACATTTTTAATTTATGAATGACAGGCAAAAGGTAGACCTACAATCAAGTTCTTAAAAGCTCAGACTAGATGACAAAACACCATCATAAAGTTGCTTTAGCTTTCACATTGAGCTTCTCTAAAATGTACAAATACTCACAGATATACTCACAGACTGCAATAACATTTCAGACCGTTATTTAGCTAAAAGTTTGGACATCTGTATACAATGACATTCACAGCATAGATGAACAGCAGTGTAAATCGTGGCTAATCAGTCATCAAAAACAAACCAACATTAAAAACCACAAACAAACCATTTACCTTAAATAGGTGATGTGTTCAATTATGACCAATGCCAGGCTGGGGCCTCATCTTAGAAAAAATGAACAAACAAACAGCTAACTAAAACTAGTGTAAATCATACAAGATCAGTTAAAAGAAAACATGTTTTTATCTTGATTTATCAAGATAAATAGATCCTTACACATACCATTTAACAGCAGTTAAAAAATAAAACGAGTGAAAAACATGAGAATATGGTCATAGGAATATTTAGGTGAAATTTATCTGTTCACCTCTGTTGTGACCTCTGAAACTTAAATATTTAAGTTGCCTTTAAAAGTGCCACTACACAAGACAACAATAAGACAAACAATAATGCTGTTATACTGTATAATACAACCGCATTGTTTTACAGACCCTAAAGCTTTATAATGACTTCTCGATTTCCCTTGAACATTTATTGGCTTCTTATGGGTGACAGAATTCAGTAAAAAAAGTAACATTCAGGCTTAAATAATTCCAACTAAAACTGTCATGCTGTGCTGTGGATTGATAACCGTTGAGTGAAACTGTGTGCATTCTAGAAGAAACTGGTCTTGAGTTTGATGGTGGGTGAAGCTTGCACCGTCTGCTGTGGCGGTCTTGCTGTAGTCTTGGCTTTACTGTGGGCTTGACTGGACCTGATTGCCGCCTCAAGGCGGGTCTTCAGCTCTGGTGCCGCTCCGATAACAGTCTTGAAGGCGACAGGGTACAAAGGACCGATGTGCATGAGGTTCTGAAGAGCAAACTCATGCAGGCCTTTAGAGCTGGAGGAGGCAGAGGAGAGCACCGTCTCATCCAACAGGTATGAAATGAGCGTGGGGACCAGAAGAGCCAATAACTGAACTCCTGTTTGAGACATGTGAGTTTAGAAAATGAACAAGTGTTAATGCTTGATTGTCAATACTTATTGTATCTTGATTATTTTGTCTCCAGTTAAATCACAGGGTTTGTTTTTAATCAGGAAATGTCAGGCCAACACCGATCACAGATTTTTAACATGTAGGTTTGCCAACACCGATCTGATCACCGATTTTTAACAATGCGATCAGGCAATACCGATCGCTGATTGTTCACTGAGACCGGCAAATACCGATCCCCGATTTTTAACACTGAGATCGGCCAATGCCGATCCGATCACAAATTATTTATTTTTTTGTAATTAACATTTTATTGATTCATGTGCTATGACAGTGAAAAAAACTCAACACATATATAATGAATCAACATTTTACATTTAAACCCTACTAATACAATCCCACCCTGACCCCTAACGAACACCCCTGTGGTCCCACATAACACACACACAATCCAAAAAAATAAAATAAATATATATATATATATATATATACACACACACACACATACATATACATACATACACAGATACATATACATACGCTTACATAAAATAAAATATATATATATACACATACATACATACACAAATAAATAAAATAATAAACATACATGATTAAACTACTCTCTTCACATCCCCTCCCCGAGATTCCCCCAAAACTAAAAAAACTAAATATTTGCCCTATTTTTTAGCAAATAAGTCCCTCAACCCCAGCCTTCTACTTACCGCCTCTTCAAATGCAGCTACCCTCCCCATTTCCACACACCACTCCGAAAAAGAGGGTGCTCCATTTGACTTCCAACCCCTTAAAATTACTTGCCTGCCGATCATGAGACTCATAACCCAGTTTTTTATATGATTGCCCCCTAAATGCATGACCGCTCCATCACCCAAAATACAGAGTCTGGGACAAAGCAAAACCTGAGTGTTCAAAACGTCGCACAAATACCTCTGAACCCTCAACCAAAACTCCTGGATCTTAACACACCCCCAAAAGACATGGGTAGTGTCTCCAACTTCTGACTGGCATCGCCAGCAGGTGGGTGTGTCTTTAAGACCAAGCCTATATAATCTAGAGGGGGTCCAATAAAATCTATGTAAAATCTTAAATTGCATAAGGCGAACCCTTGCATCTCTAGATACAGACTTGACATTTTTAAGAATCTTAATCCACACTCCATCCTCCAATACCAAATTCAAATCTTTTTCCCATACTCTCTTGAGAGAAGTCAAGGCTCCATCCCCCAGACACTGAATTAGTAGGGAGTAATACACTGATGCCTCATGGCCTTTTCCAAAAGCAGCAATCACCTCTCCCAAAGCACCTGCCGCCTTAGGGGGGGTGCATGTCCCAAAAATAGTGCAGAGTAGGTGGCAAAGCTGTAAATACTTACAAAACTGAGATCTGGGAATGCCAAAATGTTGAAACAAATTTTCAAAAGATCTCAATACTCCACCCTCATATAGGTCACCAAGTGCATTAACCCCCCTCACAATCCAATCTGACCAGCAGAAAGGGGACTTATTAATACATAGTTTAGGGTTCAGCCATATGCTCGAGGCAACATTTAAATAAATATCAGAATTAAACACTCTGGACACTTTTGTCCATATCGAGTGCAAATGCAAAATAACGGGATGCGACTTAACCTCTCCGGCTAGTATAATCGAAAGGCTATGCAGTGGTGAGATAGGGGCAAGAACTTCCTTTTCAGTACAAAACCAGGGAGGAGCTCTCTCAGGTGGAAGCGACCAATCAGCCAAATGTCTAAGACCGAATGCATAATAATAAAACAAAATCTTGGGTAGGCCTAGCCCTCCTCTGTCAATTGGCCTATGTAACTTATTGAAATTTAACCTGGGGCACTTACCATTCCAAATAAAGGACTTCGCTATGTTGTCAAATTGCTTGAAATAAGAGAGGGGGACATCTACAGGGAGAGACTGAAGCAGGAAGTTGAATTTTGGAATACAATTCATTTTAATAACATTAACCTTCCCAATCATCGATAAATGTAATGAAGCCCACCTGCTGACATCGCTCGAAAACCTTTTTATTAAAGGGTCAAAATTAACTAACTAAATCAGACAAATTTGCTGGGAATAAAATCCCCAAATACTTAATGCCCTGTTTGGGCCACTGGAAGGTACCCGGCTGGAAAGCCGTTTCTGGGCAGTATGCTGTCAGCGCCAAAGCTTCGGATTTAGACTAATTGACTTTGTATCCTGAGAACTTGGAAAAGGAATTAATAATTCTGTGGAGGCAAGGCATAGATCTAGTAGGTTCAGAGACAAATAATAAAATATCATCTGCATAAAGCAGAAGCTTATGCGCCGCACCTCCCGCTGTCACCCCTGGAAAATCATCCTCCTTTCTTATCGCAGCTGCTAATGGTTCCAGGGCAAGACAAAACAATAATGGGGAAAGAGGGCAACCCTGTCGAGTGCCCCTATCTAGAGTAAAATAATCTGAAATTAATCCATTTGTTTGTACCGCTGCTACAGGGTGTTTATAAAGTAACTTAATCCAACCAATAAATGTACTCCCGAACCCATACATTTCCAAAATCTTAAAAAGATAATCCCATTCTACCATATCAAACGCCTTTTCGGCGTCAAGTGAGATGGCAGCGACCGGAGATTGTTCATTAACCACTGACCACATGATATTGATGAGAGGCCTGATGTTATCAGAAGAGCTACGGCCCCGAATAAATCCCACCTGATCTATATGTATAAGAGATGTCATAACCTTACTTAATCGGTTAGCCAACATTTTTTGACAATATTTTTACATCTAGTTGGATCAGGGAAATTGGACGGTAACTTTTACACTCGCTTGGATCTTTGTCCTTTTTAAGAATCAGACTGATCCGGGCTTGTGTCATGGTTGGAGGAAGTTTTCCCTTCTTTAATGATTCAGTATAAACTTCTAACAAAAGTGGGGCCAATTCTGTAGCATAGGATCTAAAAAATTCTGCAGCAAAACCATCTGGCCCCGGAGCCTTGCCAGTAGGTAGGGACTTAATTACCTCGTTAAGCTCCTCCAAGGTTATCTCAGAATCAAGAGAGTTTTTTTGCTCAGTCGTCAGTTTAGGAAGATCTAATGGTTCCACAAAGTTTCTAATATCTTCATCAGTAGATGAAGACGTGGAACTATAAAGATCAATATAGACTTCTTTAAAGGCATTATTAATATCAATGGCTGAGGTAAATATTTCACCACCAGCAGATTTCACTGAGGGAATGATAGAAAGAGACTCTCTCTGCTTTACATATCTAGCCAAAAGCTTCCCTGCTTTGTCACCCGACTCAAAGTATGACTGTCTTGCCCTGAATAACCAAAACTCCACTTTCTGCGACAAAATAGTATTATATTTATTTTTCAATCGGGTTAATTCTCTGAGGCCATCAGATGACATTCGGCGCTTCAGCTCTGCCTCGGCACTTTTAATATTTCCTTCCAACTCCACAAGTTCTCGTGCTTTGGATTTTTTGATGAATGAGGCATACTGTATGATCCGGCCCCTAAGAACCGCTTTAAGTGCCTCCCAAGCCACACCCACAGAGGATACTGAGGACCAGTTGGTCTCCATATAAACATTGATTTCAGTCTTTAACATTTGTTGGAAATCAGGATTTTGTAAAAGGGATACATTAAGGCGCCAACTATATGATTTCTTTTTCTCTATATGTGGCATCACCTCTAAACTCACCAGGGCGTGATCTGAGACTAAAATGTTTCCAATAGAGCAATCAACAACAGATGAAATGAGGGATTTGGATATAAAAAAAAATCTATTCTAGAATAAATCTTATGGACTGATGAAAAAAATGTATAGTCCCTACCGGATGGGTTCAAAAGTCTCCAAATATCCGAAAGACCAAGATTTTTACACATCCTGTGAAGCGTCAATGTTGCTCTAGGGGGTTTACACACTTTGGCTTCACTATGATCAAGGACTGAGTCCATCAAAAGATTAAAGTCTCCTCCCAATATTATATCATGAGGGGTGCCAGCGGTTTGCAACATCCCTTCAAGATCTATAAAAAAGCCTTGATCATCAACGTTAGGTGCATAAATATAAGCCAAAATCAGACTTTGCCCTTGAATTTCAGCTAAAACAATAATGACTCTTCCTAATTTATCTTTAATCTGTTTGAGAAATTTGAATTGTAGATGTTTATTAATCAATATAATGACTCCCTTGCTCTTACTTGAGCCAACACTAAAGAAAACATGTCCACCCCATATTTTCCCAAATTTTTCAGCTTCCTGCGGGGAGAGATGTGTTTCTTGAAGAAACACTATATCATATTTCTTACGTTTAAGAAAAGTAATAACCTTCCTTCTTTTTATGGGGTGCCCCAACCCATTTACATTCCATGTGGAGAGAGACAACTTATTCATATTAACATTTGACATAGATATAATAAAAAAAAAAAATTGTGTGTGAAAAACAAAATTATGAAGACCACATTCCCCATTAGTGAAACAATCAACCCCCGAACATCCCCCCGAACAAAACAAACAGAAAAAGAAAAACGTGCGCATTAACCCCGCGCACAACAGCGTCAACCGGCGTCAATCCCTTTAAACTCAAAAGGTCCATGAACGCCCACGAGTCCCCACGACAACTTTGCCATCGGATTGCTCAATTTTGCCTCACAAATTTGTGAGGCAAAATTACATAACAGAAAATACTTTGAAATAAACCCAGTTAATAGGAAGAATGAGCACAAAAAATGTGTAGATTCATTCACAGAACTGTCTCAAGGATGTGATCTTCCACAAAACAAATTCCAGCTGATATAAAACCGTTCAGATTCCTCGGACAGACAAACGAATATTCCGTGAGCCGGCTCTTATGAGTTCAGCGGATGACGTAATCATTTAAATGTCCCGTAAAAAAAAAAAAAAAAAAAAAAAAAAAAAAACTCAAAACAAACTCCAGCCAGCAGGAGGAATAAGCACGAAGAATGAACAGATTAATCCACAGCTGTTCCAAAGGAGTGTTATTCAATAGAACAAGCTCCAGCCGCTAGGCGGAACCAATACAAAAAAAAACAAAACCGGCATCCCGGTTCCCCGGATGGTCGAGTCAATTCACTCAGAGGTCGCATAAATGTATATACCATGACTTACACAATCCGTCAGCTTTATAAAAGACATCCTTTGTGTGAGCATGTAAATATTTTGCAGTCATCTGTAGTGTCCACTCTCAAACTGGCCGGACACTTCAATGCAAATGTAATCTTCCATCAATGCAAAAGTTTCTTTAAGGAAAAGTGTTATTCATAAAACAAGCTCCAGCCGCACTGCGGAGCCAACGCAAAAAACCCAAAATTTCACCCAGCTTCCTCAAGAGTTAGGTACAGCGAGTCAGGCCCACTCACATGAGAAACATCCAATGGTTTACTCAGCCATTGATTCTATAAAAGACATTGCCGGATTTGGACATGTGAATACTTTGCGTCCGTTTTTCGTTTCTATTCTCAGTTTGGCAGGAAACGAGATCTTTTTCTGATGTAAGAGTTTCTTACATTCCTTGAACCGATCGCGTTTCTCTCGTCGAACTCGCAAAGTCTGGGAACAAGAAAACATTATGGTTCTTCCAAGAAAGCTTCCCTTTGCTCCTCGCCTGGCGCAACACAAGATCTTTATCGGATGATCTCAGAAATCTGGCCAGAATCGATCTGGGCCTATCTCCCTCAGCAGATCTGTGAGCTGGCACTCTGTGAGCTCGCTCGATTTCCAGCTTGTGGCCTGTTATGTCGAGCAGACTCGGGAAGAGCTCATCCAGGAATTTCACCATATCTCTGCCCTCCTCATGCTCAGGAATTCCAACAATTCGAACGTTATTCCTGCGGTTTCTATTTTCAAGATCTTCAAGCTTTTCAAGGAGATGTTCCAAATCAACTTTGGTCGCGGGCGGATTAGCGGATAATTCCCTCTCCAAGGATTCCAGAAAATCGATTCGTTTTTCAACATCAGACACTCTTGTACCTAACTCAGAGAATTTTATTTCCATCGCCATGATCGATCGACGTATTACAGCGAGATCCTCCAAGTCAGCAAGAATCTTCGTCAACATCATCGACATGTTGGACAACTGACGCTGGATCTCCTCTCTCGCCGCGCCATCCAAATCGAGTCCCCGGTCTGTAGGGCTGTCGGGGCTTTCATCCTGAACAAGTAAGTGTCTTTTAATGTCTCCAGAGCCCGAGGATTTTGACTTCTTTGCCATGTTTTGCAACAAAGGACAAATGTGCAACTGGGTGTATCAAATTTCACCAGATTATAACATGAGAATAATCAAAAATTCAGCAAAGTGCGCAGAGCTCGTCGCTCACACATCTGCTCCTTGCATGGCGTCCATTTTTCTCCCCGATCACAAATTTTTAAGCATGAGATCGGCCAATACCGATCATTGATTTTTTTTTTTTTTTTTTTACTAAGATCAGCTAATACCGATCCGATCGCCGATGTTTAACACTGAGATCGGCCAATACAGATCCGAATACTGATTTTTTTACTGAGATCAGCCAATACCGATCACAGATTTTTAACATATAGATTTGCCAACACCGATCTGTTCACCGTTTTTTTACACTGCGATCGGCAATACTGATCGGCGATTGTTTACTGAGACCGGCAAATACTGATCCCCGATTTTTAACACTGATATCAGCCAATGCCGTTCAGCGATTTTTATACACCGAGATCGGCCAATGCTGATCACCAATTTAAGCAAGAGATCGGCCAATACTGATCCGATCACTGATTGTTTACTGAGATCGGCCAATACCGATTCGATCACTGATTTTTAAGCATGAGATCGGCCAATACCGATCCGAATACTGATTTTTTTACTGAGATTGGCCAATACCGATCCGATCACTGATTTTTAACACTGAGATGGACCGATAATGATCCGATCACAGATTGTTTTTTGTGATTAACATTATTGATTCCACAGAAGACACAAAAAAACAAAACATATATACAGTACTGTGCAAAAGTTTTAGGCACTTGTGAAAAACTTTCAAAGTGAGGATTTCTTAAAAAAATAACGACAAATAGTTTTCATTAATCAATTAACGTCATACAAAGTCCAGTAAACAGAAAAAGAGCTAAATCACTATTTGGTGTGAACACTTTTGCCTTCAAAATAGCACCAATTCTCCTAGGTACACCTGGACACAGTTTTTCTTGGTTGTTGGCAGATAAGATGTTCCAAGCTTCTTGGAGAATTCACCACAGTTCTTTTATTTATTTAGGCTGTCTCAATTACTTCTTTCTCTTCGTGTTATCCCAGACTGACCTGATGTTCAGTGGGGGGCTCTGTGAGGCCCATGCCATCTGTTGCAGGGCTCCCTGTCCTATTCTATTCGCAAAAGGAATGTTTGGGAGTATAAAATGTGTATTTCCTACTTACACACTAAAGCTGAAGATATAAATAACCATCTTAAGACAAATGTTTTTGTGAAACATCTTATGTGCCTAAGACTTTTGCACAGTATTGTACATGGAATCGACATTTAATCTTCACCACTACCCCTCCCCCTCCCAATCCCCAACCCCACCCCCAACAAACACTCCCGTGGTCACATGAATTCACACAGAAATAAAAAAATAAAATTTTTTTTTATATATATATATATATATATATATATATATATATATATATATATATATATATATATATAAAATAATCACACATCCACAGCTAAACCTCTCTCTTTACTACCTCTCCCCAAGAATGCCAACCACTTGCCCCACTTCCCAACAAACAAATCCAAATTGCCCAGTCTACTAAATATCATCTCCTCATATGCTGCCACCCTCCCCATCTCCGCGCTCCACTCCTGAAACGGGGGCACTCCAGCTGACTTCCATCCCCTCAAAACAATCTGTCTGGCAACTATCACACTTGTCAGGACCCAGTTCTTTGTTTGGGGTCATATCTCCATCCTCCGATTGGCATCGCCAGCAGGTGGGTGTGTCTTTAAGACCGAGCCTAAACAATCTAGAGAGGGTCCAATAGAATCTATGTATAATCTTGAATTGCATAAGGCGCACCCTTGCATCTCTAGATGCAGACTTGATGTTTTTAAAATCCTAGCCCACACTCCTTCCTCCATTATCAAGTTTAAATCTCTCCCATAATCTCTTGATAGAAGTTAAAGCTCCATCCCCCAGACTCTGAATTAACAGGGAGTAACACACTGATGCCTCATGACCTTTTCCAAAAGCAGTAATCACCACTCCCAGAGTATCTGTCGCTTTAGGAGGGTGTATACTACTCCCAAAAATAGTACAGAGCGGGTGCTGCAGCAGTAAATACCTAAAAAACTGAGATCTAGGAATGCCAAAATGTTGAACCAAATCTTCAAAAGATCTCAACATTCCGCTCTTATATAGGTCACAGAGTGTAGTAAACCCCCCCCCCCCCCCCACAATCCACTCTGACCAGAAGAAAGGGGACTTATTAATACATAAATTTGGGTTCAGCCATATGCTTGAGGCAACATTTAAATAAATGTCCGAATTAAACATTCTGGACACTTTTGTCCATACTGAGTGCAAATGCGAGATAACGGGGTGTAACTTCTCCAATTAGTTTGGTAGAAAGGCTTTGCAAAGGGTGAAATAGGGGCAATAGGGGCAAAGCAACCAATGAGCAAAATGTCTGAGACCGAATGCATAATAATAAAACAATCTTGGGTAGGCCAAGCCGACCGTAGTTGACTGGCCTATGCAACTTATTAAAATGTAATCTAGGATGCTTACCATTCCAAATGAAGGACTTTACTATGCTAACAAATTGCTTGAAATAAGAGAGGGGGACATCTACAGGGAGAGATTGTAGCAGATAGTTGAATTTTGGAATACAATTCATTATAATAACTTTAACCTTCCCAATCATCGATAAATGTAATGAAGCCCACCTGCTCACATAGCTCGAAAATCTTTTTATTAAGGGGTCAAAATTAACTCTAAAATCACACAAATTTGCTGGGAATAAAATACCCAAATACTTAATGCCCTGTTTGGACCACTAGAAGGCTGTTACTGGACAGTATGCTGTCAGAGCTAAAGCTTCGGATTTAGACCAATTGACTCTGTATCCTGAGAACTTAGAAAAGGCATTAATAATTCTGTGAAGGCAAGGCATAGATCTAGAGGGGTCGGAGACAAATAACAAAATATCATCTGCGTAAAGCAAAAGCTTATGGGCCATACCTCCCACCACCACCCCTGGAAAATCATCCTCCTTTCTTATCGCAGCTGCTAATGGCTCCAGGGCAAGACAGAACAATAATGGGGAAAGAGGGCAACCCTGTTGGGTGCCCCTATCCAGAGTAAAATAATCTGAAATTAATCAATTTGTTTGCCGCTACTGGATGTCTATAAAGTAACTTAATCCATCCAATAAAAGTGTTCCCGAACTCGTATATTTCCAAAATCTTAAAAAGATAATCCGATTCTACCATATCAAATGCCTTTTCGGCGTCAAGTGAGATGGCAGTGACCGGAGTCTGATCATTCACCACTGACCATATGATATTGATGAAATGCCTAATGTTATCAGAAGAGCTGCGGTCCCGAAAAAACCCCACTTGATCTATATGTATAAGAGATGTCATAACTTAATCGGTTAGCCAGGATTTTTGCCAATATTTTTAAGTCTAGCTGGATTAGGGAAATTGGACAGTAACTCTTGCACTCGCTTGGATCTTTGTCCTTTTTAAGAATCAGACTGATCCGGGCTTGTGTCATGGTTGGCGGAAGCTTTCCAATCTTTAATGATTCCGTATAAACTTCTAACAAAAGTGGTGCCAGTTCTGCAGCAAAAGATCTAAAAAATTCAGCTGTAAAACCATCTGGCCCCGGAGTCTTGCCTGTAGGCAAGGCCTTAATTACCTCGCCAACCTCCTCCAAGTTTATCTCAGAATCAAGATAATTTTTTTGCTCAGTCGTCAGTTTAGGTAGTTCTAATGGTTCCACAAAGTTTCTAATATCTTCATCAGTAGATAAGACGTGGAACTATAGAGATCAAGATAGAATTCTTTAAAAGCAATATTAATATCATTGGCCGAGGTAAATATTTAACCACCAGCAGATTTCACTGAAGGAATGGTAGAAAAATACTCTCTCTGATTTATGTATCTAGCCAAAAGCTTCCCTGCTTTGTCCCCCGACTCAAAGTATGACTGTCTTGCCCTGAATAGCCAAAACTATATCCATATTTCAATCGGGTCAATTCTCTGAGGCCATCAGATGACATTCGGCACTTCAGCTCTGCCTCTGCACTTTTAATTTTCCCTTCCAACTCCACGATTTTTTGGTAAATGAGGCATACTGTATGATGTCCACAGAAGATACTGAGGACCAGTTGGTCTCCATATAAACATTGATTTCAGTCTTTAACATTTGTTGGAAATCAGGATTTTGCAAAAGGGATACATTAAAGCGCCAACTATATGATTTCTTTTTCTCCGTATGTGGCAACATCTCTAAACTCACCAGGGCATGATCTGAGACTAAGATGTTTCCAACTGAGCAATCAACAACAGATGAAATGAGGGACTTATTCTAAAATAAATCTTATGGACTGATGAAAAAAATGTATAGTCCCAACCAGATGGGTTCAAAAGTCGCCAAATATCTGCAAGACCAAGATATTTACACATCCTCTGAAGGGCCAATGTTGCTGTAGGGGGCTTGCACACTTTTGCTTCACTATGATCAAGGACTGAGTCCATCAAAAGATTAAAGTTTTCTCCCAAAATTATATCATGAGGGGTGCCAGGGGCTTGCAACATCCCTTCAAGATCAATAAAAAAGCCCTGATCATCAACGTTAGGCGCGTAAATATTAGCCAAAACCAACCTTTGCCCCTGAATTTCTGCTAAAACAATTATTCTCCCTAATTTCTTTAATCTGTTTGAGAGATTTGAATTGTAGATGTTTACTTATCAATGTAATGACTCCCCTGCTATTACTTGAGACAGCACTAAAGAAAACATGCCCACCCCATAACTTCCCAAATTTTTCAGCTTCCTGCGAGGAAAGATGTGTTTCTTGAAGAAACACTATCTCACATTTCTTACGCTTAAGAAAAAAAATAACCTTTTTATGGGGTGCCCCAACCCATTCACATTCCACATGGAGAGAGACAATCCAATCATATTAACTTTTGACATATTGATATAATAGAAAATAAAAATTGTTTCAAAAACAAGATTATACAGACTACATTCCAACATTAGTGTAACAATCAAACCCCGAACTCCCCCCCCCCCCAAAGCGCACCTTTAAACTGATAAAAAAATGACAATAAATACATGTTTAAACTTAGACTTGTTATTTATAATAATTTCTCATCTCATAATATTAATAGGGTCGATGTGTATCTGGGACGTTCACTTCCCTCTCTATCCTGGTTGGATCCACTTTACATATTTCATGACAGTGGTGCATCGAGCCTTCGTCTCTCAAAAGAACTGATGAGTTTCTAGAGAAAGTTTCTTTTTGACCATTTTTAAAAACCAAAATTTGACTTGCAAGTGTACAGTGATTTGCTAGAAATATAAGAGGACTCAATACTTCAGCTACTGAAAAAAAGACAGTATGTTGTGATTTCCACAATTCATTAAGCAGCACAATCATTTTCCACTGTTATAAAAAAATAAATTACTTGAGTACCATAACCTGCATATATCTAGTTGTGCGGTGTAGTGAAGAGCACTTGGCATGTTAAAGAGATGATTGTGATGCTCACAGTGATGCTGTGCTGTCCCGGCAGGGGCTGTCAGATCGCAGTGGTCTGCTGTATCATCCGCTATATATCACTAATTAATATAACTTGCACGTGCAAATTGTGATCAGCATTAAATTTGTGGGGCGCGTTTGCGCTGTGGCCTGATCCGCATCATTCCTTTAGTGAATCGGGCACTAAAACAGCACAGACAATGCATGCAAATAACTGCCACTTTTACCGGCCGCAAATCATTCTTTCTAAATTCCCCTCAGTTTTTCTTAGTAGACTGGAGCAATGACTGCTGAAAATGGGGCTTTGCAATCATGGGTAGAAATTTGAATTTTAAAATATATAAACATATATACCACACATTTCAAACAGTAATAATAATTTGTAACGATACAAATGTTTTGGCGGTATTCTTGATCAATTAAATGCTACCATGGTGAACAGAAACATCAGCTTCTTTTACATTGTCTCAGGGATTCCAAACATTTGAACAGTATTTGAAGTATATTTAAAGGCATCTTAATCAAATCTCCCAATGAAGCATGTTTGATTCTTTCAAACAATGTATGGTGTGCTGCTGATCTTCTCAGTACCATTTTATGAAGTCAGATTACTCAATTAAATCACCAAAATAATGGTCAGATCATTGGATTACCAAAATAATCAATAGTGATGAACACTTACGGTTGTGTTCCTCTCCCATGGCCACAAGGCTCTCCAACACTTTCACTCCTTCTTGTACAGCTTGTAGTTCAGCGGGTGTGTTTGGTCGACTGTGCTCAATGTTCTTCAGCTTCTCCACCAGCACAGGAGCCAGCGTGTGGATATACGGTGTGGAGAGACTGCGACATGAATGCTGAAAGACGGACAGCAGCAGCTGATAACAGCAAGCCTGAATCTGAGTAAACACACAAACACTTTCAGGAATACAGTATCTAAAGTCTTTAAAAGACATTTAATATATTTTTGAATTTTTTTTTTTTTTTTTTTTTTTACATTTTGAAGTGTTACACCTAAAACCAGGAGAACATGTGGGAAGATTTTAGGTTTAAAATTATATATTTGTGCAAACAAAACTGCATATATTGGATCCTGTAACTGGAAGTTTCTCACCAGTTTTAATCAGCTTTTTGCCTTCACTAGTTCTAGTCAATGGTTCTGTGGTGATAAATTCTACTTTAGATAAGAAATAATGAATGGCCTTTTTCTTTGGTACAGTAACAGTACATGTCATGCCAACTGCCCATGTGCCATTTGTCAGCGCTAAAGTTCTCTTTAAAGTATTAACCCTTGTGCTGTGTTCCTCATTAAAACCTCCTACAGTGAGTATTAGTGTATGAAATTCCCACTGACACACATAAATATAATAAACAGAAGTGTCTTTGTCACGTTTTCCCTTATTACTTCCCGTAACATACATATAACATAGACAATGACATATCGTAACTTACAGCAGACTATCCTGATTCAAACGAGCCCAAATACAACATATGAAAAGTAGATCTTGAAATATTCCTTAGAGTGTACATGGAAATACAATGCACAAGAGGGTGCTCAACACAGGTTGTGTGTGTGTGTGTGTGTGTGTGTGTGTACACATGTCCGAGCACTTTGTGTGTGCAAACACACATCTACTTATTTGCTCATCTAAAGGATTGGGATGCTCCTGAACACTTAATATTTCTGTATTTTGAAGTCTAATCCATTCATTTCCAATGGCCGGCCATTTTTGACTGGGAAAACAAGTGTAACAAAGTGAAATAAAACCAATAAAATATAAAGAAAATGGTCCAAATTGTTTTTGTTTTCAGATACCATATGTGAAAAAAAGTCAAGGAATTTTATCCCAATAGGATTAATTATAAAAAACGTTTTTTTAAAAAACGTTGTCTGGGTCAAAATGACCAGAACACAACATAAGGGTTAACTAAGAAAAATAAATGAAACCATCTGAACTATATCTAAATCAGTTTTCTTTTTTTACACATCAGAGAAACTCAAATGTATGCTGGTAAAACCCACCCAAGGATCAGCAGAATTAAGTCCATGTCTGAAGCGCTCAATGCAGCCATTCTGCAGAACAGGGACACCGATCAGCTCGCTGCTGGCCGACAGCAAAAACAGAGTGACGGCTGTCAGCAAACTGACCTCATCCACACTGCACTCAGATCCAGACACATCTAGAGGAGAGAGAGGTTATGTCAAAGGAAGTCTCAGCCTCAGATGGAACGTCCACAGTGCAAAAAAGCTATACAAATGTCCCTTTCACACTAAGAGCTGTGTGAATAGCTGACATCTGCAAATTCATGCCGGTACAATAGGTGGTGCAATGCCAACCCAACTGCAAGTTCAAGACAAGACTAATATGCTGACTTTGACTAACATCAGCATTAAAAATAACCTGTTCTAACATTCGAGATTGAAAATGGTTGTACTACAGCAAAGTCACAGCAATAACTGTGAAGAAACCAGTAAGAACAAAAAGCACTGGTGTCTGTTCAATAAAAACTCAACAGACAGATGTACTCTGTTTATCAGTACGCTCATTTACGGACAATTTATTTATGAATGAAACACCGATAGGACATTTGCGTTTTTTGTATGGTAGAATTTTATTTTTAGCAAATGATAAGGTTAGGAGCAGGAGAACTTGTATAATTTTATTATTCCGTATTATTTAATAATTGCACATTTCTATTTATTTTGAGGAATACAGATTTTGTTTTTTGTGTGATTAAAAAAGTACAAGTAAAAAGTACAGTTGCATAAGCCTACTTCTATTTGATAATGTCATTGTGTACATACAGTTGAAGTCAGATGTTTACATACAGTGCATCCGGAAAGTATTCACAGCGCTTCACTTTTTCCACATTGTGTAATGTTACAGCCTTATTCCAAAATGGATTAAATTAATTATTTTCCTCAAAATTCTACAAATAATACCCCATAATGACAACGTGAAAGAAGTTTGTTTGAAATCTTTGCAAATTTATTAAAAATAAAAAACGAAAAAAAAAAATCACATGTACATAAGTATTCACAGCCTTTGCCATGACACTCAAAATTGAGCTCAGGTGCATCCTGTTTCCACTGATCATCTTTGAGATGTTTCTACAACTTGATTGGGGTCCACCTGTGGTAAATTCAGTTGATTGGACTTTATTTGGAAAGGCACACACCTGTCTATATAAGGTCCCACAGATAACAGTGCATGTCAGAGCACAAACCAAGCCATGAAGTCCAAGGAATTGTCTGTAGACCTCCGAGACAGGATTGTATCGAGGCACAGATCTGGGGAAGGGTACAGAAAAATGTCTGCAGCATTGAAGGTCCCAATGAGCATAGTGGCCTCCATCATCCGTAAATGGATGAAGTTTGGAACCACCAGGACTCTTCCTAGAGCTGGCCGCCCGGCCAAACTGAGCGATTGGGGGAGAAGGGCCTTAGTCAGGGAGGTGACCAAGAACCCGATGGTCACTCTGACAGAGCTCCAGCGTTTCTCTGTGGAGAGAGGAGAACCTTCCAGAAGAACAACCATCTCTGCAGCACTCTACCAATCAGGCCTGTATGGTAGAGTGGCCAGACAGAAGACACTCCTCAGTAAAAGGCACATGACAGCCCGCCTGGAGTTTGCCAAAAGGCACCTGAAGGACTCTCAGACCATGAGAAACAAAGATTGAACTCTTTGGCCGGAATGGCAAGCTTTATGCCTGGAAGAAACCAGGCACCGCTCATCACCTGGCCAATACCATCCCTACAGTGAAGCATGGTGGTGGCAGCATCATGCTGGGGGGATGTTTTTCAGCGGCAGGAACTGGGAGACAAGTCAGGATCGAGGGAAAGATGAATGCAGCAATGTACAGAGACATCCTTGATGAAAACCTGCTCCAGAGCGCTCTGGACCTCAGACTGGGGTGAAGGTTCATCTTCCAACGGGACAACGACCCTAAGCACACAGCCAAGATAACAAAGGTGTGGCTACGGGACAACTCTGTGAATGTCCTGGAGTGGCCCAGCCAGAGCCCAGACTTGAACCCGATTGAACATCTCTGGAGAGATCTGAAAATGGCTGTGCACCGACACTCCCCATCCAACCTAATGGAGCTTGAGAGGTCCTGCAAAGAAGAATGGGAGAAACTGCCCAAAAATAGGTGTGCCAAGCTTGTAGCATCATACTCAAAAAGACTTGAGGCTGTAATTGGTGCCAAAAGTGCTTCAACAAAGTATTGAGCAAAGGCTGTGAATACTTATGTACATGTGATTTTTTTCATTTTTTATTTTTAATAAATTTGCAAAGATTTCAAACAAACTTCTTTCACGTTGACATTATGGGGTATTGTTTGTAGAATTTTGAGGAAAATAATGAATTTAATCCATTTTGGAATAAGGCTGTAACATAACATAAAATGTGGAAAAAGTGAAGCGCTGTGAATACTTTCCGGATGCACTGTACACCTTAGCCAAATACATTTAAACTCAGTTTTTCACAATTCCTGACATTTAATCATCGAAAACATTCCCTGTCTTAAGTCAGTTTAGTCACTTTATATTAAGAATGTGAAATGTCAGAATAATAGTAGAGAGAATTATTTATTTCAGCTTTTATTTCTTTCATCACATTCCCAGTGGGTCAGAAGTTTACATACACTTTGTTTGTATTTGGTAGTGTAGGGCTTTACTGGTTGTTTAGATCAGTGTTACTATCAGAAATAATTAATAATTATTTCTTTAGTTATTAATTAATATTTAAATGAATTAATTGAATCTAACTCATTAAAACCTCATATGGGGCTCCAGTAAATGTAGTGTGCTACGTTTAGGAGTGGGTTTGGTTATCAGCAATAATTAATAATGATCAAAGATAATTATTAATTATTAAAATCAATAAAACGTTGATGAGAATCAATGTTAACTTTTTCTAATCCTTTAAATCAACAATTATCAAAGATAATCATTAATCATTAACATCGATGAAACATTAATTAAAATTAACACTAGCTTATTGATCATTCAAATTCAACAATCATCAAAGATAATTATCACTTATCAAAAATCAATAGAATATTAATAAGGAATATAAATAATATTGATGGGGGCACCACCCTGGAATCAGGGACTAATAACCAGATAGTATAACAGTCTCAATATTAGATTGTTTTCTTAGGAAAATCGACATCCAAAGAATATCGATTTTCGGGAGAAAAAAAAACAATGAATGAAGGTTTGAATCCGAGTACTGACATCCCGTCAGCATGACACAGGTGTATGCAAAACAAACCAAAACACTTCTCTTTGTAATATAACAAAGTTTATTTATGCAGTAATATCAATTAATAATTAATACAATGCAGTCAATAAACTTCCGACTTACAACTACAAACTAAACAGTGATATGATTCGATATGGAAATCAAAATAATCCTATAACACGAGGGTGTGTGTGTGTGTGTGTGTGTGTGTGTGTGTGTGTGTGTGTGTGTGTGTGTAAGGAGGGACACGCACAAAATGGCGGACGTGACTCTCGTGGAGAGTATGTCACGCGAGCTGAGCTTTATCACGAAGCTATCTACTAGCCAAAAACGTGTCCGAGAATGTTTGTGAGGGATCACGCGCGATCAAGTAAACTTCTTACTTGAATCGCATGAGGATGCAGAATGTGTGTTCATCCGTCCTTTAACTCAGACTCGGTTCTTCGAGGCTTGGGTGATGACGGGAGGCCGTTTCCTCGCTCTGTCAGCGGGCGGTATGGCTGCTGATTCTTGGTGGGCTGGCGGAGAAATCAGCGACGTTGACTTGATTGAAGAGGGAAGAGAAATCTTTTCTCTTCACTTCTGCAGGCAAACAGATGAAGATGCGGATTGCTCGGCGGTCTCCTTCGGATCCGTTAGAGTGTTCGGTGGAACACAGAGTAATCTCAACTCGTCCAGCGAGATGGAGATTGTATGGCCACAGTTTCAAGTAGGACGTTACTTCCTTGTGCCACGAGGCTGCACCTGAGAGCAGTGATGAGCTTCGTCTACACACGGCGAGCAAAGTTGCTGGAAGCAAATCCCGGAAGCATTTCAGAGGTATTTCTACTCCTGATGATGTCATGGTTGAGGGACATTCTGTTGTGTGCCTCATCCAATAGGAGTTGAGAGTCCGATCCTTTAGTGAGCAAGGCTTCATGGGATTTGTAGTCTGTTTTGGACTCCCTTTGTTTGATTTTGGCACGGTTTTTATCAGTATAATTTATGACTTGGTATGTGGGCCTGAGTTAGGTTTTACGACTGCCTTTGTCCTCTATCTGAATACATGAGGCCCAACAGTAGCATTGCCTTTAAATTGTTTAACTTGGGTCAAACGTTTTGGGTAGCCTTCCACAAGCTTCTCACAATAAGTTGCTGGAATTTTGGCCCATTCCTCCAGACAGAACTGGTGTAACTGAGTCAGGTTTGTAGGCCTCCTTGCTCGCACACAGTTTTTCAGTTCTGCCCACAAAACTTCTATTGGATTGAGGTCAAGGCTTTGTGATGGCCACTCCAATACCTTGACTTTGTTGTCCTTAAGCCATTTTGCCACAATTTTGGAGGTATGCTTGGGGTCACTGTCCATTTGGAAGACCCATTTGTGACAGAGCTTTAACTTACTGGCTGATGTCTTGAGATGTTGCTTCAATATATCCACATAATATTTTTTCCACATGACACCATCTATTTTGTGAAATGCACCAGACCCTTCTGCAGCAAAGCACCCCCACAACATGATGTTGCCACCCCCATGCTTCACAGTTGGGATGGTGTTCTTTGGCTTGCAAGCCTCACCCTTTTTTTCTCCAAACATAACTGTGGCAGCGGGGGCGTGGTTGAGCGTCCATCGAGGGAGAGCGCAGTAAGGGTGCATACACCTGAGCCAAATTATGACTAACACCTGTCTCTAATTGTAGTGGGATTGGGGAGAGCGGCATAAAAGGAATTTCCCTAAGGGGATTTCCCTTTGGAGCAGTCACGAGACGAAACCCTCAAGCACGCCTTTGACCAAGTGAGAGTGATCGATGGTCAACAACTCCTGCTGAGTGTCGCACTTTCATATAATTATTTCGCAATTATAAACGAGCGGTTGTTTAGTGTGACGCAGGATGCTCAAACCAAGGAAGATACAACCCAGCTCTCATTATAATCAGACGGCGGGCCACTTAGGGGAAAGAAAATCACTGAACCGACTAATAGCCCGTTTTTATTGGCCAGGCATTGGCGGCGATGTTCGCAGGTGGTCGCATTAATTCAATTCGTACCAGCGTTTACCATCCACAGACAGATGGCCTGGTGGAGCGATTTAATAAAACCCTTAAGAATATGATTTGTAAGTTTGTGCACGAGGATGCTATAAATTGGTACAAATGGCTCGATCCCCTTATTCGCAGTACGAGAGGTCCCGCAAGCCTCCACTGGGTTTTCCCCATTCGAGCTGCTATATGGGTGGCGCCCGCACGGTGTGCTTGATGTCATATGCGAAGCTTGGGAGGAGGGACCTCCAAACAGTAAGAATGAAATTCTTACTCTGTATGGTTCTGTGTGGATTATAGAAAAGTCAATGCGGTGTCTAAATTTGATGCCTACCCAATGCCTCGTATTGATGAGTTGCTCGATCGGTTGGGCACTGCTCGACACAGGATTTGACAAAGGGTTATTGGCAGATCCCCTTGACACCAATTTCCCATGAAAAAACGGCTTTCTCCACTCCATTCGGATTACACCAATTTGTTACACTTCTGTTCGTTTGTTTGGGGCCCCGGCCATGTTTCAGCGTCTCGTGGACCAAATCCTCAGACCGCATTCGACTTACGCCGCTGCCTATTTAGATGACATCATCATTTATAGCAATGATTGGCAGCGGCATATGCAACATCTAAGGGCAGTTCTGAGGTCGCTGCGACAGGCAGGCTCACAGCAAACCCCAAGAAGTGTGCGATTGGGCGAGTGGAGGTCCGGTATCTGGGGTTCCACTTGGGCCACGGGCAGGTGCGTCCCCAAATTGACAAGACAGCGACGATTGCGACCTGCCCGAGACCAAAGACCAAAAAGGAGGTGAGACAGTTCCTGGGGCTGGATGGCTATTATAGGAGATTTGTACCTAACTATTGGACGTCACCAGCCCGCTGACTGATCTCACTAAAAAGGGAGGTCCAGACCCGGTCCAGTGGATGGAGCAGTGCCAACAGGCGTTTATGCAGGTTAAAGCTGCACTTTGCGGGGGGCAGCTTTTACATGTGCCCAATTTCTCTCTCCCTTTTGTATTGCAGACGGATGCTTCAGACAGGGGTCTGGGGGCTGTACTCTCGCAGGTGGTGGAGGGGGAGGAGCGCCCGGTGCTGTAAATCAGCCGCAAGCTCTCCTTGAGGAAAACAAAGTACAGCACCGTAGAAAAGGAGTGTCTGGCCATCAAGTGGGCAATCCTCACTCACCGTTATTACCTGCTGGGGCGGGCCTTCACTCTCTGCTCGGATCAAGCCCCACTCCAATGGCTCCACCGCATGAAGGATACCAACGCACAGATCACCCGGTGGTATCTGGCACTCCAGCCCTTTAAATTCAAGGTGGTCCACAGGTGGTTGGCTGTTGCCAACTTGCTGTCCAGAAATTGGGGGGGGGGGGTAGGGAGTCCGGATGTCTGCCCAGCCTGAGTCGGGCGGTGGGCATATGTAGCAGCGGGGGCGTGGTCGAGTGTCCGTCGAGGGAGAGAGCGGTAAGGGTGCATACACCTGAGCCAAATTATGACTAACACCTGTCTCTAATTGTAGTGAGATTGGGGAGAGCGGCATAAAAGGACCATGCCAGTGCCAGTTCGAGAGAGCCAGAGATCTAGAGTCCCGCTGGGTAGTTGATGTGTTAATGTGAAGCTACAGTTAATATACAGCTAATGAGATACTGTGAAGCTATTGAGTTATTGTGAAGCTGTAAGCCTAGAAAGTTGACAATTAAAAAGCCTTACCTGAGACTGAAGAAACCCAGTTCCCTGTGTCCTCCTTCCCTCCCTGTATGAAGCTTTGTTACAATAACAATGGTCATTATGGCCAAACAGTTCCATTTTTGTTTCATCAGACCAAAGGACATTTCTCCAAAAAGTAAGATCTTTGTCCCCATGTGCACTTGCAAACTGGCTTTTTTATGGCATTTTTGGAGCAGTGGCTTCTTCCTTGCGGAGCAGCCATTCAGGTTATGTTGATATAGGACTTGTTTTACTGTGGATATAGATACTTGTCTACCTGTTTCCTCCAGCATCTTCACAAGGTCCTTTGCTGTTGTTCTGGGATTGATTTGCACTTTTCGCATCAAACTACGTTCATCTCTAGGAGACCAGTTGTGGCTGAAATCTTTCTTGGTCTACCTGACCTTGGCTTGGTATCAAGAGATCCCCGAATTTTCCACTTCTTAATAAGTGATTGAACAGTACTGACTGGCATTTTCAAGGCTTTGGATATCTTTTTATATCCTTTTCCATCTTTATAAAGTTCCATTACCTTGTTACGCAGGTCCTTTGACAGTTCTTTACTGCTCCCCATGGCTCAGTATCTAGCCTGCTCAGTGCATCCACATGAGAGCTAACAAACTCATTGACTATTTATACACGGACACTAATTGCAATTTAAAAAGCCACAGGTGTGGGAAATTAACCTTTAATTGCCATTTAAACCTGTGTGTGTCTCCTTGTGTGTCTGTTACAAGGCCAAACATTCAAGGGTATGTAAACTTTTGATCAGGGCCATTTGGGTGATTTCTGTTAACATTATGATTTAAAAAGGAGCCAAACAACTATGTGATAATAAATGGCTTCATATGATCACTATCCTTAAATAAAAGACCTGTCATATTTTCAAAATCAATGCCAAAATTTCAAAATTTCTGCCAAGTTATGCAAACTTTTGAGCACAACTATGTATTTAATTTATTTTTAGAAAACACCACTTATTAAAACACAACTCATAAGTGTGCAGCCTTAAAATGCATTTTGCTTTCCAACAAAAATGAATAATTAGCACCTTAAACAGTAGTTCATATGATTCACGAGTTATGTTCCATGCTTTCTCAAGTTGCTGTATGTGAGGAAATGACCAACACTGCAAATGTTGTCAGCCACTACCTGTTTTCTGTGAGACACAAAGCTTTCTTTCCACAAGGGAACGCTTGATGAAGAAAACCAAATCCTCCAATGATCTGCATTCAAACCTCAGAACGTATTATATATCTCATTTGAGACATTTTTACTCTGTATTAATAATTTTTAATTAAAATTGATTGTTGTATTTGTGAATGGAAATACGCCACAGCAGTATCTATAAAATACATATATTTTTAAATCCTGAACTAATAATAATCGTTTGTGATAGTCCCATACTGAACAGTGCTGCGAAAAGTATCAGGTGCCACGTGACAGCGGCATCTATGCGCCGCTTCATCGGTAGTATGCGCCTTATTTACACCAGTTGATAATGATACTTAAAACGTAACTCAAACAATAAATAAAACAATTCAACGCGCTGCACTGTATAGTGAGCTTGCCAGAGGCAATTAAACAGTCGCCATCACCTGATGCCCCCACTGGATGTCATTAATCTGGCCCTGTATGTTTTTTATTCTAAGAACAGACTCATGAGTCATTTGTTCGCAAAAAGCACAACACCGTTCGAGCTGCATGTTTCTTGATGTAAATTCAGCAACGGCGCACAAAGCTGAATAGTGCTTCCAGAAACACTTTGGGGGGAATTCACAAAACAGTAGTGGCACTTTTGAGCATGGTATTTCAGCGCAAATACCTGTGTCTTATTCACTAACCACCCGCAACCTATTTTAGCAGGCGCAATCAGTGCTGAAATTGCGCTGTGTCTTCAATATTTAAATGAAGTCACAGACATTCCTTTCTGCACAAACACACCTCATTTCTATGTAAATTAGGCTCACTGTAAGTTGTGCTTCATTCACAAAAATTGCCCGGCACAATTTACATCACGCTATGAGCTCCAAATGAAACAAGGCAGTAAACCAAATTTTTTTAAAAAGAGATGTTTGTGTACATTCATTATCGATTATTTCAGCAGTAATTCATCAAATAATGATCAAATGATGGAGAAGAGCATTATAACCTGTCATGTATCCAGATGTGTGGTGCAGCTGAGCGCACATTTGGCATGTTAAAGAGATGATACGTGTGTCTGGATTACAATAGTGGATTGATGCTGTTCAGTCCTAGGCAGAGTGTGTCATGTCAAGGTGGCAAGCTGCATCTTCTGCTGTATAGCGCTCAGAATAGGCCTGCAAGATCAGCAGCGGTTTTTGGGCGGGTTGGTGCTGTTGTCTGATCTGCATAATTCCTTTCGTGAATGGGGTGCTAAACCAGCATAGAGAGAGCGTGCTAATAAATAGCGCTTTTACTGGTACGTCTTTCTGTAACAGGATTGTATTCGTGGTTTTCTAAAAATAAATACATTTGTTTTTTAATGATTTCCGCAACGTATTTAAAAGTTGTTTACAATTCAAGCACTTTTTAAGCACCTCTTGGTAGAAAATAGCTATTTTCAAGGTCTTAAATAAAAAAAGCCAAATTCAAGTACCATGTATGAACCCTGTATTTTAAAGGTGTCAATTGGATTTTTATTTTATTTTATAATGTTCCTTGAGGTCCACTTATAATTTATTTATTTATTTATTTTTTTTTTCTTCATTAAAATGTGTCATAATTTAGGAATAATTGTTTTTGTGCCTCTGATTCAAGTGCTCCTTTTTTGGGGCGTGTGTTCTTGAAGACTTCAGTGTAAACGGCCACTGCTGTGATTGGGTAACATCATTGCATGTGGATAAGTGTAAACGCCCCCGCCAGTACGCACGTGTGGGTTTGTTTTGAAAACTTCGGATGGTTAAAAAAATGACAACCGGAGGAATTCATCCATACATGTTTGAGCCAGAGCCTGATCCCAAATTAACCCCCTCCACAAACACCACGGATATTGCAGCCTGTGACAGCGTGGTAAGTAATCACTGTGATTTACTTGTCTATTTGTGTTATAGGTATTATTTTTATTGTTGTTTAAACCAAGACGCGACAAAACGGTGTGTATCTTGTTACATAGTTGGGGCATTTTCCAACGGTGAAACATTTCCGTGTTTTACAAATGCTGAATAACGCATGACAGTACCAAATAAAGCGTAAATACATGGTGCTATCACATTTATAACTGTGAAAGGATACACTTACCGTGCAACATGTAAACGTATACAGTATACATTCACCGGTGTTTGTCGCACTGTCATTCATCATATAATCATCTTTCATAATATATTCAGTGTAGTGACAAATGCATACATTGTTCATTACAATGAGTCATGTTTTCATTAAAAAGGAAAGAGATTGTCTAAATATATTGCATCTGTGGCAATTGTGCCATCATGCCAACAGAACAAGAAAATATATGCTGCTTAGAGATCCCTGTGTATTAAAACTAATACACATCACTAGGATCAAATCAAATACTCAGTACACATCTAACAGTCTGTAACATATGAAGCAAAACAATTAACATGGATACTCACACTTGGTTGTTGCGACATCACTGTCTGGTCCAATATAGTTGGCACTGCATCAACTTTTAATTTAAGTCTCTCTGTAAAGCCTGCATCGAACTGTATCTTCTTTGTGAAAGAATCATCGGTAAAATGAAGCGAGCAAACAAACGCGTTCTTACCGACGTGATCCGGGACTTCATTAAAAATAAACGTCAGCCACTCTTTCTTAATGTTGGGATCCTTGCGAAGCAAATGCAAGAAATCTAGTTTCCTACAACCTGGCACTGTACAACATCTTGACATCTTCGTGGCCATCGTGACACCTCCTGTTGCTCCAAAAATAATCTCACCGCTCTACTCTCACCGCAAGACCGGTGGGCGGGCCTAAGCAGTGTCGACGATAAAGAAGGCGTTGATCTGTTTATGCAGAGGCTGGCCTGTGCTGATGTAATACCTCACTATGACGTAATAGTGAGGAGGAAGTAGAGAACCAGTCGTTTTGGCACATTGGTTTCAATAAAGCCTTTTTTTGGACAAACGAAGAAGTTTTCGGTTCTGAAATTTACAGTATGTTTTACAGTGCTATGAACTCTTATATGTCAAGATATCATGGTAAGTTTGATTTTCCAATTCATATAAAAATGAATTAGAATTAATTAAAATGTATTAACTAATAAAAACATTAGTTGGTGAAAAAGATAAAATATGCAAATGTCAGACATGTGGTGAAAGAACGCTAGAGGGAGCTGATGTAGCTGTAAATAAAAATCGAGTAGACACAAAGAAATATTAATGGGGGTTAAACTGAATTTTGCTCGCTCCTCATGCAATAGGCTCCAATGCAATCAATTGTTCCTATGTAAAATCTATATTGCAATGAGTAATCGTTGCGAGAAATCGATTTGGGTATGAAAGGGCCTTCTGTGGATTTTTTATTTTATTTTTTTGCAAGTTTTAACGGCAATGCGGACCAGACCACCTGAGATAAACAAAGAATCATGGCATCATCTCACCCGGCTGAGAGAACTCTAGTACAGTGGCCAAACTACTCCTGACCAGAGCGCTCCACTGCGTCCCCGTCTTCCGAGCGCGTGCGAGTGGCGAGCTGAGGATGGCTTTGATGCCCTGCAGGGCTGCAGACACAGGTGGAGGAACAGAGCTATCTGACATTTTCACTGCAGTCTCTCTCAGCACACCAGTTATCAGGAACAGCACCGTAGGCAGAATGGTCATACTTCCTACAGCAATAATACACAATCTGGACTTAATAGAATGAAAGACAGAAATAAACGGTCCAGGTCATATCCCTGCGAGTGTGTGTGTACCTGCAGGTGAGCAGAGTGAATGTAGCTCAGAGAGGACAGTGACTGTGGCTGCCACCATTCGGTTGCTGTCATCATTCAACTGTTGTGGTTTTCGTCTGATGGTATCAGTGTCCTTTGCGTTCAACTGAGGTAGGTGGCGAACCAGGATAAACACCAGCAGCTCCATCGCGGCGAACACCAGCGACTTCCCTGGAAGAAGCTCCCCGGTGTCGCCTCCTTCCCCAAACACTGACACCTCATCTTCACCATCCTCCTCAGCTGTGACAAAAACACCACAACACTCAACTCACACAGCCACACTAATGCTCATCACAGCCTAGAAAACAATTCACTGAATTATAAATCCATTTACAATTCATAGAAGATAAAACATAAATGACATTAAAGGTTCTTACAGTGTATAATTGGACTCTCGAAAATCAGATTTTGACATTTCCAGTTGCAACATTATTTGTATGTTGGACAACAAAACTAGCTTCACACCATGTGACCCATATTTAGTTTTCAAATATGGGTCAAATTCAACAATTTACTCATGGAGCTACACTGAGACCCCCATTTCACTGGGATTTAACCACATAGGGCCTTTAAAAATGAAGATACAAAAACTCTTAAGATATCTTGAACACTTCTGGAGTTATAGACTCTCTCTAACTATAGGCTCTCTAAACAAAAGTGTTTTTTTTTATTGTTATATTTTTTTTAAATATATTTTTGGATTCTGGACATCAATGGCATATAATGGAACAAGGTGTGCTGAAGTCAACCGATTATAGTAATAGACCTACAGATCTCCGTGTAAAAATAAAATAATTTTGTTGACCTGTAGTTTTGCTTCAAAATAATTTTGACCCCCTTCTACAAAATAATGGATTGCTCCACATTTAATATTTTGGCTTTCATCATCATCATCCAACGTTATAAACTAAGATCACTGGGTGGCAGGGCTTTTAGCACTACTGCTCCAACATTATGGAACTATCACACAATCCCTCTGTGACCTCAACACCATACATGATTTCAAAACCCACCTCAAAACATATATCTTTGCCCTAAGTCATTTTGACTCTTAATTGATCTGCTCTTCTGTTTTTTGTTTTTTTTTTATTTGCTTGCTTGCTACTTGTAAAGCGACCTTGAGTTTGTAGAAAGGTGCTATATAAAATAAACTGATTATTATTATTATTATATTATTATTATTTATCATTTATGCATTTCTTTCACCAGATCAAAAACAAAATTGAGCTGGGGACCAGCTACAAGTAACAGGTCACTATTTATCTTTTATACTTAACTCTAGGTCAGGGGCCAAGGACCCCCAAATATATGATGATATCCTAAAATATAAAAGCAGCTATATATTTTCATGTATGAAGACCCAATTTTACTGAGAAAAAGAAAAATTGTGATATCATAAAGATAACATGTTTGCAAAATTAAATAATTGCCTTTTATATATTCATAAAAAAGCCAAAAGATATGATTAAAATATTTTCATCTGTAAAATATTCTCTCCAAAAATATGTATTTTGTATTTTTTTCTTCTCATCTTATTTTCACTGTTAATGTTTGAATGTAAACCTGAAGAGAAATTTTTTTATTTATTCACAATAAATATTGTTCCAAAGCTGCTTTACTGAAAATATGGCCACGAATATTAATGATAATTAAAATAATAAACAAATATTTTTGACAGATGCCATTTACACCCCAGTGCAAACAGTGGCAGATATTATTTGCACCATATTTAAAATACTACCATACAGTATATGGGAGTCCCACCCCAAGTAACCCCATGGTTAACTGCATTAAAACTATGGTTTCTGCAAAAAAAAGGTTACCACAATATTAGTAATACAATCTACACACAAGTGATGCCGAGCCACGGGAACGAGTGCGATCGAAAGACCCCGCCTCCAGGTCAAACCCCTCTCACACTCCCTGACATTCACCTTGACCAAATCACTGTGATGAAATCAACATTTATATTAATTTTTATCTATTATTTTTAGTAGTATTAAAGGAAATAGGAAATTGAATGGGAAAAAGAGTGGGACAAAAGGTAGATTCGAACCGTGGTCGCTAGGACAACACTACACATTCACACCGTCTTTACACCCCACGCCACTGCAGCGACACCTATTGTTTAGTTTGTCGCATAATTCTGTGGTTCCACCAGACTATTGGGGTGCAAATAGCTGGACTGTGTGGCAGATGCTATTTACACCAGGATGCAAATAGACACTCTGAATTTTTTTCGGACCAGTGAAGCCTATGAAGTATGGCCCCCGAGCCTGTTGTTCACTCACTCTTGCTGCTCCTGATGTGGTCCAGGTGCTCTTGAGCCGCACGGATGGTTTTCTGCACGACAGTCGTCACCTGCAGCTGCACGCTGGGCGGGTCACGTGTTAATAACAGCCGGTGAAGCACGTTGAGCAGCTCCACAGCCAGCAGCTACCACATACATGCATATAAACAGTGTGTCACAACAGAATAATGACCAACATTCAGTCGTTCATGATTTACCCTTAGCTATGATGAAGTATGAAAAAGTAAACAGAAGTCCATCCAAAAGCTGTCTGACCTGATCCTTGGCGATGTGTTTCCGAGCACTAGGTGAGTCAAGCAGTGTGCAGAGCGCATGCAGACATGACATGACATCTTCAATGGGCTCTTCGGCCCTTGGAAAACATAGGAATTCAATGCTGATGCCTGAAACAAGGTGAGAAAAACCCCTTTTATTTGCAGTCTGAAAAAACAAAAATAAATCAAGCCTTGTAGATGCAACAATTTACCTAAAAGAAGGTGCAATCTGTCTTTCACAAGGTCATCTGGGTTTTTGCTGGGGGTAGGAGCCAATGCAGGGCCTTTGATGGGGGCACCTTTGCCTTCAACAGAGTCTTCAGCTGTCCCAAAGCCAGTGCTACTGAGCCACAGAACCTCCGCATGCAGGATAGACGCCCATGAGTTACGGTAATGAAGCCGTGCGGTGTCTATAGTCTCAGGAGTATAGAAGGCCCCTCCTGAGATTTTAAAGAGAAATAGAACTTTAATAATGACTCTTAAAACGTAAAGTGATAAGGCAAAATTTAACTTGGTGGACTACCTTCAGGTGGCAGCTGACTGGAGAACTCAGCAGGCAGAGTGAGTAAAGCGTAGTCCCTCAACACCGCCAGCCACAGGCGGCTCAGAGAAGGCAGCTCCGGCTGCACTAAAGTCATCAGACTATCTGGAGGCAGAACATCTACTTCATCTCCCACTTCCTCATTATCACACTGCACAGGACGAGCTGGCCTGGACTGAGATTCTTTCTTTATCTTCATTGCCACTACAAAAACCTAACAACAGAGCAAATAATGCATGACAGAATGATGCCGTTTTGTTTTCAAATGCTATTATAATTTGGATAGTCCATGTCACATCAAGCAAAATTCAGAAATTTCCCCGGCTCAAAGTTTTGAATATCTTCAGAATAAATTTGAAAACAAACATAAATGAGGATTGTTTATGGAGTAATCCATTATTTTGTAGACGGGGGTGAAAATGACAAACTTCACATATGATTTTAGAGCAACAAAAGGTAAAAAAAAAAAAAATAATTTTATTACAAAGGTGGCATCATCATTATTTAACAAGTCTATTACTAAAATGTGTTGACTTCAACACCCTTTGTTGCATTAAATGCCAATGGTGAGAATCCAAAAATGAAAAGAAAAACACAAAACCAGTGTTTCTAACTTCAGAAGTATTAAATATCCATAATATCCATTTAGATTCTGGTCCAGAACAACCTAAACACTGAGCAAAACAGAATAATATGAAAATCTTTACAAATACAATTGGGTTTCAGCATCTTTGATGTTTGGACCCCTAATGATGCATCCCAGAACTTTGCAGATGTTCATTCATTTCTGATTTCCAAAAACTAGATATTGATATTGCACTAACTGATGAGCCACATGTGTCATTCCTTTTAATACCACTATCACTGTTGGAGCCATTTCAGTGGTGACTATTGGGGGCGCTGTGGGTAGCCATGGATTGTTACAGGTGTGGCGCACAGTGAGGTCTATTTTTTGACCATGAGCAGGGTAATGGCAGTGTGTTTATTTTGAGAAGATAGCCTACTTTGTTATAATTTGAGTTATAGTTTGCCACCCAATGGAAATTTGACCAAGTAAGTTGCAGAATACAGGATGACTGTACACTTATTTGGAGCAGTGTCGTCTCCCAGCTGTGCGTGCTATGCTTAGAGGAAGACTGCAGTCGACCACCAGGGCAGCTTTCCGGAGGAAGTGATTGACACTGTGCATAGAAATTTCTATGTGGATGACTGCCTGAAAAGCTCACCATCTGTGGAGAAAGCAATACTGATTGTTAATGACCTTGGTGATCTTTGCCAGAAAGGAGGCTTTCATCTTACACAGTGGATCAGCACCAGTCGTCAAGCAATTCCTGAGAAGCATCACTCTAAAAATGTGAGTGAGCTCAATTTAAACAGAGACCAACTCCCAATGGAAAGAGCCTTGGGGCTCCAATGGTGTATGGAAAGCGACAACTTCATCTTCCGCATGGACTGCAAAGAACGGATGCAAATTTGATGGGAGATTTTATCAGTTGTCAGCTCAGTGTATGATCACTTAGGGTACCTTGCAGCAGTTACTCTTCCAGCCAAGCACATTTTACAAGAGTTGTGCTGAAAGAATTATGGCTGGGATGAAGAAATTCCACAAGGCCTAAGACAACAATGGATCAATTGGTTGACTGACCTGAAAGGACTTTCGAGGTTCCATGGGAGCTTGAAACCACATGACTTTGGACCACCTGTCCATGCCCAGTTGCACCACTTTGCTGATGCCAATGGAGGAGGGTATGGCACAGTAACATACCTGAGGCTACAGAATGAACCAGGTGATGTACATGTTTGTTTCCTTCTTGGAAAAGCCAGAGTGGCACCACTTAAACCAGTAACCATCCCTTGTTTAGAACTCACTGCCACTGTCTTGGCTGTTCGGGTAGACAAAATGTTAAAAGCAGAATTATAGCTTCAATTAGGAGAATACTGTTTCTGGACTGACAGCAGCACAGTCTTGAAATACATCAACAATGAAAACAAGAGATTCCGAACATTTGTGACAGAATTTCTGTCTTTAGGGAAGCATCAGACACAACACAATGGTGGTATATCCACACATCACAAAATCCTGTAGACAATGCATCTAGAGGACTGATGGTCCAAAACAACAACAAGTCGTGGTCCAGAATTCTTGTGGAAAGCAAAGGAAACATGGATGCACTGCAAAGTAGAGTCCACTATTGATGAAGGTGATCCAGAGGTCAAAAAGGAGATCTCTGCAAATGCAGTAAGTGTACAGAACAGCAGTGCAACCAGTCAGCTCATCATTTATCACTCTGATTGGAAGACACTGAAAACTGCAGTTGCATGGATATTAAAAGTAAGGAAAGCTCTATTGCAACTGAGTCAAAAAGGAAGCAACTTCTGTTGGATGCTCCTGCGGATCTCAATCGCATTGATCTGGAGATGTTGAAAGCCAGAGGCTCAGTGGGACAAGGTTTATCAACTGACGACCTGTCAATAGCAGAAAATGCTATTATCCAGTTCTGCCAAAAGGAAAGATTTAACAGCGAGATTTGTGCACTGTTGTCTAGAAAACTTGTGAAAAAGAGTAGTCCCATTTACAAGCTGAACCCTATTCTAGAGGATGGATTGCTAAGAGAAGGTGGAATGCTGTCCAGGACTGCAATGCCAGAAGAGAACAAGCACCCAATCATCCTGTCAAAAGATCAGCACATCTCCATGTTAATTCTCAAACACGTTCATGAACAGAAAAGGCATGACGGGAGAAATTACATGTTCTCCAGGTTGAGAGAAAATTATTGGATCACTCATGCCAATGCAGCCGTAAGAACAATCTTTACAAGTTGTGCTTTTTGCAAGCACCACAAAGGAAAAATGTGTGATCAAAAGATGGCGGGCCTCCCCAAAGAACAACTCCAGACTTACCTCCATTCACCAACATGGGGGTGGATTACTTTGGGCCCATTGAGGTAAAGCAAGGACGTTCCTATGTGAAATGTTATGGAGTCATCTTTACATGTATGGCAAGCAGAGCAGTGCATTTAGAAGTGGCACATTCACTGGACACTGACTCTTGCATCAGTGTCATTCGTAGATTTGTGTTCCGGAGTGGACCAGTGTCTCACTTCCGCTCGGATAATGGCACAAACTTCACGGGAGCAGAGAAGGAGCTGAAAAGAGCAGTTGCAGAATTGAACAATGGGACAATTGAGAAAGCTTTACTGCATGATGATATCAAGTGGAGTTTCAACCCACCAACAGCTTCACATCACGGCGGTGCTTGGTAAAGCATGATCAGGCTAGTTAGAAGTGCTGAGATCTGTTTTACTTCAACAAACCTTAACTGATGAAGCCTTGGTCACTGTCTTATGTGAAGCTGAGGCAATCTCGAACGACCAACCCATTACCAAGGTCTCAGAGGACCCTAACGACCTGGAACCTCTGACGCCAAACCATCTTCTCACATTGAAAAGGAAACCGATTTTAACTCCAGGCCTGTTTGATCAAAAGGACCAATATGCAAGAAGATGATGGAAACAGTCACAGTACATTTCAGATTTATTCTGGTAAAGATGGTCCAAAGAATACCTTAATGCATTACAGGAAAGGCAAAAGTGGAACAAAACAAAATTAAATCTTGCAACAGGGGACATTGTTTTGATCGCAGATGCCACTGCCCCATGAAATTCCTGGATGATCGGAAAAGTAATCACAACTTTTCCTGACAAAGCAGATGTGGTCATATCTGTTCAAATCAAAACAAATATCATTGAAAAACCAGTGACAAAACGGTGTCTATTGGTAGAAAATGGTTAACTGTCAGCATAAAAATCTGACATGTTAATTAGGAAAAAAAAGGGGTTTATTTTTGTTATAAGGTAATTACATTTAGAAAATAATGTCATTTAGTTGATTCTAAATTTTAATGTATATGGCTCCATGTGTAAACATAATTGTAACTGTTATGTCTTGTACAGCCATAAACAATTAGGGGCTGGTTATGTTGGAGCCATTTCAATGGGGACTATTGGGGGCACAGTGGGTAGCCATGGTAACCTATTTAAGGGTAGGACTAATTGTTACAGGTGTGGCACACAGCGAGGTCTATTGTTTTTTGACCGTGAGCAGGGTAAAAGGTGGTGTGTTTATTTTGAGGAGATAGCCTACTTTGTTTGTTATAATTTGAGTTATAGTTTGAAAATAAATGTATTGGCATATCCGATTTTAATTTTTGGCCTTTTGAAAGTGTTTGGGCACGCCATCTACACCAGAGCACACGCATACATTGCTGGACAGAAAAACAAATGGTGCACCAACAATCACTATTTAAAAACCTACTAAAAATCACTATTTTGACACTATTTTTTTGAGAATAAATAAAAGATACATTTCTAATTTCAACAGAATTGTACTTTAGACCTTTGTTTTACTGGATAAGGAAAACTAACTCCATACCATGTGACCCACATTTGTTTGGTCACAAAATGGGCCACATTCAACAATTTGGCATGGAGCCAAACTGAGAGCCCCATATCTCTGAGATTTTATCATATAGGGCCTTAAAAACAAAGATACAACAAGGAAAGTTTGTTCTGAACCAGAATCTAAAAGGAAATCAATATATCTTGAATACTTCTGGAGTTATAGGTACTCAAACTTGGGAAAAACAACACAAAGTCTGTTTTCCCATTTTTGGACTCACACCATTGGCATGCAACAAGGGGTGTGGAATTCAACTGATTTTAGTAATAGATCTACCGATCTTTGACCTGTAGTTTTACTCCAAAATCATAGGCAAATGATCATTTGACCCCCCTCATCAAAATAACAGACTACTACTCTTATTTAGGCTTTCAACACCATTTATATTTATCTTTCACCAGTAAAAATAAAATAAAATATAAAAACCAAAATGTTGATCCATGGACCTCTGGCTGAGTTGACAGAATGACCCAATTATGTTTTGTAAATACATTTTTTATCCTGTTGTCTAGCCGTGTCAAGGTTTACCTCCGCCCAAGCTTTTAGGACAGCTAGTTTCTCCATGGTAGTGGCACTCTCACTGTAAAGCTGGCTGGAGGAGCTCTTGCCAGCCTGAACTTTGTCCAGAGAGGATACTAACAGGTTGTGGACACGGCGCAGGTCATTAAGGTCGCTGACAACGCCGCTCCCTATCCATGCACTGCACACCTGTACACAAGAGAACGCAACCCTTGTAAAGGGTGGGTCACTGAAGAATACTCTACAAGAGGTACAAAAAGAACGGTCACTTCTGAACAAAATTAAGTACAATTTAGCATGAGGAGGTATTTAATTCGTCATTTGCATTTGTATAGCGCTTTTCACAACACATCGTTTCAAAGCAGCTTTACAAAAAATTATGCTGTACCAAAAAATTATAATGTAATGTCTTAAATGTCTTAAAGTTCCCTTTGAGCAGTACAAATGAATAACACGATTGAAAATCATGCTTTAAAACTTCAGTCTTTAGGCCTCCAGTGAGCAAGCCAAAGGCAAATGTGGCAATGAACAAAAAAAAGTTCCCCTCTGGCTAAACAGCATGAATACAATGCCAATAATAGTTATCTATGTGTAATTCAAGTCATGTATTATTTGAGTAGATGTTGGTTGGCCATGTTTAAAACTAAAAGGACATTGACTGATGAATGAGTGTCTTTGAAGTCCATTCAAAAGTAATGGAAAGAGCCTCTCATCTCCCAAAACCTAGTACTGCCCCATCTAAAGGGCAAGGTTTATTGCTTATTCTGTGTCTGAGAGTGGAGTCATAAAGTAATGTATTCATATTCGTAGAGACTTTAGATTAAGGCATTAGATTTATCTTTGATTTGATCCTGCCTGCCTATTTAATAACTTGAAATTTTATTATTGCCATCACTGTTTTCATATTGAACTGTGCACATGGATTCTCACTCTGTAGCATGAAATGACAGAAGCAGGATCTCACTGCCTGGGTTGAGTTTTTACTACTTGAATAAGGATTAGCTCCTATAGAATGATGGATTTAAAAGGTTACCTGGCAGGCTTTGGCTGTGATGTCTGAGGGGGTATCTGGGGAAAAGGCTGGCCGGAGAGCAGCACCAACCTGTGGCAAACAATATATATTAAAAATAATAATAATAATAATAATAATAATAATAATAATAATAGTTAATATACACTGATCCAATACAGGACATAAAAATAAAAAAAATCACAAAGGCCGATGTGTCAGTGATAACTTCTGCAGCTTATATTTCATGTAATATACAGCACTGCACCAAATTGTGCTTACTTCCAAAGCAGCAGAATATCATTACGCTGAAGGAATTTAACCCAATTTAACCCAGATTAACTGCTGTGCTGACTAACACTGGGAAAAGAGTACATTTATTCACGAAACTGAAAACAATTTGTTTTATTGGTCAGCAACCAATGATTTCATTTTAAAATTAAGTACTGTATTTGGAGCCTGTCATTCATGAAAAACAATGTGAACAGATAGTTCCTTTAATTGACAGCAATTCAAAGTATGTTTGAGTATCTTGACCGAGGTCTGCTAATGTTGCTAACAAAAAGAATGACTAGCAGTCCTTTAACATGCTGAATTCATCAATGGAGCACTATTTTTGCAATACTACAGGTGCACAAAGTAGACTCACATTGGCCTGGTACTGCTCCAGTATCACATGACCAGGGAACTCGGGTTCAGGCACAGCGGCAAACTTTTTAATGATGTCCTCAAGAGCTTGGAGACCGACCATGCGCAGCTGGTTGCTGTGGTCAGTTGCAGCCATGAAGGCCATGCGAATCAGATCACACAAGTGCAACACCAGAAAGTCACCTGGGTGAGAAACGTCAAATTAGAAAATATGAGAATCATTTAAATTTAAGAAAATTAATGGCCCATTTCTCCAGGCAGATGTGTTGTTCAGGTTACAAGTTTCAAATAGTTCCATTAGAGTGCAACAGTGCCCGCCCACTTTTTCAGCCATCTTGGTTCTGAAAATATTTTTTCCATAGGGATTTCAGAAAATCCATCATAAGAGTTGTTAGCCATGAACCAAACCAACCAGCTGCGAGGTGAATCACAACATTACAAATTTTGATTGGAAGCAAAACGGTATTTGAAAATCGGACAAAGGTACAAGACTGTATACTTGACATCTTTAATGAGGGAATGAACTACAATCACATGAAACATTGCGAATCAAATAAGAAAATGCTGAAAAATACAAAGCTATTGATTAGTTGTTGATAAGCATAAAATCAGTATATTTTATTGCAAAATATTCAGATATACAAATATATAAAAGTTAGAGTAGGGTGACCAGACGTCCCAATTTTACGAGCCGTGTCCTGCATCCTCTGCTGCGGTCTGTCTGCCCATAAGAAAACTCTCCTCACCTACTGGAAGCCAAAATAAAATGCGTCCTCTTCACATAGTCTACTACATCCTCTCATCTTCTGACACAGTGAAAACATCAGAAACGTATTTCTAATATCAAAAGCACACTTTAATTTTTTTACTTAAAGTGAAACAACTACAGTGCATCAGGAAAGTATTCACAGCGCTTCACTTTTTCCACATTTTGTTATGTTACAGCCTTATTCCAAAATGGATTAAATAAATTATTTTCCTCAAAATTCTACAAACAATACCCCATAATGACAACATGAAAGAAGTTTGTTTGAAATCTTTGCAAATGTATTAAAAATAAAAAACGAAAAAAAATCACATGTACATAAGTATTCACAGCCTTTGCCATGACACTCAAAATTGAGCTCAGGTGCATCCTGTTTCCACTGATCATCCTTGAGATGTTTCTACAACTTGATTGGAGTCCACCTGTGGTAAATTCAGTTGATTAGACATGATTTGGAAAGGCACACACCTGTCTATATAAGGTCCCACAGTTAACAGTGCATGTCAGAGCACAAACCAAGCCATGAAGTCCAAGGAATTGTCTGTAGACCTCCGAGACAGGATTGTATCGAGGCACAGATCAGGGGAAGGGTACAGAAAAATTTCTGCAGCATTGAAGGTCCCAATGAGCACAGTGGCCTCCATCATCCGTAAATGGAAGAAGTTTGGAACCACCAGGACTCTTCCTAGAGCTGGCCGCCCGGCCAAACTGAGCGATCGGGGGAGAAGGGCCTTAGTCAGGGAGGCGACCAAGAACCCGATGGTCATTCTGACAGAGCTCCAGTGTTTCTCTGTGGAGAGAGGAGAACCTTCCAGAAGAACAACCATCTCTGCAGCACTCCACCAATCAGGCCTGTATGGTAGAGTGGCCAGACGGAAGCCACTCCTCAGTAAAAGGCACATGACAGCCCGCCTGGAGTTTGCCAAAAGGCACCTGAAGGACTATCAGACCATGAGAAACAAAATTCTCTGGTCTGATGAAACAAAGATTGAACTCTTTGGCCTGAATGGCAAGTGTCATGTCTGGAGGAAACCAGGCACTGCTCATCACCTGGCCAATACCATCCCTACAGTGAAGCATGGTGGTGGCAGCATCATGCTGTGGGGATGTTTTTCAGTGGCAGGAACTGGGAGACTAGTCAGGATCAAGGGAAAGATGAATGCAGCAATGTACAGAGACTTCCTTGATGAAAACCTGCTCCAGAACGCTCTGGACCTCAGACTGGGGGAAGGTTCATCTTCCAACAGGACAACGACCCTAAGCACACAGCCAAGATAACAAAGGTGTGGCTACGGGACAACTCTGTGAATGTCCTTGAGTGGCCCAGCCAGAGCCCAGACTTGAACCCGATTGAACATCTCTGGAGAGATCTGAAAATGGCTGTGCACCGACGCTCCCCATCCAACCTGATGGAGCTTGAGAGCTCCTGCAAAGAAGAATGGGAGAAACTGCCCAAAAATAGGTGTGCCAAGCTTGTAGCATCGTACTCAAAAAGACTTGAGGCTGTAATTGGTGCCAAAGGTGCTTCAACAAAGTATTGAGCAAAGGCTGTGAATACTTATGTGCATGTGATTTTCGTTTTTTATTTTTAATAAATTTGCAAAGATTTCAAACAAACTTCTTTCACGTTGTCATTATGGGGTATTGTTTGTAGAATTTTGAGGAAAATAATGAATTTAATCCATTTTGGAATAAGGCTGTAACATAACAAAACGTGGAAAAAGTGAAGCGCTGTGAATACTTTCCGGATGCACTGTACGTATTCGGTAGAATAATATGCATTGAATATCAAGCTCCGACACATTTCATGTATAAGGAGGATGTTTAAATGTTTTTTTTTATTTTTTTAATATTATTAATTCAAGGACACATTTCTGCATTTATTGTCTGTGTAAATTCGGTACAATGGTTGTCATGTATTGAACTGTACCAAATCTCCTGCACACACTTAATTTCTGCTCAACTTTTCTCATTCAGGAGAGTGACAACAATAAACGACTTAGATTATAATAATAATGTATAATTAAGTATTCACTAATATCTTATATCACAGTTTCACTTATATCATCTGACAGAATATTTTACAGGTGACTGCGTCATTTACAGTGCGTCATGGGAGTGGGTGGTCACTGCAAACTCTTTTTGCACGCTTTGACGTGACTCTGGTGGATCTTTGTCTTCTGGATCATGGGTAATTAGTTACTCTCCAGGAATTACACAATTAAAACACACATAAAAAAAATAACTTGGACTGATGGCTTCAACAGAAGCATATACCATCGATTAGCAACTTCAGAGCAGTATGTCTGTCATTAGAGGTTTATAAGTTATTGATAAAAATCAATTCGTCAACGGAGAAAATTAATGGGATTTTTACTTCAGGAACCCAAATGTTGTGCTCTATTGGACAGAGATCAAAGCATTGGTCACTGTAGAACATTCATAATTTTCTTTTGAGTCATTCAAATGTCAATGTGGCAATATGTTTGGCACTGCAGTCGTGCTAAAAGATGAACTTTCTTTTAGCAGACATAAATAGATTATTTGGTGTTTTCCCCAGTGTTCTGCACCATTTTTCCTTTGATCTTACCAGATGTCCAGTACCTGCTCATGAAAAACAGCCGACTTCTACCACATTTCACTGATTTTGAAGCATGGGCTGAATCAAGATCTGCTTTGAATTTTGACCCAAAATATCAACAGTATTAGAAAGAGCATTTGAATGGTTTGTTCTTTGACTCCAGAGGCAGTGAATGGACAAGAACGGATAGGACCACTACATTTAGATATGTCCTTGACAAGTGCTAGCTACATGGCTGTCCTCTATTTTGCAGTCCATTATTTGGCTGGGTGGCTGTAAAACACATCACCACACAGCACAACAAAATTGTATGGTTGGAATCAACAGGTCAACAGTTGAACTCTTGCATGGCCTGTGTATCAGTGTACAAAAATAAAAAAGTCAGACTCATTCCAAGACAATTAGTATGCAAACAGGACATAGCATTAATGATTAAATTAACGCAGATCTCATTAATACTGTAGTAGTACTGTGAACTACCGGGAACTACTGTGCACAATGAGTCATTGATGTTACCTTCAGGGTTTTTAGCCTTGGCAACACGGGCAGCCGCCAGGTCAAAGTGGGCCTTGTCAGCATTTTCACACAGATGAATGATGCGGCACAGACAGTCGGCAGCAAACACTCGTGTAACCCAGCGAGGGGCCACAGAAGGTTTGGACTTGTCATCCTGACCCAGTGACGTGAACATGATGTCATCATCCATCTCATCCTTCTTCTCAGAGTCTTCATCCTCTTCCTTCCTTCTGCCACCAGATGCAACAGTCCCACCAACCTCTGCAACGCAAGACACTGTAAGAAGGTTTCTTCATTATAGATCAAATGCTTTCTCAGCAATAAAGCTTTTTCCACCAGAAAACCACATACAAGTACACAAGGAACATCCATTCTTTCCTTTCCAATTTGCAGTGTACTCTAGAAGTACAGATGGATTTATTATTGCATGGAAAAAGTGAGATGGTCAAGTAATGAATGAAGGAAAAATGTCATGAAGAAACATACTCTTATTATCAGCATGTAGAGAATGCAGTTGGTCACAGGTCTATCATTGGATTAAATGGTCTGATGTACAGTACAGAGCAGCTCATGGACTAAAAGCCAAGAGGGTTCTGACCAAATGTACGCTCTTATGTGACATACAGTTGCAATCGAAATTATTCAACCCCCCCAAGACAGTAAGGATTTACAAAAAGTACGATTTTCTGATGAACCAGAATTTTTTAACTTTACATCTATATTAGATGAGTGACACATTCAAAGTCATAGTGTGAATATATAAGCTAATATTTGTAAATAGCAGGATTTTTTTAAAATACAGCCATGTCATAATTATTCAACCCCTGTTGCATGAAGCTGTTTCTTAAATATGTAAGGCTACACAAGTAATTGTTTTAAAACAAAATTAAGTCATCAATCTGCAATGGCACTTAAGTTTTCAAATGTAAATTTAGCGTTGTAAGCAAAAATGTAATTAAAAATAAGCTGTCTCAAAAGCTAATAGAGGAGATTATTTCATTACACAAGAAAGGTCATGGCTAAAAGTACATTTCCAAGGCACTTCAATTTCCAATAGACAAAGTTGGCAGCACCATTCATACATTTTTTTAAATATGGTACAAAAGCAACCTTCTTGGGGTGTGGAAGAAAGCAAAACTTCACCAAGGGAAATGTTGACTTGAATATTCAAGTAGTAATTTGGAAAGACCTGTGGAGTCCTGGAAGAAGGTTTTATAGACGTATGACACAATTGAAAATGAGTTTTAGACCAATGGGTCAGCAGTATGTCTAGAGTAAGATGACAAGGTGTTGACAAGAACGACACCATCCCCACAGTCAAGCATGGAGGTGGGTCGGTCCTGTTATGGGGGTGTTTTGCGGCCGCAGGAAACGGCTATCCTGACTATGTGACTGACACCATGGATTCTTTCAGGAATCAGGCCATTTTGGCATGAAAAATGTGATGCCTTCAGTGTGTAAATTGAAGTTCGGTGATCACTGGACTTTCCAGCAAGACAATAACACCAAGGATACATCCAAGTTGTCCAAAATCTGGTTCAGGGATAGGTTGTGGAATGTCCTTAAATGGCCCTTTCAGTCCATCATTAAAATCCCATTGCAAACCTTTGTTGGGATTTCAAGGAAGCAGTGGCAGCACAGAAACCAAAGAATGTCAATGAGCTGGAAGCTTTTGCTCATGAGAAATGTGTAAAAATTCTAATAGAGGGGTGTCTGAAGACTGAGAACACTTACCTGAAACATTTATTTGCTGTTATTAAGGATAAATGATTGACTTTGGGGTTGAATATTTTTGACATGACATTTGTGGAGAGAATTAGTTATTTTTATCTTAAAATTTGGGTAAACTGAACTCTTTGTTCTCAAAATCACTCAAATGTGTATTAAAACTTACTTTGACTGTTTACTGAGGTTTTAGTTGATGTGTTTTAATTCACATCACCAGAATGTACTGCTGGTCAGGGGGGTTGAATAATTTTGATTGCAACTGTACTAGTTCTCTGGCTTATTGGCATATATTGGGACATATTGCAGGGGTTTAAACATAAAGTGTCCAATAGATAAAGTCAGCAACGCGTCGTACACTGGGGGTGTGGTTTAACCAGGAGGAAATCAAAATGCTATTATGATAGTCACTCATTAATTCCTATGACAAAAACGGAGAAATATCTGATAGATTTGGCAATTTTAATAACGAAAAGCTGTAGTTGTGTAGTTTTCTTACAATTTAAAGGCTTATAGAATCTTATAGAAGCATAACATTCATTTCATTTATTTACATGCAAATTCTGTAATGAGATGGTTTAAATTACTCTACAGCTACATCCCATCCTTCCAGCAGGACTAGCTGTTAACTGTATATAAAAAATAAAATAAAAAAAAAAATAAAAAAAAAAACAATTCTATTCACTTCAGTTCAGATACATTGTCAATAGCCAATGGTTACCTGTAGTAGCTGCCAGAACATCTTTGCAGAGTTTGAGCCAGTGAGGAAGTTTCCCCACAGCCAGGGAGGAAAGCATGTGACCCAGCGTGTCATGAATATCTGAACACAACTTCCTGTCCGTCTCACGGTCCAACATTCCAAACAGAACACCTTCCAACCCCGTCTCTGTGATGTTCAGATCTGAGAAAGATAACATCATACAATTGCATAACAAAACTAGATTTTTACATTTTCTTTAGTAATCGTTAGTGGTATTTGCCTGTGCAAATCTCGCCACCATGATAGTAGGGTGTTGTTAGGCAGCTTCTAGGGTGTTCTAAGTCTCTATGATATAGTGATCATTAGATATGGCTTGTTTCCCTTCTTCAGTGAAAGCCCATGGGATATTTCCCATGTTTTATAGATAAGTAATAGCACAACTCTCTTTAGTAAGTCACACAGTTACAGCATATCGGTGCAGGAAGAGTTATGCTCTGATGTTAAATACTGAGGGTTACGGGTTTGTTCAAATCACTAACCATAACTATGTGCAATAGGAATAGTGATGCTTGCCTTAACACCACTAATAATTGTGTAAAATGTAGCCCTCCACACAATTCACAATTTGTAGTTTATAGATGGGTGTTTCTTCAACTTCAGGCAAAAACTGTGGGACAGTCGTAATTTTTGCGACAGAATCATTTTCACACAACAAACATTGAAATGTTTTGTTTATTTCATTGTTTGTTTAGATTATTATAGTATTACAAATGTAATAATTAGTATTTTTATAATGGATTTTCACATTTTAAGATTAAAAGTCTGGGTTTGAGACAAGGCGAAAACACTAAAATCTAAACATAAAAGGCATTGGAACATTAAAAAAAAAAAAAGTTTCAATGTGTCATTTTTAACATGACCTTCATACAACAAAAATAAAAAGTTGAAATCTGTTTGTTCCACCCGAGACATAAAACAGCGCCAAAGTTGAAGAAACATCCAGACATAATGTGGCACATTACATACTAATGGTGTTGTTGTCTTTGCCGTCTCCAGCCCTCCTTGCGAGACTCATGGCGTATTCACACACCTCTGCCGCCTCTCGCTGCGCCAGCTGCCTGAGACACGCCACAGCAGCACGACGTAACAACAGGTGAGAACTGCACAGATGCACCTGTCCACATACACACAAAAACACATTGATTATTAAGAAAGTAATAGATAAAGTAAAAGGAAATGGGAACCAAATCCCTTTTAATAGTTCAAGAGTTATTTTAAATTGCTTGTAACCGGTAAATAACACTAATTTCTTTCCAGTCATTTTTCAAGAAGGCTAAGCTGTAGAAAAGTGTTATCTTTCTGATATCAGTCATGGGGTTCTATTTTTTCATGAGCGCACTAGGCACAACGATCGTGCGCTACGTCAATTTCTATGCTAGCGTGGGAGTGGGTTGGAGTGTTTGCATTTTCTGTTGGTGTATGCGTGCAAACTGAGGGTGTATCGTATGTTAATGAAGTGGCGCAGAGCGCAATTTGCTATTTTCCTGAGAAATAGGTAATTGTGCAAAGATGTTTGAGAAGCAAATCTATTCTCGGCACAGTCTAAAATCAGTTCCTGCATTTGCAGTTTGGGGATTCCACCAGCAGATGATATCAAAGAGTTATCAATCACTTTTAATGCTAGCCATGATTTGTGTGTCATTAGATCAAAAATAATAATAATTCTTATTATTCTTATTATAATTTTGTATAGTGCCTTTCCAAAAGGTCATGGGTGCTGTACAGAAATTTCACAAAACATTAAACAGAGAACCATATTACAAATATACATTGCAGCACTCCCATTGTTCATTGTTTTGTAAAGCATGTTTCCAGCATTCCGTAACACAGTCAAGACCACAGGTGAGACAGGCCGATAGAGAACATGCATCACAGTCTGGAGGCAGGAAGAACCACAAACATTCCCTGTACTATTTCACCGCTAAACACCATAGCACTGGAACGATGGTAGACAAAACGGGAGCTCACAGCAAGGACGTAATTATTGCGCAAAAGAACGTAAGACACAAATGGTCCGTATTTCTTTTCTTTTAATGCATTACATACAGACCAATTACACTACAAAATACTGAATGGTCTTCAGTTATATCAGTGTTGCTTGGCAGAGAATGGACTATTTAATAGGACACAGACATGCAATGACCGGAGAAGAACCTCACAAGCAAATTGCACTTGACCCAGCCCATTAGTTCTTTGCGTGCGCAATTTCCCGAACTCACTTGCACCTAGGCTTCGTACATGCTTGCATGAAAATATCAAAACTTCATGGTCATGCTCAATGACTTTGCGCGTATGACAGATTGCATAGTGCTGTGCTTAAGGCTCTTAAAATATGGCCCATGGTGTCAAATCAGTTATTGACACTGTGTTTAGGTGTTGCATCTACTTAGTAGGCTTGACAGATGGCATGTAGCCTAGATTTGTCTTGATTATTCAAATGTACTGTAAACTGATATATATGTAACATACACAAATAAAACTGCATCTGTTTCTGAATAATTTCAACAGCGATTAATCTGATGTCATGGTTATTTCATTTCAAAGCTTATTAGCACCTAGTAATCCCGTTTTAACAAGAATGTTATTAACCCTTTTTATTAATTTACCATTCTTTTTTTTTCTTTTTTTTTTTCAATTTGGAATGGCCAATTCCCAATGTGCTTTTTAAGTCCTCGTGGTCACGTAGTGACTCGCCTCAGTCCGGGTGGAGGAGGACGAATCCCAGTTGCCTCCACGTCTGAGATCGCCAACCCGCGCATCTTATCACGTGGCTTGTTGAGCACGTTGCTACGGAAACATAGCACGTGTGGAGGCTTCACGCCACCCACCGCGGCATACACGCTCAACTCACCACTCGCCCCACCGAGAACAAACCACATTATAGCGATCACGAGGAGGTTACCCCATGTGACTCTACCCTCCCTAGCAACCGGGCCAATTTGGTTGCTTAGGAGACCTGACTGGAGTCACTCAGCACGCCCTGGGATTCGAACTAACGAACTCCAGGGGTGGTAGCCAGCGTCTTTTACCACTGAGCTACCCAGGCCCCCTAATTTACCATTCTTTATTCTTTAACCGGTTTAGCATTTGCAAAGAAGAGCACAGAACGGCAAATGTAACATACAGTTTCTACTCTTAACCAACAACAATGAAAACAAATTTGTTTTAAAACCCTGCCATTGACACAAACATGGAGAAATGGGAGTTCTATTGAACTATTTATTATAGGTAGGCCAAACAAGATATAATATATGGTTCTAAATCCAAACCCCTCGATGTACAGTTTATAGTCTTACACAAAGGCTAGGCACGAGGCTGGACAGGTTGACGTGCCGTGGGGCGAACATATGCAGCTGCTGCAGACAGGAGATGGCCGCCGCCTGAACCAACGAATCAGAGTGATCCTGCATGATAGCGCAGCCCACGAGACACGACGACCGGATCGTAGAGATACTGCCACCATTACCTAGAGTAAACAAACCAGAATGAGAAGAGTTAGTAAAAAAAAAAAAAAAAAAAAAAAAAATATTTTTTTTTCTTTCCCTGTTAAAACTCACCACCATAATGCTAGTGTTTTCTTGGTGCTAGTGCATTGCTATAAATTTTTGGTCCATATAGACGTGTTCAAACAGAAGTCTTTGCATTGCATCTCACTGTTTTTATCAGCATCTCGCTCCATGAATGATACATTTGTAAGACAGGTGTTTATAATGGTTCCATTTTTAAAAGCGCATCTGAAGATGGTGGATTCCGATACACTGAGTTGCGCTCCTTTTAGCCATTTTACACAAGAACATCCAAATCCAAGTTTCACATATTCATATATTTTCAGATCCGAAGGTGCGTCTCAATCAGCTCCCTTGTTCAGTAGACAAGGCACTATCCAGGGAGTCAGCCATTTCTAGGGCTGTCCCATTTGTGAAATTGTTCCAGTGCACTGAAACATCTGCTCCTTAAAAGTTCCCAGAAAGAATGCATCATGAAAACCAGAGAGCATCATTGTTCCTATCATATGTTCCCTTACCGGAAATGTTGTAATGTCTTCTGAAGTCTCTCAAGTCATTAGAAGATGAGCTCAAATGTAAATGTGATGTCAAACTCTCATTTTCTCTTTAAAAAAATATTTTGTTTGTTATTAACCTTCATCCAGAATGCGCAAGAAAGTGAAACAATCTTTTAAATATGACAATTTTTAGAAGATTAAAAATACACTCCTTTGTATTTTTATTTGTTCATTGAAGCAATTTATCTTTCATAATAGCACTTTACCTTTAAATATCTACAACAAAAATGCAGGATAGTGTCTGTAATACAGCGATGCGGTAGTTGAACTCCAGCTGCACTTGAATGCGCGTCCTTGTAATCGTGTGGCAGGTAATCGAGTCATCGGTGTCCCAATGTTCAGTGGACCGTGTTTCCCATTAATTACCTAAACTGTGGCAGGCCGCAACAGTTTCATAATGAACCGAAAATATTTTTACACTTCTCATAATAAAATAAAAGATCTCTAACGTTATGTTTTGCGCCGTTGCTTCGGGAAAGCAACTCTCACAGTGCAGTTTACATTCCTGTCACAGAGAATGGAGTTGACTGCATAGGTACACTATTAGGTTGGGCATCGTTCATAATTTTTGAAAAATATACAACAAACTTTGACATGTTACTTGAGCACGTAACTTAAATGTCCTTTCTTCTCTCCGGACAAGTAACTTTTTTTACTCGGACAAGTGAAGGACAACAACCACATGACAATGCTTAATGTTGAGCCCTGGCTCAAATGTTTGCTCTAGTCGATTTTGTGTTTTGCCCATTTGTGAACTGCGTTAAACTCAGTCTCATTTATGCTTTGTGGGTGTGACGTTTTTGCCATGTCATCACCATTTATGTTTAAATTACTACTAGAGCACAAAAATGTTTACAGGTGCACAAATTCTTCATATCTAGCCTCTTAATTTTGCTCTCAAAGTGCACCAGATTGATGCATTTAACATTTTCTTACAGGGGACCGATCCAAACCGATTGGTCAGAAGCATTAAGAGTGTATTGTCAGACGAAACCTGGAATTGTGCTCGAATACAGTCTTAGATTTTTCATTGGCTTCACTACAGTAAGGCCAGGCTGTCCAAGACATACACACAAATGGATGACACACATGATTAGATTTGACCCATATATTCTGGGCCTGTCCTAGATGAAGTGTCCTTGCTTGTGACTTAAAGTTTGCAAATTCCTCGAGCATATCTGTAAGTATTAATCTTTGTTTTCAGGGTTAAATATCTAAATATTTGGTATTTATTGAATCTGAATGGACCAACTCAACACAGTTTCCAACATCTCACCAAGACAGGAATGTTTATCAGACACACACAGCCGCAATCGCGCGTCATGAATGCTCTTTGTGCATTCATAAGTGCTGGCTGTTGGAAAGTAGCTGCCAACAAGTCAGCGTGTGTAATGAATTGAGTCTCTATTTGGGGTTATCGATACTATAGAAAGACATGTTATATTGTCATTGTCTGATGAAAAGCACGTATCTCCAAAAAATAAACATTTTAAGAGCATGGAAAAACTCTCATAAACAATCTTAATGAATAGAAAAATAACAGTCACCTTTAGCACCTTAAATAATATTCTACCATTACACATCTGTTAGTGAACTGTTCGAGATTTTAATTGGACTTGCATGGATTTTTGTTAGCGAACGTGGACATACACAATTTTCTTATCTTGGGTTCCAATGGGGCATGTTCAGTTACAGACTCGAGCCTAACTGTTCGTGTTTCTAACTGTTTAGTTGCTAGGTTATCGAATGCTAGAGAATTTATTTTTGGATATAATCTGAATATATCCAAATATTATAAATATATAACTTACTATTTTAGATCAAAATCAGTTTTATGACTAGGGTTTCTAGTCCAGTTGTTGAGTGGACAATTCAGTTGAGATGCGTTTTCCAGGTCCAGAATTAGCCTTCACCCGTAGTTTCGTGAAGATGGAAATCTGGCAACCGTATATGGCTGGTATAGTCTACTTTTTAAAGCCTCCTGACATTGTGCATGCATGAATGGCTTTGGTTGTCAGGGAAATCACAGAGCCAGCATGATATAGGCAATCTCTTCACTACACTTCAGCCAGTCAGCTGAGGTAAATTAGTTGATGCTCTTCAAAACATAAGAGAGGGATATACATGGTTTTGATGGATACTTCAAGGCCAGTGGAGATACTTGTTAAACCTGATTAAACATCTGTTCATTGGTCATTTTGATGCACAATTCAAACAGTAGGAAGAGGTCATTCGTCACAATTAATTAATTTACATATAATACTTCATGTTTAAATATATTGTTAAAATAAATCAAAATATAATATGCTTAGTATCAACAGGCTTTACGGAAAACATTTGTGGCTCCGGTAGCCTAGCCTTTGCGCCCCCCATGATTACCAGGACATATTACTTGTACTGTAATATTAAAAATGAACAGGAACACTGTTTGTGCATGTATTGCATGTTTTGAAAATTTACAATGTACCCATATTTTCCTGCATACAAAATTATTTAAAAAAAAGAATGTGTGCAGATGTCATTGTCCAGTGTGACCAATGTTCTTGGATTTCTGCATATGCATGCAATGAGTTCCTGATAGTTACCCTGTAGCTCTGGGCCCACAGTAGTGATAAGCGCTCCGAGACAGCGGCCCAAACACTGATGCACCTCTGTGTGTGAGGGGGGGACGGTCAGCAGTAGCGTCAGCACCAGAGAGAGAGTAGGCTCAACATAACCCCGGTACATGGGCCCGCTGGAGTCCACAATGAGAGCCAGAGAGTGCAGCGCCCACGTCTAAAAGAGAACAAGGGAACACTTCAGACATCTACAGACACACAGCCGAATGTAACTTCCGCTGGCGGCCTCAGAGCGCTCACCTGCACCTCATGACATGTGCCGTCTTGAGCCAGAGCAAGCAGTATACTGACGCTGGTCTTCAGGTGCTGACCCGATCCGATGCCACCCACATACCGATGCAGACAGCCTAGAGCCAGAGAATGACCCGTCCTGGACACGACGTCACGTGCCGACTTCAACCTGTGACCAGTTCAGAAACACAAAGACAAACATGAGGAAAACAGATACGAAAGAGATCAACAAAACAGAACATACTGGGTGGGACATATTGAAGGGCTCGTCCTTTTTTTTTAAGGTGTCATGACAATAGGAATCAAATTTTCCTTGATTTTTTGATCACTGAACTACAAAAACTAACCATAAGTTTCAGAACACAAAACTTCCTCCCCAGTGCTAAAAGAGCATTTACTGAAACCAAGATCCAAAAATCAACTCAATTAATTTCCCTACTTTGTGACATCACATGGATAAATACATCAGTGCATGACCGCCTTAACAGCAAGACATCAACACCTACTTCTACATCACCTCTTTGGTCCATCCACTGGTGCTCAGTTGGTAAACTGAAAAGGAGAGAGCAGGACAGATACTATTCCTGGTTTACCTCGGACACATTCTTGCACACATCTGCACTATTGTTATGTAGTTTTTATATGTAAACATGCACTAGACAGATGTATTTGGCTGTTGGCATGCGTCTTGCGCCATTACCGCAATTTGTCAAGTTATAACTTTTAAAACAAGACCCCCATTTTATTCCACTCTACCGCACGCCTCCTATATGTGTCCTTCACATCATGGACACGTTCATGGACCAATCTGCACCATTTTTTTTCTTGTTGGTTTATGTAAACAGGCACTAGATGGAAGTTTCTGACCACTATGATGTGTCACACAATAGCGTCACGGGAGCCTGGGTAGCTCAGCGAGTACTGACGCTGACTACCACCCCTGGAGTCGTGAGTTCGAATCCAGGGCGTGCTGAGTGACTCCAGCTAGATCTCGTAAGCAACCAAATTGGCCCGGTTGCTAGGGAGGGTAGAGTCACATGGGGTAACCTCCTCGTGGTTGCTATAATGTGTGGTTCTCGCTCTCGGTGGGGCGTGAGTTGTGCATGGATGCCGCAGAGAATAGCGTGGGCCTCCACACACACAACGTCTCCACGGTAACGCACTCAACAAGCCACGTGATAAGATGCGCAGACTGATGGTCTCAGATGCGGAGGCAACTGAGATTCGTCCTCCTCCACCCGGACTGAGACGAGTCACTATGCCACCATGAGGACTTAAGAGCGCACTGGGAATTGGGCATTCCAAATTGGGGAGAAAAGGGGTAGAAAAAAACCATCAAGTTAAAACAAGTTTAACTTTAAAAAACATTCTGCTACACTCCTCTGCTGCATCTGGCTGCGAGAACCACGCCATGTCTTGTGTAAACTGACAAGGAAGATGTCAGATGTCTTGGAAGTTTGCCAAATATTGCATTGCTGTAAAAAGCATCAGCCGTGGCCTCTGTCGAAGCATCCTAACATTAGGAAAGAGCGGCTGAAGTTTCGCGTCAGTCCAGGATTGTATGTGTGTTTGGCACATTTGAGAGTAGACTGCTTGTGAACCAGTTACAATATGATGCAGGCTTTGTAAAATGAACTTTTTTGTTGCCTGCTATTGCTAGTCAGAAGCAGGTGGTGTTGGAAATCAACCCTGAGGGCTGATATGCCATAGGTTCCTTCTGGAATTAATTTCCTATGGGTTTTTAGAATGGCAGGTTTGGATTTATGAGTTAAACAAGGTCAGTGGTAAACATTACTTGGAGACTTTCACATTTTGTTTTACAACATAAATGACCCAGAGTCATTCCTCAAATGTAAATTATAAAGCCGTAACTGTATGTCGGAAACACCTTTCGCTAGTCAGTTAATAATTATGGCCAATGCGTTTGAGAAAAATATTTAATGAGATATTTCCCCTGTTTAAATTGTTTTACTTCAATTAAAGGTTAGATTTTTGTGTTTTAATGAAATATCAAAAGGATAAACAATGCAGATTTTTTTTCACAGCCTTCTTTGCTCATATTTACTAAGGGTGCCAATAGTTTTGGCCACCACTGTACTTCAGAGCTCTGGAATAAAATATAAGCTATCACCATCAAACATGTAAAAAGATTTTATTCAAATACATTTGGTCATTAAATCTAAAAGCTCAACCAAAGGAGCATATATGATTTTCTTTCCTTTTGTTATCAGAACCTCCCTATGGTTCTGCAATCTAAATCCCTAGTCCTAGATTCGCCAATAATATATACATTTACAACTGTGAAACTCAGTTGATATGACTCACGAATGGCAAAGAAAAATGCTAAGGTTGGAGTCAGCACACAAGTGTGGATTATCTTTTGAACTATAGGTGACGCTGTCTCCAAACTGCTCAGGACATGACCGCTTCAGGACAAGATGTCAATGATGCATACCAAATTTCTTATAAATCTGACATTCAAAAGATATTTAACTTTTTGATAAAAATCAATATGTCTGAGAGGCAGTATGGCTGATATAGGAAAAAATATATATGGCTGATACTGGTATCTTTGAAATCCTAATGATTCCCCATGGAATCCATAGACACCAACTTGATTTTAGGACATACAGTTCAAAAGTTACAGCCAAAAAAAAACAAAAACAAAAATCTACTTTTCACATTTCTTGACCCATAGGTGGCACTGTCACCAAACTTTGCATGTACCCACAGATCATGGTCCTGATGAAGCATACCAAGTTTCAATACGACAAACCATTGGCAAGACATAGCCTCATTTCCTGATTTATGTTACAACAAAATAAAAAAATCGAAATTCAGTATTATTCATTCAAAAGTAGCGAATAAATGATAACAATTCAAGATGGCAGCCACTGTAATGGTTTTGTGACTGTAAAGTTTTAATTTAAGCGGTCCATTTGTTTCAAAAGGTACATGCAAAAAAATATGTCTATTTTTGAACTGGTGGTGGCACTATAGAGTGTGTCCTAGAGACTGCAAATTTGGTAAGGGGGCTATTCATGCCCAGAAAGTACTCTTCACTTTAAATGACAAACACAAGGAGAAACCAATCCCTCATGCAACATTTAATACCATGACCTTATGAATTTAAGACTTGTTGCTCCGATTTAAGACCTTTTCAAAGCCTTAATTTTTCAGACCTTCAGAAACCCAGAACAAGTATCAAATTGTCTAACAGCCAAACTTCAACCAAATATTAAATAAATTACTTACATTTTTTAAACATGAAGGACAGTTTTCTCATGTTGTTTAATAATACATATTTAACATGAGCTCGTGAAATAATAGTGTATAATGAATACAATGAAGTATAAGCTACTTTTTACAAGTTACTAAGTTAAGAACTCACGTTTAGACAGTTAAGGATATTGCATTACGTTTAGTGGGTTTTCAAGGTGTATTCACAACGCAATTTCAAATTCTGACAGGCGCATGACTTAGTTCAAGTTCACATGTTCATTGGCTTCATTGTCGGTGCAGATGTTAGTTGTGACAGGATGTTTATGTTGTGGATTTATATTAGATTAATGTCACATATACAGCATGTGATTGTGTTTGTGTGAATTAACGTGTTAGTAAAAGTTCATTGTACAGGTGTTTAGGTCTTTCATGGACATCCCCAACATACTATGACTGGATCATGTCAATTAATTCTTTCTAGATTTTACTTTCTTCAAAAAAAATTAATGAAGTGTTAGTGCATTGTTAATATCTTGCTATTTTATTTTTTTCTCATTTTCACCAACAGTATTTTTCAAATTAAAACAGTTTGATTAATTGCCATGATGCGCCTTTTCGTCTCATCTTCGTTATCGTTGAAAAAAAAAAAAAAGTGTCAATGAATATTTCGTCAGTAACTAAAAACCGGACAGCTCTATAGAAACCAGAGTGTCTGACAAAATGTCTTAAAATGCAATGCTGTTGATGGATGTTGTGATGAGAGTTGAGATGAAGTTATCATTTAATGCTTTGTGTCATTGTGTCTGGTTAGGACACTGTTAGAAAAGTCCTTGTATTACTTCACTTCTGAAGTGTACGTTTGCATACTTGTCAAAGCTGTGCTGTGCCATCCTGGCGATGAACGAGGCTTCTCCTACAACTTGCGCCATCCTGCCCAGTGCCTCGCCAGCAGCACAGCGCAGGATGGGGTTTGGGTTGTCCAGTGCACCCATCACGAGTGCTAAAGCGGACTTGCGAACCTCCTCTGGGCCGAGACTGCTCTTGTTCTCTGCCAGACCCTAAATCAAGAGCCCATAAGCCAATAAACAACCATCATCCTTTGATCGAACAATTTTATGAAGACAGGTTTATTTCAAGTATAGTTGCAGAAGATCAGACCTTGAGTGCGCTCAGTACTGCAGTGAATATGTTTAACTGGACGGCTTGCTGACGGACTCCTTTAGCTTGTTTAATGCATTCTGCAAAGTGATCCAGCATTTGCAACCTGAAACAAACAACAGAACATAACAATCACAACCAAAGCACTGAAACACGTTGTAGCGGGATCTGTTAGGTTTGAACTACTTACTTAAAGTAGCAAAAATTATTGTTGGGTGCCAGACAGGTTAAAACCTATCAAAATAAATTTCCCAACTAACAAATAATCCACCTGCTACACAAAATAGGAATGCCAACATAAAATAAATCACTCTCCACAAGTTCATTTGCTAAATCACAAAATGTATTAACAGAAAATGTCATATACTTTGCAACGCAAAATAGATTCACATTTAGGAGGCCCAGTTACTTAAAAGTCCATTCAAGTCCATTCTTAGGCCCAAAGAATATGAGAACAAGTCCATCAACAAAATCAGTTCAAACCCAAAATCAAACAAATAAATACTGGCCAGTGTTTCAAATAAATGTATTCAAATGAGTATGTGTTTGTTTGGGATTGTTGGAGGGAGGAGGATTGAGATGGATGAGAAAGGGTAGTGGAAAAAGGTCCGTTTTTGGCAATATGGAGAAAGCATTCAGCAACCCTCCTTCAACAAACATCCAGCCCACACTTGCATCTCAAATGGGAATAATCCTTCACAAAGTCCCAAGAGCAAAGAAGCAAAGATGATATATATAAAAAATATATATATATATATATATATATATTCAAACCCACTGCTGAAGAAATGATATTTGTGGTTGGCATTCCCTTCACAGTGACAAACAAACTGGAACAGTGTTGCTCAAAAGTTTGGTGATCATCCTCTCTTTGTTCTCACCTTGCCATTTACTGCTTCCTCTTTGAACTGATTGGAAGGCTGTCTTAAAGGGCCAGTGCAAAACTATCTGCTTTAAAGGGGCAGTGCATATTTATGCAAGCCTGTCACAATATGTAATGGCTAATGCTACAAGCTAATACTGACATCCCAACACCTCATCCTAACTAGGTGCCAAGCATCTGTTTGAGAAGTCTTGAAGTAATGAAGTCTGAAGGTAATATAAGACCTTAAAGGAACAGTTCACCCAAATATGATAATTCTCTCATCATTTACTCACCCTCATGATATCCCAGATGTGTATGACTTTCTGTCTTCACCAGAACACATTTGAAGAAAAATATCTTAACTCAGAAGGTCCTTAAAATGCAAGTGGATGGAAATGTCTCTTTTAAAGCTCCAAATATCAGAGACAGTCAGCATAAACACCATCCATACGACAACAGCTGTTAAATCAATGTCTTCTAAAGTGATACGATTGCTTTTGGTGCAAAAAATTAAAAATATTTAAGTACTTTTTTTTTAACTCTAAATAGTGCTTCCAGTCAGGAGCGGTATGTGTGTGTGACGTAATCGCGTTGGCCTTTGAAACATGCAAGAACTGACGCACGTGCGACACAGCCGGAAGAGCAGCGCTGTTCACAAGTGAGGAGGAACACTGTACAGAAGCTTGGTTGGTCTTGGTTTAGATATGTATTTATCGGTTTCTTTACTTGCAACGGTGCGTTTGTGTGCTTATCCTGGATGTCTCAACCGAGAAGAGAACGTGAGATTACGTCTGTATCATGACAACGCAAATACGTCACATGAGAGACCGCTTGAACTCCATCCTCTCGTGAAGCTTACTGGAAGCGTTAGATTATAGTTAAAAAGTACTTAAATATTCATCTTTTTTTTGCACCAAAAGCGATCGTGATGCTTTAGAAGACATTCATTTAACAGCTGTTGTCGTATGGATGACGTTTATGCTGACTGTCTCTGATATTTGGAGCTTTAAAAGAGAAATTTCCATCTACTTGCATTTTAAGGACCTTCTGAGTTAAGATATTTTTCTTCAAATGTGTTCTGGTGAAGACAGAAAGTCATACACACCTGGGATATCATGAGGGTGAGTAAATGTCAGACAGAAGCCTTGGTTCGGAGTAGAAAAGTGTTTGTGTGATCTCTGACCTGTGTTTGAAAGAGACGTGAGGAAAGACCACTCCAAACAGAGCCACAGACGCATCTATCACCGACACTCCCAGCGGCAGGGGTCCTGGGACAGCCTCACCTACAGGAACACGCAGGTATATGGAGGACGGGTCGTGCTCAAGAGCTCCACTGCCGGACGCGCTGTTGGGCTGCAGCTGTTCAAAATAAGCATGTCAAATCAACATGATCACAAATCAGAGCTGCAGACAAGAAGCAAAACCAAACAAGTGTCCTGACCAGCCCAACACAACAACATTGTTTGTTCCACCAAGCTGTTTGGGAACGTGATTTATTTTCGCAATTCCATTTGGTGAATTTTTAGTGGTGCAGAAATGACACACTTCAGCTTTAAATAAAAATCGACAAAAACAACAAATTCAATCAGAAAGATCTGATTCAGAGAATGACTTTTTGTATGTATTTTGTTGAAAGTTCTTACCTGATCTTCAATGGACTTATGATCAGTTTCCTGTAACCAAGAGCCCATTAACACGCTGTCGTCATAGTGACAGAGTGAGCGCAGTAGAGACGTGGTTGTGTTTGCGGAGTTATCCGTCAGCGTGAACTCTGCCACCAGCTCTCTCAACAGAGCGTTAAAACTGCCTGTTATCAGCAAATCAGGAATCATAATCAGCGTTCATTTAAACAGAGCTCACAGTGGCAGTACGTGTCCGATGAGAGACTTGCCTTCATATGTCTTGGGTGGCAATAGAGCCAGTATGTCATAGAGTCGCAGTCGAACCATTGCAGCGCTGGCCTTCAGATGAGCTCCATGAACCTTAATCACTGCAGGAACACTAAACAGCAAAACAATGCTTTAACCACTCACCCAATTATCATTTCACTACAATAAACACCAAAAAACAGCCTTGGCAGAACACTGAAAAGTGTACAGTGGCCTTGGACACTTAATGTATAAATGTGTTTAGGGCCGTAGCAAGGAATTCTGGGTCCCCTGACTGTTTATTGCTCTGGGCCCGTTATCTTAAATTTTTTTTTTTTTAAATACAGTATTAAAAAAGCTGTGGGACCCCCTGGACTTTAGGGCCTCAAGAATCGTTACCAGCTTTCACCCCACAAGCTATGGCCCTGAATGGGTTATTCTATGTCAAATCAACAAAATTCAGCTGAAATTTTTTATTTTGTAAATACAAAAGTACACTAATGATAAATGATGATGAAAGCCAAAAAATGCCATAAATCAATAATCCAATAATCAATCATCCATTTGATATTTATTTTTTTATTTTTTGCAGACGGGGTCAACATGACAATTTGGTTCAGAACAAACTTTCCCTTTTGTATCCTCATATATAAGTCCCTGTGTGATTAAATTTCAGAGATATGGGGCTCTTAGTGTTGCTCCATGAATAAATTGTTCAATGTTACACATTTTCGATGGTCAAAAACCAAATGTGGGTCAAATAGTATAAAGCTTGCTTTGCTTGTCCAACAAACCAAAGGAACAAATAATACTGAAACTAGAAATGTACCTTCATATATTCACATAAGAACAAAGTCAAAATGGTGATTTTCGAGAGCCCAAAAATACACTATTGTTAAGAATAAGTGACACATGTGGCTCTTCAGTGCAATATCTAGTTTTTGGATTTCAGAAATGAACATCTGCAAAGCTCTGGGATGCATCATTAGGGGTCCAAACATCAAAGATGCTGAAACCCAATTGTATTTGTAAAGATTTTCTAAATCTTCTAAAAGTGTCTACACACATCAGAGACCATAAATCATAAAGTACTTTTTCACAGTTCTGAGCAGGGTGAGGAAAGCTTCCAGTAGCATTTCCTCTTGAGCACGTTTCGGTACGGTTCAATTAGAAACCATTTCTGACCTGGCATTCTCAACATGGTTAGCTAACTGTTCTGGTGGAACGCCTGTAGTGACACGGCAACTCATGGTTGGTCACTTGCCCAGCCAGTCCGTAGTGGAACTGGCGAGCCTGGATCTTTACAGATCCAAGCCTGGATCGGTACAGGACGGCACAGTACCGCTACGAGAACCGTTTAGCCACATGGCAGAAATGCACCTTTAGAGATCCCAAACTTGGTCGGATGGTCTCAAACGCCCCCCACTACATGCACACACACATCCATCTAACACTAGGTGGTGCTATAATTAGCACATTTATGTTTTTGCTAATAACTCTAGAATCAAAATTCTTTTATCCTCTGAACCATTCCAAATAGTCAAAAGGATTTCCATTTCCTCAAGAAATTTTTTTTTCCACCGATATCTTTTGAACAACCTACTTTTTCAAAATCATCATAGGCTGATTGCACGAAGATTGGTATGACTCTAGAGATGCTCCTGACACAAAAGCATTCGGATTCATTTAATGACTTCTATGATATGAACATATACATTTTTTGAGGGTGCCCTTAATCAGCCTCTTGATGCTGATTAAGGGCACACTTTGTAGAACAATTTTCTTTGAAATTGTGATATTTTTTGAAGATATCTTGAATACTTCTGGAGTTGTGTTTTTCTCCAATTTATGGACACAAACCATTGACATTTGATGCAACAAAGGGTGCTGAAGTCAACTGATTGTAATAATAGACCTACCAATCTCTATGTAAAAATAATGACAATAAAGTAATTTTTTGACCTGGAGTTTTGCTCCAAAATCATAAGCGAAAATTGTCATGTAGAACATGTGGTTACTGATCTTTACTAAAAATCAAATGTCAAGTTCTTTACAGTTGCTTCAAAATCATTGAAAATGCTTCAGAAAGTGAAGATAGTTCTGAGAAAGCGCCAGCCCTGGCAGTAACTGCAGTAAATCTTTGGTCGATGGTAAGATTAACAAAAGAATGGCAGTCAGGACATCTTTACAGATAACATTATTCTTAATGTCAAATACATAGTACTCACTGAGACATCATGGTCATGGCACACTCGATTGGTGTCATCAGTCTGCGGATCACGTCCTCTGTCAGCAGTTCTGGACAATGAGCCACAAAACTGCGCATGGCTGTAAAAACCACATGACGAAATGTGCCGTTTTTATAGCACATATTTAACAATAAAGCCGCTAAAAAACATCAAGGATTTATCTGAGGTGTTTTACCGCACAGAGCGCCAGCTCGTCCCTCCAGCATCACCTGCCAGCTGAATGAGTCTCCTCGCGCTTTCTCTGCCTCCAGCTCCTTCTGAGAACGAGGGAAAACGTTACGCCACAGCAGCAGCATCTTGGGCAGGTGGTAGCGCACCAGTGAGGGTCCTGACAAGATAAAACAACAATCATGTGAAGTATGTACAATGGGACCAACTACAATGCATTGGCCAAACATTCCCGTCTACGTACTCTTGGCTTTAGTCTGGAAGCACTGATGTTTTTGGAGGCTGTAGTGGTTGTTGTTTCATGGACTCACCTAAAGTCATGAGGGCTCCTAACAGCAGCCAGCCTGCTTGAGTGCGCTGCAGTGACAGACGACTGTTCTGAGCTGCTGAACGCAGCAAATCTTCAGCGATACTCACCACCATCTGAAACAAACCAGTTTAATCAGCTCTGACTTTGCAATTGAAGACATACATCCATTTAGTTTTCCATGACCATTTTCCACCAAATAGGCTGCTGTATTAATTGTTATTATTTTTCATGCTCTTTTATGTTATCATTTTATGTCCCAAAGCAATCCTGTTTTTTGTGGTAATGCCTACTCTGTCTTCCTGCAATTGGAAGTTCTGTTCTCACTTCATTCTCAAAAGTTAAAGTTTTCCACAACCCTTTCTTGGGCTTTTGTCAAATCCGAGGAGTGAATGACTGCAGCAGAAATAGGGGGTTTCGTGATTCTTTAAAACCCTCTGGTTAACTTCCAAAGATTTCCTTTGGAAGTGCATACTGTAACTGTGAACACAATCTGAGTCAATTTTTTTTTTTTAACTGTTCAGCCAGATTTAGCTAAGAAACAATCTGGAAAGCAGGTTTTTTTTTCTTTTCATAATCAATCATTATTTTTATTTTCCAAATTGTATTATATACTCAAAAAAATTATTTTTGCTGTTTGTTCAATGTACTTACTAAAATGAACTAAATCAACACAATTCTTGAACACCATGTTTTCATTACGTTTATACTTTTAAATTGGTAAATAAGAGTTTACTTAATCCTTTTGTGTTGGGACTACAAACTGGGCAGGGGAATTCAGTTTCCCAGCATGCTTTGTGTGGGACTGGATAGAAGGAAAAAGTGTTGAAATTAAGTGTTATTTAAATGAATATTCCAGGTTCAATACAAGTTAAGCTCAATCGACAGCATTTGTTGCATAATATTGATAACCAAAAAAATTTATTTTGACTTGCAACTCCTTTTCTTAAAAAAAAAAAAAAAAAAAAAAAAAAGCACAAATCTGTGTTACAGGGGGACACTTACAATGGAAGTGAATAGGGGCTAATTTTTAAACGTTCAAATACTCACTGTTTCAAAAGTCTAGCCACAAGACATAAACAATATGCATGTTAACATGATTTTACTGTGATAACATCATTTACTAACCGCATCTGTGTGAAGTCATAGCCAATTTTACAACTTCATTACCATCAGAATCAGAATGGGCTTTATTGCCAAGTGTTCTCATGAACACAAGGAATTTTTTTTTTGGTGATAAGGAGAAACAAACAACGTGTAATGTCAACAAACCCGAAAATGACTAAAAATGACAATTTAAACAACTTTACAGCTCCAATAATACACAAGTTTTAACAGAAGAATTAATGAAAGTGCTTTTATAAAATTATAAGCTTCACATTTCTGCCTTTAAACACTCCAAAAATTGACCACATTGACTTCCATTGTAAGAGTCTCACTGGAACACAGATTTTTCCTTTTCTTTTTTTTTTTTAAAGAAAAGGAGGCGCAAGTCCGTTGGCTCTTACTCGTTCCATCAGTCCCAGTAGTTGTTTGTGGTTTTATTACTTTAAATCTGTGTTTTTATCCATCTCATATTACACACATCCCTATAATGGACATTCTTCTATCCAATCCTTTTTTTTATTTTCGACAGCATCGGAACAACAACGGAGTTGTTAAATTGTCTGTAACGTTACACAGATGCGGTTAGTAAGTGATTTTATCACAATAAAATCATGTTAACACACACACACTGTTAATTCTCCCAATTTGGAATGCCCAATTCCCACTACTTAGTAGGTCCTCGTGGTGGCGCGGTTACTCACCTCAATCCGGGTGGCGGAGGACAAGTCTCAGTTGCCTCCGCTTCGGAGACCGTCAATCCGCGCATCTTATCACGTGACACGTTGTGCATGACACCGCGGAGACTCACAGCATGTGGAGGCTCATGCTACTCTCCACGATCCACGCACAACTTACCACACGCCCCATTGAGAGCGAGAACCACTAATCACGACCACGAGGAGGTTACCCCATGTGACTCTACCCTCCCTAGCAACCGGGCCAATTTGGTTGCTTAGGAGACCTGGCTGGAGTCACTCAGTACATCCTGGATTCAAACTCGCGACTCCAGGGGTTGTAGCCAGCATCAATACCCGCTGAGCTACCCAGGTCCCCTCTTCTATCCAATCCTAACGAATTTTCATGCGTTGCACGCTGGACTGTGACCAGATAGTTGCGACATGCGAGCTCTCGGCTGGCTGAACACCGCTTTGTGCTTGCACTTGGCATTTTATGTTGCGCTGCTTATCCATGATCCGCGCTGTGAGAGCTGCAGGTCGTAGCTGTTCGTTTCATCACTCCAGCAGGGACCTCTTTTTGGACATTTTATCTTCCCACTTTTACTCATTCTGTATGAACTGTCTGGTGGATCACACTCCTGTTTATCAATACTGTACCATCATTGGTACCACTGATGACCATTGCATGACACCGTATCATGTGTTGTCAACATGGCGGCGCCCATGAGGGGGCGACTCGCTCCATGTAAAATTAAACAGCTTTTGTAGGGTTTCTGATATGACTGGAGTCTTCATCTCACGTGAGTGTACATCATTTTCAACATATTTCTAAAAAATGCTATTCATGTCTTTGTGTAAAACTTTTTTAATTAGCAAAAACTTACTTGGTGCACCTTTAAGTTTGTCCAACATAGGAAAATGTATCAAATAAACCTTGGTAAATTGATTTTGACGACCTAATGAAGGTGAGTTAAAACAAATAATGTACATTCATTTGATCTAATCCAACTAAAATTATGTTGACTCAATGAAACTGACTTTTCTTGAAAAGACTTTCTCCAATTCAGTTAAGTAAGGGTAATGAATTAATTTTTGGAATAATTCTGTCCTTATTTCAACATTCTCACAGGACATTACTAAGTTGTCTGGTTAAACCTTTGAGCCTTTATGTCATTTGACTGAAGCGAGACCTTTTAGGAGTGGTGTCATCTCACATTACATTATCTTTATATTTGGAACAGAGAAAATGTGAAAATAAAGTGAAACTGAAGCATGGTGTACGTTGTAATCGATCCGGACGTGAACTAAAAGAAAACAGGATCAAAGCAGGCTTTTATTATTTATGACTGACGCGTTCACTCCGGCATGAAGCACCGTAAATGGTGCACACACCTCACAGTGCTCTAGAAGGGTTTCACCGTTCTTATTATAATCCGTGTGTGTCGTCTGCCGGCTGTGCAGAATCAGCATGCACATGCACATTACCCGGTTTCCCATGCTTGTGATTCCTGTTCATGCCGCATCTATATTCATTTAGGCTGCATGTTGGCACACTTCTTCAGTGCCATGTTTACAGTGAAAAGATGGATTTAGTTGTCCGATTGGACAACCTCATTTGACGTTTCAGTTATCCCAATTTATTTTGTGGTTGTCCTGGACAAAGTGTAGCCCTGTGTAAAGGCAGAAAGTCAGACCTTGCCCTTTGAATGAGGGATGCCCAGCGGACACTGATGGACTCCTCCCAGCAGAGCCGCCATAGCGAAGCTGTATCCGCTCACGGCCTCCGGTGAGTTCTTCAGGTTGTTGATGCATTCAGTGCAGCGTTCCAGCAGAGGAGTGAGCTGGTAAGGTAGAGCCACAGCGACACTGCGCAGACACCACGCCGCAGCCAGACGCGCCGCCATGCTCGGGTGCAACAACACTGATGTCACCGTCTCCAAAAGACCTGCCAATATAGATGTTCAGAGAGTCAGCTAGGTTCCAGTGATGTCAGTGTGAGTGCACAGGCATGAGTGAAGGGAAGTGGAAGAGTAATGGTTCAGGTTTAGTCCCCCATTCAGCATTGTGCTCTTGATCAAAGCAACTCACAAAACCTTGTTCATGAGGGAGGTTGTCTCTGGAATTTTCCACTAAATAGCAAAGTTAGTTTGCATGCATTGAGATTTTCTAAATATTTTTATTTCTAAAAACTTTTTTTACACTCAAGTAATTTTTTTTATTTGTCTACTAACAATGTCAAGCAGTGCATGGATCACAGGAGATTTATGCCATTTTTTTCTCAAAGTCATGAAAATTCGCACCACAGTGTCATTTTCAGCACATCTCAAATTCTGTATTGTGTTTAATAGAATTCTGTGCTGGAAATCACGCTGATGAAAATGAAATTTGTTACGGTTTTGAAAAGAAAAAATGGCTAACTCCTTTGTTTTGCTAAGGCTAATTTCAAAGCTTAACATTTGATGCTTCGTAAATACACACAATCAAAGAATATTGTCACACTTTTTGCTTAATTTGGCAAAATTACATCCTGATCGGAAATTACGCCCAATAAAATACTCTTCTTTGTTTTCTTCAAACATCGCTTGTCTCATATTTTATCTCAAGCATGCTCTTCACTGACACTCTTGTCCACTTGGTGAACAAGTACAGCACATTTACTTTATAAAAAAATAAAAAATAAAAAAAAACATTTAAGGGGCAAAATTTTTGATATGATGTCATTTTTTTTTGTTGATAGAAATCATTTTTTCTACAATAAACATTTCAATTTTCATGCTTATTTCACTCATTGTTTAGATGATCATAGTTTTAAATGCATAATAATTTGTATTTTCATAATGAATTTCCATAGTTTAACATTGAAAGTCTTGGTCTGAGAGAAGGCTAAAACAATAAAATCTACATAAAAGGGATTTGAAATAGAAAAAACTTTCAAGTCCATTTTATAGAGACAAAAAAAAAACAAAACAAAAAAACAAAATCAACCTTGGAGACATGAAAATGCCTAAAGTAAAAAAAAAAAAAAAACATTTTTAAAACACCCGTGTCTGTTTATGTGATTATGTGTGGTCTCATATGGATATGGATATTATGTATGGTTTTGCGTGGAGTTTCTATTTGTGGTCATGTTTTGTTATATGTAGTTCATTATAGTTTGGTTGTGTGTGCTTAATTGTGTTGTTCTGTGAGTGTTTGGTACCGATAGATGCTTCCTGGATGAGAGGAGAGGCTGTAGCGCTCAGACTTTGTACCAGACTGCCCAGCTCTTTAAGCGCACACACCATCACATGCTGACTGGCTGACACGTCAGCAGCACCGGTCCGATTCTCACCGCTGGGGTCGTTCACAACAGCCTCTGTGACAGAGATGAGAGACACTTAAACCACTCTGTGCCACAGACTGACCCTTACCCACCCCTGTGCCAGTCAAACTACACCTCCACTGGTCAGTAGTCATTTCATGTCCTGCTTTATTTAAAGGAATGTTCTGGGTTCAAAGCAAGTTAAGCTCAATCGAGAGCATGTGTGGCATAAATGATGACGACCACAAAAAATTATTTCAGCTCATCCCTCCTTTTCTAAAAAACAAAAAAAACAAAAACAAAAAAAAAAACAATAATGGAGGTTACAGTGAGACTCTTACAATGGAAGTCAATGTGGTCAATTTTTGGAGTGTTTAAAGACAGAAATGTAAAGCTTATAATTTTATAAAAGCACTTTCATTAATTCTTCTGTTAAAACTTGTGTATTATTGGAGACGTAAAGTTGTTTAAATCATAATTTTTAGTCATTTTAAGGTTCTAGAGTTTATTGACATGACATCGTCATGGCAACGAAGTTGTAAAATTGTCTGTAACATTACACAGATGCGGTTAGTAAGTGATTTTATCACAGTAAAATCATGTTAACACACATATTGTTTATGTCTTGTGTCTATACTTTTGAAACTGAGTATTTTAATGTTTACAGATTGACCCCATTGACTTCCATTGTAAGTGGAAGCAACACAGTTTTTTTGCTTTTTTTGAAGAAAAGGAGGGACGAGTCTTAATTCATTTTTGTTATCATCATCATGCCACAAATGCTGTCATCATTCACTTTCAGTGAATAGAAAAGAAGATGCATGAAAGTGATTGGTGATCGAGGCCAACATTCTGCCTAACATCTCGTGTCCCACGGAAGAAAGAAAAGCCATCTGAGTTTGGAACAACATGAGGTTGAGTAAATGATGACAGAATTTTAATTTCTGGGTGAACTGTCCCTTTAAATGGGATTATTCCACACCTATGGAAGTAATTCAACAGTGAGAATTGAACCGTTTGAGCAAATCTACATTGAGGAGCAGCAAAAACCATACAGATAAACCCTTATTTGCTAAGAGTCAATATTTTTGATTGTGAACTATGATTATGTGCTGTCATATAGTTTTATGTCCATCTTACCCACAGCTCTCATCTGTTTGCTGATGGCCAGGCAGATTTCCTTTGCAGCAGCGATTTGAGCTTTCTCGCCCAGCAGACCGCCCAGAGTTGCCCGCAAGGCGAAGGACACGCAGCGGCGCGAGTACACTGCCTCGACGTGAGTCTGTGTGGCGCGCGGGTGAGCCACCAGCTCCAGCAAATGAGATAAAAACACAGCGAAATTACGCTCCAACCACTGACCTCCCAGTGTGGTGACGAACACAACATACGCCTAGATGGAGAGAGACACACATAAACATCATTCCAGTTACACACCAACATTTTTTTGATTAATCAGGACAACTTTAGAAGCAAACAACGCATGTGCTTTTACACCGGCAGCGTTTCTGCTGCAGAAATTGCTGCACTCTATACAGTAAATAAAATTATAAAATGGCTATCAGGAGTGAATTATTGGTAAGTATTACAACTTGATCGTTCTTCCATCAACGTACAGTACGCTACCCCGGTGGTTTTCGCTGTTGCGCGCCGTCTCGGTGTTTCCCGCTGAACAGGTTTAGATGTGCTCTACTATATGGAACCTCACTCCAGTCCGGCCGGGCTGCTGGTTTTCAGTTCCAAACAATGCATTACTCATTTATTTCTTATCCAGAATTGTATTTTTTAGCCTGTTAATGTAAAACTGATGTATTAAATCAATATAGCACTACAGTGGAAATTGTCCCTCCAGTTGTTGTCTTCAGTGTAGTGTTGAAAATTGTTTTTCTCACAAAAAAAATGACAGAGTAAATTCCCTACAGTTTTTTAGCTGGTCAGGTCCCAGAAATATGTCCATTTATTGTGAATGATTTTTCACACCGTATTGCTCTTATCTGTAATGTCTGTCCTGCATATGTCATTTAAAAAAAAAAAAATAAGTCAACATGAAATCTTAAAAGGCTCTTTTTATTCTCTTAATACACATTGCAGGCCTTGTGAATGATGCACATTATTCCAAAGAAAAATATGTTTGTCTTTGTATTCTTTCATCCAAATGTAATAACTCACTCCGCTCTGAAATAACTTTCCTTTTCGCCTGATGTTACCAGTCCTTATTTTTCAACCCCTTCCTCCAAACACCTTTCATAAAGAGACTGTGGATGGGTATTCCATATGGAGAAAATCATGCTTTCTCATTTGAAAGTCCTGTTTCAATTTTATTAGACAGGAATGTGGAGGGGAAGACAGGACATGACAAGGGTGAACAGGGGAAACGGGATCAGGAAATGACCTCTAGCCGGGACTCACTTTCAGGTCACCCGTGATACTACCACACCATACCGTATTTCGGAGCACTGCCCACATCGACTCTGACGACTAAATTCATTTTAATCTGCTATTTTGCATTTTGTACATCAATGCAGAATTGCATGTAATGACAGAATTTGAGAAAGCATCACAAGGCATCTTTTTCCAGCCATGACGTTGACTGCACAGAAAATGAACCCCTACAGTCACTGTGTTTCAGTCTCACCTGAGTTACACCGACCCGAACCTCTCGACTCACTGACGCCCCCTTCAGCATCTCTCCTCCGCTCTTCAGGAAACCAGAACCTCCCCGCAGGAACCCAGTGGCCATCAGCTCCAGAACTTCCTCTAGAGTCGCCCGCTTCACATTCTGACGCATCACTGAAACCATCACATCACTCATATCAGCTGTACATCACTCCACATGAGGGCTGAACACAGCTAGTACAGTATACTGGCACCAGAAAACATTGTCATAACCTTTGCTTCTGAAAAAGTATTATACTATTATTAAATACCTACTAGGGGTGGGCGATAGGAGCAAACATTTATATTGGTCGATAACAATATATGTCACGATATACACACTTTTATGGACAGAAATTGAAAAGTCAATGAAAAAATAATGAAAGTTCCTTTTTGATTTCAAACGATGTGCACACTAATAAAGATCTGTCACATCCAATGCAATGAAACAACTCGACCAATAAATAAAATATTATTTTTACATTTACTTGTCAATTTCATATACTCTGTATCATTTTTCAATCCAAGCAAAAAAAAAAGTAGTTGAACATAGTGTTTGCTTTGATTCTGAAACACATTTATTTTGGATTTAGCCTTCAATTGGATATGGGAAAACTTTTTATTGACTATATACTAGATACAGTATAAATGTGGTTTCAAAAGGTCAAATTCAAAATGATCACAATCACTTAGAACAGATGCCAGTATGAAAGTTTGATGGCTTAAGTGAGTGGGACTTCAGCAGAGGGTCAGTTCCACACCATGGTGTACGCAGCTTTTTATTAACAAGCTCTTCTTCATTTTATCTCGGAAAGGAAAGTGCTTGAAACCAGAAATGGCACAAAAGCTGAAGTGTGTCACTGTGATGGAGAGCCTGTGAATTGGTCTCCATCATGGGATTTTAATGTTTCTAAAGGACTCGTCTCTTGTTTTACTCACCCATTTGCAATATTTATTGGTTTTGTTTTTAACTCTCGTTTTATATCTCATTCTTATTTATTTAAGGTGACTTTTTGTACAAGAATGGGGAGGTGAGGGTTAATTTTAACATAGAAATTTGTAAATCACTTCCTCACTCCTCTTCCATACATTTCAAATTATCATATCAATGTAATATAATGTAGTATAAACATAAAAATACAGAATAAACATAAATATCCAACATTTTTACCAACTAATCATAGTTTCTACAATTTGATACAATGTTACAGCCAGGGACTAAAAACGGTTCAATGAACAAAAACGAACAAAATGTTTAGCAGAAAACCGGAATAAAGTGATTTTCAATTGTTCCGGAGTAAAAACATTATCTTTAAATGCTGATAACTGGTTATAACCGGATAATTTTTGATCCAATAATTTATTCATGAAACTAAAGGCCAAAATGTTTATCACAGTAAATGTTTGGAACTACATCACTTCATGTTGAAAAATGTGCTTTGATGCTAAAGGAAACTGCTGCATCATACATTTCTTTGCCTAATTGCCCATTGTGGATGTAGCATTCTGTGAATGAAGACCTGTAGAATTATGTATAAATACTACATATACATGCACAGTTAATCCAGATACAAGGAAAACATTATTAGAGGTAAAAAGTACATTTCTCAGTTGTTTCCTTTCTTTCATTTTTTACGCCATGCCAGCTTCTATGGCTATATTCATGGCGGGAACCAGGTTTAGTTATTTAAAAATAGAGTTAAATAAGGTGTTTAAGATTCATTTTTCCTAAAAACCTTAAAACAAAATTTGGATTCACTTGATTAAAAACCTTTTCAAAAGAATCAACTGAATAACACAGGTTCCTGAGATGTTTAGAGGTATGACAGTCCAGTAAAATATGTTTAATAGATAGTGGGTTCTGACAAGATGAGCACTTTGGTGAATTTTCTCCTGATAGTAAAAATTGGTGTGCGAGTCTTGTATGTCCTATCCAGCATCGTGTATAAATGACTTGATCCCAGCGATTATTTAAAGGGAACACATATATTGTTCCAACAACAAGATTTATTTCTCATAATTTGTTGTTTAAACATTGATCCCACTCCAACTGCCATTTGTTTTTTATATATACATTCAGAGTTGGTTTCAGATCTGTGGAAGGTATAGGGCATTTTACTGGTTCAGTAGATAGTGCTTCTCTGGCAGCTCTGTCTGCTTGTTCATTACCGGAGATTCCTGAGTGTCTAGGTACCCAGCAGAAAATAATATTACAACTCTTTGCCTTCAAGAGATGACAGTTTGATTAAAATCTTCACGACTGTTGGGTGATCAGTTTTAGTAGCTTCCAATGCTTCAAGACATGATTTAGAATCAGTTATTATTTAAAAAACAATTTGTGGAGCAGTCTCAATAAACTTCATTGCCAGTAGTTGAGTGTTTGCCTCTGCAGTGAAAACTGAACTTTGGTCAGGGATGCGGATACCCTAACACAGTTGGTTTGTTGCAAGAGCTGCTGCCACTTTATTTCCAGATTTAGATCCATCTGTGTATATTGGTATATGTTGTGGGTATACTGCTTTTATGTCCAGAAATTGTTGATGGAAATCATTCGGATGCGTTTTGGATTTTTGGTTCCTTGTTAAATCCAGATGGATTTTAGGCTTTTTGAGATCCTATGGAGGAATTTTGCAGAAATGTGTCTGTTCCAAACTGTTTAGATCCACTTTCAGATTCTGCAGATGAGTTTTTATACGTAGGCCAATTGGACAAATGAAACTTGTTTTTTTTTTTTTCATATATTGTTGAATGCTGAAGTGGGAAAACTGCTGAATAGGCTGGGTTTTCTGTATTTGTTTTACGTTTGGTTGCATATTGTAAGGCCAACTTTAGGCGTCTGATTTCCAAGGAAGGTTCATTGGCTTCCGCATAGAGACTTTGGATTGGTGATGTTCTGTAGGCTCCCAAAGCTAGTCGTATACCTTGGTGGTGTACAGTGTCCAAAAGTCGTATGTATGACTTCCTAGCTGATCCATAAATGATATTTCCATAGTCCAGCTTTGAGCGTACCGTGGTTCTGTACAAGTTCATGAGAGTTGAGCTCTCTGCTCCCCATTTGGTTTTGGATAAAACCTTTAAAATATTCATAGCTTTAAAACATTAATTTTTTTTGTGATTTAATGTGAGGAATAAAAGATATGATACAAAGATGTCAAAAGTGATACCAAGAAACCTGTTCTCTTTAACAACTTTAATGGGGACTCCATCCATAAACAGCTCTGGTTCATTGTGTAGCGCACGAAGCTGACAGAAATGCATACAGATGGTTTTTGTTTGTGAGAATTGAAACCGTTCTGTGTTGACCTGGAGTGCATTTTGTTTATCTTCAATTGTTTTTTTCGCACGATAGTATTCATGTACTTGCTCTTGTAGCAAATGTAGATATCATCTACATATAAACTACAGAGGACAGAGCCAATGACTTTTGCAATGCTATTTATTTTAATACTGAAGAGGGTTACTGATAGGATACTTCCTTGATGTACTCCAAGTCCTTGATTATGTAGGTTAGACAAGGTGTTTGCTATTTTAACTCTAAAAAGTCTGTTCGATAAAAAACTTTCAATGAAGACTGGCAGTCGACCTCTAAAATTCATTTGGTACAAATCCTTTAAAATTCCATGTTTCCACGTCGTGTCATAGGCTTTCTCCAAATCAAAGACAGCTACAATGTGTTCTTTTCTGGTAAAGGCATCACGAATATAGCTTTCAAGACAAATAAGGTGATCTGTAGAGCTTCAACCTTTCCTGAAACCACATTGGGCATTGCTTAAGCGGTGTTTAGATTCCAGTATCCAGACCAGGCAATCATTGACCATCCTCTCCATTGTTTTGCATAAACAACTGGTTAAAGCTATAGGGCGGTAGTTTATGGGGTCGTTATAGTCTCTTCCTGGCTTTGGAATAGGTATTATTTCTACTTTATGCCAGGCAGATGGGATTTTTCCCAATATCCAGATGGAGTTAAAAAGGTGGGGTAGTTTCTTTAACAATTGATAGTGGATTTTATCCGGTCCAACAGCTGTGTCGTGGGATTTTTTAATGGCTCGCTGTAGTTCTTCCATAGAAAAAGGTTGGTTGTATGGCTCTGTGTTACTGGAGCCGAAGTTAATCTTTTCTTTTTCTTGTTGAACAAGAAAAGTTTGAAAAGCAGGAAGGCAGTTCTCAATAGATTTTTTGCTAGAAGGTTTGCAATTTCTTGTTTTGAAGTCAAGAGTGTGCCATGCTGTTTGATGTGTTGTATTTGAGGATCGTTGTTTTTTCCCTTCATTTTCCATATCAGGTTCCATATTTTGTATGATGGAGTACTTGTTGTCATGCTGGAAACGAATCTTCTCCAGCTTTTCTTTTTTACTTCATTTATAATTTGTCTTGCTCGTGCTCTACTCATCTTGAGTTTGATAAGATTTTCAGTTGATGCATGTCTGAAGAACAGTCTTTCAGTTTTTTCCTCTTTTTTTTTTTTTATAGCTTCCTTACATGTATCATCAAACCATGGAAGTTGTCTATGTTTTATATTTAAAGACGTTCTTGGGACTGTATCATTAGCTATAGATATGAGCGTATCAGTGAAATTCTGCATAGCATCTGGGCTGTCTTCTGGAAACCGCGTCAGTCTCTCACGACAGAGGGTTTGAAATTTATATCAATTTGCTTTTTTAATTTGCCTTCTTTGTACATTTGTTTCTTCCTCTCTGCCTTTGATTGTTGCAGTGATTGGGAAAAGGTCATGCCAAACTTTCCATGATAGGTCTAAAAATAATTCAGGCTGACAAATTGTTAGGTCGATTGCATTCCACTAGAATCTGTCCAGATTGTAGTTTTTTCACTTCCTTTACTTTTCCCGCTATTCCTGCAATACCTTTTTGTATAGCGAAAGTGGAAAACTTGATTATTGGAGAATCTGGAGCGGCAGCTTCAATGATGATGAATTTTGGCCAGTCATCATTACTTGGCACAAGAGCACGTCTTTTTTCTGAGGTACTGTCGGTATCCAGGTCCAAGAAAAAAAATTTTGAGGTGCGTTTTGTAGCCATGTTTTGGGTTTTTAGTTTCGTCATCTCTGCTCCCCACTCACCTTGGAGCCCAAAAGTAAGGGATGCACAGTGCCGCAGATCTCCAGCAGATTATGCATCAGGGATACAGGGGTGATATACTCAAGCAAAATGAGCAACAAGTTGCTCAATTTACTTGATTGACCCTTAGCCAACGCCTACTGGGAATCTGAGAGATATTTGATGTTCAGCTATCACAGAGTATTCCCACGGCATGTCTTGACCAGCCGATTGATTGGATCATGTGAAGTAAGAGCCAAAGTACTGTGTTGAAATAGTGGAAGCCGCAGCAAACCACATTTCTCAGGGACCAGGACCTCTTCCTCCATCGACACGGGTCGCAACTCCCGGTAAACAAGTCGTCCTTTTCCTTATTTCTTATAACGGAAAAGGGATAATAAGGATTGATGGACAAACTTTTTGCTGTAACCCTAGCAGGGGCATCTTGAGGGTTGTTCTCTCTTGCCCAAGGAGAAGACCTTAGCACTACGGAGGGAAGGAGCATGCCACTGTTCCTTTCACAGGCTACCATCATAAAGATGGGTCCCGAGCCGTACCCGGCTCAGTTGTTTCCAAGTCTTCAATGAATTATATGCCCAGCTCCTGAAAAACAACCCCACACCATAATCCCCCCTCCACCAAACTTCACAGTTGGCACAATGCAGTCGGACAAGTACCGTTCTCCTGGCAACTGCCAAACCCAGACTCATCCATTAGATTGCCAGATGGAGAAGCGTGATTCGTCACTCCAGAGAACGCGTCTCCACTGCTCTAGAGTCCAGTGGCGGCATGCTTTACACCACTGCATCCGACGCTTTGCATTGCACTTGGTGATGTATGGCTTGGATGCAGCTGCTCGGCCATGGAAACCCATTCCATGAAGCTCTCTATGCACTGTTCTTGAGCTAATCTGAAGGCCACATGAACTTTGGAGGTCTGTAGCGATTGACTCTGCAGAAAGTTGGCCACCTCTGCGCACTATGCGCCTCAGCATACTCTGTCATTTTATGTGGCCTACCACTTCGTGGCTGAGTTGCTGTCATTCCCAATCGCTTCCACTTTGTTATAATACCACTGACAGTTGACTGTGGAATATTCAGTAGCGAGGAAATTTCACGACTGGACTTGTTGCACAGGTGGCATCCTATCACAGTACCACGCTGGAATTCACTGAGCTCCTGAGAGCGGCCCATTCTTTCTCAAATGTTTGTAGAAGCAGTCTGCATGCCTAGGTGCTTCATTTTATACACCTGTGGCCATGGAAGTGATTGGAACACCTGAATTCAATTATTTGGATGGGTGAGCGAATACTTTTGGCAATATAGTGTATGATGTATTAATACAGATTTAATGCTGCTGGGTTTTGACTGAGAAGCAGATCTGTAAATAAAATTATTCTTATCTGTTAATTAACTGCTTGTTTTAATTTCTATGCCGATAAATCCACCAAACAGGAAAACATTAATTCCTTATTTTGGCTTATTTTGGTGAGGAAAGAGGCTTATTTTGGGCTTGTTTTTCCAGAACAGGTTGCTTGTTTCTCTTGGGAGATTTGGCAACACTGCAATTGGTATTTCACCCACACCTTATAGCTCAGAGTACTGTCATTTTAAAAATAACGTTATTAACCATTCTTTTATTTTGTTCTAACTGGTAACCTTTTGGAAAGGAGGCTGTGGAACTTTTGAACCGGAAGTTCTTTAAGGGTGGCAATGTGTGAATTGAAACGCTTTCTAATCTGGGTTATTATAGTTTCAAATATTTCACTAGTTTTTATTTTTACTTTGTTTTGTGTTTTGGTTTTCCATTTCAGTTTAATTTTATTTATTTAGTTTTAGTGTAGTTTTAGTTTTCATCAGTTATAACACAACAAAATATGATCTGTGCCACTTTACAATAAGGTTGTATTTGTTCATCTCAGGTAACTTAATTAGCTAATATCAACTAACAATTAACAACACTTACAGTACTTATTACATCTCTGTTAATGTTAATTCCAACATTTACTAGCATATTTTTAATAGTAAAAGTTTTTTAATATATGTCTATACAATATATACAAACTTTTACTGTTACCATTGTTTAATGCAGGGGTTCTCAACGGGGGGGGGGGGGGGGGTGTTCAAAGGATGCCAGGGGGTGCTGAGAGCAAATTAGTAATAATTAAATCTATCGCCAAGTTCCTCTTTACATTAAAACGTTTACCTAGATTTGGAGTATATCAATCAGTTGGTTCTCAATTATACAGGTTGGTACGCATTTGTACCGCTGTTCATCTGATTTTGAAGTCTAGTGACGCATCTGAAGTGTCTGGTTTAGCAGCGTCAAATACACAGGCAGAGGCACAAACTTGACTATTGCACCTGTATGGCTGTAGATGGATACGGCTCAATGGACAGAGCAGCGCGAGCGCAAAGCTCTTAAAGCTCGAGCTCTTAAACACACAGCTATGCAAGAATCAGCGAGAAGCAAGGCGCGAGAAGCGGAAACCATTTAAATTCGGAACAGAATTCTACATCACCACCCTTGAATTTACTATAGTAACACTAACTGTACTTTAGGCAGAAATAGATTGATAATAAATATTATCATATCACTAATTCAGCTCTATTAATTTTGTCATATGCTACATTAGGGGAGTGAGGGAATATAATAAACAATTTTTACAACTTATAAATATTTATATTTTGTATTTATTGTTTTTACATGTGTTTAGAGTAGGTCTACTGTTTATAATTACAAAAATGCCTTATTTTGTTTTATAGAAATCATGTTACATCTAACCACAGTAGTGCAGCAGATCCATGCTTCCATGTGTTTACTATGGTCTTGTTACAAATACCACTGTTAAAACTATAAAAAAAAAATACATAAAATACAAAAATTAATGCATACATTTATATTTTCAAAAAGGCAAATGTAAAATATATTAACAATATCACTTTTATTATTAGTTTTTGTCTTCGCATTTTCCTTTTATAGGCCCCAGATATAGCCCTCCATCTGCTTGAATTCAAGAAATGCAAGGTTTGGTCTCACATTCATGACAAGTCAGCCTGCTGAATTTATTAACAAAACTTTAAAAGTATGCAATGCACTGAAGTTGCATAGAGCAAATTAAGCATATAACACAAATATTGAGTTTTGTTTTGTTTTTTTGGTAAAACAAAGTCTCTGCTTTCAAGGGAATGAAGAAGAGGGGTGTTTATCAAAAAAGGTTGAGAACCACTGGTTTAATGCATTATGGACTACCATGAACTGCAATAAACAACTGAAAATTAACATTGACCAAGGTTAAAAATTTCTATAAAAAATGTTGTTACTTCACGATACGTAATGCATTTAATAATGTTAGCATAATTGTAAAGTGTTATCAGTGTTATCTGCCTGTGATAACACTTGATCAGAAATTACACTGAAAAACTCTCAACTGATTGAGTAAACCTATTCCCTCGATTGAATTGATTAATGGTGTCTCCAAAACTTGTGTAATTAAGTTCACTCAACTTGGTGTTAATATAGAATGAACTTATCTTTTTAAGTTAAGGTAACTACCGTAGAAGCAAGTAGACCCAACTCAGATTTGCTATTTATAGCTATGTTGTTTCAACTCAAATTTAGGTCATACAAAAACAGTTTAAATAATTTAAATTATAACTGATTCTAATTCAATCATCAAATAAACTTTTTCTTCACAGAAATACATATATGCCTGTACTTCAGTTGCACATGCACAAGGAGAACTGAGATAAATCAGAGTCTTTCAAGCAAGGCAGTCCACTGGCAGCCATCTTTGGAACGCTCTCAGGAGGCTATTTCCAGTCATGCCAGTGTAGCTCCTATCTACTTGAATGGAGAAAGACTGAAATCTCAAAAATGGCTGGTCAAGATTATGATCAAAGAACATATTTCAAATCAGCAATAAAATCTGACAATGCTTGAATCATAAATTGTGCTTCTTTACCTCATATTACGCTAAAAACTACATTTTCCCGGTTTGTATAGCTAATGTGCATGCGCTTTTTCAAGATGATTGACAGGGAATGTCTGTATCTAAAAGGTGACTGGCTCTTTTAACTTTAAGGCGGGACCTCCTTTCTACATCCATTGACCATTGTGCGCTTAGAACTCTTGGTTGGGCATTCCAACTTCTCCAATTCTTTTTAATAGAAGTGGCCCGTCTCTGCTAAATAGTCTCTGGATAAATGTTGACAGGGTGCAACTTGACAAAAGGGGTCACAGATCACATGAAACAACTATTTGCAACAAAACACAAATAATTATTAATAACAACAATTTAAATGCCCCCATACAGTATGTTCCCTTTGACAAAGTAAAAAGCACAAAGCATTGTGGGTATTTGCATTAAAAAATATATATTTGTCATATTCACATACGAGAGAGATTATTTAAATAAGATCATCCAACAATAACTGAAAATTACATTTCGCTCGTATTGTAGTGCACATTTACAGTTTAGTTTTTTTTTTTTTTTTACTTTTATTTAAAGGGGTCATAACATGAGGAATCAAATTTTCCTTGATCTTCTAATATACACCGATCAGCCACAACATTAAAACCACCTGCCTAATATTGTGTAGGTCCCCCTCGTGCCGCCAAAACAGTGCCAACCCACATCTCAGAATAGCATTCTGAGATTATATTCTTCTCACAACAATTGTACAGAGTGGTTATCTGAGTTACCGTAGACTTTGTCAGTTCGAACCAGTCTGGCCATTCTCTGTTGACCTCTCTCATCAACAAGACATTTCCATCCATAGAACTGCCGCTCACTGGATGTTTTTTGTTTTTGGCACTATTCAGAGTAAATTCTAGAGACTGTTGTGCGTAAAAATCCCAGGAGATCAGCAGTTATAGAAACTCAAACCAGCCCGTCTGGCACCAACAATCATCCATGCAATTATCTATCAGCCAATCATGAAGCAGCAGTGCAGTGCATAACATCATGCTAATACAGGTCAGAAGCTTTAGTTAATGTTCACATCGACCATCAGAATGGGGAAAAAATGTGATCTCAATTAGAGCCCAACTGATATGGGAATTTTGAGATCGATACCGATTTTAGAGAGGGGAAATTCACCGATTACCGATATGGTGGCCGATATAGTTAATTTTTGAGCTGGAATAAAAACAGAACTTTTCCATGTGGATTGTGCACCGATTTTGCACCAATATGACTATGCAAAGGTACTCAGAAGGCTGCTTTCTTAAACAAATATTTTTATCAAAGAATATTTGACATTATTATTATACATTGTCAACTAATTCTAGAAATGAACACTGAGAAAATAAAGAATAAATACAATAAATAGCTTAATCATCAGTACTGTATGTTTAGTATCAGTCAGTTGCTGACCATTAAAATAAAGAATAAATTAAAATTATAGCTAAATAAAACTCAGTACTGTATGTTTAGTATCAGTCAGTTGCTGACCATTTAAATAAAGAATAAATTAAAATTATAGCTAAATAAAACTCAGTACTGTATGTTTAGTATCAGTCAATTGCTGACCATTTGAATAAAGAATCAATTCAAATAAAATAAATAGCTAAATAAACATCAGTACTCTTTAGTATCAGTCAACTGCTGACCATTAAAATAAAGAATAAATAAAAATAAAATAAATAGCTAAATAAATATCAGTAGAACTCTTTAGTATCAGTCAACTGCTGACTATTTTAATACTGCCAGTCAATTAGGGGCAGGTTGTAAAACAAGAAGCATTTACACCTGCCGAGTCAAGAGATAAACAGCGGCAGCAGTGTTACACCGTATTCTGCTATAGGAAAACTTTCAACGGTGGAAAATCTGACTTTTAAATATTACATTTTGTAAATGCAACGACTGGAATTGTTCGGTTGAAGGGAGTACCAAACCGCGAATCCTGAACAAAACAGTTTGGTGAATATATGTTTACACATTAGCTTCCACTCAGCTGACAAAGTATGAAAGTGGCTTCGTGGTTAGCTAGTTAGCTATAAGCTTGTTGTCATGGAGAGTAAAAGATGGATGTTGTTGATTTACTTTCCAGCATTGCGTCTCACCAACTAGGTAACAACGTAGCGTGAAATCAACACTCAACAGACACATGCTCTGATGCGTACCTTTCAATCTGCTATGTTACTGACTGCACTGAAAAACTATAGCTGGCTAACAGCAAACAGATGTGATAAACATGAGTGACATGGTTGTCAGGGACAGGGTTAACGTTATATTAGTAATATTGAAAAGGGAAAATGATGGGGTCATTGTTTATTAACTTTCCAGTATGTATTTCACAAACTAGTTAGCAGCTTACCGTGAAGACACCGCTTACCTCTGCACTGTCTGCAGAACCACCGTCATCTCAGCTCTGTAAACAATTGGTGGACAAACTACATTATGACACCAATTCTAAATCACCCCAAACGTTGTTTTCTGCATTATATGTTCTGAAAAAAAAAAAGGTTTTCTTATCTGCGCATATCGGTAAACATATACGCAGATGCCGATATATCTGTGAAAGGCTAATATAGGCTGACCGATAAATCAGTCGGGCACTAATCTCAATGATTTGGACCATGGCATGATTGTTGGTGCCAGATGGGCTGGTTTGAGTATATTTTTATATCTCTCAGTTCTATCCGGGCTAGGGGTTAGTTTCTCCTTTATCCCGTATCTTTGTTAGTGTATAACTATCTGTTGAATTAACGAGCCGTTGGACTTGAGCTGCCGTGTTCACGTTTTTTCCTGCTAATTTTGTGTGTTCTCTTTACGCCTGTCGGTCCTATCCATGGGTGTGATTGAGCCAATTACGTGGTACTATCGCTCTGGTATCCTTCCTCCAAAGATCCTCGCGGTTCATCCGGAGGTTGTGAGCATTTGCATATAGCAATTACTCCTTGCGGTTCTATCCGAAGGGCAACTTGATAGTCGAAATGGCTTACAGCTCAATTTCTCCTGCCTATCCACTGAATTGAAGACTCTGTCCTAATGAGCTCCTTCCTGATGATGGGGATGATCACTGCCTATCATGCCTTGGACTTCAACTCCTACGTGAAGCGCTTACGGATCCGTGTCCACACTGTAGCTTGCTGCCTTTGTCTTGGAGACTGTTGCGTTTGGCTGATCTGGACCGCAACCAGGAAGATAATCTTGAATTACCAGAACCAGTTTCACAGCAGAGACCTCAAATGCGCTATGTCTCTGCAGCTGCTGGCACACATCTGGTTAAGAAAAGATCCACTCCTTTTTTTATCCCCTTTTCTCCCCAATTTTGGAATGCCAAATTCCCTCTACTTACTAGGTCCTCACAGTTACTCACCTCAATCCAGGTGGCGGAGGACAAGTCTCAGTTGCCTCCGCTTCTGAGACAGTCAATCACGTGGCTCACTGTGCATGACACTGCAGAGACTCACAGCATGTGGAGGCTCATGCTATTCTCCGCGATCCACGCACAACTTTCCACGCGCCCCATTGAGAGCGACAACCACTAATCGCAACCACGAGGAGGTTACCCCATGTGACTCTACCCTCCCTAGCAACTGGGCCAATTTGGTTGCTTAGGAGACCTGGCTGGAGTCACTCAGCACACCCAGGATTCGAACTCATGACTATCCCTGATTCCAGGGTGGTGCCCCGGTGATATTAATCCTTATTAATATTCTATTGATTTTGATAATTGATATCTTTGATGATTGTTGCTTTGAATGATCAATATGCTAATGTTAATTCTAATCAATGTTCTGTTGATTTTATTAATTAATAATTATCTTTGATAATTAATAATCTATTGAATTTGATAACTGATGGTCAGCTTTGTCGATTCAAAAGGATTAAAAAGCAAATTTTGATTCTAATCAATGTCCTATTGATTTTAATAATTAATAATTATCAATTATTGCTAATAACAAAACCCACTCCTGAACGAAGTGCCCAACACTCCTCATTGCTCCCACCTTGACACTATGTCCATGTGTGCTTCTGATACACAATTTCAGCAGCACCTTGTCTTTGAAACTGCCGGGTTTGATGATCCGCAGGACGTGCCAGCTGGATCTGGCTCTGGAGGCTCATGCCATTCTTCAGGGACTGTTCCACCTCCGGTGGATGACACATTGACAGTGCTTCAGATGGCAGTGGCACGTCTCAGACTTGATGAGTGTCCTGCCCATCCTGTTCAGTCCAATGTGTTCTTTCGCAAGTCTCTACCTACAGATACTTTTACTTTGCTTGCATGTAAAGACTTTGTGGCAGAATTTTGTAGCGCCATGAAAGGATCAGGGACGGCCAAGAGGCAATCAAAAACTGAACGCACCTTACACCATTGGGGTGCGAAACGTGCCAGAAGTTGAACAGCCAGTCGCCACCTTGGTGGTGTCTCCAGATGAAGCATTGCGAGGGAACGTCTGGTGCCCTAGTGCCCAGTGTGGCCGCACTGATCATTTTCTAAAGAAAACATACAAGTCTGTTGCCTATATCACTTGTGCTAACACTATCTGCCAACTGATCCTTGTGGCCACTAGCTCTTTAGAGTCTGTTGAAGTGGACCCCTCTGTCCCTCAGTTCTTGCAGATAGCCTTGCTGGCCATGGGTCACGTGACATGAGAACTGGGCTCTCTCACTGCGACGCTTCTAACAGCTCACCGGCAGGTATGGCTCGCTCAGGCCAGATTACCAGAGGACTGCAAAAAGACCTTGAGGGACCTACCCATCATTCCCGGACATCTTTTTGGTCCAAACGTCTCTTAAGTTTTGGAAAAGCGTGTTAAGCTGTCCGCGACCACCCAGCAACTAACAAAGGTGCAATATGCCCCAAATTTCAGGGTGCCAACTAGCCAACTAGAGATTTTGTGGCTATGACGATGTCCAAGTGTGTCATACCCAGGGTAGCCCCACTTCCCGCCAGACTCCAGGGGGACCCCGTCAGCACTCACTTTTACTCAACCTACCTCCTTGTTTCAAAATGAGACGGAAGTTTCCGTCCAATCTTAGATTTAAGGAGACTCAACAGATTCTTAAAGAGGCTCCCCTTTCGCATGTGCGTGAGGGATGCATCAGTTGTTACCATCTCCCGAAGGGAGGGAACAATGTGCACCGCGTTTTAAGAGCAGTACAAGCGCAACTTTTAAAAACACGTCTCATTCTGCTGCTGCCACTGACTGGGAGAAACACATGCTGTTCTGTGTGTAAACAAACACAGAAGATGTGAGATGTGAAGACCAGCATCTCTGCTTTGCCTGTTGAAGCTGGTTGAAGCACCCAACATCACTATGGATTGTATTATGTTTGCGTATTCAGAACATTTCAGCGTGGATTGTATGTTTTCGCATCAGATCAGCATGGATTGCTTGTGAACCAGTCATGATTCAAGCTTTGCAAAGGAACTGTTTTTGAATGAACATTATTAAAGATGGGACAGTTAAAAACTCTATTGGACCCAACGCAGAACCGTATGTAAACAGCTTAATTCACGAATTTTTCTAATGTCATGACTGTTTTATAATCAAGCTGCCACTGTGCTTAATGTATTCGGATGAAATGTATTGGGTGTACGTTATGTGTAAACCCAGAAATATAATTTTATAATGTTGTGGAGCTTGTTCATTTTCTACCGATTAAGTTTCAAACTTGTCTATATTTGAGGGGCTACACAAAATTAGCCAATCATAGATAGCTTAAAACTGAGCGTTTCAGACAGAGGGCCAGAGACAGGTTGGAAAATAAATATATATTATTAAATTATGACTGTTACTGTATTATTAAATATTAAATTATACCGTTAGACTGTTTTGGTGCAAGAAAAAAAAAACTTTACTGACATTATAAGTGAACCTCAGGGAAGATAATAAAATTATACAAAAAGATTATGTAATGACCCCTTTAAGCTAATGAAAATATTTTTTCGTTGCTAGTTTTCATCTTATAACTTTGTTTCTAATTACTTTTGCATGTTTTCTCCAATGTTGGGGCCGTTTAATATGGTTTCGAGTAGCTTATGCACATCATTGTGGTTTATAACTGAAATCTGTGCTGAATTAAAATTCAACATTTAAACGTGACTCGCTGCATTTACTACAAGACAGAGCTGCGCGAGCAGAGTGGGCTCATCAGTGCGGCGTGGTTGAGACCGGTGCGCGAGCACTCAAACAAACCTCTAAACCTAGAGACACATGAGGGTTTCAGGGAGAGCAAACAAGAGCAATGCAACAGCACCCACTGAACCTTTGCACATAAATCTACATCTGCTCGTCCACATAAACACACATGAAATTCACCTGTGGCCTGTTTCGGCATGAGCGCTGTGGCCATGGCCGTTCCCAACAGTGTGGAAACAGCGACGCGCACACCGTACGTAGAACCTTCCAGAGCTTTAAAACACAGCGTGGCCACATTCTCCAGTTCAGTCGTCCAGATGAACACAGCCTCATTCTGCAGCTCTAACAAGCACTGACCAGAGACAGGAACAATTGCATCAGAATCACATGATCGTTCAAACTGTATCTCACACACTGAAATCAGGAAGTCACATTCATGTCTAATAAACATTAGTAGTAACTTCTTTAAATCATCGATTAGTTAACTATGAATACTAAATGTGTCTGTCAGCATGCGGTTTACCTTTGCGATGGCACATCGGACCGCCATGGATCTGTCAGTGAGCAGCGAGCGAGCATTCTTGTAAATATCTCTATGACAGGAGGCGGCAGCCCCTCCAAGCCCACTGAGAACCTTCTGCAGACTGAGCAGAATCTCCCCTCGACCCTGAGACTGACACAAACACACAGCAGCTTGAGAAAATCAACATGATTAAACGTGTCTGTGAAACAGAAAATGAGACCGGCGCAGTACCTCTGCACTCTTCAGAGCTTTCAGCAGGTTATTGATGGTTTCAGGGAAAGAGCTGCCCAGCATTCGGCCCATCCGCTCATAGAATGCCCCCACACAAGCCACAGCAGCACTGACATCACAACAACACACACCGTGCTCACATACAATGTTTCTCAAATTTATACATTTATACACTTTAACAGCATCTTGTGGCACTTATAAGTCACTTTCTTAATACACATGCATGTTATTCCAAAGAACAAAAATGTTTGTGTTCATAACCTTCCATCAAAATGTATAATGTCTTTCCTTTGGCAATGAGGGTTTAACTTACAGGTTAAAGTTAACCAAAGTTAATTAATTTATTCAATGAACACATAACTAGTATCACACATACTACAGTATGTAACTAGATCATATTTAACAACTGTATATTTATTATAATGTGAGCCTTGCAGGAGGAGGGTGGGTTTTTCTCCCTCTTCTACCTAAGCATCTCTATATGTTTCTTTCCTTGCCTTTGGCTTGCTCACTAGGGACTTTCAGACATGATTTTCTGCTTTGAAACAACATGTGATGTGATGGACAAAAAAATATACAAAAAACGGATTTGAGTTTGAAAAATGACATTATACTGTGTGTGTGTGTGTGTGTATATATATATATATATATATATATATATATATATATATATTTACACATACTAATATATATATATATATATATATATATATATATATATATATATATATATATATATATATATATACACACACACACTGGCAGCCAAAAGTTTAGAATAATATACAGATTTTGCTGTTTCGGAAGGAAATCGGTACTTTAATTCACCAAAGTGGCATTCAACTGATCACAAAGTATAGTCAGGACATTACTGATGTAAAAAACAGCACCATCACTATCTGAAAAAAGTCATTTTTAATCAAATCTAGACAGGCCCCATTTCCTGCAGCCATCACTCCAACACCTTATCCTTGAGTAATCATGCTAAATTGCTAATTTGGTACTAGAAAATCACTTGCTATTATATCAAACACAGCTGAAAGCTATTTGTTTCGTTAAATGAAGCTAAACATTGTCTTTGTTTTTGAGTTGCCACAGTATGCAATAGACTGGCATGTCTTAAGGTCAATATTAGATCAAAAATGGCAAAAAAGAAACCGCTTTCTCTAGAAACACGTCAGTCAATCATTGTTTTGAGGAATGAAGGCTATACAATGCTTGAAATTGCCAAAAAACTGAAGATTTCATACAAAGGTGTACACTACAGTCTTCAAAGACAAAGGACAACTGGCTCTAACAAGGACAGAAAGAGATGTGGAAGACCAGATGTACAACTAAACAAGAGGATAAGTACATCAGAGTCTCTAGTTTGAGAAATAGACACCTCACATGTCCTCAGCTGACAGCTTCATTGAATTCTACCCGCTCAACACCAGTTTCATGTACAACAGTAAAGAGAAGACTCAGGGGTGCAGGCCTTATGGGAAGAATTGCAAAGAAAAAGCCACTATTGAAACAGAAAAACAAAAAGAAAAGGTTAGAGTGGGCAAAGAAACACAGACATTGGACAACAGATAATTGGAAAAGAGTGTTATGGATCTTAACCCCATGGAGCTTTTGTGGGATCAGCTAGACTGTAAGGTGCGTGAGAAGTGCCCGACAAGACAGTCACATCTATGGCAAGTGCTACAGGAAGCGTGGGGTGAAATGTCACCTGAGTATCTGGACAAACTGACAGCTAGAATGCCAAAGATCTGCAAAGCTGTCGTTGCTGCACGTTGAGGATTTTTTGATGAGAAATCTTTGTAGTTTAAGAAGTTCTGAACATTTCTTTCAAATTATAATAGTAATTTTTCACGTTATTAATGTCCTGACTATACATTGTAATCAGTTGAATGCCACTTTGGTGAATAAAAGTACCAATTTATTTCCATAAGAGCAAAATCTGTACATTATTCCAAACTTTTGGCCACCATTGTGTGTGTGTGTGTGTGTGTGTGTGTGTGTGTGTGTGTGTGTGTGTGTGTGTGTGTGTGTGATATATATATATATATATATATATATATATATATATATATATATATATATATATATATATATATATATATATATATATATATATATATATATACACACACACACATACATACACTTTCTTATACGTTAGTAGGCTTCAAGGAAAAAGGTTTGGAAACCACTGCTTTAGATAACCCACATGCCTCTTTTTTTCCCCCATGAAATCCAAAAGGTAATTTTTTCTTTACAGGGTTTATTTGCCATATAATGAAAGTGAATAGGGACTCCAGTCTGTCAAGCTCAAAAAAGGACAACAAAAAAACTAAAGCATAAAGTAAAAGTAATTAATAAGACTTAATAATTAATAACTCAAGTCTTCTGAAGCCATTCTATAACTTTGTGTGATGAACATCATTACATTTAAAGGGATAGTTCATACAAAAATGAAAATTCTCTCAATCATTTCCTCACCTTTATGCCATCCCAGATGTGTATGACTTTCTATCTTCTGCAGAACACAAAAGAAGATTTTTAGAAGAATATCTCAGCTCTGTAGGTCTATACAATGCAAGTGAATTGTGACAGAACTCAGAGGGTCCAAAAAGGACATAAAAGCATCTTAAAAGTAATCCATAAGACTCCAGTGGTTTAATCCATGCCTTCTGAAGATATATGATAGGTGTGGGTGAGAAACAGATCAATATTTAAGTCCTTTTTTTTTTTTACAACCAATCACCAACTTTGACCAGCCCCACCCAGTAGGTGGCTGTAAATGAAAGTGTATATTTTCAATAAAAACAAATTACTTAAATATTGATCTGTTTCTAACCCATGCCTATAATATCACTTCAGAAGACATGGATTAAACCACTGGAGTCTTATGGATTACTTTTATACTGCCTTAATGTTCTTTTTGGAGCTACAAAGTTCTGGTCACCATTCACTTGCATTGTATGGACCTACAGAGCTGAGATATTCTTCCAAAAATCCTTGTTTGTGTTCTGCTGAAGAAAGATAGTAGTACACATCTGGGATGGCATGAAAGTGAGTAAATGATGAGAGAATTTTCATTTTTGGGCGAACTAGCCCTTTAAGTAGTTATTTTAAGAGCATGAGTTGTATGGATTACTTTTACTGTGGTTTATGGTGCTTCTTGTCCTTTTTTTTTTGAGCTTGACAGACTGGAGTCGCTATTTACTTACATTATATGGCAAATAAACCCTGTGAGTCATAAGTTCTGAGTGACCTTACAGGGTGCGTAAATAATGAAAGATTTTTTTATATTTGTTTCAAGTGTTGCTTTAAATAAGCAATGGTCAGCAATACATTTAGAAATAAACAGCATTTAACAGAAACTGACATTGTCTTTCCTCTCTTCAATATTATGAACATCATGAAAAAGTGTCATTAATAGTTACATATATTACAATCGCTCTCTAATTATGACACACCTGCTTTAACATCTCAAAATACTGTTTAATATCCGGACTCAAGCCGGTACATCACATCAACAGCTTAATTTCTCTTCTTTTAGCAGCAGTGGACTGCACTCACAGTTTGGTGGGCAAGTACGCCGGCGTGTCGTCTTTGCTTTTGATGATGTCATTACACTTGTCGAGTGTCTGGAAGACGGTGAAGGTGTCTCCGATGCTGTAGAGCACGGCCAGGTTCTTGGCCAGCAGTTTTCTGGTGGGTGGTCCTGGAGAACTGCTGATCAAACCAGTCAACTGCTCCACCAGCTTCTTCTGTTTCTCCTTCACATCAACCTGTTGCCAGAAACATCAGTCAGTCAGGAGGATCATACAGACACTTGTACAGAAGAAACAAGCACAGAGGCTTGTGACTATCTTTTATTATTACACGGCTCTCTGGAATACTTCCGAGCGGTCAATCGCAGCATTCAGCGGGCAATTATTTCAGAATAATGATTGCACATCCAGGTTTGCAGGTAGTCTTCGGTTAACTCAAATCAATTTTTGAAGTTTATTTAGTTAGATACAGCAGATCAGAGATCAGATCTCCAATGCAAACTGAAGGTTGAATTCAGGAATTCTACTCTGCGGTATATTTAATTTTACATGATACCATTATTTCAATGCAAATCAATATTTTATGTCTATTTATTTATTTAATTAGTAGCCGTGTAATAAGCAGGATAATGTACAGTCAGCCAATTGTTATCGCAAAATAAACCCCTTCAGGCTGATACAAGTGTCCTCCGCTTCATGTCGGTGTCCTGATCACCTGTCAGGGTTTATTGTGCGATAACAACTGACTGACTGTACATTATCCCTTACATAAGTCTTTACTGTCTACTGACAACCATTTTTAGGTCTCTCCAGACATGTTCGATTGGGCTCAAGTCCGGGCTCTGGCTAGGCCACTCAAAGGCATTCACAGAGTTGTCTCTAAGCCACTCTTGCGGTGTCTTGTCTGTGTACTTAGGGTCATTATCCTGTTGGAAGTTGAACCTTCGGCCCAGTCTGAGGTCCTGAGCGCTCTGGACAAGGTTTCATTAAAAATATCTCTGTATATTTCTGTGTTCAGCTTTCCTTCAACCTTGTCCAGTCCTGCAGTCCCTGCTGCTGAAAAACACCCCACAGCATGATGCTACCACCACCATGCTTCACCATTGGGATGGTACTGTGAAGATGGGCCGATTTGTTGTCAAGAAACAAATCGGCCAATGCCGACAATAAAAAAGTTCTGAATATCGGCTTTGGCGATATATCGGTTGACCACTATTTTAAACCTTCCAAAAATTGGCCCCCCTTGATTTCCATTGTAAGTGCCTCACTGTAGCCTCGATTTTTTAATATATATATTTTATATATTTATACAACAGTTAGTTCCAGTCCTTGAATCTGATTGGACGAGAGACATTCCATGAGTACTGATGCATCACACCATCAGCACTCGGACACTTCACTGTGTGCATCACGCCGCTTGTGTTCGTGCTGATCAAAACTGCGGTGCAGATGTGTTAAAAGCTATCTGTCTCTTTACATCTAATATTATGACATTACATATGTTAGCCAGCAGGTGGAGACAACTGACCTCTGTGTAATATGAGCCAGTTGGTGACGTGAAGTGAGTCAGCGTCAGTCAATGTTTATATTCAACAGCACTCCGTGATCGCTCATATTACTACTACACTACTAAAGCTAGGAAATAGCTTTAAATGACTTTAAACTAACAACTTCACCATTAAAGCTCATCACTGCGGAGTACAGACAGATTAATTACACAAACTCAAGGAGCTTACCTCTTACCGGAGTTTCCACATTGGAGAGAAAATAACGTTCAAAATGGCGGAGAAGATTGCGGTTTCTATAGTGAAAGACTCTTGCGCACCGGAAACCGCGAAATAGAGAGGAACACCCCCGCATGGACGGCTATTTTTCCACTGAGAAAATAGGATGCTTTTGACAAAAATGACATTATCTTCAGAAAGCTGACTAACACACTACAGCATCATCAACAGGTGATCGTGACTGCACACACTCCATCTATTTCTCTTTCTCTCTCTCTCTCTCTCTCTCTCTCTCTCTCTCTCTCTCACACACACACACACACACATCCTTGTTTCTCCAATAACTTGTTAGAAACAGCCCAAGCCGTGATACTTGTTTTAAAGTGATGTGTTTGGAAGGCTTGGACACATCATTTGGTGTGAACCAGTAATGGCAGATTCTGAACCGTCATTTAACAAAAAAGTTCCATGCACAAATGCGTTTTTTGTGACCGTACTCAGTTTTACCTCATTTTTTTAAATGTACTTGTTCATTGAACTGTTGTATATAAGCAAGTTCACACTCGCAATCGTGCTATTTGGCCCTAAATCAGCACTGCTGTGATTACCTATGGCACTCGGCCGAATCAGAGCAGTGCTGATGTAGGGCCATATCCCACTCTTGCTCATGTGATATTGCTTATATATATATATATATATATATATATATATATATATATATACACACACATATGTATATATATATATATATATATATATATATATATATATATATATATATATATACACACACACACACACACATATATATATATATATATATATATATATAGGGATTAATTTTTTGTGGTAATTAACATTAAGCAACAAATGCTTCTATTGAATCTGGAATATTTCTTTAAGCATATTTTACAAAAGTTTTATTATTCTGCATTCATATTTTTGAGATTATTTGTAATTCCCATTCTCACAATACTGAAACACAATATTTTATTCCAATCTGCATGAATGAAATTAAAGGTACTTTATACAACACGTTACAAGTTAAATAACATATCTTCACATTACGCCACACTGCAGTAATGAGATTCAAGAAAATGTCTTTTTTTATTATTATTATTATTTCATTTTTTTATTTCTCATTTCTTCCTTTGCATTTTTAGGGTGAAATATGACCTGGACATGTTCTTGAGATGTTTTGTGGGATTCACCCATGTGTGTTCAAAACTATGTTCCTCTGACACACCCGGGAACTACATTTACATATGAGAATTCATGTTCCCTTTTAAAGGACATACTACAGGTGCATCTCAATAAATTAGAATGTCATGGAAAAGTTCATTTATTTCAGTAATTCAACTCAAATTGTGAAACTCGTGTATTAAATAAATTCAGTGCACACAGACTGAAGTAGTTTAAGTCTTTGGTTCTTTTAATTGTGATGATTTTGGCTCACATTTAACAAAAACCCACCAATTCACTATCTCAAAAAATTAGAATATGGTGACATGCCAATCAGCTAATCAGCTCAAAACACCTGCAAAGGTTTCCTGAGCCTTCAAAATGGTCTCTCAGTTTGGTTCACTAGGCTACACAATCATGGGGAAGACTGCTGATCTGACAGTTGTCCAGAAGACAATCATTGACACCCTTCACAAGGAGGGTAAGCCACAAACATTCATTGCCAAAGAAGCTGGCTGTTCACAGAGTGCTGTATCCAAGCATGTTAACAGAAAGTTGAGAGGAAGGAAAAAGGTGTGGAAGAAAAAGATGCACAACCAACCGAGAGAACCGCAGCCTTATGAGGATTGTCAAGCAAAATCGATTCAAGAATTTGGGTGAACTTCACAAGGAATGGACTGAGGCTGGTGTCAAGGCATCAAGAGCCACCACACACAGACATGTCAAGGAATTTGGCTACAGTTGTCGTATTCCTCTTGTTAAGCCACTCCTGAACCACAGACAGCGTCAGAGGCGTCTTACCTGGGCTAAGGAGAAGAAGAACTGGACTGTTGCCCAGTGGTCCAAAGTCCTCTTTTCAGATGAGAGCAAGTTTTGTATTTCATTTGGAAACCAAGGTCCTAGAGTCTGGAGGAAGGGTGGAGAAGCTCATAGCCCAAGTTGCTTGAAGTCCAGTGTTAAGTTTCCACAGTCTGTGATGATTTGGGGTGCAATGTCATCTGCTGGTGTTGGTCCATGAAAACCAAAAGTCACTGCACCCGTTTACCAAGAAATTTTGGAGCACTTCATGCTTCCTTCTGCTGACCAGCTTTTTAAAGATGCTGATTTCATTTTCCAGCAGGATTTGGCACCTGCCCACACTGCCAAAAGCACCAAAAGTTGGTTAAATGACCATGGTGTTGGTGTGCTTGACTGGCCAGCAAACTCACCAGACCTGAACCCCATAGAGAATCTATGGGGTATTGTCAAGAGGAAAATGAGAAACAAGAGACCAAAAAATGCAGATGAGCTGAAGGCCACTGTCAAAGAAACCTGGGCTTCCATACCACCTCAGCAGTGCCACAAACTGATCACCTCCATGCCACGCCGAATTGAGGCAGTAATTAAAGCAAAAGGAGCCCCTACCAAGTATTGAGTACATATACAGTAAATGAACATACTTTCCAGAAGGCCAACAATTTACTAAAAATGTTTTTTTTATTGGTCTTATGATGTATTCTAATTTTTTGAGATAGTGAATTGGTGGGTTTTTGTTAAATGTGAGCCAAAATCATCACAATTAAAAGAACCAAAGACTTAAACTACTTCAGTCGGTGTGCACTGAATTTATTTAATACACGAGTTTCACAATTTGAGTTGAATTACTGAAATAAATGAACTTTTCCACGACATTCTAATTTATTGAGATGCACCTGTACAACTCTTGACAGGATGTATTGAAATACATTACACACAGTGTGGACAGTTGGAAGAAGCAGAACCCACATTACAGTGTATGTAAGGTGTAATATGGGAAGTTTTACCTTATTTGCTGCTATAAGAACTTTATCCAGAAACCTGAGCCACTCAAAGATGAAGACAGCTCTCTTTGCTTCAGTGATGTGAGACAGAGCCTCTTCATTCAGCAGTAAACTGTGTGCCAGCTCCATCCCTGACAGAAACAACAAGTAGCATTTACAATAATGCTCATTAGGTTTACACACAACATGCTGTCTAGGTAGACAGCTCACTAGATTTGGAGACTAAGATGGGCAGACATGCTGTCTAGAACCTTTTCTGACATTCACCTGCAACTGTAGTTGTTCAGGAAGACAATTTAATCACAGGTTTCCTCTGTAATTAAACACTCAATTCTGAGCTGTAGCCAAATGAATGCGTCAGACACTGAATGGGGATTTCAAAGAACCGATCATCACAACAGCCTGTTTTTCTCATTGAATGACACAAGGCCTAAACTGAGCACATAACCAGGTAAATGTCGTCATAACAAACTGAATCTAACGGAATATATTAACAGCAGATTCCGAATAATGATGCACTGTGTTCATAAACTAGCTGTAGTTATTAAAGTAAGCGTTATCTCACCTATTTTTTGCGGAGAGTTTTGACGTTTGTATGGGGATTGTTGGTGGAAGCGTCAGGCGTGAGTCACTTCCGCTATCGCAGCCAATGAACGGAGAGAACGCTGCTGAGATCGTATTAAAAAGTGACAGTTCACTTCCTCCAGGGGGCGCTCAGCGGTCAAGAAGGACATTGAGACGATCTTTGCCTCATTGGAGACATGTGTACACTAAAACGTATTTACCGTTTAAATCGTTTCACCTAAAGGATTGGTACCTGCTATAAAATGAAAATCCCCAATATAATTAAATAAAAATCTCTTATCCTGTAATCACAAACTGTTGTGATTGGCCCATCCTTAACAGCGCTGAGAAAAGTAACAAGCACAAGTGACACAAGTAACAGGCACATCCAATAGGCAGCTACAGAAAACCATGCCTTAAGGAATGCACTAGTCCACTTTTGGGGAATAAATTGACAGATTCCTTTGTCTTGCTAAGGCACATTTCATAGCTAGTTGTTTTATGTATCACACAATTAACCTTTTCTCTTTGCATAATTTTACAAAATTACAGCTTGATTGGAAATGACACACAATTCAAAAATATTCTGTTCACAAATGATACGTTCCTTGACTTTCCGTCAAACATCTCAAGCATGCTCTTAACTTACACTGTTTGGTTTCCTTGGTACACAAGTACACTATTTGTTTTGTAATATCACTTTATTTGGGGCGAAATTGTTCGTTGTGGTGAAAATGACAGCAAAACTTTGGGAAAACCACTGATTTTTGAAATACTGATATAATCATTTTCACACAATCTGGGCCAGATTAACCATACTGGCAATTGTGACAAAGAAATTGTGCTGTAGTTTATTTGGTTCTTGAG